>NC_052627.1:80914070-81574904 GCF_016161935.1 Mauremys reevesii | reverse complement strand
AAATCAAAGGTTATTTTGTTTGTTTTATTTATTTTAATGGAAAATGAAAACAGGACATGTTTTCCTAGACATCCTTAGCAATAAAAGAACAAAGGAAAGTAAGAGTCAGAAAAAACGAGTTGGATCTGAGACAGTTTTTCGTTGCAGCAGCTTCTGAATGTTTAGGGTTTGATTTCATTGCTGTGCATCTCCCATTTTACACTGTCATAACACAGGGATTAATCAGGTCATTGAGCTATTTGGAAATTAATTAAAACAAATTGAAAAGCAATAGTATGTAGTAGTACAGTAATATCAAAGTATGAAAATATGTGATTTTTCTTTGTAGGAGCCATTTTTATTATTGAAAGCCTGGATTATGAAAGTTCCCATGAGTATTACTTGACAGTGGAAGCCACAGATGGAGGCACACCTTCATTAAGTGATGTTGTAACAGTGAATATCAATGTAACTGATATCAATGATAACACTCCAGTGTTCAGCCAAGACACCTACACAGCAGTAATCAGTGAGGATGCCATGCTTGAACAATCCGTCATTATGGTACGTATTATTATGTGGTTTTGGTTTTATTTTTTTCTGTATTTTACTCAGTTGAGCCAATCATAGTTTTCTCTCAGAGAAATAAATATTAATTTGAAAGTGGCCTCTAATGAATGGAAACCGATCTGCTTTGTAGTAAATTGTTAACTTTTTACGAAATCTTTCAGAACTGGGAATATAAAACATATAGGGAAAATACAGAGTATTTTGTACTAGTTGTAGTCCATTTATATGAATTTTGATTTCATTTGCAGAGAGATTCCAGAGAAATTAGTTTACCTGACTTTGGTGTATTCCAAATATTGGAGTTTTTGCCTTGATAACTCTGTAATATGCTAGACCTGAAACAGCAGTGCCTTCCATTAGAATGAATTTATTGAAAGAGCACCAGTGTCTACCTAGATCAGTTTTAAATGAAAATATGGTGTCCTCTAGGTTATGGCAGATGATGCTGACGGACCTTCAAACAATCACATTCACTACTCAATTATAGATGGCAATCAGGGGAGTCCTTTTACAATTGACCCTACCAAGGGTGAAATAAAAGTGACTAAACTTCTAGACAGAGAAGAGGTAAGTAAGTTTTATGCTCTTTCCCCACCCCCCACCCCCCACATGGTTAGATTAAAATACAGGTAACTTACACCGCCATTTTCTGGGGTGATATTTATGTAAATTATGATGACTTCAGGTGGTTTAAAATTAAGGTAAATGTAATTTTTTCAATGAGGACACTAAAAATGTGACACCGTCTGTTTATGGCATTAGTTTGTGTCTGTTTTATTCAGATTGTAAGAGGGTCTTTTATTAATTATAGTACATGATCTATATTAGAGCTTTGTTGCTGGTCTGAACTACCAGTGTATTATGTGGGTTCAAATATTTTTCTCAATTAATAAAAATTCTTCAGTTTGTCACTTTTTTCTTTCTTTAATGAATTTGTGGAATTTTTTTTTTAAGATTTCAGGATACACCTTGACAGTTCAAGCTTCAGATAATGGAAATCCATCCAGAGTCAACACAACTACTGTAAATATTGATGTATCAGATGTAAATGACAATCCACCAGTATTCTCAAAGGGGAACTATAGTGTTATCATCCAGGTAATCTAAACACAACACTATAGATGTTATGACAATCAAACTAAATACAGGTTTTGGATATTAATCTGTGACTTGAAAATTTTTGCAACAGAATTTTTTTATTATTATTATTCAAGGCTGAAGTAATATAAATTGGACTGTTAACCTGAGTAAGTGCTTATCAGTGTAAATAAGTGTTGTAAAATCAGGACCATATTGTGCCGCCTTGTTACAAAAGTTGCAGAGAAATACTTCATTCATAGGATGTGTGTCACTTTTAACATGTGCATTATTCTATTTTTATTTTGTGTTACACTGTACAACATTCAACATACATATACAGTAAAGCTTAAAAATACATACATTACAATTGACCTATTTTGTTTCTAATAAATAGAGATTATGCTTAGAAAACTATATTTTAGCTGCTCTGTTATTGTAAAGCAGATGTTCTGTACTCCTGCACATAGACCATTATTTAATTTATGTTGCTCCATAGCACTCTTCGGCTGATTAAGAGATGATGCTGAGCAGCTGTAAAGGAGATGTCATTCACATCTCACGTGGTACGGATGGTAGATGTGAACTGATGTTTTGAGGATTTAAGTATTGAAACAAGGAAATAGAGAGAGCAGGAATACTCAGAATAAATATAACAAAATAATATGATATTAAACTAACTCTCTGAAATAAGAAACTTTTTTGTATTGGTTATGCCCTTCGGGTGTATGCTGGGGCATGACACAAATCTGAACTGGGCAGGACATAATGGCACTGGAAAAAAGATTAAGCGAATATTCCTGACTTAGGGAAACCCTGAACCATATTTCACTCAGATTGATGACTGATCATAGCTAACTTGTCTGTTTGGCTCTTGTGGTTTATGCCTTTGTCCTTTCATATGAAAATAAAAATAGGTGCTCAGAGTTCTCCATATTCACAAAAATGTGACTATGACAGAACCAATAACTGAGTGCTATTCCAAAAGTGTAATTCATCTATAACAACACACACGCTTTAGTTTTCCATTATAAGGTGGTAATAATGGATCATAGTCTCAAATGACTGGCAAGTAATTCACTCAGATACAGGGAACTTCCTGCTGGCGGAGGCAGTTCCTGCACCAGCTGTTCCCCTTCCTCTGACATGGGAACCATGTTGAAGGAAGTAAGAGGGACTTGGGATAGTTGCATTAAAGACGTTATGCTAGTGATGTAAATTAGAGCAACTCCTCAGATGCTTTCTCTTGCTGGCACGGGTCAACATGGACCAGAATGAGGGAGTCATAACTCATCCAGTGAGTCATCCTAACATAGCACTTTTATTCAAGGCTCTTAAAATGCTTTATGAAAGTAGGTAAAATTATTATTTCCATTCTTTAGGGGAAATGAAGGCACTCCTAATGCACATGAACTTGAGGAGTTGTACTAGACTCCCCAAAGTGGTCAGAAAGGGGTGTGAATGCACCTGCCTCGACTCTAACTCTTAGAGCGTGGGAGTAAGGCACACTGTTCAAGGAAGTAATAGATGCTGCTGGGTGCATGTTCCCTTGTGCTCTCAAAGGATTGTGCTTTTCGACCAGTGGGCCAGATTTTAAAAGGTATTTAGGTGCCTAATTCCAACTGAAACCAGTCGGAGTTAAACACATACATATCTTAAAAAACCCAGATCTGTGGAGTGATGTACAGCCCATCCTCAACCCCAAAATATGAGCAGTTTTTTTATGGCCACTTTTTTGCCCTAACCTACATACCCAAGATCACTCAGTGAATATCCATAGAGCCAAGAAAGGAAACCTGGTCACTGGTTCCCATCATCTCTCTTATCTGTGCCAGCTGAAGTACATCTTTGGAGTTTCCTCTTCCCCAACAGCTCACTCTAGCTCGAGGAGAGGAGGAAAGAATTCTGTATTACATGAGATCCATATCACTCCCATCTAATCAGTCAGAGTACCTCAGGGAGAATGGTGAACTCCCCTCCAGTCCACCCACATGTAACAAGGAAAGGAGCTCCAGTGGATTCAAATGAGGTGGGAGCCATAAGTGCTCAGTAGCTCTGAAAATCAGGCCATTTAGGTGTCCAACTTTAGGCATCCGTATTTAAAAATATGGCCCTGGTCTGTTTTATGGACTGCTGGCGTGAAGAGTATCAGCTGCAAAGCTGAGACCACTAAACTGTTGACCTCAGAGAATTTCACCTACTTCCTCAAGTCATCTCTGTCCCAGAACCTTATCAAAGAACAATAGCAAAAGGGCTCAAAAGTTGATAAACGGAGGGGGTGCATGTTGGGAGGGTGGGTATTTTTTTTAATGGATGGCATTTTACTGATATCCTGCATTGCAATACCACATCATTCTACCAGTGTATTCAAATGAAAAGGGCTTTGTGCAGCACAGCTATCACATTTAAATATTTTGCGGGAAATGGTGTATAATCTTTGTTCCAGAGGGAAATGGAGATTTTTAGAGTACAGTAGTTGACAAATCTGATTAGTTGGTTTCCAAGTATATATAAATCCCAGTGATGCAAATAGTTCGATATTATAGAAGTGTAAAAAACTCAACTTGAGAGCTATTTGATGGGGGCTAATTTGTGGCATTTACCCACTGCCTCACTAGGAGCCCTGGGCCAGGTTGTGACCCAGAGACTCATCTCCCTTCTTCCCACTTTGTGGTTATTTTGCAGGAGAAAAGCAGTCCATGTGCTCATCTATGTGCAGGGACTGTGATTATCCTTAATAGGTAGAATTAGCTAGATTTGAATATTTGGTGAGTTAATAATTAATCCAGAGGTACCATGCTTATTAAGACCAAAGGTAAAAAAAAAAATAAAAGCCGTGACATTTTTTAACACAATAAGCCAAGAGAACTAGAAAATTTTCCAGGAAGTAGAAAAAACAACTGTTGTGTGCCGATACTGTGATAGCGATTGACTTTTTTCTGTTGTGGAAAGGAAAACCAATCAGAGTATCTCACTGATTACATTGTTATAATGAAACTGTCTGATGCAGTGTTCCTATATGTTTATAGGAAAATAAGCCTGTTGGATTTAGTGTGCTCCAGCTCACAGTGACAGACAAGGATTCTTCCCATAATGGTCCACCTTTCATCTTCACCATTCTTAGTGGAAATGAAGAGAACGCTTTTGAGATTAACCACCAGGGAGTGCTTACCACATCTGTTGCACTGAAACGCAAAGTGAAGGATCATTATTTTCTCCATATTAAGGTATGAAAGGCTTATCTCTAGCCAGTTTGTGTTTTTAACCAGTTTAATTACCCAGTTCACTTTTTCCCTGTGGTTGGAGGATGGCCATTTGCATTTGTGTGACATGACCTGAATATCCCAATTAGTGGTTCTTGCAATGAGATCACCACAGGCAAACCTCATTGACCTCAGCAGGACTCCAAGCAGGTGTGGGGACTTTCTTTGTGGATTTCATTGCAGGATTAAGGCATAAGTGAAGAGTAAATAGGGTGAATATTTGTCCTATGGTGTTTGTCCACCCCTTTATTTTGCGTCTGTTTTTCGGAATTCTGTCTCTCTCCTTCATTTCTTATCAGACATTTTACGGCACAAGAAAACAGCCAGACTCTAGATTGGTGGATCTCAGCCAGGGGTCTGTGGCCCCCTGGGGGGCCTCAAGCAGGTTTCAGGGGAGCCCCCAACCAGGGCCAATGTTAGGCTTGCTGACGCCCAGGGCAGAAAGCTGAAGCCCGACTGCATGGGGCTGAAGCTGGGGGTCCTGAGTGCTACCACCCGGGGCTGAAGCCTGAGCATCTGAGCTTCGTGAGGGCCCCAAGCAATTGCCCTGCCTGCTAACCCCTAATGCCGGCCCTGGCTTTTATATGCAGAAAACCAGTTGTTGTGGTACAGGTGGGCCATTGAGTTTTTATAGCATTTTGGGGGGCCTCAGAAAGAAAAAGGTAGAAAACCCCTGCTCTAGATCTGCAGTGCTGTTCCTGAGACCATCTACTGGTGGTAACAGAGGGCAGTGCCTTGTTGCATCCTTCTTCCTATTCCAACTGAAAGTTGGAGGAATAAGCTAGAGAATGCTCACATGTCCATAACAGGTATTAATAAAGACTTCACAGCATTGCAACACTGAAAATTAAAAAAATAATTTAAATAAAAATTAAAAAAATACCTTTATATAGCACAGTCTTCTTTTTACATGGCTCTATAGCAATACAGGTTTGGTTCTTACGATACACATCAGATACTAATTTACATGTTGTATTGTAACATTATTTCCACAGGATGGATTAGATTCTCATCTGATGTAAATCAGCACATTTCATTGATTCTATTTAAGTCAATGGAACTGCACAGATTTTACATCAGCTGAAGATCTGTCTCTGATATTCTAACTTTTTCAAGTGCCAGATGTTTTTTTATACTTTTGGCTTAATCTCTAACCCAACAGGCTGCTATCAAAGCAATCATCAATAAAGGGAAGATGGTCTGACTCAATAAATCTCACTTTCTTTGATAGCTTAGTTTTCCCAGATACGTTTTTATATCTGTTAGATGACTGTGCCATAAGAAAAGATCAAACGACTCTTCATTATCTTAATTCAGCTATAGACCGATAAATAAGATAACTATGAACAGAGGAATCAAGATTCTAGGCTAAAAAATTTCCCAAAATGTTGCACATGATCAAGTCTTATATTTCATTTCTAGACCTCTTGTTTTGGGAGAAATCTTCTGCTCTGTTCCTAAAAATTCTTTAAAGGCCAATAATAATTCCTCTCCCCAAAGCTCCAAATTATTCCTCTAACTAATATTTAACATTCATGAAAAAACAGAGCTTTGCTTTCCACTAAAGCTGGGTGGGGAAACTGTTTTCCCATCCTGCAAAAATATTTGAGATTTCCAACATTGTCTTTTTCCACAATGGGATGAAACCGCGACCTTTCTCATTTTTGTTATGAACAGAGAGAGGCACCCAAGAATAGGCATTGGTCTAGTGGTTAGGGAAGTCTCCTGGGCTGTGGGAGACCTCTGAACCAGTCACAGTAGGGACTTAAACCAGAGTCTCCCACGTCCCTAACCACTTGGCTAACTGCCAGGCTACTCTGGGGTGAGTGTCTTTCCCTCTGGTTTTTAAATGGAATTCCATCTTCAGAAACCTTGTTGAAAGCAGCCTTTTCCCAAAACAAGTTTGTTTTGACAAATTGGCGTTTTCAGGCAAAAAAATGCTTCATCAAAAAAATTCAGATAAGCTCCTACCTGTTAATGCAGGGGCCTGGAGAAGTCCTGTCCACTCTTCTGTGTATGCTAATTCAGTCCATATTGAGATAACAACCATACCATACTTACCTTAAGCAGGAAGAGAAAGAGAGAGCTGTGGTTTACTTTTGAGTGTCATACACAGATGCTCTGGTAATGGGCACTAGTATAAGAACGTAGACAAAATCTTTATTTGAATGCAGCCCAAGACTTGGGGTGTTGGCAGGAGGTGGTCTGGGTAAGAAAAGGATGAAATTTAATAGTGAAAAGTCCAAGGTCATGCATTTAGGGATTAATAACAAGAATTTTTGTTATAAACTGGGGACTCATCAGTTGGAAGTAACCGAGGAGAAGAAGGACCTCGGAGTATTGGTCGATCACAGGATGATCATGAGCTGCCAATGTTATATGGCCGTGAAAAAAGCGAATGTTGTCTTGGGAAGCATCAGGCAAGGTATTTCCAGTAGAGATAAGGAGGTGTTAGTACCGTTATACAAGGCACTGGTGAGACCTTATCTGGAATATTGTGTGCAGTTCTGGTCTTCCATGTTTAAGAAGGATGAATTCAAACTGGAACAGGTACAGAGAAGGTCTACTAGAAATGGAAAACCTGTCCTATGAAAGGAGACTCAAAGAGCTTGACTTGTTTATCCTAACCAAAAGAAGGCTGAGGGGAGATATGATTGCTCTCTATAAATATATAATAGGGATAAATACCAGGGAGGGAGAGGAATTATTTAAGCTCAGTACCAATGTGGACACAAGAACAAATGGATATAAACTGGCTCTCAGGAAGTTTAGATTTGAAATTAGACCAAGGTTTCTAACCATTAGAGGAGTGAAGTTCTGGATCAGCCTTCCCAGGGGAGTAGTGGGGGCAAAAGACATATCTGGCTTCAAACCTAAACTTGATAAGTTTATGGAGGGGATGGTATCATGGGAAAGCCTAATTTTGGCAATTAATTGATCTTTGACTATTAGCGGTAAAGATGCCCAGTGGCCTTTGATGAGCTGTTAGATGGGTTGGGATCTGAGTTACTACAGAGAATTCTTTCTTGGGTGTCTGGCTGGTGAGTCTTGCCCACATGCTCAGGGTTTAACTGATCGCCATATATGGGGTCGGGAAAAATTTTTCCTCCAGGGCAGATTGGCAGAGGTTCTGGGGGTTTTTCACCTTCCTCTGCAGCATGGGGCACGGGTCACTTGCTGGAGGATTCTCTGCACCTTGAAGTCTTTAAACCACGATTTGAGGACTTAAATAGCTCAGATATAGTTTAGGAGTTTATTACAGGAGTGGGTGGGTGAGATTCTGTGGCCTGCGTTGTGCAGGAGGTCAGACTAGACGATCATAATGGTCCCTTCTGAGCTTAGTCTGTGACTCTATAAAAGCTTTTGAGAAACACAGATCTTAGGGCTTGGCTACACTGGAGAGTTGCAGCGCTGGTGGAGGCTTTACAGCGCTGCAACTTAGTAACTGTCCACACCTGCAAGGCACATCCAGCACTGCAACACCTGGTCTGCTTGGGGTATAACGAGTGCAGCGCTGGTGATGCAGCGCTGCTCGTCAAGTGTGGCCACACACCAGCGCTGTTATTGGCCTCCAGGGTATTAGGAGATATCCCAGAATGCTTTTAACTAAATTACTCTCTTTGTTTTGTTGTGAAGTCGGGGCTCAAACACAGCTCTTGTTTGCTGTGATCAATCTGTAACTGACTGTAAACAATCAATTGAGATAACCCACTACCTTGCTGTGAATGAGGCAGGCAGGGGGATGAGTGTTTGCTTGAGGAGAGAAACAGCGGGGGGAGGGGGAGAAATGGAGTCCATTGGAGCAGCTGCTTATCTGGTCTGCAGGCTATTTGCAGTTAAGAGTAAATGAGGGGTCGAGGAAATTTTCAGATTTTGCAAGGCAGGGAGCTGAAGTGTCGGCTCCAAAAATCCACACTCTCTCTCTCCCCCGCTCCCTGTCACACTCCACCCCACCCCCCTCTTTTGAAAAGCACATTGCTGCCACTTGAACGCTGGGATAGCTGCCCATAATGCATCACTCCCAACAGCGCTGCAAAAGCTGCAAATGTGGCCACACTGCAGCGCTGGTAGCTGTGAGTGTGGCCACACACCAGCGCTTTCCCTACACAGCTGTACGAACACAGCTGTAACTCCCACCGCTGCACATCTGCAAGTGTAGCCAAGCCCTTAAAAACAATCAGTCTGTATACATTCCTGCATTACCTAAGGCTTACAGATTCCCTGGATCTAGAGAAAGACAGAGCTCCTTCTGACTTCTCTGTAGACCTTTTCTCTGTGTCAGTCTGTCCCCTGACAGCCTCTGACAATTGACATTTTTCTGGGTCACCCTATTTTTCCGGGAGCCCAGCAAGACCGGCTGGAGGGAGGGAGAGGTGGCCAGATCACTCCTACCCCTCTGCCTCTCCCCCCCGCATCATTGCCTGCCGACCAAGTGTCCCCTCCTCCCTACGCCACTGCTGTACAGTGGGTCCCCAGTATACGTCATTTTGACATCCGTCGCCCTTTTCAAGAACACAACCCTGACCCGCTGTACCTGAATCAGACCAGGGACTTGATCCTGAATCTCCCACCTCCCAAGTGCATACTCTACCCTAGCCAGGGAAAGACTATTCTATAGCCTCATGGCTAGGGCACCCAATTAGGCAGAGTAGGGTTTTGAACCTGCATCTTCCATCTCCCAATGAATGCCCTAATCAGTAGGCTCTTCTGAGGTGGGCGTCTCTGGTTTTCACAAAAATTTCATCCTGGACGTGAGAAACCGTCCTGATTAATGCACTGTCTGAACTGATACGTTTCCACAAAAAGTTTGTGGCAAAAATGTTACGGCAAAAAATTCCTAACCAGCTCCATTTAAAATACTATCAATATAATTATTTTAAATATATCCACATTAGTTAAGTCTTCTTTCTTCTTTTTTCTACATGCCCCTTTGTGGGTTTTTTTATTCTTTCTCTTTTCTTCATTCTTACCTCTCCCCGAGATCCAAACTCTGCCCTTTATGTTTAGAACAACCAGTCAGAAATCTAGGCAAAACCAAACATAGCATGCGCTTGAGTCCTGTCTCCCTATTTAAACATTTGGGTTACTAAAAGTCAGCGTTCCAGATATAAGCCGATCTTTCTACAATGATTATACAATATTAAAATGGTGAATATTGCACACATGTAATACCTTTTAAAAATCTTATGTTCAGATTTTCATAAGTTTGGATTTGTGTATGAAAATATAAAATGATTTTCCTGCGCCTATCTCCAAGAGCACTAACCAGCTCTAATAGTAATTCAATAGCTATACAGATTTTTTTTAACACAACATATGATTTTCCTGTGCCACTCTGTACCATGTGTCCTGTTAGAGTTACAGTGCTCACTTCTCTGTGACAGAACTCTGCTCCAGAGAGGTAATGCAAAGAGAAGAACAACTGAGAAGGGAAGGATGAGAACAATGGAAGGGAAAGGATGGGAGGACATTATCTCACTCTCCTTTTCTATTTTTCCTCTTTTTGTATCACAGTATGCGTCCTTGTGCCAGAATGGGTTGTGGATTCACTGGCATCATGTTTTAAAAGTCTTTGAATTTTGCTGGAACTAGACAGTCTGATACTGTTGAAGATAATTTGTATAGTTATTTGAAGCAAATACCATCACAGGACGTTTTTATTCATCACAATGACAAATCATGAAACACAATATAATTAAACATAACTTTCTGCCTTTTCAATTTAATATAATGTTTGGCATTTCGCAATTTGGATTTGTTTTAACTGAGGTTCTCCCAGTGACTGTATAGAGAAGAGTGTGTGTTGGATGTTTATTGCATGCGTCACTGTGACTTTTTGTAAGATATTTCCATGTTTCAAATAAAAAAAAATACTTCAAGCGCCATCTGCTGTCTGAAACAAGCCACTGTGCATTATTTAACAACGTATCTGGAAATGCAAAGAAATCTACTCTTATAAACAGCATATCTGTTTAATCTTTGAAGACTGAAATTTTTTTAGATACTTAATGAATCACTAGGACTTGAAACTTTATTTCAGATCCTTAGCTTTTCATGTTTACTGTGATATTATTGCCTGAAAACTATGAATCAGTGGCTAGTATTGTGTAATAGTGTGTTTGGAGCTTCACACTGACAACTTTTTTCCCTGTTTTAATAAATAGCAGTGACACTATTAAAAGGTGTCCTTGCTGCTTTATCAATTTAAATTTTATTGCACAGATAATAGAAATACATCTGTAATTTTGATATGAACTATTTATGTTGTCGCTGCTAGGTTTTCTATCAAGACCTGTGTTATGTATGAAACTTTAATAAGTCGTCATCTTATAAGAAAAATGATATTTTTTTCCTGAAAGCAGCATCTTGCAAGCATGTTTTACTCTCTACAGTACAGTAAATGTTTCTGTTCAAATCTGATGAGACAAAGCAGAAATTCATTCTTTATTTCTCTATTTTCTAATAGGTGGCAGATAATGGAAAACCACAGTTGTCATCTTTGACTTACATTGACATTAGAATTATTGAGGAGAGCATCTATCCTCCAGCAATTCTGCCGCTAGAAATCTTTATTACAGCCTTTGGAGAAGAATATTCAGGTGGTGTCATTGGGAAAATCCATGCAACCGATCAAGATGTTTATGACACTTTAACATACAGTTTGGATCCCAAGATGGAATCCTTATTCTCTGTCTCTAGCACAGGTGGTAAACTGATAGCACACAAAAGGCTAGACGTAGGACAGTACCTCCTGAATGTCACTGTTACAGATGGAAAATTTACTACTGCAGCTGACATTACAGTGCACATCAGACAAATCACGCAAGAACTGCTAAACCACAGCATTGCTATACGCTTTGCAAACCTCGCTCCTGAAGAATTCATTGGTGACTACTGGCGCAATTTCCAGAGAGCTTTAAGAAATATTTTGGGTGTGAGAAGAAGCGACATACAGATTGTTAGTTTGCAACCCTCTGATCCTCCTTCAAACCTCGATATACTACTGCTTGTTGAGAAATCTGGTAGTTCTCAACATCCAACCAGAATTCTACTCCAGAAGATAAACTCCTCTGTAGCTGACCTTGAGGAGATCTTAGGTGTCCGGATACTTGACATTTTCCACAAGCTTTGTGCAGGCCTGGATTGTCCTTGGAAATTTTGTGAAGAAAAAGTGACCATAGATGAGAATTCCATGTCAACTCACAGCACAGCCAGGCTGAGTTTTGTCACTCCACGTCACCACAGAACAGCAGTTTGTCTTTGCAAAGGTAAGGAAAAGATGTACCCTGAAAATAAATGGTATAATTTCAGACAACCAGAGACATTAATGGTACATTCATTTTATAGTCCAAACACTAAAAATATGCTATAGCTACCATTGACACGATTGTGTCATTTCATGCTAAATAAGAGAAGAATAAAGAAATGATTTCAGGGTAGTTCTTGGCCCACATGCAGCTGTCCACCTTTTGATAGCTTACCCAGCGTAAAGCCATAAGAGGGTTTTTGGTTTCTAAAGCATTCTATTTATTTGTTTTATAAAAGCGAACATCCCAATTTGCAGCCCTACTTTGCTTCTTGATTGAAGGCTGGGATAGTTGCCTGTCTTTTGACATGCAAGTCCACACAAAGCACCTGTCTATCTCCCTAGTGCTGCTTAGAATGTTGCTCCACACAACCTCTGGACAGTGCCAGGAGCCTTACCTTCAACTGGCATAGTACAACATGGCTGTAGAACAGGATATATCGGGCCAGATCCTCCATGGAAGTAAATGAAGCTATGCTGATTTACACCAGAGGAGGATCTGTCCTATGAATCTTTTTTTTTTTTTTTAAAGTAGGTGCAGTATTATTTTCTAAAATAATTAAGGTTTTATAGTAGGTGAGGGATCACATCTTTTGGTAACCTTCAAAAAAACAAAACAAACAAACAAAAAAACCCTCCACCCTTCGAGAGTTTAAAAAAAAAAAACCAACAACCGCACACTAAAATAATATCTACCTGGATTTACCTTGGTACACCAGCACATTTTTATTTCAGAGTTTCTGCTGGCAGGAGTTGAAATTATGACTGTTTAGGAATTCCATAGCTACCGTATATACTTGCTGCCTAGCCTATTTTCTTGTCAGTCACCCAACATAACTACCACTTTACATTCCCATTGTCTAAAGTTAAGAATTGTGTTTTGTTTTGTATTTTAAGTTCAAGATGGTTTTGCTTTAAATTACCATGCCTGAAAAATAAACCACTTACTCTGTTTTACAGAAGGGAAGTGCCCTCTTGTGAATAATGTGTGTGAAGGAAACCCATGCCCCGAAGGTACTGAATGTATAGCAGATCTTAAGGAAGGAAAGTACACCTGTGTTTGCCATAGTGACAAGCCTGGCCAGTGTCCTGGTGAGATTTTAATTCTGAAATGCTTTGGATAAGTCTGCAGTACTTTGAAAGGGAACTTTGGCTTTAATCTTGTGTTAAATCATTTCATGCCTGTCTGTCTTTTTTAAGCATCAGTTGGTTCGTCAGTGACATTTACTGGGAGCAGCTATGTGAAATATCGTCTCTTGGAAAATGAAAACAAAGAGGAAATGAAGCTCACAATGAGGCTTAGAACATATTCAACCCATGCAGTTGTCATGTATGCCCGAGGAACAGACTATAGTATCTTAGAGGTATATTATAATCTACCATTGCATAGATCTCTACTTCATACTTTGCTTTTACATCAGCCTAATTAAAAGATATTTTATTACCAGAGTGTAAAGATTTAATAATTCCACCATTGCAGAATTCTCATAATGAATATTGCCTTCAAAGTAAAAAATATTGTTGTTTTATCCA
The DNA here is from genome assembly GCF_016161935.1 of Mauremys reevesii. Classification (NCBI taxonomy): domain Eukaryota; kingdom Metazoa; phylum Chordata; order Testudines; family Geoemydidae; genus Mauremys; species Mauremys reevesii. Next base: position 81,561,176 of record NC_052627.1, on the reverse strand, counting down.
GATGACAGCAAACCTTTATCAAAAGCTTTTTTTAATGTGTAATAATTCCTTTTCTTTAATAAAATTGATCCTTCGCTCTTGTTACAGCCGATGGTATTTATCTAAAACTATCAACTTTAAAATAAAGATCAGTCTTTCTTAAATATACTGATATATCATACAGAAATGATATTGAAGATATATTCTCGAAACAGCTCCCAAGTGGGAACACTGAAGAGGGAGACCCTGGTTCTTCAAACAGTCTCTAATTAATCTGTTTAACAATCTGTCACTTCCTTTACCACAGGAAAAATTAAAGACAAAGTAAAGCACACATTTTAATTAAGCCAAACAAAGAGCCATATGCGCAATGATTCTTCATCATCATGAAATATAACATCAATAAACCTCCCATATGACCAACATCTAATAATGCTTTGTCATTTCTTTAACATAATTGGAAACCTCTACTGGCATAAATATTTAGCATATTTGCTTAAAGTGATAATGTTGGTTGATTGTCACAGAGTAAAATAAAAGCTAATGATGTGTGGGTGTTTGGTTTTGTTTTTATTTTTCCCCTATATAGATTCACCATGGGAGGCTACAGTATAAATTTGACTGTGGCAGTGGTCCTGGCATTGTCTCAGTTCAGAGTATTCAGATTAATGATGGTCATTGGCATTCAGTGTCTCTTGAAGTGGATGGAAACTATGCCCGGCTGGTTCTGGACAGGGTGCACACTGCATCTGGTACTGCTCCTGGCACGCTTAGAACACTAAACCTAGATAACTATGTATTTTTTGGTGGACATGTTCGGCAACAAGGTACAAGGCATGGGAGGAGTCCTCAGGTCAGCAATGGTTTCAGAGGATGTATGGATTCCATTGTACTTAATGGGCAAGAGCTACCACTAAACAGCAAACCGCGAAATTATGCACATATGGAAGAATCTGTAGATGTATCTCCTGGATGTTTACCGACTGCTACTGAAGGCTGTTCAAGCAGTCCTTGCCAGAATGGTGGCATATGCAATCCACTGACCAATGGAGGTAGGCTTTATTTATTCTTTTGCTGGCTGTTTTAAGTCACTTTTCCAATCCCCTGATCCTGGGCCATAAGTTTTTTTTCTAAGAGGGGTGTTGAGTGGGTGTGGATTCTGGAAGTGTTTATATTTCTATTAACAAATATTGTCTCCATCCAAATGCCATTTTGTGTTCTTTTTTCTATTTGTTTTAATCAAACTTGAGAAGTTAGACTTCCTTTCCCTTCAGAGGGGATATTGACTGCCAAGCCTGCCTCTCCCCTTCTCCCCCACCCCTCCCGTCCCCAGTAGGTTGAAATGGTAGTTTCTTTGAATGCACTAAATGCATGTCTTTCATACAGTGTTTGCTTGATTTTAGGTTATTATTGCAAGTGTGCTGCTTTGTTTATGGGAACCCATTGTGAAGTGAGTGTCAATCCATGTGCCTCCAATCCTTGCCTTTATGGTGGCACTTGTATTTCGGTCAGTGATGATTTTGTCTGCCAGTGCAGAGGACAGTACACTGGTCAGAGGTACATCTTCATTGTTTGTTATAAAAAAGCAAGTCATTACATTAAATGTCTATACTTTTTATATAAATCTATAATGTTACTGTAACAAGAATGCTTCTGGAGTCCTACAATATAAATAAGATTCTGTATATCTTCTTCCATCTACTTTATTTAGGGCCTGACCCTGTGAGGTCTTGGACACCCTTGTGTCCACTGAAGTCAGTTGAAGTTGATGGCACTCAACACCTTACAGGATCAGGCCTGTAGTTTGTACTATTTATGGGAAGAAGATAATTTATACATTTTTTCCCTTTCCAGGTGTCAGTTGGGTCCATATTGCAAAGACAACCCTTGCAAAAATAGTGGCAAGTGTATTGATAGTTTGGATGGGCCCGTTTGTGAGTGTGAGACTGGTTTTCGTGGAGAAAGGTTTGTAGCTTTGTACATCTGGTTACATTTACAGTTTTAGCAACATTACTTTTATTAGCACATAACTGAATTAGTACGAACATAAGAACATTTAGCTTGGGCCAGAACCCTTAGAATTTTGTAACAATGAAAACTCAAATTTTGCAGGAAGGTTCTGTCACTCAGATTAATTATGCTTAGTATGTCCCACCCTTAATAGTTCTAAAATAGGTGCTTACCTTGTATGCACAATGTTTATATCTTACTCAAATGCACATTAGAGTTGTGATCTGGATTCCTTCATGACAAATACTGTCCAGAATATTAAAACTTCAAAGCTCTCATAGTAGTACATCACAGTGCAAGCAACATAAATTTGGAAGCTGTATTCCTTGCACATTTGATCATTGGAACCACACTGTCTTAAGAGAAAAGAGTTTCTTTTAGGGCCGTCTTTTCCATATTAGCCGGTGTGGAATTTATAGACCTAATTTCCCTTTCTGGAGGAAAGACTCATCAGTATGTTAATATTTTCAGTTTGTACATTTGTAAATAAGGAAGCACTAATATTTTTGTGTCAGGATCAAAAGAGGCAGTCTTATCCTAATCTGTTTTTAATCAACTAATGCCATAATGGAAAATTGAAAATGTCATTTGCAGTTCATTCTGTAAACTGCAATGTTTTTTTCCTTATTCACATTGTTTCTGAGCAAATTGCTCAAACATAATTCTTCAGCAGCTTAGCAGCAAAAAGCATTAGAACTTCCCTATCACACCTCAAGCCTGGGTGCTCCTGCTATTTGCAGTATAAGGTGCTGCTCAGCATAAATAAAGATGGCCAAATCTTTCCCTAATAAAATTGTTTGTATCAAGATGAAAAATTATTAAAGTGACATGCTCACCACATATAAGGAGGCATGAAGCTTACAACTGAAGCTCCAGCTCCTCCAGTGAAATTCACTTATACAGAAGCCTGTACCCAAGTGGAATTCACGTCAGTAGATCCCATTACGGGATATGGTTTAGGGACTCGGAATCTAGTTTGGACATAGGCAAAGCAGTTCAGTTAATATTGTTGATGGTACAAGGTTGAAATGGTGAAGAAAGTTTGGTGTCTTGGCCTTGTCATCTTTGAAATGCTTATATTTTAGGAAAGTGTAAAATGGATGTCAATTAGCAATAAGAAATTTATGCTTGACCTGTGGTAACACCGGTTTATGTGCCCTCCATAGTATATGTGACACTGTGGAAAACCAGCACTTGAAGAGTTAACAACCCCTTTTTTTTATTTTGGGGGAAACAGCAGTGAAAAAATGCAGGTAAAATAGTAGCTGTACTCCTCAGATAAGAAAACAATATAATAAAATAGCTAATTGTACAGCAAAATGTAGATTCTGTATATTAAAAAACAAAACAAATCTGCAACTGCTGAGTACTAGGAGTTTCATGTAGTATTAGTTAAGTAGCATTAATGTTCACTATTATTTCTCGGCTCTGACAGGTGCCTGACTGATGTTGATGAATGCACAGAAAACCCATGTCTCAATGGTGCCCTTTGTGAGAACACATATGGCTCATATCACTGCAATTGTAGCCATGGATTTGGAGGAAGATATTGTGCAGAGATTGTTCTCAATAAATACGTTTCAACATCTTGGAACATTAGCTTAGCAGAAGTAATCGGAATTATTGTTTTCATAGCCGGAATCTTCTTCTTAGTTGGGATTTTTGTTTTCTGCCGCAAACTGATCAGTAGAAAGAAGAAACGCCAGCCAGAGTCTGAAGATAAACACCTGGGAACAGCAACAGCTTTCTTGCAAAGACCATATTTTGATTCAAAACTGAATAAGAACATTTACTCAGATATCCCACCCCAGGTGCCTGTTCGGCCCATTTCTTATACTCCAAGCATTCCAAGTGACTCCAGGAACAATCTTGACAGGAATTCTTTTGAGGGGTCGACCATCCCAGAGCATCCGGAGTTTAGTACCTTTAACCCAGATTCTGTACATGGCCACCGAAAGGCAGTGGCTGTCTGCAGTGTGGCACCTAACTTGCCTCCGCCACCTCCATCGAACTCTCCTTCAGACAGTGACTCAATTCAGAAACCGAGCTGGGATTTTGACTATGACAGTAAGCAATCTACTTTTGTTAAAATACATTTGTGGTACAACTATATTTAGAATTCAGAGTTTGAATCTATAGTACTGATATAGGGCTATGAGTTTATGGATGTGTTTTACACAAAGAAAAAATATTGAGTCCATTAGATTTTATTGTAAACAGCAGGACACAAGATACATCATATACGAGGAACAGTCTACACAGATATATTTTACTGGCTCTGGGAGTTGCCTCCTGCTCAGAGGTTTTCTCACAAATATTTTCGGACTCCTGAGGGGCATTAATTTTTATGAAGAATGTTCAATCCATAGTACATTAATTTTTTGACATTACATTTCTTTTTGCTTTCAGCTAAAGTAGTAGATCTTGATCCTTGCCTTTCAAAGAAGTCTCTGGAGGAAAAGGCCTCTCATCCTTACAGCACTAGAGAAAGTATGTCTGAGGTCCAGTCCCTTAGCTCCTTCCAGTCAGAGTCATGCGATGACAATGGTATGTAATGCCTAATCATTCTTTTCTATTGCTCACGCTCATTTGTTTCCCTCCCTGCCTATCACCCCATATAGAAGTGTATAATTATCTATATCCATAGATAGATTTTATATCTATATGTGTATATATGTAATATATGATATTTTTATTTACATCTCTATAGGTTAGTTCCTGAAGGCTACTTAAACCTGTACAATTAAATAAGTGTTTCAGCTAGATTACATTTCATGTTAAATACTGTATCCTGACAAAATATTTACTCCACTGTAAAGTACTAACAACGACAAATTCAGTATTAGGTCTTTGGTGGTGTTGGGAGGTACAAACGTTTCTTGATATATCTAATAATTGGTTATAAATTTATAAAAAAATTAGCCTCTGCACAAGTGTAGTTTTAGCTTTGACATTCAGCTTTCAGTAAAACTTTTTGGTGTTACAGTTTCATTTGTTTCCTTTTTTTTCTTGCTGCGGCCTCAGCTCCCATATGGATCAGATCAGTACTGAGTGAGAGCAGAGTTTAAGGGACTGCTTGTAAGTTTGATTATCTTAGTAATGAAGGAAGTTGTGCAAAAGGGATTTTACTGTAGAAGTATAGTAGTAATTATCTGGCTTTTGTCATGATCAGATATGAATATATACAAAACCTCTGTGTATCAAAAACATGCCAGTACATAAAACAAGAATATTATTCTATAATCAGTGTAAATAGTATTTTGATGGTGACTGGTTTTTACATATATATATATATATATAAAATAAAGCAGGTTTGGGGGGGGGGTTTAACTTCTGTTTTCATTAAAAAGCAAGCTGCTGTTATATTAATAGCACAGCACTTCTTCACCTCATAATCTCCAAATATCTTTGCCTGGAATCTCAATCACATATTGATGGGAAAGTGAACAGATAAAAATGGATGTGAAAAGTACCATATGTCACGTAATATCCTACCTGGAGCAATGAAGGCAGAGAAAATGTTGTTATAGGGGAGAGACTAACCTTTAATCCGCTTTAAACCACTGAGGCGCACACAACTCCCCTGGCTTCAGTGGGAGTTCTAGACATGAAGCAATGGCAAGTTTGGACCCTCATTTAGAACAGTTTTGGCCAGAATGGTAGTCAGCCACTTTTCTTTCTTCACTCCTCCCCTTTTAAAGGATATCATTTTTAACTTGAATGCAAGAGAGTTCTTTTAATACCTTATCCCAAAAGGGGCAGCTTTAGCATCACCGCAGTGCTTCTTTCATGCCATTTTGGTAGCTAGAGAATGTCACTCAGCTCTTCTGCTGGACATTGGGTCAGAAAGGTGTCCATGAAACCAAATCCGCTCTCAAATACGTACATACAACTGCTAGTCACTTCAGTAACAATGTGTATATGAGGTAGAATCTGACTTTGCAACAGTACTTCTTTTTTTTCCTGTTCCTTTTCCCCTCCCTAGACAGAGAGTGCACACACATAAACAGTCTAGTAAGCTTTTTGTTTTCATTTGTATTCATTTTTGTTTGTTTGTTTTTAAGTAGAATAGTATTGTGACATAGCACTTGCTATGCCAAATCAAAGGCCTTTGAAATTCAGCTATGCACAAGACCACTTAGCTTACTGGTGCAGCTTGCTACTATAAAAACACATTGCTCAGGTAAACTATGTAGATACTTGGTATTTTCCTTATTCGTTCTCTTTTATATCCTCGCTAGTATTTTCAGTCCCATTTCATTGGAAGATTCCCTAACAATTTTTGGTTTTAAATATATATATATATATATATATATATATATTATTGGAGCCCTAGTTTAATCCCTTTAACCTCCCCATTGGGATCCTTTAGAAAAGTCCATTTTATAATCTTTATAGAGTAAGTACCACAGTTAAAGTCATTTGGTGACAAAACATTTCAGAAATTCCTATCTAACCAAAAAACCCTGTGCTTGTGCATACATTATTTGGGTTTCAGGACTAGTTATGGTATCAAGTTGCCATTATACAGAAGAATAAATTAATGACTATATATATCATATTACATTGTTATTTGCTAAGGTAGTAAAGCACTGAAAACGTATTTTTATTGTTATGTCTTTATATACATGTATGCTGTTTAAATTGATACTAACTATAGGTTTGTTTTAATTTGCTCCTTCCATACCATTTACAAGCTTCCATAGTGACTGTAATACACCTTGTCAATGCTGTTGTTGACTCGGTGGAAAAAGAAGGTATATATGTGTTTTCACTTTTTTATTTACTGCTTTGGCAGAATATTGCATGTTTTTGTCTTGTAGTAATGTGGTAGTAAAGTAGATGGGTAATTATGAAATGTAGTTTACTTATCAGAAAATGTATGTAGCATCTGTTTTTGTGTGTATTCTCAGTACAGATATATAAAATGTATGGACAATTTTTCAAATGTGAGTGCCTACATATACGCACCTAACAAAATTTGGCCTGTTTTTTGGAGGTGCCTCCTCTCCACAAATACTTGTGCAGCATATCAGGCACAATCCTAGTCCTTATAGTCTTGTTGCACAAGGCTCTAGCGTGTAGACAGGGTGGGGAGAGAGTGCTGCCATGGGCTAGTTGTCCTTCAAAACTGTGCAACAAAGCTGGGCCAGCAGTGAGGGGAGTTGACACACATTGCACCAAGTAATCGTGCAATCCAGTTGGCATTTTTCTGCCTTAGGCACAATGGGCTTGATTCAAAGCCCTGTGAAGTCAGTGAGAATCAGCCCACTGACATCGGTGGTCTTTGGATCTGGGCCAGTGCGCAGCCCCTACTCTCATCCTCACACACAAAGACAACTTTCAATAATGTAATTATTTACACTCTGTAATCTCCAGAAGATACAAAACATTGCCAACAAGTCTGTCCCACTTTTTGGTATACTGAAAATCTGTAACACAAAGACTGCTTTCCTTATAAAACGATGTGCTCAAAATATTGACTGTGGATCAAATCCCAGGCCCTTGCTTTGTGGCTGCAGAGGTCCCCCTACCTGCAAACCCAAGATATTTCTGGTGTCTGAGCTGGATAGTCAAGGTAGGGACTAGAGAATCAAGTCCATGCAGGAGTGCATACCCTGTGAACTGCATGGAATCCCATTCCAGACCTGTTGCCTTCAGGTCAGAGGAAGGGTGAGGCCAAAGGATCCAATGCAATGCAAATAATCCATTCTTTCCCAACCCCCTCATGGATCTGCAGAGGCTGATTCAGGCATTGGGCTGAAATAGACTCCAGGGATCAGCTACTGAGAAAAAGTGTATTCCTGCCCCTATGAATATTCCATATTCCTTAATTAGAAAGGATGTATTACGTGTTCCTAGAAAGGATTTATCAATTAAAACCTTGTTCAGAGTGAAGCCACCTCTAGAATATAAAACTGTTTATTGTAGCTGTGGCTGCCATTTGAATTATTGCCCTATAAAAACTAAGTACTGTGTAGTATTTAGAGTAAATATAGAAACAGAAGGGCAAGTAGATTAAAGCACAGACTTCCTCTTCTAATTACAAGTGCCAGGAAAACATTTCACTAGTATACTTGTCTAGTGCTTGATCAAAGGTTTTCAAAATTACAGCGTATTCCATGTATAATGGGCATGGTTGTGAGAATGGGTGGGAAGAAACCTTTGAAAAAATTAGACTAATGTAATTTTCTGTGGTTCTGATGGTTAGAAATTAGAAAAAAATGATGTTTGTGGGATTTTTATTGGGAGTTACAAGTGATCTGAACAGTAGCCAAGTATCAAGATAAGATGGAGAGATGCAGACATTTAGTATCCTTTAAAACAATTCTTCAGAGACTCACGTTTTTATTTTTAATCATTTAATATTTTACCTGGGTTGATATTTAAACTACCTTGAAGCTTTACCAAACACCCTGCAAATTTACATCTTCTGTATGCGTTTAGTGGTAGACTTATGCTTAAAAAGAAAACCCAGAGCTCTGTTTGTTGTAAGAAGAACCACATATAAAACCATGCAGAACAAAGAAGCAATTATCAGGCCAAATCCTGCCACCCTTATTCAGTCAAAACTCCCAAAAATTACTTTAATAGGAGTTTTGCCTAAGCAAGGACTGATTTTGCCTCTGCTCAGCAATATCTTGAGAAGTCTCTACATTTGTATTCATTCTCTCTTTCCCTGTGTTCTCATAATCAATGTCTCTAAAGTAGGCACTCCAGCCCGTCTAGATTCAACAGGACAGGAAGCAAATTTTGCCCTCAGTTACCCCAAAATGTTACCCCATTACATTGGTTGCACAGGTGTAACTCAGGGTAGGTCTACGCTGCAATTATAAACCTGTGGCTGGCCCGAGCCAGCTGACGGGCTCGGGCTTAAGGGGCTGTTTAACTGTGGTGTAGACAGCTGGGCTCGGGCTGGAGCCTGGGTTCTAGGACCCTGCAATGTGGGAGGCTTCCAGAGCTTGGTCTGCAGCCAATGTCCAAACACCAACACCGCAAAGCAATTAAACAGCCCCTTTGTCTGAGCCCCGCGAGCCCAAGTCAGCTGACATAAGCCGGCCACAAGTTTCTTTGCAGTGTAGATGTGCCCTTAATGGCAGATTTACCCTCCCCAATATTATAATAGAGAAAAGTAAGGGAGCATAGCATGTCCATCAGAAGCATCATGCTGTACAGCTGTTATTTGTATGCCTTCACATTAGTTCACCTATTTGATACCTAATTCAGATGTTTTCTCCTTTTTTTCTTCTCACTTTGCCATCTAAAGAGTCTTTTGCTGTTCCTGACCTCAGCAATTCAAGAGGTGACTTCTGCATGCAGTTGTTCCTTGATATTCACTTAACTCTTCGTTAATATTTGGTTTTTAATACTGACTTACCTTCAGTTGTTTGCTGTGTATTTGTTTGCAGTAATTACTGTTTATTTGCTAGACTTCACATCTTACTTAGATCCTGTAACATTTTTCCTTTTTAGTGCCTATCTGAAAAGTAAAAAGGCTTTAAACTGAGTGGTGTTTTCTACCACTGATACTAGTTTGGCGTATACTTACTCAGAAAAAAAGCTTACAAACAGGGAGCAGTTCTGTTATTTATGCATGATACATTTAATCTTGTGATTTTGTTTTTGTTTGAATGCAAATATCTTTACTAATAGAGATGAAAAGGTTTTACAAATATGTTTAAAAATTATATGCTGCAGGATTCAGTTACTGAAGTAGTCATAGAGTTGAAGGACAGTAATTAGTGGAATCAGTATGTTAATCTTAAGTAGAATGGTAAAGTTACTTTAAACATTCTATATACTTTACCAAACATAGATTACTACTCTGAGTAGGAAACACAAGGTTTATATGTTCTAAATATATATATTCATAGGAAAAAAGACCACTGATATCAGTGTAATCAGTAACTATACAACAAGTGTCGATCCATAGGAATTTAGGTTCCTCAGGGAGGCTGTTTTGGTTATTTTTTACCAAAAGAATGATTGTATACCATTGTGTGTGTCAGCACATCTCATAGATGAACTGCAGCGCCTCCCACTTTTGGTGAGATGACCAAAATATTAATACTCCAAATTTGGACAAAATAATAAAATGTTTCATGCATGGCATACTATAAAGTTGTTTTGTGTTAAATGTCTTTGTGAAACCGGGAGCAGATTGCTCCAGAAGTAATTAACATAAGTTATGTCCTTATTACTAGTGGTCATGTTGTCTTCTGTACAATGTGTTGATTTTCCAGTACGAGTGTACTTTGAGGGCAAAATACTAATACAATTTTTTTAAACCCACTTCACACTGCAGGTTATCATTGGGATACATCAGATTGGATGCCAAGTGTTGAACTGCCCGGTATCCAAGAGTACCCAAATTATGAGGTGGTTGAAGAGCCAGCTCCCCTTTACACAGATCCAAATGCCATTGATACAGATTACTATCCTGGAGGCTATGACATAGAAAGCGATTTCCCACCTCCACCTGATGATTTTCCTGCACCTGATGAGCTCCCGCCATTACCACCAGAATACAGTGACCAGTTTGAATCAATACAGCCACCCAGAGACATGCCGGCAGTGGGCAGCTTGGGTTCTTCTACAAGAAGCAGGCAGAGGTTCAACCTTAATCAATACCTTCCCCACCACTACCCAGCAGATATGTCAGAACCTCAGAATACAACCAGTGGAGTCAACAGTAATTATAGAGAACCTTATGCTCCTTACACTTTAGGGTACAATAGAGACTTTGAAGCACCCACTGTAGACAACATGTCCCTGTCTGTGTACACTTCCACGGCTTCGTGCTCCGATGTGTCAGCATGCTGTGAAATGGGGTCTGAGGTAATGATGAGTGACTATGAGAGTGGAGATGATGGCCACTTTGAAGATGTGACAATTCCTCCACTTGATTCTCAACAACATACAGAAGTCTGACACTCACACTCAACAAAAGTGCCTAGGCTTGAATGAATTTTAAGGATTCTTGAAGAGCTTTTTTTTTTTTTTTCTTGGCAGCAGTGCTTGAATGCGTTTGTTTAGTGAGCTAAAACTGGCATGGCTGCACTGGATCATGCAGCTCATTTCAACATATTAGCCTATTTCCATTTCCTAACCTACTGTAATTGGACAGATCAAAGGTTTCCATTGGCTGTGCCATTTCTGAAAGTGTTTTTTGTACTTACTTTTGTCTGTTAAATAAATTAAAAAAAAAAAACCAAACAAACCACATACCACTTCACCATGTTAGCATGATACATGTATTTATATAGTTCTAATGCAAATTAATTTTCTCCAATCTTTTTTGTAAATTTTATGTACAGTTTTGATTTTAATAGTTTTAACTAGATTTTGTAGATATTTTGTGAATTTGTTTTCCACTGAATCTAGTGGTGTTAGTGTGCCATTAAACTAGCACCCTGACTATTATTATAATCAGGGCTTCACTGTATGTATTTTTTTTTCCCCCGTTGAGGTTTGGCATTTCATTATAAGGATTTCAGCATGTTCATGCGATTCCAGCTGTACATAGGTTAGACGAGATCTGATATTTTCTGGGTCAGATATATGGAAATGTCTTAAATGGGTTGCTGTATTTTAGAATTGTAAACATTTTTTCCCTTCTTGGAAAGTGTGTTGGGGACCCTCTGCATACCTGTTTAGAACCAAAACCACCATGACACAGTTTTTATAGTGTCTGTATATTTGTGATGCAATGGTCTTGTAAAGGTTTTTACTGAAAACTACCATTAGCCAGTCTTTCTTACTGACAATAAATTATTAATAAAATACTTTAACTTTCCTCTGTGTATCTGTTATGTATTATACAAAAAAAGACAAGGCATTCAGTGCAGCTTTTTTGAAATCTATTTATTTTATACTGAATAGTATTGGCTCCAAGCAACACATTTTCCTTCTTCAAAAATCAAACTGTAGTTATGTTAGATGCCCACTAGATGGGAGTGTGCAACTACTTAATGTTTTTGTTTTGCTTTTTAAAAGAAATCTGGCTAGTATGAGTAAATATAGGTACAAAACTTAAGTGGCCTTCTCGCTAGTTCACATTTTCTTTTGAAAGCAGATTTGAATTAATTGAATTACCAAATGTCTAAATTGAGAAGCATTTAAAACCACAGCAAAAATCCATATAAAAAGCAATCTTCCAAAGCCGTTTTTCACAAGCAACCTTTTTCCTGTATCATACATGCAACTTCTTACAAGTGTTGCCCAAAGAGTGCATCAACTTTTTTGTTGTTTTGTTTTCTTTCCTGCTAATTTACTTCCATTGTTTGAAGTTGCAGTGTTATTTCCTGCAGATCCTGTGGTGTTAAGCACCGTGTCACTAAAGAAAAAATCTACTGCTGAAGTATTCATTATTGCATCATAGTTGGCTCAAAATATTTGACTTTGATAAATATAAAATTTCTGCAAGGAAAGAAATGTGCCATGGTAGAACCAGCTACCTTGTTTGTACTTATTTATTTATTTATTGCTGTGTTTGTTTATAGGACTAGAAAGGGGTTTGAAAAACAGAAGGGCCAGTTTTTTCTGGGTATACAGAATAGGTGCACAGGTGGGGAGAGGAAGCAAGATGCTTTTCTTCCCCTGTCCCTTGCACAAGGAACCTTCCCTCCATGTACCACTAGGGGCTCAATCCACATTTAAGAAGGTGGCGAAGGGGCTGGGCCAAAGTGCCTTGCTCTGCTCCTGGCCTAGTGAACAGAGAGAAGCTGGCTGCACCATCCCCACAGATGATATGCCTGCACATTCCCCTGTGTGCCAGCGAGCATTAGCACAGTGCAGCTCCACACCTCTGTCAACATGAGCTAATAACTGTGCTATCAGAGATCATACCACTAACTGACAAATGTATAAGATGGCCAAATAAAGGGAAAGGTAAAAACACATGACTAAAACAATCAGTCCAATGCCCTACTGTAGTAAAAAAAAAAAAAAAAAAAGGCAAACAGGGATGAAAAGCAAAACAAGAGAAGGTGATGCTATTCTTGTACAAAGCACTTGTTACATCTCATTGGAACACTGCAATGCACTGCACTACACAGGATGTTATTGCCATGGGGCTTGCCTGAATTCTTACTGAAGTAAATGAGTCTTTCCATTGATTGCAGTGGGCGTTGGAGTGGGGCCATACATAGGATGCAGTTTAGGGTAATAAAGATAATGTAAGAAAAGAAGAGACTTCAAGGTGACCTTACAGAGGTTTTAGAAAATATACATGTAAATTATGGAAATAAATTGTATCCATGGGTGAGGCTTTCAAATCTAATGAACATCATTTGAAAATTTAGGAACTCATTAGTAAATAAGGAATACAGAAATAAGATCTGCTAAGGTTATTAATCATGGAATAATTTACACTATAATACTATGCAATTGCAGTTGAAAGTGTAAATAAATGAGATTATTATAGTAGATTTTTTTTTATGACTAAAACTAAGGAGACTAAGATTAAGATAGATAACGGACTGGGATGTTGGATCAGATGGCCTTTTTCCTTTATATCTCTTACTGCGAGAAAAGAACTGTGATATAACAATTACTTCAAAGAACTTCATTAATAAAAGCATCTGCTTATTAAATGGCTTAGAGTGGTTAATAACTCTTGTGTTGAGTAGCTGACTTGGAAGTTTACTGGTGCAGTCTTTAACAAACTGGGCCAGTATTTTGGGTAAGTCCCTGACTGTCCTATTAATGGTAAAGCCAGTGGCAGTTTTTGCTCAGGATTGCTTAGTGCTTGGTTCTCTGTAGGATTCAACTTTGAAAGTTAACCAGCATGGGACCCTGTCAGTGTGGGGAAAACATGACTGTGCAGAAACTAAAGCTGCTTCCTAATTGGCATGACCCCAATAGAAGGGAGAGGTGACAATCCGTCTAATATACCAGACTGACATTTTCTTAAGCAACTGAAACCGAACAAAAACAGTGGGCAAGATCAAAGGAGCATACATTTTTATTCAAAGAGTTTGTGCCTTTAACAGAAATTAAGTTTACATGTAAATCGATTGAATTCGGAAAACCTGAAAGTCAGTCAAGGTTTTTAGTCTATGAAGAAAACTGCTGTAAATTTTGAGACTAAAAAAACCCCAAACTTTTAATTATGGTTTGTGAAAAATGGAAAGCAGTAGAAACTGAATGGAATCTCAGTGCAGACGATGTCATTTGGAAAAGGTAAGTGTATTAATAAAGTATAGCATAGAGTTATTCTCAAGTGATTCAAGGCTCTGGTTCAATTCCTTGCATCAATCAGGACCAACTCCATATTATACTTTCCATATACTTACCTAATCTCAGATTGAATACCTCTAATGACTTTACAATGACTATATTATTAGGCAAAGTATTCCACCCGCTGATTGTCTTTTACAGATAAAAGGGCATTATACTGATCATTGATTTAAAGCAGAGTTTCTGAAACTGGGGGACGGGACCCCAACGTGGGTCGCACCCCTATTTTAATGGGGTCACCGGGGCTGGCATTAGACTTGCTGGGGCCCAGGGCCAAAGCCCGAGGGCTTCAGCCCTGAGTGGTGGGACTCAGGTTACAGATTTCAGCTTTGGCCCCACCCCTGCCTGGGGTAGCGGGGGCTCGGGCAGGCTCAGGCTTGGGTCCCTTCTCCTGTGGTCTTGATGCAAAGAAGTTTGAGAATCCCCGATTTTAAAGGAAGGGAGAGGTCAAGGGTAGAGAAGATGATGTGCTGTAAAAGTATTTGAGAGAGTGAAGAGAGTTAGCCTGCCCTCTAAAGTAGAGAAGAAATGCCATACATGCTGCCTTGTCATGAGTGCCAGAATCTATTGCCTGCTTTGGTTATGATCACATTTGTTAATCATCATTAAAAATACAATGAATATGTTGAGGAATGCAAAATAAACAACCTTGTGAAACTTTAACCCTTTTAAAACACAGACTTGACACTTCAGTTGCTATCTGGGTGGATCTCGGTCCCTCAACACTCAGGAATGGTGGGGAGTCTGAATGCTGCCATGGAACCGTGCCATTTGATTTCAGAGGGTTCCTTTTCAAACTTTTGTACTCTCTACTCCTGAAACTGAAAAAACTTTCAAGGAACACACCAAGGCTCTGCAGTTGCTGCAACAGTTTTAACATGATACACCAAAAGGCAACTGCTTTTCCTAACTGGTCTCAGGGCTTGGCTACACTTGAAAATTGCAGTGCTGGGAGTTACAGCGCTGGTCGTGCAGCCGTGTAGGGACGGCGCTGGTGTGTGGCCACACTGACAGCTAACAGCGCTGCAGTGTGGCCACACTTGCTGCATTTCCAGCGCTGTATTGAGAGGTGCACTGTGGGCAGCTATCCCACAGAGCACCTCGTCCCATTTTGGCGCTGTGGGTTGTGGGAAGGGGACGGAAGGATGCGGGTCATTCCGCTTCCTGTTCCAACGCCCCGTGGCGCATCGCTTCACATCCCAGCAGTCACAGTTTTTCCGGCCACGTTTGGCGCCATTGTGAGTCGCTTGCTGTGTTTTACTCTCTCTGGGAATCGCGATTTCTGTGGGAAATGGAGCCCGAGCTGCTGAGGACTGTGCTGATGAGTGTCGCCAGCACAACACGTTTGGCAGCTGAGCTCTTCCTTCAGCTCCAAAGTGACAGTGAGGAGTCCGACGATGATATCGAGTCGCCTGCCACGTGTGACACTACATTGCTTGTATTGACTTGCATCCGAAGAAGTGGGTATTCACCCACGAAAGCTCATGCTGCAAAACGTCTGTTAGTCTATAAGGTGCCACAGGATTCTTTGTTGCTTTTACAGATCCAGACTAACACGGCTACCCCTCTGATACATTGCTTGTGACATTCACGGAAATGCTCAGCACCATGGAACGCCGCTTTTGGGCTCGGGAAACAAGCACTGAGTGGTGGGATCACATCGTCATGGAAGTCTGGGATGATGAGCAGTGGCTGCAGAACTTTCGCATGAGAAAAGCCACTTCATGGGACTGTGTGCTGAGCTCGCCCCCACCCTGCAGCGCAAGGACACAAGATTCAGAGCTGCCCTGACGGTGGAAAAGCGGGTGGCTATTGCAATCTGGAAGCTGGCAACTCCAGACAGCTACCGGTCGGTCGGGAACCAGTTTGGAGTGGGAAAGTCGACTGTTGGAATCTTGTTGATGCAAGTTTGCAGGGCCATTAATCGCATCCTGCTAAGAAGAACCGTGACTCTGGGGAACGTGCAGGACATTGTGGATGGCTTTGCACAAATGGGTTTCCCTAACTGTGGAGGGGCGATAGATGGGATGCATATTCCTATTCTGGCACACACACACCCCCACCTAGCATCAGAGTACGTTAATCGGAAGGGGTATTTCTCTATGGTTCTCCAGGCGCTTGTGGATCACCGTGGGCGTTTCATTGACATTTACACAGGCTGGCCTGGAAAGGTGCATGATGCACGCATCTTTCGGAACAGTGGCCTGTTCAGGAAGATGCAGGCAGGGACTTTTTTCCCAGACAGGAAGATCACAGTAGGGGACGTCGAAATGCCCATTGTGATCCTTGGAGACCCCGCTTACCCGTTACTGCCTTGGCTCATGAAACCCTATACAGGGAAGCTTGACAGGAGCAAGGACCAGTTCAACTACAGGCTGAGCCGGTGCCGAATGACTGTGGAGTGTGCTTTTGGCCATTTAAAAGCGCGCTGGAGGTCCCTGTATGGGAAGCTAGACTTGTGGGAAAGCAGCATCCCCGCGGTTATATCCGCTTGCTGTACCCTCCATAATATTTGTGAAGGGAAGGGTGAAACATTCAATCAGGCATGGACCACCGAGGTTCAAGTCCTGGAGGCTGAATATGCACAGCCAGAGAGCAGGGCTAATAGAGAGGCCCAGCACAGGGCTACAAGGATTAGGGATGCCTTGAGGGAAGAATTTGAGGCTGAAAGCCAACAGTAATGTTTGCTGCCTTGCATGGGAGTGAAGTGCAGTGGTTACACTGTTAGGATTCTATTATCCCTAAAATGATTTGCAGTGCCTGTTTCTTTACTGGGCTACGGTATCTTTCACTATCTGCAATAATAAAGACTGTTTTCAAAGCCAAGAATTCTTTTACTGAAAAGAAAAAAACTTCCTTGACAGACAGACACACAACATTTCAGGAACATAAGAGGGCAGGGGGGTGGGTTGGTGAACTGTACAGTCACAAGTTTGCATATATCCTGTCTGGAGTGCTGTGCAATGACTGCTGCACTTCAGGGTGCATATACTGCATGGTGATGGGGGTTGAGTGCAGAGGGTAAGGGTTGTAGTTCTCAGGGCTGGTTGGTGAACGTACAGGTGTTGGAGGCAGCTGGTGGTGGTAAGAACCTGGATGCTGGGGAAGGGGGGTTTGAGCTGACATTGGGGCACAAGGGAAAAAGCTTTGGGATGGAGGGGGCAGGGGAGTAGCACTGTAGTGCTCTGCTTGCATGGTTACGAGTGACTCGATAGAGTCCGCTTGGCGCGACAGGATGCTTAGCAGCTGCTCTGTGCTTTTCCTCCTGGCCACTGTGTTTCTCTGGCGGATCCTGCTTTCCCTCTGGCGGATCCTGCTTTCCCTTTCCATTCCTGCAGGTTTTTACTCTCTCTAGCAGAGTGATCAATAACTGTTTTCAGCATGTCTTCCTTGGTTTTTCCTCAGATTTTGTAGTCTCTGTGCAGTGGTGGAGCCGGGCAGTCCAGCAGTCAAGGTCACTTTTGGAAGGCAAAAATGGCAACAGTTAACAGGGTAGCATTGTTCATTATCTCATCCAGACAGTAATTCCCACACCCTGAAGGAGTAGTCTTCACTCACTTTTAGCATCTTTTCCATACCCAAATAAGAGCACACAACACACAACAGGAGCCACAAAAAAGTGTGAGGGGTACTTACTGCTTCAGGCTGTGCAGGGGTTCTGTGTGTTTGAGGACAGCAGAGAGGGGATCTGCCAGTCAGTCTCCATCTTTTTTCCAGACATCCTGGAAGATATCTCGAGATGTTGAAGACTGGCGGAAGACCGGGGAAAGAGCGAAGGTCTTTTCTACACAGCGCCCTGGCCCCCCCCCCCCCTGCCCCTATGCAGCTTGCAGCCCCCCCCCCCCCGTCCCCCACAGTGGCGCGTGCAGTGGGAGGACAGCCACAGTGGCTCTCCCTATAAACCTGCGCAGGCACATTGCCCACGCTCTGGCTGAAACTTTTGAGGAGATTACTGCAGCCGATTACCACGACGTGATAGACCACATCAATGGGCTATTCCACATCTAGGCATGCATGCATGCAGCCCTAACTCCCCCTCCTCTCCCGAAACATTTCCACCCTGAAAATAAAAGCTGCTTACCGGTAACCTGCTCTGCTTGTCCTTCAGCAACTGCTGGCTGCTGTGACTGGCTACCTTCCTCCTGGCTTGAGAAGAGCTCCTGGCTGCATGCCTCCTGGGACTCTGGGGTGTCTTCCCCCATCCCAGTAGCTTCACTCGTGGTTTCCTCCACCCCCGCTGCCGCCGCCGCCGCCTCCTCCTCCTGCTGCTCCTGTCTCCCACCCTGCTCAGAAGTGTCCATCGTGGTCCTCGGATTGGCAGTGGGGTCACCCCCAAGTATCGCGTCCATCTCCCTGTAAAAACGGCAGGTCGTGGGGGCAGCGCCGGAGCGGCGGTTTCCCTCACGGGCTTTGTAATAGGCACTCCGCAGCTCCTTTACTTTAACCCTGCATTGCAGCGCGTCCCGCTCATGGCCCCTATCCAGCATGGACCTTGATACCTGCCCAAAGATATCATAATTCCTACGGCTGGAGCGCAGCTGGGACTGCACAGCTTCCTCCCCCCAAACACTAATGAGGTCCAGCAACTCGCCATTGCTCCATGCTGGGGCTCGTTTGCCGCGTGGATGCATGGTCACCTGGAAAGATTAACTGATTGCACTCCACACCTGGCTGCAGCAAACAGGAAGGGTTTTTTTTTTTTTTAATTCCTGGGGCATTTAAAGGGCGGGTCACCTGAGGCCAGAGCAGTAGAGTGCAAACTGATGAGCAGAGTGGCTGAACAGGAATTCTGGGATATCTCCTTATTCCCTGGAGGCCAATTACAGCGCTGGTGTGTGTCCACACCTGATGAGCAGCGCTGGATCACCAGCGCTGCATTCGCTACACCCCAACCAGACCAGGTGTTCAGCCAGCGCTGCAGCCAGGGAGTTGCAGCGCTGGATGTACCTTGCAAGTGTGGACAGTTACTAATTGCAGCGCTGGAAAGCCTCCACCAGCGCTGCAATTTTCAAGTGTAGCCAAGCCCTCAGACACCCTCTAAAGGCAGGGGTTGGTAACCTTTCAGAAGTGGCATCCTGAGTCTTCATTTACTCACCCTAATTTAAGGTTTTGCGTGCCAGTAATACATTTTAATGTTTTTAGAAGGTCTCTTTCTCTAAGTCTATAATATATAACTAAACTATTGTTGTGTGAAAAGTAAATAAGGTTTTTAAAATGTTTAAGGAGCTTCATTTAAAATTAAAATGCAGAGCGCCCTGGACCGGTGGCCAGGACCTGGGCAGTGTGATTGCCACTGAAAATCAGCTTGCGTGCCCCTCCTCTAAGAAATCTTAACAGTTTGTTTTGTGAGCTTGTTATGACACAGGGATGTGTGGTGGGGTTTCTACTGCTTTTAATGTGAGCTACAATAACTACATATATTAATCTTGGTGGGCTAGATGGTGCCGTTACATCTAGCCCTGTTTAAGGAGAGGTGTATAGTTGTCCTGCCCCTCAGCAGTCCAGGGAAAGAATTTCAGTACTGCCAATCCCAAATGTTCAGAACAGTGAGTATGATAGGCTGTTGATTGTGGTAAATGAGTGTGAAGAACAGTAGGGTCTGTATAACCTGCTCTCCCCACTCCCAGAGCGGCAATCTAGAGAAGCCCCAGGGAAGAGAGTGTAGGGTTTTACACCTGCTTTTCCCCCAGCACAGTCTGGCCCTGCACCAACCATTATTACTACTACATAAATAGCTCCACAAAAAGAATTGTGAAAACTTCAACAAATAAATGCCATACAAGATCTACATTAAAGAATGCTGAGGGTGCAAAGTTAGCTACTCAAAAGTCAGGAAAATGCCCTGTTAAAGTTTTGCATCCTTATGTCTATGCATTTACACGGCTTAAGAGGCGGAGGGGTAGCGACATGGCACTTGCAGAGCATGCTGTAGTGATCATCACTGTTTCTTGAACATTTGGGTTGGGAGCTGGGTTGATGAGTACAGGGGCCAGACATGTTTGGCATTGTGGGTGACAATTATTACAAGTGCAGTCCACAATGTATTTCATGGTGTGAGTTCTGTTTTTGTAGCTGTGCATTTTAATTGCTCTAAAAGTGCCCAGAGTCAGGGATAGGGGCTTTTAGTTAAATCAAAAGAAAAACTAATTAATTAGACAATCATTATTTTAGCAGGACCTCGTTTCAGTCAATGTACAGGGTGGATGGCACCTAAGGAATGCCTATGAGACTCCCTGCATTGTGTCTAATGCATTAAAATAAACACACTGTGAGAAAAAATTGCTTACTTTGTGTACTTCCTCCCACCGCCCCTTCTGTTGGGTTTATTATAGTTATGGTGGCGGGGTGGATTAAATGTGCTCTGAGAAGGGCAACACAAAGATTCTCATACTCCTTTTGATTTGTTCACACACTCTTGTGGTTTTTACTTGTTCTTTCTCAGAGATGATTAGGTGAAATTTCAATGAATTTACAAGCTGGGAGAAGGTTGATCAATCAGAGTTCATCTCTCTTATTAGTAGCTTGTACATAAAGCTAGATCATGGAATGAGCTACCGCAGACATCGTCTTAAATATTTTTAGGGGAAAATCTGAACTTAATTTCACTGGGCAGAATTTTAATGGTATTTAGGTGCCAAAAGATGCAGATAGGTGCCTAGTGGGATTTTCAAAAGCACCTACATGCCTGGTTCCCATTGGAGTATCTGAAATCAATGGGAGTTAAGCACCTAGGTGCTTTTAAAAATCCCTCTAGGCACCTATCTGCATCTTTTGGCACCTACCATTGAAAATTTGTCTGAAAATGTCTTGATGATCAACATATTCATTTGAGAGAGGTCTTGGAACACCATCCTACTGAGATCAATATGAAAGTTTCGTTCTGGGTTTTGTTTGAAAAAACAAATGCTAGGCCAAATTTGCAGATGTTTGTTAACCTGACCTTAGTTTTGAGCACACTTGGACAGGCTTTTGTGTGAACCCGGGCTGATTGATGGCTTCATTTGGAAAGCATATGCAACTCAGTGGTTCTGCATGGCTTCTACCTGATGCAAAGCAAAACTTTATGGTTCTTGCTTAATTTAATTTTGAGGTTGGGGGTTGGGAAGTTCCCCCTAAAATTTGGCATTCAAATCCACACCAATGTGCATAAAATAACAAAAATAAAAGACAGAAAAAGGTGCTCATGGAGCCCATCATGAAGCTAACAAATTTTTGACAGGTCTAATCATTCTTCTGCTACTGAAAATAAAGTTCAGTTGGCAGCAAGGATTTTGTATGTGATGTAGCATATTGAAGTGGGAATGTGTAACTTATTTGCTTTGATCTTGATTGAAACCTAAAAGGCAGAGCTAGTTTGAGAGAAATTGACTAATTAGGATAATTTATATCAAGTAATAAGTTCCTGAATGGTTTTGTCACAAGTTGCGTTAATTAACACGGCAGGCCTTAGAATATCAAATATCAATATCTATTTGCTATTTTCTGTCGAACCCACCACAAATATTCTTCACTTGAGACACTATGTTACAATGAGGCCTACTGGATGGCAACCTTATATAACTTGATAAAAAGTATGAATAAAAATGTCTGTAGGATTAGCTACCAACCATGACTATAAAAATATAGTAATTGTAATCAGAGCTAGAAGCAAGCAGTTTGCTTTTAAAAAAAAGTTCTCAAAGATTATAGTTTTGTTTCATGAACATCTCTTGTAAACCCCCTGCTGCTGTTGATTAACTGAATTTCTTTATCAATAGTTGAGTATTCATTTGGGGAGAAGAGTTTTACAGTATGTATGAGGAATTGCACTCACACCTCTCATTAGTGATAGCATGACTCATTCACATAAGCCCCAGTGCACTAATTTGAAAACAAGTAGTGTTAACGGTTTTCAGAGCTAGCATAAATTTGAAGTGGTATATATTGGAAGAAATTACATTGTATTAAACATTTCAAACTTTTCCACCTTTTCCCTTTTATAATATTTAACTTACACTGTAAATAATTCTTCCATGTGTGATCCAAGACTTCAGATGTCCCACATTGCAGTTAAAGATGGTTAGAAAAATTCTGACAATACATTATTTTCCATCAGAATTTGCTGACTTGTTGAAATTGAAACATTTCACAGAACTGGTTCCATGTTGATGAATTCTACATGGAGCTCAGGCAGGGTTCCAAACTCCAAGCCTGCCTGGTTTCCTGACAGCTCATTGGTAGCCCTCCTGCTAGGCTACAGAGGAACCTAGGACTCCAAGCTCTTCAGTAGCCCACTTGGGGAGTGCCTCTGAGTCAGGGACCTCAGGGTTTGCAGCTGCAGGACAGCTGTCAGACTGCTCAGCACCAGGGTTCTATTCCTTTTCATGGAGAATTTTGAAATTTTTGGTTTTCAATAGGAACAAAACAAAATTCTGAAATATCAAAATCCTCAATGCAATGGAATTACCTTTCTCTGCTCAGCTCTACTTTCAGGAGTTAAAATGTAAAATGATAAAGGCCTGGATGAGAGTTTTGGTGGTTTGGGCAAGGATGAAAGGCCAGATCTTTGAAATGTTATGTAGGACGGAGTAGCAACACTTAAACATGGGCAGGAGGGGTGGGCATAGAGCATGTGCTGAGTCAAAGACAGTGCCTGAGTGACCTGTGCTGCTGACCAGTTACTGAGTAAGGAGAACTTGAGGGGAAAAGTCTGAAGTTCAGTTTTGGCTAAGTTGAGTTTAAGTTGATGGCTGGAAAGCCACAAGGAGAAGTGAATAAGAGAGGCAGAGGTCAGTGAGGAGGCTGAGGGGACATAGTGGGCACTGCTGATTTCTTGACAGAGGAATGGTCTGCGTGGTACCATCCTATCTATTTATCAGAGGTATTTACGTGGCCCGCATCACTGTAGTAGCTGAGCATTACACAATCTCTAATGTCTTTATCCTCATAATATCCCTGTGAGGTTGAGCAGTGCTATGATCCCCATTTTAAAGATAGTCTCTCTGTACCTTAGTATCACACATGACTTGCCCAGAGTAATGCAAGAAGTTTGTGGTGCAGCAGTAATTGAACCCAGTTCTTCCCAACCCAAGCTTGTGCGCTGGACCATCCTTCCTCAAAACTGGAACATACTATGTCTTCATACCGGTCTCTCACATGCACACACTCTACTACTGAGCTACATCCCTACATGTAGCCTGTGCAAGCAAGTGCATGAATCAATGCACCATTTTATCTCAATGAGGAGAAAACATTTAAATGGGTGTGAGCTGCTCTTAGTTTCATACTTTTGAACAGTGCAACGTGTGGGGAAGATTTTTAGGAGGGAGTCAAATTGTTCTGTGTTAATCTGATCTGTTATGCATAATAGCTGCAATATAACTGAGGGCAGGAGACTGGACTCAATGACCTCTTGAGGTCCCTTCCAGTCCTAGAGTCTATGAATCTATAACCTTTGTCAAAATGGCTTAGTGATTAGGTTTTATAAGGATATATTAGAATGGCTTGAACAGCTTAATATATATACACAAGTGCAGAGAGCTAAAGATAGGCACTTTCAAACTAAAACTAAATAAATATGCAAAATACACAAAAGGTCATCTCTGCTTTTTGACACAGTTGGGAAAAGAACTATTGAGAGAGATGTTAAAGTTGCAATGAGGATGTAAAATCTTTTCATGTACAAATGATGTCTTGTTTCTCCTGATAGACCAAGAGAATTCAACCAAACTTGGAGATAATAATTTCTGTACTTTACCATTCCTAAAATTAACTAGGAGGAAAAGTCAGGTAAGCATGTTGTCCCTGTTATACACCTGAATAATAATTTGTCAATGGAAGTTTAAATGAGTATGTAAGGTTTCTATTTTAAAAAGCCTTAAATATTATGAAATATAATATTTATACAAAGTGTCAAATATTGTGAAATGGTTTAATAATGTGGGATGGAATGCAAATCACTGAAATGGTTACTACTCGGGCTTTTTAATGTTTCCTTTCAATAATCCACCCTTACAGTTATCTAACGGACTCGTAAAACAATTATTGAGGGTAACCAAAACATTTGAAATCTCAGAAGTGTTCAAAAGGATAGAGGTTCAGATTTGGGTTTTTTTTTTCTGAACATTATCACCCATCCCTAATTATAAAGTTAATAACCAAAGTACAAGAGCTAATTAGGTTAGAAAAGTATATACATTAGTTTATATTTTTATGTTTAAAATAATGACTTTGTATACGTCATATGCTATTTGAATGTCAATCATCCATTGGTACCGTAAAAAAAAATTAACAGATAAATTTAAGTACCATTGAAATATATTATTTTACGTTGATCGTTCTGAAGTAAAATTTTACCCGAACCCTGCAACAGGGATATATAAAGGATATTTGTGACATTCTCCTCTGGTCTTATCTGGACAGTTGAGCTGCTAGGTCACTCCAATCCTTGACTTTGGGAGCCAGCCTTACCCTGCTCTGCTGTGAGAACCCCCACTCCTGGGCTGTTCATGCACAGCCTCTGGCATGTAAGCTGCTCCTTGGATTGTGCAACCAAATGACACTAGCCAATATCTCTGGTCCCAGACACAACCCTAGGAACCTTCATCTTACAGTGCCCAGGTATGCCCGCTGGACGCTGCAAACTTATATGAGTTCATCAATTTAACAAAGAAATTGATATGTACCAGGCTTGTTATCCCAAGGGGAGTCTCTGACACCCTTCAAACCAAACGCACTGCTTCAGATTAAACAAACAGATTTATTATTTACAAAGATAGATTTTAAGTGATTATAAGTCAAAGCATAACAAGTCGGATTTGGTCAAATGAAATAAAAGCAAAACACCTTCTAAGCTGATCTTAATACTTTCAGTGCCCCTACAAACTTAGATGCTTCTCACCACAGGCTGTCTGGTTGCCCTTCAGTCAGGCTCTCCCCTTTGATCAGCGCTTCAGTCACTTGGTGGTGATGTCTGTAGATGGAGGTGGGAGAGAGAGGAAGAGCATGGCAAATGTCTCTCCCTTTTATCACGTTCTTTCTTCCCTCTTGGCTTTGCCCCCCCACCCCCTCCCACTTCAGAGTCAAGTGAGCATTACCTCATCGCAGTCCCAAACTGACCAAAGGGGGGGTGACTCACTCGAGAGTCCAGCAGCTCCTTTTGTTGCTACCTAGGCCAGAATCCTTTGTTCCTATAAGGCTAGGCTGAGTTTTGTCCCATATATGCCCTGATGAGGTGTGAATGCCTCTCTGCTCTTGGAGAGTTTTTGCCTGGGCTTATTTTAAGCCATGAAGACACATTTTCAGCCTCATAACTATATACATAAAATTATAACCTATAACATTACTATAACATTGCTGTAACAACAATGCTCAGTGCATCGTGAGCCTTCCGAAGACACCCGACATGACGAACTTTGCATTGGATACCACACAATCATTTTACAAGGATGAACATGGGGGTGCTGGGTGTTCCCTTGAGGTGCAGAGTGTCACAAAAGGTTTCTAACGATCTCTCTTCAGCTTGTTTCCACAACATGGAGAGAGCAATACTACCAAAGTATACGTTTGCAAATGTATCTTCCAAAAACAATCATGGCTATTTTATAATGTCACTTAAATTGGGCCTACGCAAAGAATTATGTGCCCCCACTGCTGTCAGAATTCCCCCGGCTTGTTTTCCTCAATGCAAAGGAGGTTTCTGATCAATCAGTGTAACTTCTGGCTGTGTTAACTCTCTGCTAGCTTTTCTCCACTGATATTTGGGCAGATGATGCTCATTTATCTACTTATTAAGGTATTTATAGAATGCCAGTCACTGTAGTATCTAGGAATCCCCCCCCAACCTGTCTCTTTCTTTTTTACAGGTAGGCCAGGGAAACTGAGGCACAGAGAAGTGACTTGTGCGTGGTTATCCAGAGACAGATTGGGAATACAAGCCAGGTCGCATGAGGCCTATTCCAGCACTCTGCCCACTAGCCCACTTCAGCAGACATTGCAGGTGCTTAGTCTGTAGTGTAATTATACTATTCTTCTGGGGAAAGGACAAATGTAAAATATATTTTTGAACATGGGGAAGAGCTATGAAACTGGCCGACTCTGGTTTTAAATGGCTTGCAATATGCACATTAATTTCAGCTGAAAAAACTTTTGAATGTAAGCCATGTGATATGAGAGAGACTAGGTTGACAGTAGTTGAAGCATGATGTGTGCCTCAGTTGGGACCTGAACTTGAAATCTCTGGAACAGAAGTGAGTGTGTTAGATACTGAGTTACAAGCATGACAACCCATCACTACGAGGGCTTACTAATTACTTGTGTTTCTACTTGATAACTCTAAAGCTACTGGGATTCTGTGTCCCAGGTACAGTTTGTTTTCATTAAGAAGGCACAGTATGTGGATGTGAGCTCTTTGTCAGTGATGAGTCTGTGCAGAGAGTAAAACAAGGGCAATGAGATTATTTGCAAATACTTTGCAGCTGGAATAGTAATTACAAAGAAGGGTCCAGTTCCACTTTGCCTGTCTATTTTGCTCCATTAAACACAAAGGGAGATCACAGGTATAGAACAAAAGGTAAATAACCTTAATAAGTGTTAAAAATGTAAGAAGAGTTGAGCAGAAGCTCTGTTCAATGACAGAATGATAATATGGATTTATCTCTTGTGGAGAAGGATAAAAATCATCTGGAAAAAAATTAACAAGCACAGGTGTATTATATTAAAAGGGCCCAGGGAGCTTTGTATTGCCATTATACATTTCATTCCATGCTTGGATCCCTGCTGTATTTGCCTGCTTAAAGCCACACAACAGTGGAGAGTTTATTAAGCAAAGCCTGTTGTTGTATAAAGTGAAATTAACTAAGAGGTCTCTTCTTTGTTAATCTGGATAGCTCTTTTCATCAAGTATATATTCATGTGAAGGCAAAGAGAGGCATGCTCCAGGAATGACATACGAAAGCTCTTTGGTCTGAAAATTGGGCATTTTTTTCCCCATTGATGTAAGCAGATGTAAGCACTTGCTTAATAATTAGGGGGAAAGTGTTACCATGGTGTTAGGGAGAAAATGCAGTTGGAAAGCATATTGACTGGCAACATTTCAATAACATTTCTGATGATGTGCTTTCTGTAAATGGTTTCCATAGACGATAAGGTAGGCAGTCTAATAAGGAGGCTCTCTTCCCTTAAAGAGAAAAAATACCACATATTTGCCAAGGCCAGTTTGGTAGAGTGCTAAGTTTGTTTGTTGTTTGCTTTATACGAAGCTGAATGCTTGAAATATAGCTTCCAATTCTTAAAGAAAAATAATCATGTTTAAAACACTCATTAATTTAGCAGCCCCTCTTTTGATCATAGAAATCTTAGCTTGTTGAGGCAAGATTTTATAACCTGCAGTATCCACAATGCTTTGCAGCAAGGAAAGAAAATGTTAGTAACAATAACATACACAAATGTCCTTTAAAACAAGACATCTCCTTTAAATGATCCCCATTTTAATCTTTCCTTCCAGATTTTCATCAGTGAGGGTGGAAATTAAAGATGGAGGGAAAACCTCTATTTTTTCATTGTGTTGCTGTATCCGCAGTCTCGTTCCTCTCCCCTCAAAGAACTGGCTCAGTCCAACTGGTTACACATAAACAGAGGCTTTGGAGGTAGGCTGTCTCCTAAATGAAACCTGGTGGTGGGGCCTGACAGCTGAAGGACACTAGTGTTAATGCCTCAGTACTGTCAACCCCCAATTGCTCAAAAAATCATGAATCAGGCTCTAAAAATCATGAGACTGGTGTGAAATTAATGAGATTTTTAAAAATAATTTTGTGGGTCTCTTTATTCCCCTAGGTTTCTGAACCTTTAGGGCTCATGTTTTCTCTGTAAGCTTCCAAGCCTTTTCTTTTCTTTCTTTCCAAATTTGTCTCTGCAAGCGTGACAGCTAGAAACTTTTTAAAAAACGAAAGCTGAGAGTCTCATGAATTTGCGTAACTCCAGGCACTGGGGCTTTTAGAAAACCATGAAATATAATGATGGAGTGGCAAGAACTTAATGCCAAATTTTCAAAATTAGGAGCCTAAAGTGAGGCCTCTAAATCCTTTTTTATGCATCTAAATAAGTTATCTGATTTTCAAAAGATTGAAGCTCAGCAGCTCCCTTTGATTTCAGTGGCAGCTGCTCCGTGTTCGGCATTTTTCAAAATCAGAAAAATATTCTGAAGTCTAGGTGGGGATTTATGAGCTAAACTTTAGTCACCCATTTTTTGAAAATCTTGGGCTTGTTCTCCCCACAGAGAACCCCCCTTGCCTTTGGGACTAGAGTCTCTTCTGAAGGCTCCTGTTATCTTTCCTAGCAAAGGAAACCATTTTCCTTCCAAGGACTGCAAGTATTTCTTCAAATATCCTTCTAACATCAACATAAGGCTCCCTAGAAACTCAGCCAAAGGAGCCATGCTGAAAACTCACTGGATTTTTTTACTACTTCTTAATGAGCAGATCTAGGAATAGAATTTTGTCCTTAAATTAAGATGTTTGCTGAAGAATCTAAGGAACATTCATCAGCAGAACCCTTGCTATACTGCTCATCTCTCTCTCTCTCTCTCTCTCTCTCTCTCTCTTAAAATCATATTAAGGGTCAGGGTTACACTGAGAAGCCAAGATGTTACAAACAAAAAGTTTTTCACAACATGTGCTGACATTTAGCTCAGACTGTAGCCAGATCCAGAATTATAGTGGGTCATATCACAGAAAGAGATTGCGTGGATTTTGCACGTTAAGTACCAAAGGTGATTCAGTGTAAATAGGATACAATATTATGGGGCATTTTGTGAATCTATTTTCCTCTTTCCCATTTTCTAATGGGTCAGTTATCTCTCTGTTAAACCTAGTTATGCTTGAGGGTAGGTTAAATGTTTGTCCTTTAGTTGTAAGGTTCCAAATTCCTTCAAAAATGCAAGTTCCCCTTGGGTATATTTGGTTGTGATTTGATCTGTTCAGTAAGAACCTATGCTTAGTTATAAAAAAAATTTCAGTTTGAGCAACCTGGATGGAAAGGAAAGTTTTAGGTGAAAGCCAGCAGCAGCTGAGTGGTTGATCCCTAACAACTGGCCTAGTTGCACAGATCCAGTGAAATAGAGAAGGCTTAATTCCTAAACTTTACCAAGGCTAATAAGTTTAAAAGCAAAAAAGTTTCTCTCACTCAAAAGCTTTCAGCAGTCTGTGCTGACTGGAAAAACCTCCAGGCCAGGACCCCTCTCCCCAGTTCAATGATGCATACTTGTCTTTCAAGTGATCTTGCTGCTATTAATAGAGATGGGGGAGGAGAGGTGTCTAGAGGCATTTCCCCCCTCCTTATACTCTGACCTTTTGTACTAGAAATGTCTTTGCTGGGTCATGGGGTCAGGAAGTTCCAGGGCCTAGCTGAGCTGCCAGCTGTCCCTCAGGTGAATTGTAAATTTCTTGTTTACAACTCCCCTACTGGTGAATTAAGCAGGTAATGGCTCTTTAGCACTTTGCTGGCATGCCCATGTGGTTTTTTATCTCTGAGGAATGGGTTTATGGGTGTTACCCAGAATTACAACATATTTCAGTAACAATCATGCAGCAAAATCTCATAATTTCACATGAAGTGTCATTACACGCATTTCAACAGAATAATAATATTCAGCAGATACATCATAAGGCATACTTTGTACAAAATATATCATAACCATAGAAAAGTAGTGAACATGGGGTAGTGTGTGTCACAGACAGGGGCAGCTCCAGGCCCCAGCATGCCAAGCGCATGCTTGGAGCGGCAAGCCGCGGGGGGCGCTCTGCCGGTCGCTGCAAGGGCGGCAGGCAGGCTGCCTGCCATGCTTGGGGCGGCAAAATGCCTAGAGCCGCCCCTGGTCACAGATGTACAAACCCCTCACTGGAGAACAAGGAGTTAAAGAGCCACTCTGGGCAGAGGAGGACCTGCCTATGCGCCTGAGCCAAGCGTGCTCTGCTTGGAGGCAGAGTTTAAAAGGGAAGTGGCGGGCTCAGCTGGGTGAGCAGAGCAGGGAGGAGGACCAGCACTGGGCGCTCTGGAGCAGAAGGCTTCTAGGTCCAGATTGGATGAAGACATATCAGGGAGTGGCAGCCCTTGTGGGACAGAGGCAGGTAGGCAACCTACAGAGCAGCATTCACCAGGACAGACTGGAGACTGCTGAAGACAAGAGGGAGGTAGGAAGTGGCCCAGGGAGGGTGACTTGAAGCAATTGAGGAGGAGGCCACTAGATAGGCCTTGCGGGGCCGTCGGTCAGAACCCAGTGGAAGAGGAGGGCTGGGTTCCCCTACCTCTCAAACTGTAACTGCTAGGCAGGGAACTGTGGGTGTGATCACAGGATATTGGTATAATAGCCATTATGGAAACTTGTTGGAATGAGGATAATAATAGTAATACACCTCTACCTCGATATAACACTGTCCTTGGGAGCCAAAATCTCATACCGCGTTATAGGTGAAACCATGTTATATTGAACTTGCTTTGATTCACCAGAGTGCACAGCCCCACCTTCCCGGAGCACTGCTTTACCGCGTTATATCCAAATTCGTTTTATATCGTTTGGCGTTATATCAAGGTAGCAGTGTACCTGGGTACAAAATATAAAGGAATGACAGAGTGGGTCACACTGATTGGGGAGTGGCACCATATATGAAAGAAAGCATAAAGTCGAATAAAGTAAAAGTCTTAAATGACTCCAACTGTACCATAGAATGTCTATGGATAGAAATGCAATGCTTGAACAATAAGAGTATATTATTAGGAATATACTACTAACCACCTGACCAGGAGGGCAATGGTGATTGTGATATGCTCAGGGAGATTAAAGAGGTTAAAAAGATAAACGATGCAATAATAATGGGGGATTTCAACTATCCTCATTTGAGTGGGTATTTCTCACCTCAGGAAGAGATGCAGAGATAAAATTTCTAGAGACTATAAATGACTGCTTCTTGGAGCAGCTCGTCATGGAACCAACAAGGGGAAAGGCAATTCTGGATTTAGTGCTAAGTGGAGCACAGGATCTGGTCCAAGAAGTGAATATAGCTGAACTGCTCAGTAAAAGCAACCATAATGTAATTTAATTTAACATCCTTGGGGAGCTAGGGGGAAATGACAAAAAACCCACCACAGTAGCATTTAACTTCAAAAAGGGGAACTGTAGAAAAATAAGGAAGCTAGTTAAATGGAAATTAGAAGGAATAGTCACAAGGGTGAAATGCCTGCACTCTTCAGGAAGACTATTTAAAAACAACATAATAGAGGCTCAAACTAAATTTATACCCTAAATAAAAACCATTAAGAGGAACAAAAAAAGTCACTGTGGCTAAACAAGGTAGGTGAGGTAATATATTTTATAGGACCAACTCCTGTTGGTGACAGAGATAAGCTTTTGAGCTATACAGAGCTCTTCTTCTTGTCATGGCTAAACAGCAGAGTAAAATAGGTGGTTATAGGTAAAACAAAAATTCGTTAAAAATAAGTCTAATCCTACTGAGGAAACTAGAAAAGAGTATAAATTCTGGCAAGTCAAATGTAAAAATATAATAAAATAGGCCAATAAAGAATTTGAAGAGCAACTAACTAAAGACCCAAAAACCTAAAAGCAAGTATATTTCTAGGTATATCAGAAGCAGGAAGCCTGCCAAGCAGTCAGGGGGCCACTGGATGATTGAGGTGCTAAAGGAGCACTCGGAGAAAACAAGACTATGGTGGACAAGCTAAATGAATTCTTTGCTTTGGTCTCCACTGCAGAGGATCTGGGGGAGATGCCCACACCTGAGTTATTCTTTCTCAGTGACAAACCTGAGGAACTGTCCCAGACTGAGGTGTCAATAGAGGAGGATTTGGAATAAATTGATAAATTTGAGAGTACTATGTCACCAGTACCAGAGTGTATTCACCCAAGAGTTCTGAAGGAACTCAAATATGAAACTGCAGAACTATCATCTGTGGTATCCAACCTATTGCTTTAACCAGCGTCTGTACCAGATGACAGGAGGGTGACTAATTTAAGAATTTTATTAAAAAATCTGCAGAGACAAACCTAGCAATAAATGCCAGTAAGCCTAATTTCAGTACCAGGCAAATTGATTGAAATTACAGCAAAGTACGGAATTATCAGACACAGATGAACATGATATGTTGGGAAAGAGTCAACACTTCTTTTATAAAGGGAAATTATCCCTCACTAATCTATTAGAATGCTTTGACGATATCAACAAGCTTGTGGACAAGGGTGATCCAGTCAATATCGTATACTTGGACTTTAGAAAGCCTTTGACAAAGTCCCTTACCAAAGGCTCTTAAAGAAAAGAAAGTAAGCAGTCATGAGGTAAGAGATAAAGTCCTCTTATGGATCAGTAACTGGTTAAAAGATAAGAAACAAAGGGTAGGAATAAATTATCAGTTTTCAAAATGGAGTAAATAATGGGGATCCCTCAAGGATCTATAATGGGAACTATGATGTTCAGCATGTCAATATATGATCTGAAAAAGGGGGAAGAACAGTGAGGTGGCAAAGTTTGCAGATACAAAATTACTCAAGATAGCTAGCAATATATGTAACAGATGATAAGCAGACTTAATACAGGTAGATATGGGAGGAAACTTTCAAAGTAAAAGATGACTTTAAAATCAATGGCCTAGGGAGGAAAGTTAAGATTTTAATTAAGGAGAGTGATAGCAGACTAAAAAATGAAAGATAGAATCGCAGAATCGTAATACTAGACGGGATCTCAAGAGGTCATCTAGTCCAGTCTTCTGCACTTATGGCAGGACTAAATATTATCTAGAACATCCCTGACAAGCATTTGTCTAAACCTACTCTTAAAAGTCTCTGATGATGGAGATTCCACAACCTCCCTAGGTAATTATTCCAATTCTTAACCACCCTGACAGTTTGGGAGGTTTTTTCCTAATGTCCAACCTAAACCACCTTTGCTGCAATTTAAGCCCATTGCTTCTTGTCCTATCCTCAGAGGTTAAGGAGGACAATTTCTCCCTCCTCCTTGTAACAACCTTTTATATACTTGAAAACTGTTATCATGTCCCCTCTCAGTCTTCTCTTCTCCAGACTAAACAAACCCAATTTTTTCAATCTTCCTTCATAGGTCATGTTTTCTAGACCTTTAATCTTTTTTTTTTTTTTTTGCTCTCTTCTGGACTTTCTCCAATTTGTTCACATCTTTCCTGAAATGTGGCACCCAAAACTAGACACAATACTTTAGCTGTGACCTAATTATCGCAGAGTAGAGTGAAGAATTACTTCTCTGGTCTTGCTTACAACACTCCTGCTAATACATCCCAGAATGATGTTTGCGTTTTGGCAACATCATTACACTGTTGACTCATATTTCGCTTGTGATCCACTATGACCCCCTTTCTTCAGTTCTCCTTCTTAGGCACTCATTTCCCATTCTGTATGTGTGCAACTGGTTGTTCCTTCCTAAGTGAAGTGCTTTGCATTTGTCCTTATTGAATTTCATCCTATCTACTTCAGACCATTTCTCCAGTTTGTCCAGATCATTTTGAATTTTAATCCTGTCCTCCAAAGCACTTGCAACCCCTCTGCCTTTGGTATCATCCACAAACTTTATAAGTGTACTTTCTATGCCATTATCTAAATCATTGATGAAGATATTGAAGAGAACCAGACCCAGAACTTATCCCTGCAGGACCCCACTTGATATTCTCTTCCAGCTTGACTGTGACCCACTGATAACTACTCTCTGGGAATGGTTTTCCAACCAGTTATTCACCCACCTTACAGTAGATCCATTTCCTACTTTGTGAGACAGTATGAAAAGCCTTACTAAAGTCATTGAGTAATGGGCCTACCCTGTCATTGGTCTTCCTCTTGCTTCTAATGTATCTGTAGAATGTTTTCTTATTTGAGCAGAAGGAGAATTCCAATCTCTGAAGAATTTACTAAATGAGAGTTATTCTGCAACTAGGAGCTCACTGGACAGACAGGCAGATAAATGGGAAACAGATCACCACTGCTTGTGGATTCACAGAAAGCATCCATTATAAGAAGCAGCTCCTCCTACCAAAACCTGCCAAACATTGTGCCTGAATGAGGACCTAGTCACAATAGCCTATCTGTGCTACAGTAAGGACAGTCATAAGTGACCAAAGCTGGTACTACTGGACACGTAATAGCTTTTAAGTCTTTTTTTTTTGGCCCCCTTCTCTTCAAGAGGATGTTTATTTGGTCCCATGAGTTTCTGCATAATTCCTTAATATATTTTTGTATTACATATGAACAGATCACATCTGCCTAGCAGTAACTTTATGAACTATCTTCAGTCAGGTTACTGAGGAGGTCAGTACAATACAAACAAACAATAGAAAAGGTGTATCTGGAAAACAGACTCCCAGCCTTACAAAGTCACATTGTTACTATACATCATTACAAGATCAGGCTGCAATATCATTTTAAAGAGCTAATTTAAATAAAAACTCAGCTAGTGTAATTGTAAGCCTTTTATTTTGACACAGTGTTGATGTGGCCTATTTCAAACAACTGCTTACTGTGGGCTCAACTGTGTCCATCCCTGTATGGATACAGAGAAGGTGGATGGAAGGAGGGGGAACACAGCACAATGAGCTTTCCTTCCTTGCACCCATGTACAGGGACCAGACATAAATGCATTCTTTCTGCTCAGGAAATGCAAGGATTATGAGCCTGATTCTACTCTCCTTAAAGTTACTAGCTAAATTTCTATTCACTTCAATAGTGCAGCATCATATCCTAAGTGATAATAATAGCATCAGTGTCAATAGCCTCACCAAATTGGGCATGGAAGGATACAGAAGGGGCAGAATCATACCACTATGCTCCCTTCACCCTGCTCCACACCTGCCAGTAGAGCTGGCTACATAGTTCATGTTGGGACAGAGAAATGCCTACACTTCACTCAGTCCAGTCAAGGGGTGAAGCAGCAGCTTCACATTCCCTTTGAATCAGAGATACAGTGGCCTTGATCCTGCAAGGTGTTGAATGTTCCCCGGGAAGTCCCGATTGCCCTCATCATCTACTGAAGTTAACAAGAGTTGACATCACTCACTCCCTTAGGGGAATGCTCAACACCTTGCCAGATTAAGCCCATTGCCTTTAAGTGCTCCTGCTAGCTCTTTCCTTCCAGACATATTTTAGCCTTGTATATGCTTTAATAATGTGCCATTCCCACATTTCTGTGCAGCACTTCAGGTGCACCCTACCATAGTTTCTCCCAATTAAATCATCAGTAAGTTAAGCAGGCTTTTAAGTGCCAAAAGTACCTTTCTTCTGAGGATCTCATTTATTAACAGAAAGTTCAACACCAATACGAGAAAAAGACAATTGAGTCTACCAGTCCCATATTCAGGCCCTTCAATCTGAAAGATTCTCTCAGCCTTGATTTCCTCCATAGAGCCAGGACCTCAGCAGGACCTGCTAACAGCAACTTTTCTCCAGGCAACATATCGCTCCTCAGAGGCTGTATCTCCTGAAGCTATCATGGAGAACTCTCCCTAAAGTCCTTTCCTTAGGAGTTCTTCTGTTCTGTTTCCTGGGAGCTTGTTTCCTTAAGAACATCTCTCTAGAAACAATCCCCTATAACTGATCTGTGGCAGTCCTTTCTTAGCCAGTTAGTTGCCAAGCAGCCATGTATACAGCTAACTACCTACAGGAGGGCTGAAATGGACTCATTCTCATAAAGCTCTTCTTGGATAGACTGGCCCACCCTGTAACACATACACTATAAATATTCCAATCAAACATTTAGCTGAGACTGGTAGGAAGCTCAAGAAAGCTTTACATTTCTCTCTGCTTGTAATCTCATCACAGACATGGAGAGGCTACTTCAACTCTCTCAAGATGAATAGAATTCAACATTCAGGAAATGTTAATTCTTCAAGCACATTAAACTGTACAATAACAAGGCTGAAAAATAACAGCAATTATCAAATAATGTATACCAAGGAGTATTTGACTAGCTGCTTGAAACTCTAGCAGCAGATTATTAGTTTTGCACACTGACTGTTCATAATTAGCATTTTTACAAGAACAAAAGCATATCCATATATGATTCTTTTAAATAATTCATTTGAACACACAATGACATAATTAACAAGACAACAGTAGACAACTCCACAGGCTAGTCATACCGTATCCTTATGGATATATGGTTGTGTCCTTTCCTGCTTGCTTACAGCACAGGAGTTGGATTACCTTGTGATAACCATGCTGTATTTTATGCCACATTACTGAAATATGTATTGTGGTGGTCATTTTGGGAAATTGTCACACTACACCAGTGCCAAGGCAGGCTCTTTATAGTTAACAGTCCGTTCAAAATTTCCCTTATGGGCGCTGGGTTTTTTAAGCAATTTCTATTTCTGCCATTTTAACTAACATTAGGTTTAAACTGGCCTGGAAGTTTTAAAGGCCATATGAACATTTCCCACCCATTAGTTTGAATTTTAATCTGCTGGAATATTCTTTAGCTAGAAGGAGGAAAACAAAATATTACTTTCATTTTTTAAAACACTATTTAAAAAATCAAGTTGGAGTATTTTACGGTACTAAAATAGGATAGGATGGATATATATGGTGCCAATCCTGCCACTCTTCCTCTAACATGAGCCTTTATAATGATAGAGACAATGTGTGAAATCCAGATGTGGGTTTGGATTTCAAACACATCCATGTATACACCAAAGTATAAAAACGTGGGAATATTAATTCAATATTATTATATCATAAACTATTCCTTCTGGGCACAGATAAGGTGGTGGTTATTTGCAAATGCCTAAGCTGAGGAATGAGCTGTAAATAGGTTGACCTAATAGTTATACCACTTATAAAAAATCTATAAAATGAGAAGGATGGCCTTGTGGTAAAGCACTGGACTGGGACTTTGGGATCAATTCACAGCTAGGATACAGACTTCCTGAGTGAACTTGTACAAATCACTTACATTCTCCCTATCAATTCACCCTCTCTAAATGGGAATACTAATTTCCTATGTCACAGAAGTAAGAATAAAATCTATTAGAGGTGCTCAGATACTATTGTTATAAGGACCATATAAGACAGATACTTGTCCTTTCTCCTCTATAGCTGACATTTGTGTCTGGTGGGCTTCTGAACCCCATGCCCCTGCATGAGCATTATTGTCTATGAATGAAGCAGCAAAATCTACCTGCATGTATCTATCTATCATTAGCATTTCTAAGCTTCCTGTCACCATGATGCCTAACTACTAACTATGGGATGATTTTTTTCCCTTCTTGAATGTTTTAGAACACAACTTTCTATACTTAAAATTTGATCAAAAGCAAAGACAGGAAAACTGGAATACTTTTATCAATATGACTAGAACAAATATATCAGAGAAATGAAAAAGGTTGGTTGCAAAATGTTTCCTAGTAATGAAGACAGACTGATCAAAGTGCTTTTATCAATGTACATAAAGAAATCTTAGCATAGAAAAATAGCAGGAATCCAATGAGCTTTAAAAGGTGAAAGATAGGTCAACATATATCCATTCAAGGTTCTTTATTTAGCTAAGACAAAAAATTAAAACTGGAAACTGAACTCACACAATAATATCAAAGGACACCTTGAAGTACCAGTTGTAAAATCTCTACCTACATGTAGTTTTTGCTTATTAACTGCAAGCCCCTGTGTGACACACGCAGAGCCCAGACAGAGCTCTCCCTGGCTGGGCGCTCACAAGGCTGTTGTGTTTGGAACCCACCTCCTTGGGCCCTGGGTGCTTTAAGCCTCCTGAATCTGAACAGAGTCTAGGCACTGTCCCTGGCTGTGATCTCTAGGCACTTTCTAGGGGTGAAGATCCCCTGTCAAGCACCCCCTTCTGAGATCTCTGACCCTACAGTCCAACTGCCTAGCCATGGAGCTACAGCTGGCAACCCAGAGTTCTTTTATCTTATATACACCCTCTCCCATAATTCCACCTTGGGGTACTCTGGGTTTAGGGTTTAACTCTTCAGGGACATGAGATAGCACAAGCAAACAGACATACAGACAAACTTTGCACAGGATTCTAAACACCATCACTCCTTTCTTAGATAGCCCAGAAAATACACAGCTCTAGCCAAAACAATAAACACACCTGTAGCCATTTCCCTGTCTGTTTCCTCACCAATTCAGAGAGTCCTTTAATTTTAGGGCAGAGCCCTCTGAGTAGTCCAGGTTGCTGCTTCTTCACACAGCTTCTCAGCAGAGTCATGGAGTCTCTTCCCCTGAGCTCTGCCGTTAATGCCCTTCTACTCTCCTAACCAAGCTGCTTCTGCTTCTGGTCTCTATTCAAAATAATAGCTGTCTTTTATAATCTCCTAGCTCCTTTGTCAGGTGACCTTGTGTTCAGCTTCATCAAATGATCTGTTTTCCACCTGGCCAGCCTAGTTGTTATGAGTGACAGCCAACTCTTTCTCCAAGGGTGCTTCTATTCAAATAGAGGACAACTCAGGTTTAACATCCTTCTATTGTTAGCCCTGTGCCATCAGCCCTTGAAATTTCAGTCCAACATGCAGATAAAAGGACAACAGCAAAGGCAGCAAGCCCCACGTTCAAAATGGAGTTTGCAGTCTCATAGATACACATAAAGATGTCAAAGAGAATTCATAAGCTATACATAGAATCCCCAAATCATCATACCATTCCTGCTCCACTTTCACGGAATAGTACCTTATTCTGAGGGTAGCTCCATTAAAGTACTACTCGCATGAGTAAGTGCTACTCAGTGAGCTGGACATTTGCTTTTAGCTACTCAGACTATACATTTGTGATTGTAGGGGAAGGCAGGGCCAGGACTACTGACTAAAGGTGTGAATTACAAATATTTGACATAGGGTAAGGGAATCTATGAACAATAACTGTGTTATATGAAATTTACATTCCCTGTTTGTGCCAATTTTTAAGATAAACATGTTTGATCTCCTTAAGGACCATTCTACTTATCTTCATCATCATAGCAAATCCCAAAGGCATGTAACCTCCTTGCAGATCAAGCACCAACTAGCTCAATTTCTAGCTAGGTCCTTAAAGTAATTGGCCTGAATATTTAGTTCATGTACATCATTGGTGACCTTTTACACCACTCAAGTTTTTGGTAATGATATGATCACCAGCAGCGTAGTGATCTTTGGTAAACAAGCTTTGTAATTCATTGGTCTTTCCATTCTAATAATATATCTGTACTAAGAAAGCTGCCAAAACTAAACCAGTGCTGATGGACAAGTTTTCTGGGTTTGTCTATGAATAGCCTCATGGCTGATCTTGTCCAGCCACTGAATATGGAGCAGCTTATTAAGACAACGAGAATCAAAAACATTAATCTACCACTATTCAGACTTTTTCAGTGCCCACCTTTCGCTGCCATACAATAGAGTGGGTATAATTGTGGTTCTATAGTTCTGCAGCTTCACAACAAGCCTGATGTCATAATGTCCCCACAGAAACCACTGAAGTGCCCAAAACATGGAAGCAGCTGCTGCTATGCGAGTCTCCACATCTTTAGAGTATAC
Organism: Mauremys reevesii; assembly: GCF_016161935.1. Lineage (NCBI taxonomy): Eukaryota > Metazoa > Chordata > Testudines > Geoemydidae > Mauremys > Mauremys reevesii. The sequence goes on along the minus strand of NC_052627.1, from coordinate 81,521,423 downwards.
TCCAGCATTGTCTAAAGACTTTGCAACATATGATAATCTAGCTTTCTTCCCTACCCCAAAATTTATAAATTTTTTTCTTGTGAAGCTAAGAACTCCAAATGTGAACACTAATGAAGTCCTTGGATTTTTGCAGTACTACTGGATCCCTGTTGAGAAATGACTTTAATAGCTGCTGGCTTCTATTAAATTATACATAATGTGCTACTGAAATAGTTTGTATCCATACTGAAATATCTGTCATTAATACTAGAAAACCAACATACAGTAGGATTTGAAGAGCAGGTTTCACAAACCTTTTTGTAATCACATGCAAAAATTGTTTCTCATTGTAGGATTAGGAAGATTAGGGATCCAAACAATAAAATAGATTTGCCTGCTACTAAGCTGAGCCTTTGTGTTCTTTGCTCTCACAATTACTCACAGTTTTTGCAGAGATCAAATAAAATATTAAGTCTTTTCAGTATACTAGAAGTAACCTATGTTAAATTGATGGCGTTCCTACCTGCTCATACCACAAAGAGATTATATTGTTAAAACTCACCCACCCCCCCATCTAGGGTTTTTCCTTCATTATTAACTAAAAAACAAGCATGAACTTCAGGTTGAGCTACCTCCTGAACCTGACTGTTCCTAGAGCCCCTTTCAGAAATTGTTCCTTCTTTTAGCCCCTCCTGCTTTAGAAGAGTCTCAGCCAGCCCTTTAGGCGATGTCAGTAAGACCTATTTGGCCTGACACAGTGAGTCAGAGGCAGCAGAATGAATGGTTCTGCACCTGTATGCACAGTCCTATGTCTATAACATCACCAAATGAAAAAACTCCCAAAGGTATCCCAGCTGCCAGTATATCAGTCACAACGTATGTTAACAGACACATCAGATCACACTGTAATACAACCACCTCAAAAGGGGCCAGCCTAAAACCAAAATGTTTATCAATGGCAACAGGTTAACATTTGCCATTATTTTGAGAAAGCTGACTGTCAGAAAAATACTTTTAGACAAAACTCTTTAATCTTTTCCTGGCCTAACGGGGTTGTCTTTAACAAACAGAGAACTCTGCTGGTATACCAGCATTGACGGATAAGTACATTTATTTGTATAAGAAAAGAAATTGGATGAGTTGCTCCATCTGCTTCTTGACATCGGTTTCATCATGTCCAATTCTTGCCTTCCCAAGACCTTTGTGATTTGGTGCGGAAAAATTCAGCATCACTAACCTGAACATGAAACGGCACAGTTTCATTCACAAGTCAGCTGTGCTAATTAAAAGTTACACACCAGCCAGTAATTTCTAGCACTGTCAGTTTGAGTTATGCTTATCAGACCTACAGCCACTTTGTTGACACGGTTGATGTAGCCCAATGGTTAATCAGTTGAAAGCCAATTGAAAGTATGCTGTGCTCCCTTAAAATCCCAACTCCCTACTGTGGATTCCTTTTAAATTTGTCAGTGTACTTTCCAACATCTTTATCAACAGATGCATCTCTATTTAATGTAATTTACATAGCTAAAGATACTAAGCCATGGCATAATACTTGAATTGTAAACTTTTATGTGGTCTATGACATACCCTAATCATTGTAGCAGTAACATTACACACACAAAACACCTTTAATTTATTGTCACTCTTTGCTGTGTTATATCTGAATTACTGTGGAAGCTCCTCAGAGCAGGGGACTGCCTTTTATTTGATCTTTAAAACTCATAGCACTGGTTAAATAATTAAGAATAATAATATAATACCTATGTTTTTGCAATTTGTTAATTTCACATACTCTTGGAGTCATTTTTTAACAAATTTGCAATTTCACTATAGAAAATGTAAGTCTATCCCCTCAATTGGGATAAATCAACTTAGCTCAATTGACTTCAATGGAGCGCTTCATCTCCTATAAAGAAACCACCATTTTGCTTAAGCTTATGCAGGTTGTGTTAGCCATCTGATAGGTGCTCATTTTTCAGTGACTTAGGTGAAATGAGTTGGTGGCTTCAATCGAGTTCAAAGGAGACGAGTGTCTATATCACCATTAAAATATCATATTAGCTCTATCAGTTATTCTTGTTGGCAAATTCAGAAGACAGAATAAGGACTGAGTAAGGATGAAGAATGAATTGCCATTCCAGCATTAAAAATTCTAACTCTAGAACTAAATCATATTGTCAGGGTTAGAGTGTTCTGTGGATGCTTGCAATGCTACTTCTCACTCTACTTGATCTGCAAAAAGAAGACTTTCTTCTCCATTGTTATCTATCCAAAAATTTTTGCAAGCATAAAACTCACTTAAAATCATCTTCCCTGAACCTCGACACCACTGCCAAAGGTGTGAGGTAAAATATATCTTGCAAAAACATTTTAATTGAGATATGTCTGTTTTTCAATTGGCAGATATTCCATGTAACTACAGAATGGTTGAGAATTTTGAATCTGCTTTAAAAACAAACAAACAAACAAACAAACAAACCTATCCACTAAGCTTTTCACTATTATGATGAAATTTTGCAACAAATCTTTGTGTTACAGTTTTGATGTTTGAGCTGGATTGATTGTTTAGTATTGGTCACCTAAGTCACATGGTTTTGGTGTAGCAAAGCCTGCCTCGGCTGAGGAGGGTTATCAGAAAACACATATGTCTGAGGAATAAGGTGTAGCCAAGCATCTTTTTGTGAGACAGAAAAAAGAATAAAAGTAATCTGTGCTTGGTGTTTTGGGATTTTTTTGTCACTGGGGTGGGGTTAATTTGTTTTTTTTCTTTTTTCAATCTAAAGAGGTTGAAAATGTTAATTGATTTGTATCATTTTTTTCCCATCTAATTTACAACCTGTGTGTACACTGTGCCTTTAAACAGACTTTCTGTCCTTGTCTGTGTGAGGGCTCAGGTACTATAATGATGGGTGCATACAAGAATATAGAGAGAGAGATTGGCTTGTCTCATAGTAAAATAAATGTATGTTATTGTGCCTAACTCTTACTTGTTACACATTTTCATTTTATTTTTTCCAAAATGTACAAATGCACCATTTATTTGTATCTCCTTATCCTAAAGTCATCTCCTACTTCGATTTATTTCAGGTGTGGGTTGGTTATTCACAGAAATATTATTATAGGTCAACCTGCCATGTTGAATCCCGTCTGATGAATCATGGTCAGGTTTCACAGAACTACAAAGATGATAAAATGCATAAAATGAATTTCCAAAGAATTTGTTTGAAAAGAGATTTTACCCATCTGTAATTGTCAATATTGACAAAGGACTAGGAAGATTCCCAGCTAGAAAGATTCTCTCTTTTACTGGGTCTACAAAAAACTTATGCTATGAGACAACTTAATACTGATTGGTTCTTATATTTCTGTGTCCATTTCTATACTGTTTCCCAAGTTATTTTGCTCTCCAAATATAGTTGGTGGATTTTGTGGTTACGTTTTTATATACTGTATGTCTTAATACACCATAATATTTCAGTCTATGCACTCTAGCCCAGACTTTAATATATTGGCCAGTTTATTTTTGTGGACTACAGCATGGATTTATCCTATTAAACAAATGTCAGGCTTGGTTCACTTTAATTCTTTGTTCTGAACTATTACTGGTATATATACTGATGGCTCAGGAATTATAAGTGAGAAATATACAAGTGATGGGATGATAACAATCCTTAGCAGGTCATTGTCTCAAGATAATTGGACTATAGCTGTAAAGTGATCGCTTCATTTCAAAAGCTCCTATTCAAATTTGTCACCAGCCATTCTGTGATTATTGGATTCATTTTTTAATGTGACTCTCCCATTTGTCATGCCTTTACTCTCAGAAGGATGACATTTGTTGGTAGAAAATAAAAATTTTCTAAATCTATTTAAATCAGTGGTTCTCAACTTATTACACATATGTGGCCCACAATATGTTATCTCGTCCATAGGCGCTGGGTGGCAGGACAGCAGCAGCCTGTACCCTGACCCTGGACCCCACTGTGCGGCTGCTCCGACCCCGGTCACCACAATGCTGCTGCCCTGGACCCCAGAGCTCGCGGGGCTGGGTGGCTGCCCCAGACCAATGACCCCACAGGGCTGGCCAGCAGTCCCGAACGTCTGACTCCTCAGGGCTGGCTGGCAGCCCCGACTGCAGACTCCTGCCAAGCGGTGTGGGCCAGGACCCCTCTGCACCGGGTGGCTAGGAACCTGGCATACCCTGGCATGAAGACTGGACTTTAAATGTTCTGGCATCTGGATGTCTGGTTTAAGTATAAGTTCTTAGTCTATTTCCAAACTAGTAAAGGTTGTACTGAAAGTGCCAATAAATACAATTAAAGCAATGATTATATCATATATTCAGTGCCACAATGTGACTGGCTCTTGTGTAGGAGAGCAGTGGGGAAGAGTGCATGGAGCATTGGGAAAGGTGCAATCATGAATCCACCATGTCGTCCTGGGAGTGCACAGCCCCACAAGGAGGCAGGGGAGAGATGATGATGGAGCAGGGTGGGAACAGCCTACACATGTGCACACCTGCACAGTGACAAGCCGGGGTGGGGGAGATTGTGTCCCATACTTAGGGCTGTGCCTTTTAGACACATTGTAGCCCTATATGAACATACATAAAGTTACTATAGGTATGCATACAAGGTTAACGTTTCCAGTGTTATTAGGCAATGTACAATGTTGTCAATGCCTTTTTTTAAGAGCATAATTTTGGTTTCACTAATTTGATCAACCGTTATTTAATACTTTTTTCTATGTGTGATCATTATATGAATTCAGATTTGCATGACAATATTGGATGTGCATATGTTATTGCCTCCAATGAGCATGCAATGTGTGTGTTTTAGTTGCACAATTTAGTTATTTCAGAAACAATTTGGAAGCAGCAGCCCAGAAAAGATGTCATCATTGAAGCGCAAGGCCAATTTCAGTACAGCAGAATCAAAACTTATAATGAAGATGATAATAAAATGTGAGTATTTCCAGTCTGTTGAAAAATCAAGGAAATATATAACTTACTGTCTGTGGGAGATGATAGAATGGATTGTTTTTTTCTTAATGAATGCTAAATTCCACAGTGAAGTGGAAGACTTGGGAAAAAAGTAATCTGAATTCAAACAAAGAGCAGAACAGAAAGACTGACCAAGTTTCAGGCATAGGATGCAGAACCTGCAGTTGGTTGTAGGGGGACCAGTGTTGGAAGGGCTGTTGTATTAATTTAGATGGAATATATAGGCCAAAGGTGTTCACGTAACCCAGTCACTTTCCAACTGTAAACAGTGTTAAACAAGGTCTGGGGTTTGGCATACAGAGACTGCAGCCTGCTTAGTACCATGGCAAACCCACCATTAAACATCCTTTTAACTTTCATTAAAAGATAAAGAAAAGAAGGAAAAACAGTTAAAGCATTTGAAATATAATGTATTAAATCACTTCCATTGTTGTATGTAATGTAGTTGTAGTTGTCTGTGTTGGGCCCAGTATATTAGAGAGACAAGGTAGCGGTAAGATCTTTAATTGAACCAAGTTGTCCCTCTCATCAACAGAAGCTGGTCCAATAAAAGATATTATTTCACCCACCTTGTCTCTCTATGTATTAAATAAGACTTTCATTCTGACTACATCCCTTGTTTCCTTTCCCCTTAACTGGAGAGAGTCTTTAGAATGAAACCTCCTCCCCCAACCCCCCTGTTTGACAGTCTCTTAGATAGTATCAAAGATGGTCATAACTGTCGTTTTGGCGGGGAAAGAAGTTAGGTGAGAGGGGCTGGAGCTGGTAGTGTTGCTGTCATTGTTAAAGTCTGATCCTGTTTCATCCCAGGTGGTGGTTAGGATTATCTGGAGCTGATCAAGGTGGCAATGTCATCTGGGTCCCTCTTTGGCTCAGTCTGGTCAGGACATCTCTCACGATTACGATGAGGAAGGCCCGGGGCCCCAAGACATGGTGGAGGTGGCAGCCAGGATGATGAAGCTTTTTTCAGTAAACACTGTCTGTTCTTTTTATTCTCCCTGCTCCCAAAGTCTCTTTCAGGATCCAAAAAGGGAGTGAAACTTGAACTTACTTTTTACAGTTGAATTCACAATTAGGGTAGGCCTAATTATCACTGCAGTTTGTTTTGAGCATGCTCCACTCCTCATTCCACAGACTAGGTGATGACTATTGAGTAGGGTGACCAATTCTTCAAAACAAAAAATGCTCCTCTGCAGGGGCGGCTCTACCTTTTTGGCCGCCCCAAGCAGTCATGCGCGGGAGGCGCCCCGGAGCCGCGGGAGCAGCGGACCTCCCGCGGGCATGACTGCAGAGGGTCGCGCGGCTCAGCTGGACCTCCCGCAGCTGCGGACAGTTCGCAGGTCCGGCGGCTCCGGTTGAGCTGCCGCAGGCGCGCCTGCGGGAGGTCCACTGGAGCCGCGGGACGAGCGCCCCTTCCGCAGTCATGCCTGCGGCAGGTCCGGTCCTCCCGGGGCTCCGGTGGACCTCCTGCAGGCATGACTGCTTGGGGCGGCCAAAAAGGTAGAGCCGCCCCTGCAGAGGAGCCCAATCTGCCGCCCCCTCGGGGAAGGGCCGCCCCACGCGCGTGCTTGCCGCGCTGGGGTCTGGAGCTGGCCCTGCTCCTCTGTTCCTTTCTCCTTTATTCTCCTATATTCTTCATTGCTGTTTTGTGTTTTTGCTTGCATCCTTTGCTGACTTTCTTCTCTGATGGTCACCCTTCTCATTCTCCTTTTAACCTAACATGACCTGAAAATGTTCAGATACACTTCTCTCTTCCCCCAAGTCTGTCACCTCTTCCTTGCTTCTTCTGTTTTTGCTGCTTCTTACCTTTACTCCAGTTTTCCTATATTCCCTGTATTTCTACTCCCCCAGTTCTTTTTACCATCCATGCTCTCTTTTCAACATCCTTCTTTCTGATTTCTTTTCCTATCCCTTGTTCTCCTTTCCTTCTCCAGTTTGCCTTGCCCCCTTTCCTCCCCTAAACATATTTTCCCACTTCAGAACTTCAGTTCTCTTTCTGAGGCTCAGAATGGCCCAAAGATGCTCCCTAGCACTGGTCCAAAAGTGGCTCAAGGTTATTCTAGGAGCACAGGTGTTGCTTCCTGCTACTTTGCATCTAGTTGCCAGAGCCAATCTTAGGAATGTAAAGTCCCTCAACCCTCACGCACATCAAGAAGAGTGAATTGACTTTCCCTTGTCGTTACCTCACACCCCTCCTCCCCCCAAAAACAAAAATTGGCATAGTTTATAGGAACTGAGTAGTATCCCTTTAATTAGTTTGTGAGCCCTCAGGTAGCATCCACTGTGGGCTGTGTATATAAACCTGACAGAGAAGCAATGTATATTGTAGCTGATCCTTGTATGTTGTACAATAAAACCTCAGAGTTATGAACACCACGGGAATGGAGGTTGTTTGTAATTCTGAAATGTTCGTAACTCTTAACAAAATGTTCTAGTTGTTCTTTCAAAAGTTTACAACTGAACATTGACTTAATACAGCTTTGAAACTTTACTATAGAGAAGAAAAATGCTGCTTTTAACCATCTTCATTTAAATGAAAGAAGCACAGAAACAGTTTCTTTACCTTGCCAAATCATTTAAAAAATGTTCCCTTTATATTTTTACTAGCTTACGTTTAACACAGTACAGTATTGTATTTGCCTTTTTTGAGGGGGTGGGGGGGGGTGGGGAGGAGTCTCTGCTGCTGCCTGATTGGGTACTTCCAGTTCCAAATGAGGTGTGTGGTTTGCTGGTCAGTTTGTAACACTGGTGTTTTGTAACTCTGGGGTTCTACTGTATACAGGTAGTAAATATGGTTATTTTGACCCCACTGTGCCTGTGTGGGTCCTTCATATTATATTTATTGTGTAAATAGCAAAAGACACACCAATTGGTGACAAGGATGGGATCCTAATCCAGGAATACAGTGAAACTGAGAGTGCCACTAGAGGGCTCACACTTTATTTAAGGGGATGCTACCAAGTTGCTATACAAGTGGAAAAGAGACAAAAATCCCAGACTGAAAAACACCACCAAACATCCAATCAAACAATCAAGTCTCTTCCTCTCTCCACAAAGTCAACCAGTTACTGCTGCTGCTTTGCAGGGCTTCTGCTGCCCTGCTCCTCTCTGAGTATGCCTCAGCTCCTCCTCTTGAATTTTTGCCTTGTGTGCCTGATTCCCCTCCTCTTAGAGGTGCTGCAGCAGCCCCAGGTCCTCTGTTTCTAGCTCCTCATGTCCTTCTGGAAAACAAGTGCTGAGCAGCTTTACAGTCTGCCTCTGTCATAGGTTTATTCCCCACTTTGAACTTTAGCGTCCACAAGATGGGGACCTGCATGGACTCCTCTAAACTTAAATCCTAGTTTAGATCAGCTAGAAATTCCAGTGTCTAGCACACTCCCTGTTCCCCCAAACTTTCCCTGGGGGACACAGATCCCAACTTCCTTGGATCTTACCACAAAGGGAAATAATCTATTCCCCCCACCTTCTTCCCCCTCCTCTAGTCCTTGGGAGAGATCACCTTGATTCAAACTTCTTGAATCAAAACAAAGAGGGATTCACTTTTCCCCCCTCCCCTTCCCCTGAAAATCCAAACAAGGGAAGAAAACAATCAGGTTCTAAAAAGAAAAGGATTTTATTAAAAGAAAGAAAGAAAGTACACTATCTCTGTAACACCAGGATGGAAAAAATATACAGGGTCTAGCTTATAAACCTGGAGAGACTTCCCCCCCACCCCTTCTTTCTCAGAATAATCAAAGTAACAGCAAACAGAAATAAAGATATTTCTCCAGCAAACACACAATTGCAAATGCAGAAATTAATTATAAGACTAATCCGCCTTTCTAATACTCACTATACTGAATAGTAGAAAATACTTCAGGAAAACTTGGAGAACTTGGAGATATGTCTGGCTCCTCTTAGATCCAAAGAGAGAACAAAGACCCAAACAAAGAACACAGACAAAGACTTCCCTCCACAGAGATTTGAAATTATCTTGTCCCTTGGTTGGTCCTCTGGTCAGGTGTTCATCAGGTTACTGAGTTTGTTAACCCTTTACAGGTAAAAGAGACCTTAACCCTTAACTATCTGTTTATGACAGCCTCCCTCCTCTGATCCATGGAGCTGGCTGAGAGGAGAGGTGACCAAATGTCTTCAAAATCTAGTGAAACCAGAATAAAATCTATTTCACTAAAGCTGACCAAGCAACACAGAACTATTCTGGTCATCCTGGACCTGTCTGGAATGGTAGATTGAAATCTGAGACTTCTCTATTAGCTGATTCCCATTCTCCCTCCCTCACTGCACGAGCATGGCTCCTTTCCCCACTTGAAATAGATTTGGTATCAAGCACATTTCTCTACATACAAATAGTCCTTTTGAATGAATTTGGAGAAGGGAGGACTCTAGATTTTAAGAGTAGACTTCTTTGAAGCTAGCTGGATAGGTCCATCGCTCTTTTCCTCTTCTATCCTATTCCATGTCACTTTTAATTGTTGCAGCATCTGCAGAAGAGCCACTTGTGATCTGCACTCCCAATCTGCTTGAATTGGCCCTGCCTAGAACTGCTTATAATATATGTATATTATAACTGAATTGAAAGGCATGTTGCATTCTTTATTATCTTTATATTACTAATCCTGTATTTTATCAGATAGTTTCTGAATGGCACCTAAATTAATGTTATTTCAGAAATACTTTCACACACAATCACACACTGGTGTTGTAAAGAAAAAGCTTGTGCCAACCAAACCAAGGAAGTCAGAGGTGTATGGTTAAATTCCAGTGCAAGTTCTATGCTGATTTAGATGCTGTCCGGTCCTACTGACATCATGAGGTCAACAGGGTTTCCCATGATGCAAATGAGTGGAGAATTTGTCTTTATTGTTAACTCAGCCTGTTTTAACAAAATATTATCACTCAAATGGCCCACTAGCTCTATGTTTTGGGAGACTACAGGGCATTGGGAGATCTTTCATAATATTCCAGATGTACTTAATAACGTAGGCTAATTGTCACAATAGAATGAGTTAAATTTCAGGTTTAGAATCATAGAATCATAGAACTGGAAGGGACCTCAAAAGGTCATCTAGTCCAGTCCCCTGCACTTATGGCAGAACTAAGTATTATCTAGACCACACCTGACAAGTGTTTGTCTAACCTGCTCTTAAAAAATTCCAATGATGGAGATTCCACAACCTCCCTAGGCAATTTATTCCAGTGCTTAACCACTCTGACAGTTAGGAAGTTTTTCCTAATGTCCAACCTGAACTGCCCTTGCTGCAGTTTAAGCCCTACCCTTTGTTTCCTATCTTTTAATCAGTTACTGATCCATGAGAGGACCTTCCCTCTTATTCCATGACTGCTTACTTTGCTTAAGAGCCTTTGGTGAGGGACCTTATAAAGGCTTTCTAAAAGTATAAGTATACTATATCCACTGGATCACCCTTGTTCACATGTTTGTTTATCTCCCCCCCATCCCACCTCCCATTCAAAGAATTCTAATAGATTGGTGAGGCCTGATTTCCCTCATGAAAGGGCTGACCAAAATTCAAGCTTCTGAACTTAGATGATCAGATCCTTAGTGAAGTGTAGGCATCACTCCTTGTATTGCATATCAAGGGAATTCCAGAAATATTCTGTCTGTCTGAGACACATTGTCTCTGGACGATGCTCCCCAGATGTGTCTCCTTGCCACATGAAGCACTATTTAGCCCTTACATAACAATATACCAGCACTTCAAAGTATGTATTACACAAGCACTGAGCTGCCAAAATAACACTTCAATAAAGCAAGTACAGTAACAGCCTTTATCCCATAAATGAGGTTAGCAAAGAGCTGTATTGCCTTTGTATAGCTGTTAGAATGAGTCCACATTTCAGGGGCATCTTGCAGCATTTTGTAGCACATGGAACCCTACAATGTACTTATATGTGAGAGGAAAATCTATGTTGTTGAAACCAATGAACTGTATATTTTATGAAGCTGAATCAGTCACGAGGGATTCTGTGTGCTAAGATCTCTGAATTTTGTCTTGTTAGAAGATGAAAAACTGGAAAATGTTGAACTTTCAACCCAGCTTTAAAAGCCCAGTGTATATGGTGATGAGTCAACAAGCAGGACAAAGGTGAGCAATTTAAGGAAGGGAACTCTAACCAATAAGAACAAACCGGAAAATGTCATTGTTAATCTAAACCTATATGAAGTAAACATGGAAAGAGGCTTTCTCTAACAAGCCAGTCAAACAAGAGGATTAACTAGGGGGAGAAAGACAAGCCCTCAAGGATAATGTGTTATTGTTATCGCTTATTATTTTGTGAGTGCCCAAAAATATGCAAGTAAAAAAATAAACAAACAAATGTAAAGACATGGTCCCAGTCCAGAATAGCATACAATCTAAATTCAGCATGACAATAAAGGAGACTCAGAACTGGACAAAGGTTATAGACTGGTTAATAAGGAGAAGAGAGACGGTAGCATTATCCTGTGGCTACTGTGTGAGATGTATACAAAACTTGATGGCTCCAATAACATTTTTCATTTTAAAATGTTATGAGTCTATGCATTTAATATCCCTCTCCTCCCTCACTTTACACAGGTGTGATGGCAGAAGAGAATCATTTAAGGAAGGATTTGAACGAGGCTAGGGAGATAGTTTGGTCAATAGATTTAGGGAACACAGTCCCAGTGAAAGAGGCAGCATGAAAGAAAGCACAGAGACATTTGTCGATGTTAAGGCTGAATCTCCACTCTGTCACTTTGAGTACAGAAGGTGTGGGCTGCTAGAATTTAAAAAATTAATACTTGACACTCTAGGCTTGTATTAAATTCCTGAGGTTACAGCTTTTCTCTGACCTTGGCTTGGTAAACGCTGCCACCACTCAAATGCAAAGGAAAACCCTTGAACCCAGGAAGGCGCACTTGGGAATTCCTCCCTGTGGGGTACCTTCAAGCCCTTTCAGCTGCCCCTTCCCCCCGGAAAGAGCTGAGAAAGAAAACAAAGGACATTAGCTGTTGGTACCAGCTAATCAAACAACATGCACAAATCTCTTAGGACACCAAAAATCCAATGCTGTTCTTAAAAAAAAAAAAAAAAAAGTAAATTTTATTAAAAACAAAAAGGAAGAAAATACATCTGGAACTTAGGCTTTTTGCTAGATCTTAAAAGAAACAATTACAAGAATTAAGCACCAAGAATAGCTCTCTTGAGGTTCAGCTTAAAGGTTACAAGCAAAACAAAAGCATCTGGGGTTAGCACAGAGGAGATCCACAAGCCAAAATAAAGAAATAAACCTAATTGCATCTGTTTAAACATGCCCTGTCCAATGATTTCTTCTAGGTATGGAAGATGAATTTTTATACGTGGTTCAAGCCTTACCCAGCATTCCTGCTCATAGCGTTGCTGCTCCATGTCTCCTTCTCCAGAGAACAATGGAAAAAGGGAAAGTTTCTTTCCCAATTTTAAAAAGTTCTACCTTCCCACTGGCTCTTTTGGTCAGCTGCCCACTTTTTTTTTTTAAAACCTTGGAGACTTTTTAACCCTTTACAGGTAAAGCAAGTAGAGAACAGCTACCAAGAGGGATTTTACAGCTAACTGGCTGGCTGGGTGTCCATCAAAGGGAGCTACTCTTCCCCCCACACACACACTTACTTCATTTATCACTGTCGAGGAGGAGATGAAAGAGGCATCAAGGCTGTCATCACTGCTGGAGAAGATAGGGTGGCAGGAATGCAAAAGGGGACAAGACAAGTGCTGTAGGCAGGGGCTGTGTGGTGTGGGACCATGGAAGCAAGGACAAGAAGCTTGAAATTGATATATAGTATGATAGTGAGCTAGAGGAAGGTGTCAAAGAGATGGAGGACATGGCTGAATCAAGGGATGAGAAAGATGATAATGGCAGGATCATTTTGGATGGACCAGAGCAGCAAGTTTAGTATACAAATATAAGAAAAGAGATTTTAACTCTCTTTAGCAGAGTATGGGGATGGAGGGGATTAAATCTGTAATAGTTTTACATGTTCTAAATAGTTGTTGTTTAGATGGTGATAAGAATGGTGTAAAGGCTTTGAGAGATTATGGAGGCATCCATAGTAGCTATTAGCCTCTCCCTAGTTAGTATTGTGTTGCAATTTAATGTTTAGAGGTAGAAAGAAAAATCTAATGTTACTTGAAAGTTTAATCCCTTGTGATACTCTAAAACAGGGGTTGGCAACCTGTGGCACGCGGCTTTCCAGGGTAAGCACCCTGGCTGGCCGGGCCAGTTTGTTTATCTGCCGCGTTGGCAGGTTCAGCGGACCATGGCTCTCACTAGCCGCGGTTCGTCGTCCCACACCAAGGGGGGTGGCGGGAAGCCACAGCCAGCCCATCCTTCGGCTCGCGGCACTTCCCGCCACCCCCATCAGCCTGGGATTGTGAACCGCGGCCAGTGGGAGACGCGGTCTGCCGAACCTGCCAACGTGGCAGGTAAACAAACTGGCCTGGCTCACCAGGGTGCTTACCCTGGCGAGCCGCGTGCCAGATGTTGCCGACCCCTGCTCTAAAATGTCTATTGTGTCATACAAATGTTTGACTTTGTGAATATTTCTAAATAGTAAATATTATATATCATTTCAATCCTTTGCCCTCCTTCTCTGCTCATACTGATGCCAAATACTGTAAAAAAGATTTCTCCCCATCATCTCCAAAAATCCACCTCTTCCTCCCCATTCTTACTGCATAAACCCTTGTCCAAACCCTGATCATCTCTTTCTTATATCATTACATTCATTTAATCTCTGGCCTTCCTGATTCCTACCTTGTTCCATTCCACTCCTCCCAAAATGCTATTGCAAAACTATTCACCTTACCCACCACTTTTACCCTGGTTAGTCCTTCTTCAAATCACTGTCTAACCAACTCCTTAGTGTTTTCCTTCCACACATGCTTTCTTCTAAGCAGCACAATACACCTGAAACTCCTTCTTTCACATAGTCTCTCACACTCTCTCCTTTAGATCCCTGCTCAACATCCACCTATTCTATATGGCCTATGAATTCGAACCTGGTTTTCTAGGACAGGTACCAAAGGGGAAATATACAAAACAAAACTACCAAAAATACAGGCTTAACACAAGTTCTTTCCTCCCTTCTGCTTTTGCCCTCTGGGTGCCACATGAGTGATAAATCACCATAGTAATGAATTATTTTTATTTCACCTGATAGTTTTAAGTGATGTATCCTGTGGTTTGACCATTGTTGATTTTTTAAATGCCTGATTCTAACCATTCCTCATGGAGACAAGATTTCATGTAATGATCCCATGACTATGTTATGCCATTCTGCTTCTGCTCTAGTTTCTCACCACTGTGAAGAATCTTCCAATCACACTGACCACATAGGCTATGGACTTCTTGTTTTAATGGAAATAACCAAACATGTAATGCCACAATTAATGCAGTTTATCCCTCAATATAATTCCATCTTCTTCCATGCAGTTCTTTCATGGAGATCCATTTCATTGACTAGACTTTATGTGAGCAGTGTAGTACTCAAAGAAAACACCATCGAGTAATCCTAGTCTTTATTGGGGTAGACTCTTTAAAATACCTATATATCATTTAACTCATTTTGAAGACAGTACTAAGCACCAACAGAGAAGTAGGGGGGAAAAACAGATGTGGTTCCTTCAGTTCCCCTTTAAACCTCTGTTCTGGATGTCTGACACCACAGCTGCATCCATTACCAAATTATCTTATAGTGATAACAACATTGTTAATTGTCTTTGGGTTAACACTTCAAGCATAGCTTGGGACCAGAAACACAGAAAAAGTTCCCAATAGCCTATGTCTTCTGTCAATACCTTTTCTGTCCTAGATTCTACATTTCTGTAACAGCTGCATTTCTCCCTCATGAAAACAATACCTGCATCCTCTTGAGTTTTCATTTATTTTTCTCTTCCTCATGGGGGAAAGATTTCCTCCCTACTTGGCACCAGACTTCCAGCACTATCTTGCTGTATCACTTGCAGTTTCACTAATTCAGACTGGCATGCCATCTGCACCATCTATTTAAGGGTCAGCTCAGACATTACTTGTAATTCTGTAACTTCCAGGAGTGCTGCTTGTCCCTACTATGAACCAATCCCTGTGTACTCTGTTGAAGCTGTTGTAGTGTTGTAAGGTCCAATTAAAAGCATCTAGGTCTCTGCAGTTTAAGGTGATAAGACATGTATCAATTAATTTGATGGGTATACCTCAAAACTGTAGGTACTTATCCAAAGCTCACCTCTTTTTCTTTGGTCCTGACATGGAAATGGAAGTCTCAGGAGTGGAAACTGTCTCACAGCATTTCTGATATATTACAGTATGTCCTGGTAAGAGAATTCCACAGGGATGCCCTTTCACTGTATTCCATTACTTCTGCTTCCAGCCCTGGCCCAAACCAGAGAGGGTAGTGGCACATGAAAATGAGAAAACAAACGTGAGCTGGACTTATTCAAACTGCAGTAAAGGTTTGATCTGAATTCTGAGGAAAGGTGCAGTTCAGTTCTTATTACATCCAAACTGGTTTGCCTATCCCTCATTTTTATGTCACAAGATTCATATCAAACTGTTTAAGTTCAGAATTGATCCTCTTTCACAGCAGTTAAATAGTATAAAACTGTCTTCAGCTTCATTTCCTACTGCGTAGTTACTGATATTATCTGTACATCCCAGCTAGGTAGGTTGTTTCATTATGTTTCTAAGGGCCAGATCCTCAGCTTCTGCAAACCAATGTTGCACCATTGACTTCAAAGGAAGGCCATTAATTTACACCACCTGAGCATCTGGCCTTAAGTGTGGTTAAACATGGTTTCTATACAATCTAGTCTGTTGGCTTGTTAAATCTGAGGATTTAAATGGCATTTTCATTATCTAAAAATTATTATTTTCTCTGCTTTGCAAGATGACTCAAAATCTGACAGTGCAGAACATGCCAAAGACACAGAATGAATACTATCCCGTTAATGCTCTCCTATAAATGAGTATTAACAGTATCAAGGAAAAAGATGAATCACTGGGTGACAGAACATCTTTCTCTTCCTCTCCAATGCTACGTCTACACTACAGACTTGCAGCGGCACAGCTGTACTGCTGCAGCTGCACTATTATAAGGTTCCCATGTAGTCGCTCTATACTGACAGAAGAGAGCTCTCCTGGTAGCATAATTAAACCATTCCCAATGAGCGGCAGTTGGGGAGAACATCTCCCGCTCACATAGCACTGTTGTCGGTGAAACTTATATTGGTCAGGGGTGTGGGTTTTTTTCCACACTCCTGACGGACAAAAGTGCTAGTGTAGACAAAACCTTAAATTTGCTCAATCCTTCTCTTGCTCTTTCTGCTTCACTTGCTGAATAGGGCTATGGGAAAATTCTCAGTGCAGGGAAACCACTGCCCACTGGAATATAATGGTAATGTTTTATTTTTTTCTTCCTAGAACATGTATATATGTCTCTTTATAAATACTCAGAACAGATGTTCTGTATATTCCAAACTCAACCTTAAGTCCTTCAGCTTCAAAAATGCAGCCCTTTGTTCAGTGTGGTAGTAGCTGCTTCAGCATATACTACACAAGTCAGTAGGTCACATGAGACTTCAGTATTGAAAACTCTTGCAATGTTTTCCGAAATACATGAAATTTGGTGTTTTTCTTAAAGCCCTGGTCCCTGGAGTCAGGTGATGCATGAGAATCTGAGTTCCCTTTTTTTTAAGTACATTGCTAGCCCTCATGGCAACAAAGAAAAGTTTGAAAAAGTAAAAGGCTAAAAACCCAGAAGGCACATACAAAGAACCCCAAAATTATTATTTTCTAAAAACTCATTATTTTTAAACCAGAGTGTGGGGGTGATTATGGATGCTGTGATCCTTGAACAGTTTCTACAGAGCCTCCCTCAAAACACCGAAGTATGGTTCAGGACACATCAGCTTGCCACACTGGAGGGGGTGTTAAACTGATAGAATCCATAGGGGCAGTCCTTCCCAGGAAACAGGGCTGACCATTTAGAGGAGGTTAGACCAGGGGAATAGGGCAGGGGAACTTGCCCTCAGAAAAGGCCTGGGGGAAAAAAAGGAAGAGCCCAGAAGAACCCTCAGTGGGGGCTTGGGCCATCTTGCTACTGGTTTGGGCATCAAGGATACGTAAAAAGAGACTGCTCATACATGCAATGTTACTGGACTGAGTTATGTGATTGTGCTGGGACCACTGGGCAGGGAAAGAAAAAAACTGTAAACCACACCACTAATGGTGGGGAAGAGGAAACTAAGAGGCCTACTGGACACAGTCTTGAGCTGTTTACTAATCCAGCAGGAGCTGGTGAAACCCCACTGGATGATTAGAACCGGAATGGATTCATGGTGAGAAGTACTATCCTATGGCCCAGCTACCCCTGGAGATCCAAGGAAGGTTTGGGTGGGAAAGGCTTGGGGTAGTAGACAGGTTGCTCACCTCATTGTATTGGGCACAGATTGTATCCCATTCCCATTTAGGATGCAGTATGGAACCAGGGAGCCCAAGCAGTGGAAAATGAAACCCAGGTAGGAGGAAATAAAACTGCGGGGAAGAAATACCAAAACTGAAAGTAGATGGATTGGCAAACAGCAGACTTAGGACAACAGGCCATCAGAAAGGGAATGAAAGCAGTGTTCCCTGAGAAACAGAGATATATGGTATTTGAGGCAGGGATAATAAATAGCCCAAGCCTGGTAGCTGGGGTTGAGTGGTCATCAGAACCTCCCCCACCCCATATGGCAGAAACCAAGGAGACAGGGCCCAGACAGTTTGGAGGGTTGGGAGAAATGGGGACCCTGAGCAACCAGGTGGAGGAGGAGAGGCCACAAGCCCCACAAAGTCAATGGGTCAAGTGTAGGGAGGCTGGTCCCCAGGTAGCCCCCGGGTGTGAGGACCTGTTGGCAGAAACAGAATTGTGGGGGTGACCTCCACCCACCAAATGTGATTTCTGTGGGTTAGACCTGCACAAGGGGACCCTAGATGACCATCCTGGGGGTGAGAAGAGACTTAGGTGGAGTAACACCAATATATTGCAAGGGAGGAAGAGCCCAAAGGAAAAAAAATAGCATCAGCAGGCAAGGCAGGGTGGTGTGTTAGAGTGCTGGGAACTAAAAGCTGAGACAGCATTCTGGTCACTTAAACACCAATTAATTCCCCCTAGGGTGGACCTGATGGGACCTAATTAGTGTGTTAGAATGGGCTGGAAAGGACTAATGAGCAAATTAGTCCATTAACACAGGAGATATAAGAAGGCACAGGAAGGCAGTATAATCTCCCAGGTCTAGACTATAAAGGATCCCTGGGAAGAGAGTGTTCTTCCCTCTTTTTGACAGAGAACTGAGGAGAAAGTGAAAGTGGAAATAGTTATGGTGTAAGAACAAATGTAAGCCAACTCCCCTGGGCTGTTTAACAACCAACAGTCTCTGAGTCTGTGAAGACAAGCAGGATATCACCCTGCTGAAAGCCCCATGATTTTGCAGCCATAAAATTGGCTTCTTGCACTGTCACAAGAAGTTCCTGGCAGCTCAGGATTTCTGCATCAGCTGTAAGAGATGTTGCAGTTCTGGCTGCAGCTACTAGAGGCTGCTGTTGGGAGCAAGAGGGTAGGCATTGGACTGTAGTTCTGGCTGTTGCCTGCAAAGAATGCAGCTGCACTTGCTGCCTCCTTTGTAAAGCATGGGAGCAGCAGCCTATGGGAATAGAGACAGCACTGGGGTGTCAGTGGGAGCAAGCAGAAGGGGCACATGAGCAAAGAGCGGGGTGGCGAGTTGGGGAATCCCAGGAGTTTCTGCCCCCTTCCTCTCTGGCCTGCAAGGACTCAGCTCTAGCCCACCTGCACTCTCCCTTGTGTATCCCACTGCTACTGAGCTGCTATATGGAAGGGACATAGCCAGAAAATGGGAACAAGGGGGACAGTAGGTCAGGGAAGTCACCAAAGGGAGGAAGCTGGATGAGAGCCAGGGGTAGTGTCTGGGCAGGGATCAGCAGTCGCTGTGCCTAGGTGGGTGTGAAGGAAACAGGGGGAGATGTTGGGGTGATCCAATGTCCAGATTTGGGGTGAGGGGAAGGATGTTGGTTGGCAGGGGAGTGTATCAGTGGATGGGAGCTAGAGGGGGAAATAGCCATGTAAGAAGAGAATGCTGAGTGGCAGGAGAGTGTCAGGGAAGGGAGAGTCATTCCTAGAGCTGAATTTGGAATTTTTCAACAAAAAAGGAATAGGGGGTTTTTGTGTGTGTGAAAAGCTTAATAAAAATGTTCCCATTTATTTTAATCAGCCCTACTACTGTCCATTGGCAGGAAGGTGCTACAGGCCTAGGGCATAGCTGAGAGAGGAGGGGGAATCGAGGAAAGATATTAGGAAAGTAAAAGGGAATCCTCTCCCTGCATTTAAATGTATGTTGTTTTGTACATTTTAGACTGAGTTTTCTGAAATACAACCAGAAAAATCAGAAAATAGACCAAAAAATGGGAATTTAAAATAAAAAATAAATCTCATCATTTGTAAGCCAATTTCACAACTGGCCCATGATTTTTGAGCAGGGAGGGGTTGGCAACATTGTTTGTTGCTCTTGCCTGCTGTCCTGAAATTGCTAGTTCTTCACTTTCCTGGGCCCTAAAACACATGTAATTGAAATACAAATGTAAGAAGAATGAGAGTGGACCAAATTCTGCCGAGGTGTAATTCCACTGGCAGTCAAAGGAGTTGCACCTGGAATGGATTTGGCTCTGTGTATCTAGATGAAGTGAGAAATTTCCCTGAGTGCTAAATAAGTTTCTCTAAATAAAAGCTGACAATTAATGGTGTTTGGAATTGATACTTTTGAGAAGTGTTTGGAAATAAGCAACTTCAGACCTTAATTCTTCTATAATATGTTCCTGCCTTGGTATTCAGACTATGCAGACTCAAGATCTGTGGCTCTAGATAATGAGCTTCAGACTGTAGAGTCTGACACCATCTTTAGTTATGCTGTCAATCCATGCAATAAAGTTGTAGCCTTAGAGATGAGTGGAGTGGGAGAAAGAATAGAGGTTTACTAGAGCTGATATTCCAGGCAGAGCAAAAAGGCTTGAAATTACAATTAAAGCTTTGCTACAAATAGCTAACCTTTTAAAAAATGTGGAACTAACAAGGGAGGTGCCAAACATGAAGAAAGTCATTGTTTCTGTGGCATTCTCCTCTCCATTTCTGCATTATTTCTAATTTAGATGCTAAGTTTCTTGAGGGGAGGGTCTGTTATTGGGGTGTCTTGTTGGTTTTGATAGCCAGGAAAGTGAGAGCAGCTTTATGCTATGGGACCTTTCAAGGCTGTTGGCATTTGGATAGTGTGGCTATGAGATATGCAGCAGTGTGGCTGGAGAACTGTGTCAGGAAGGTGAGCAACAACAAGGGAATTTGGGCAAATGCAAGAGTACTCTTCCCTGGGGTTCTTGCAGATGGTATGTGGGCACCTTGGGGTGTCTGGTCATGAGTCGCTGGTGGGTTTTGGCCGCTGGGAGGAAGTTCAGTTAGGAGGAGCTTAGCACTGGAAGTTGCCATAAAGTCATAGTTTTTAAGGCCAGAACGGACCACCGGGTCATCTAGTCTGACCTGTGTATCACAGACCACCACCACCATCCAGCACCCGCATAGGTTGTAGAATGGGGGTGTGGGAATTTGGAAGCTAGAAAGGAGGTCACATCGGTCATGGGATAGCTTTGGAGCTACAAGAGTTGTTGGTCTGAGTGGTTGGCATCTCAAGTAGCAGGAGAATTTTGGCATTTGGTTAAATTTGGTATTTGTCACAGGGTAGAGGTCTAAGGATTTGGAGGCTAAGAGACCTACAGTTATGCAAGATGTTGGGAAAGCTGGATGGTCTGGAATTGCTGCTTGACAATGGGAGGAGCAGTTGATGTGCAGATTGATGGTCAGGCTCTTTGTCACTGTGTCTAATTGCAGTGGTGGTACAAGAACCTATAAACGTCAAGGTTGGCATTTGGTGAAAAAGTCCCACTGACATTGATCCCAAACTACTGAACCTATTTCCTGCTTTTGTTCCTGAAGTATTTGTTCCCTTTGTACCTTAATGTATATTTTGAACATAATTACTACCAGAAAAAATTCAAAGACAGCATGAGGAACATGCATGAAAATTCAAGCATCTGCAAACAGCTGAGTAGCTCTTCACAGTGGTGAAGTATTTATCTATGTGCCTGAGTACTTATCTGAAAAGCTGTTAACATGCCCCTTGGCTTTTTCCTCTCATGTTGCAATGTTTCTAGGAATGATCACAGGGCCAGTTGTCAAGTACTGTAAGCAGAGGACACATTATTTCATGTAATTTCACTAGATGGAGAAATAGAAGTATTCAGCCAAGTCACTGGTAACCTATATTCATCCGGGAGTGGCAGTGAAGCTTGTATAGTACACCCATGCAGTGTGAGCTGAGGGGGAAAAGATGTGAATGCAGCAATACCTGCTTGTAATACCAACACAAATAGGGACCAGGGAGAGGATGCTGGGAATTCCTTGTACTCAGATGCTGCACACCAGAGTGAGCAGCTCAAGAATAATTATTTTTTTTGGTGGGGAAAAAATACAGAAAGTCGCTGTTATGTACTTAATAACATGAAACTGCCCTAATGGGTCAGACCAAGTGTCTATCTAGTGTAGTAGTCTGTCTCCTGATAGTGGCCAGTGCCAGATGCTTCAGAGGGAATGATCAGAACAGGGCAATTTCGAGTGATCCATCCCCTGCTGTCCAGTTCCAGCATCTGGCAGTTAGAGGAGGTTTAGAGATACCCAGAGCATGGGGTTGTGACCATCTTGGCTAATAGCCATTGATGGACCTATCTGCCCATGAACTTCTCATTCTTTTTTGAACCCAGTTATACTTTTGACTTCACAACATCCCCTGGCAATGAGTTCCACAGGCTGACTGTGCACTGTGTGAAATAAATTCTTCTTTTTGTTTGTTTTAAACCTTCTGCCTATTAATTTTGTCAGTTGACCCCTAGTTTCTTGTATTATGTGAAGGGGTAAATAACACTTCACTATTCCTTCTCCATACCATTCATGATTTTGTACACCTCTATCATATCCTCCCTTGGTCATCTTTTTTCTAATCTGAACAGTTCCAGTCCTTTTAATCTTTCCTCATATGGAAGCTGTTCCATACCCCAATCACTTTTGTTGCCCTTCTCTGTACCTTTTCCAATTCTAATATCTTTTTTTGAGATGCAGCAACCAGAACTGCATAGAATATTCAAGGTGTGTGGGTACTATAGGTTTGTATAGTGGCATTTTCTGTTTTATCTATCCATTTTCTAGAGTTTCCTAACATTTTATTAGCTCGTTTGACTGCTGCTGCACATTGGGCAGATTGTTTCAGAGAACTATCCACAATGACTCCAAAATCTTTCTTGAGTGATAACAGCTAATTTAGATTCCATCATTTTGTATTTATAGTTGGACTTATTTTTTCCTGATGAGCATTACTTTGCACTTATCAACATTGAGTTTCATCTGCCATTTTGTTTTCCAGTCACCCAGTTTAATGAGATCCCTTTGTAATTCTTCACAGTCAATTAAGACCAAAGCACTTTTTATGATCCTGCACGTTTTGAAATCCTTATTTGTACCTTAATCATTTTGCACTTTGACAATTGTAATTCCTTCTTTAAAATAACATTATGTCAGTTATTTCAGAGTTAAGAAAAAATTAATATTTTAATTTAATTTTAATTTTTTACTTTAAAAATGTATTTTCTGGTAAGGATTGATAACAATTATAGATATTCAGATCCTCAGCTCATGTAAATCAAAACAGCTCCACTAAAATAAATTTACATCAGAATATGTACATAATTATGATTAAGGGATGAACTGTAACTGGTCCAAATGCTGCTGCACAAGGGACCAAAGGGGGCATAGTAATGTATAAGGACAGCCCCTGCTCAACACTGAACTTCTAGGGGAAGCATGCTTCTTTACCAAAACAGAATATCAAGTCTGAAACAGAATTTAGATTTCTTTAGCTCAACCTGGGTTAAATTATAACTAAAATCCATAGGTTACCACTCTCAATTATTCTCCAAGGGCTTCACTCTCTTACTTTAGGTTTCATTTTCTTTCTTGAATGCTAGTGACTTTGAAGTGAATTTG
The DNA here is from genome assembly GCF_016161935.1 of Mauremys reevesii. Lineage (NCBI taxonomy): Eukaryota > Metazoa > Chordata > Testudines > Geoemydidae > Mauremys > Mauremys reevesii. The sequence goes on along the minus strand of NC_052627.1, from coordinate 81,498,294 downwards.
AAATAGCTTCTCTCATCTGGTACTCACTATAGTGACTGTGAGATTCTGATATATTGACTGTGCCTTAGACTTCAATGAGATCAAGATTAGGCAATTGCTTCATTAGGGACAGAAGGAGATCCAGTGTCCAATTTCCACAACTTAGAGTATCTATCAGTCTCTGTGGACAAATTCTCTGATGTCTATTACTCCTGGGGGAATTCTGCATCACTGTGCGTGTGCAGAATTTATGTCCCCCACAGATTTCTTTGTTTCCCTGCAGAAAAATGAATTCTGATGGGGAAGCAAAGGGAAGCCACAAGAGTGGTCACGCGCCCCTCCCAGGCATCGCAGGCAGGTTGTTTTGGGTACTTGGAGCAGCCTGTAAAGACGTAAATCACTGCTGGGGGTGGGGAGGGCTGGGCAGGTGTGTGTGTGTGTGTGTGACACTCTGTCCTTCCCTCATGCTATTGCAGCATGCTCATCATGGAGGAGCAGGGTATTGGGGTGTTTCTGAGGAGGTAGGTCTGGAGCAGACACTGTCCCCTCAGGCAGAGCAGAATGTAGCAGCCTGCCTGCTTAGTAAATTGTTCCCATTGTCTTTGTGAATTCCCCCAGGAATATAAAACAGGTGTAAAAGTTTTAAGGCTCCTTTACATAGCCAGAGTGGTGAAAAGGACAGCATGGCCTTATAAATGCTTATGATGCTTTAGTGATTAGAACTGAAACTAAATTTTTGGGTTGAAAAAATTTCCTGTCAAACTCTGCTACATGAACTGTTTGCTACTGACCTTTCTGGGGGTGGTCAGTAGCCAATATAAATGGTGAGTTTGATTCCCCAGCCCTCATTTGCTCTTTCAATTTCTGTGATGTAACACTGAGCATATGGCTGCATATATTTGTTGACTAATAACTAGAAATAGAGGGTCAAACCTAGCTATGTTACTGTTAGGCAAGGGGGTTTGGGGATTTTCTCCAATGCTCCCCACTCCCATTCTCCATCCATTGTATTGTATTTTAAATAAATTACCAAAATAATTGAAACCAGCTTGATTATATTGCATTATTTTGATAAATAAAATATGCAGAATTTTAAAATATTGTGTGTAGAATTTTTAGGTACAGAATTTTTTATTTTTTGGTGCACAATTCCCCCTGGAGTAGTCTCTGCACCATACAACCTCTAAGTCAGTAGGAATGAACAGTGTAAATCAGTAAAGAATTTGGGCCCCAGGGCTCTACATATGGGGAAAAGGGGGAGATTGCAGGATGATCTCAGGCCCCAAATAGATTTAGTGTTCTCTCAGGGTCCCTCATCTTAACTGGAGTAAGTGAGCTCTAAAGGAGGATTGTTTGGTGGACACTCCTTCCCCAGCACTGAGACACATTAAGTTCAGGTACCAGCTAATCACTTGAAGAGTTTTTGTGCTCTTGGATATAACTTTCCATCTCTCGCGCGCTCTCTCTCTCTCTCAGACACACACACTTTTTTTTAAGGGCATCACAATTCCTTACAAAGAAAGCCAAATTGGACTAAATAAATCATTATCAGGTATAGATGGGGAAAGAAAACCGTGGGAGGCTGAAAAAAACCTCTGTCTAAAAAGCAAGCAAGTGCTTGGGCTGAGAAATGTTTAGCAGTAGATAGTAGAGTTAACTGTACAGTTCAAATGGTGGCAGCCATCTTAAATTTCCATGCACCTAACATTTAGAGTAAGAGAAGCATAATGAAACAAATAACAGGAGTGCAAACTCCAGCATTCATTACTTCCTTAAACTCAAAAGTACCACTTGCATATCATGCATGCTGGAGGGGAAAACAAGAAATAAAAAAGGAATCCTACTGCAAAAGAAGCTAATTGTGCATTATGTGAGAGTTGGATTTAAATGTCTCCTCTTTGCTACGTTACAGCATGGCCAGGCATATAGCTAGAAGGGAGTATGGGTGGGTGTTTGGTTTGTTTGAAATTTTTACTGAAACTGGAAAAAGTTTGATATCTGAAAAAGCCAGAAATGATATCTGTTTACATGTTAGTTTTGGGTACTTTTGTTGTTGTTGTTGTTGTAAGGGAGTGAATCCTTGTTGCTTCGTTAATTTCAACTTGACTTCTTTCATGGAGTACAAAATAATTGGTGTTGGCCTATGCGATTTCAAGAGCTCTAAAGATTTCTGAGAGCTGTAAATAGAAGCATTTTGCCATATTAGGTGAAGAGGGGTTTTAATTCTGTAAACGGATTTATTTAATCTGCAGAAGAGAAGAATGAGGGGGGATTAGATAGCTGCTTTCAACTACCTGAAAGGGGGGTCCAAAGAGGATGGATCTAGATTGTTCTCAGTGGTAGAAGATGACAGAACAAGGAGTAATGGTCTCAAGTTGCAGAGGGGGAGGTTTAGGTTGGATATTAGGAAAAACTTTTTCACTAGTAGGGTGGTGAAGAACTGGAATGGGTTACCTAGGGAGGTGGTGGAATCTCTTTCCTTAGAGGTTTTTAAGGTCAGGCTTGATAAAGCCCTGGCTGGGATGATTTAGTTGGGTTTGGTCCTGCTTTGAGCAGGGGGTTGGACTAGATGACCTCCTGAGGTCCCTTCCAACCCTGAGATTCTATGATTCAAATAATAGTATAAGAGCTCAATCCCTCAAACACTTACACATGTGAGTAATCTTACTTATGAGAGTATTCCCAAGTATTTTCAGGATCAGGGCCTCTGAGTACAGTATTCTTCTGTAAACAGCTGGAAATGAACCTTCATGTGAACAATACCTGGTGCTAATTGGGTCAAATCATTCAAAATTAATTTGGAATCAGTGGGGGTTTTGTTACATTATTTGTTTTCAACATTGCTTTTTGCTGTTTGCTATTCATAATTAATTCCTTTGTTTTAAAAAGTTAAGTAGTATAAAGAATACAGAAAAGTGAACTTTAAGCACAAGGATTGCTTCAGATATGTTCCTTGTAAAACCTCTAATCTATTAAACGTCATCGGCCTATGCTTAATGATGATTGTATTCATTGTGAGTGGTAGTTGGTGACTGATTAGTTGTCTTTACACTTCTGTGTTGGTTGTAATGTATTATCTTTTGCTATCACATTCATCTCTTCTGCACAGATTCTAGTGGACTCTTTGCTGACAGTCTTGGGGGGCTAACATGAAAAGATAGCTTATGGAGGACTAGCAAGCCCAAGATAATCAGTGATAATACTTGGCATTTATATAGCACTTTACATCTTCAGTGTATTGCCAAAACACTAATCTACATTCTTATAACACGCCCATCAACATTGAATCTGATCACCAAATCGTCACAAACCTGTACGGTAGGTAAGAAAGTATTTTATTGCCATTTTGCACATAGGGAACATGAAACTGAGGTTATATGACTTAGCTAAAGCCATGACTTAGCTTGCAAATCATTGGCATAGCTAGAATGAAAACTCAGGAGTCCTAATTCCCTGTCCCATGTGAAGACTTTCACCTTTACTTCACCTTTTCAAATTTAGCATAGGTCAGTACTGTCCAAAAATCTCATAGCTGATTGATGGTTAGTGTGAACTGAGAGAACTAGGTACTTTGATCTCAGGTTAGCAGCATGGTCTAAGAACCTGAACAGAATAAAATAGACTTATCTCCTGGCAGGTCCTAGCATAACACTGTTCATGTCAATATAACCACTATCACAATTTGCAGTTTCAGCAGAGATGCCAACGGCTGAATCAGCATGGAGACAGAACTACTCTCTCATCTCTATAAATTGTCCCTTTAGTAGAAGTTCAGGCACATTGACAATGGAGTCTGTACTACTACCCACTGTGTATACTGTATCTTTTCTATGTATAGAAGACTTCAGTCTTCAGAACTGTCCGTTAGGTACCTTTAAAGAGCTCTGAATTCTCTTTAAAAAGAAAATTATCCTTTAGTTACTGAGCACTGCAAGATTAGGTGCTGCCATTCTGAAGTCATTCAGGTGTGTTATTTGTATGGTCACTTGGTGAGATGCAAAGATTTTTACCTTTGCAACAAAACATTTAATTTTTTAAATTTGAAACTACTTTTTATTTAACAATTTCCTTTAATTTTATTTAAAACACCAAATATTAAAAATGCTCAAAATGAAACATTTTGTTTGACATGAAACAATTTTTTTTGGTAATTACCAAATACTAAAAAATCCATTATTCACACAGATCTACATAATACCTTCATCCAGTTACCATGCCCTCTACCCCAATGAGTGTCAGGATGAATCAATAGTTCTATATTTTACATGACCAATTTTAAGCTTAAAAATATTCAGGATGCTATACCACCTCTGTGTTGATCATGTTCTAGAGTACTCACATTGTGTTGTAAATTGATGTGGCGGAGCCCTCGGGGTTATACAAGATACTTCCTCTTTCACCTTAAGTGAAATTTTGTATGGCGCAGTGCTTAGGAGACTGTGGTTCAATACTTCAGAAAATTTGTTTTAAAAAAGATAAGTTTTGTTCTGAAACACAATTTTCACTTAAAAATGTTTTACATTTATTTACTTACTTTTATGTTGAACATTATTTCATGACACATAAGGAGTAATGGTTAATGTTATATACTACTACTGATGTGATATGGTGTGACACTGTAATCAAAACATTTTATTTTTAAAGTGGTTAAGGCGTTTCAATCCGTACTTTGTATGGATTGAAATGCCTTAACTTATTTCCTAGATCAAAGTGTCTCCTGTTTGTATCATAATGAAACAGTTTGATACTTTGATCTAGGAAATAAGTTAAGTACTGTGTTCTAGTTAGAAGAGCAGCTATTTTCAATATCTGTATTAGCCTGTAATCATTTCTCTATTTACTGTTCACTTTCGTTCTACCATTGTACAGTAACTGGAAAAATATTTGGTTTTGTTCTGACTTGGAATGAAAACAAATTTCCTGCAAAATGAAATGTGGAATTTCCTATCAGCATCTCTGAAAGTAGGGCCTTAAGGGCTCAATCTTGCAAGGTGCTAACACCTGTGAGAATTGCTGAAGGCACTCAATCTCACAGGATGTGTTCGGTGCCTTGCGGGAAGGAGGATTTATCAATGCACACTATGCTTTTCATAAAAGCAGCCACAGAATCACTTCTTTGCTATACAAAAGGCAGACCAGCCCCCTAACCAGGGCCGGCGGAACCCATTAGGCGACCTAGGCAGTTGCCTAGGGTGCTAACATTTGGGGGGCGGCGACCGTGGCGGCCGGATCTTCGGCCACCCCAATTGTTGTTGGTATTTTGGGAGCGGGACCTTCTGACGCTTAGGGCAGCAGAAAAGCTGGTGGTGCTCCTGCCCCTAACTACTACTGTATAGTATTATAGACAGACGCCTAATTCCTTGTCCTCTTTACGGGCCCAATCCTGAAAGCCTTACTTGCATTTAACTTGGTACTGCATAACATGGTGGTCAAAAAATTAGAACAAAATAAAATTAACCTGGCACACATTTAATGGATTAAAAACTGGCTAACTGAGAGGTCTCAATATGTAACTGTAAACAGGGACTCATCATTGAGAGAGTGTTTCCAGTATGGTTCCACAGGGATCAGTTCTTGGCTCTATGCTGTTTAACATTATTTTATCAATGAGTTTGAAGAAGACATTAAATCATCACTGATAGAGTTTGCAGAAGACAAACAAGACAAGTTTGCCGTGGCAAATAATGAAGAGGACAGGTCATTGATTCAGAGCAAACTAGATCGCTTAGTAAACTGGGTGCAAGCAAAGAATGTTTTAATATGGCTAAATGTATACATCTAGGAACAAAGCATGTAGGCCCAACTTATGGGACTCTATCCTGGGAAGCAGTATCCTGAAAATAATTTGGGGCTTGAGGTGGATAATCAATTGAACATGAGCTCCTAGTGTGACGTTGAGGCTAAAAGAGCTAATGCCCTCCTGGGATGCCTAAACAAGGGAATCTTGAGTAGGAATAGAGCCAGGGGTGGCTCCAGGCACCAGCACACCAAGCACGTGCCTGGGGTGGCAAGCCACAGGGGGCGGCCTGCTAGTCACCGTGAGGGCGGCAGTCAGGCTGCCTTCGGCATCATGCCTGCAGGAGATCCGCCAGTCCCGCGGTTTTGGCGGCAATTCGGCAGCGGGTACATCAAAGGTGCGGGACCGACGGACCTCCCGCAGGCATGCCGCCGAATCCGCGTTACCAGTGGACCTCCCGCAGGCGTGCCGCCAAAAGCCGCCTGACTGCCATGCTTGGGGTGGCAAAATACATAGAGCCACCCCTGAATAGAGCGGATATTTTACCTCTGTATTTGGCTTTGGTGTGACTGCTTCAGGAATAGTGTCCAGTTCTGGTGCCCACAATTCAAGAAGGATGTTGATGAATTGGAGAGGGGTCAGAGAAGAGCCAAATGAATGATTAAAGGATTAGAAAACATTCCTTAAGTGGTAGACTCAAAGAGTTCACTTTATTTAGCTTAACAAAGAAAAGGTTAAGGGGGTGACTTGATTACAGCCTATAAGTATCTACAGGGGGATTGAATATTTTTTAATGAGCTCTTCAGTCTAGAAGAGAAAAGTATAATGATCCGATGGCTGGAAGCTGAAGCTTGACTAATTCAGTCTGGAAATTAATAATTTTTTTACAGAGTAATTACTACTGGAACAATTTATGAAGCATGGATTCTTCATCACTGACAATTTTTAAATAAAAATTGATGTTTTTCCTAAAAGATATGTCCTAGGAAATATTCTGCAGAAGTTCTTTGGGTTGTGTTATACAGGAGGTCAGACTAGATGATCACAATGGTCCCTTCTGGCCTTGGAATCTATGAATCTACTCACAAGTTACCCTCATCACATGTGTAGTCTTGCTGTACTGAGAGGAATTAGTCACATGACTGATCCTTAATCAAATAGATCTATTCATGTCAACAGAGCTAGTGATGTAAGGTTGGGAGAATCAGGCCCTATAGTAGTACTTGCAGTGCATCAGAATCAAGCCCTATGTGTCAACCTGCAATGAAAACATGGACTCACTCCTTCAACCCTTAGCCATATGAATAGTCATGAACATGCATGTGCAGGATTGGGCCATTTAGTTACTCAAATGCAGACATATCAGCCCTCACCCCAAGAACACCTATTCAAATGCCCGTTTGGATTTTTTATTAAATACAGTACACGTTCTCAAATTTTTAGAGAGACTCAATTAAGAGAAACAGATGTTCTATGTGAGTAACTCTTTGCCATCAAATACCTCACGTGTACAGTACTTTTGTTATGTATTTCCTAATAATTAATATTATTTTGGTCTGACTAAACCAGACTCAAATAGACAAAAAATAACAAAAAGAAAACCAGTGTTAATTGAAATAAGACATTTTACCTCTCCCATAGCTTATGCCTTGCCCATTATATCCAAAAACATTCCTCCAGTTCAGCTCCCACAATCAGTAGTTGTCCAAGATTAAGAATTCTTGGGTACAGCAGGAATGAGAGAGTGTTCAGAGGACTGAATTGTTATGTTGACTATGCACCAGCACGTAGGAATAAGCAGAAGGGATCACAACTCGAGGTACTCAAAGTAAGGTTGAAGGATTGTGTGTCTGGCAGGTATCCCTGAGGTACATCACCTGCCAGGGGTACTTGGGCAGCTTCATTGACCTACTTTTCACTTACAAACAAGTCAAATCAGTGATATTTATGACATTGTGTTATTTAATGCATTAAAACAAAATTGCCAAAGGCTTGGTTCTGACCTCACACCTAGTAAATGCATTGATCGCAGTGTAGTTTTCCCTGATTTACACAAATATAAGTGGAAGAATCAGGCTACAAGTAAAAATCTCAAATCTGATTTTCTCAATTACCCACTTTCACCAACCATTTTGTCACTTGTTACTCATTTCAAGTATGTCTGTACTTCATTAGCTCATATTTTGAAAATCACAAATCCAAAATGCACAACTGATTTAGGGGTGCTAAAACAGACAGTTTGAGTTTTTCAAGGCACTAACTAGAGAGGTTATAAAAGGAAGAGCAATGCACATGATGTGCTTTGTTTGGCAAGCAGCAATCATGGTATCACATGCACTGTCCATGATACTGCCTGCCTTATGTTTTCCAATTCTTGTGAATTAGAGAGTTTTTATTTTATTTTATTCCTGACATTTTCATATATTGCTTATCAGGTGGCATCTAAATGATTTGTCTGTCTACAACCCTCCCAGGGTAGCAGTAACAACTTCTGAAGGGTGAGATGCCCTTCTCAAAAACTGCCACCTCACAACAACGGGGATGAAAACGAGTGTGAATAGCAATTTCTGAGATGAGCCAGAGAAACCTCCAAATGGCTTCCTGTTGAGATCAAAGGGGGTTCTGGGGCGGTAACTGTGGAAGATTAGAATTTGCAGAGATTTTCCAGTGCAAATGCTTGAATATATATGTTCAAAGCCCACTCTGAAGCGAAGTCAAATCTAACAGTAACTCCCATCCTGCTCTCTTTGGAAGGCAAGGAAGTCAGCACCCAGTAGCCTCCTGTAAGGATCTGCAGCTTCTGGCATATAAAGCTGCCCCTCTGAAGATACCTATTGCAGCAGAGCGTGCAGGCATCTGCCATTTCAACAGCTCTTCAGTCTACCACTTTAATCTTTTCAGTGGTGTTTACTGGCCAAGAAGCTCAGATCCTTAAGTGCTGAAGAATAGTAAGACAAGTTCTCTTTTTGGATGTTGTCCTCTGAGCAATTCTCTCATCAACTATTGGATTTAATACTGCACTTGCATTTGGTTAGCAGGAGTAGAATGCTCCCTTCACTTTTTCAGTGCAAAGTATGTGCAAGCATTTGGCCAGGCCTAAAGTGCTATCACCTGTGTTGAATCTAGAAAACTCTTTCAGTGCTCAGTGTCTGGGATCCACTTTTTTTCTTTAGTTAAATACCAGGTCAGTCCTAACCTCAGTCTAACATCCAGTGCAGACTTAACTCAGGCTCAACTGCCAGTTTTTTCTCCTTAATATGTTCTGCGTTCATACATCCACATGCCTCCATGTTCCATCAGTGCTACATTCTGATGTAGCCACTGCTGCCTTTGCTATGGGGCAGACCCCAAAGCAGCTACAGTAAAGAAGTGCAACTAAGGGCAATCACAACACAAACATGATGGTCCTCTAATCCCTTCCTATAAGCCCTCTGACCAGAAATGGACTAGGTTTACTGGGCTCTCCTCACCCTGCCCCCTCCCACCATGCATGACAGAGCTAGGGCAGATGGGCAGGGATATTTGCAGGGTTTGGAAACTAAGGGGGTCTATCCTAGTGTCTGGAAACTAAGGGATAGTGAAGCCACCCTACTGGCACCCTGCAGGCCATGTATAGTTTGGGCAGCAGCCAACAGAGTGGAGGTATCAGCTACAGGCAGAATGTTACTGATCAGACAGCTTTGATCTAACTTGCAGAGGAAATGCAGGGCCAAAGGCCAGTGAGAATGCAGCCCTTGCATGGAGAAGGTGTATGGTGTGGCGAGTGCCCCAGCAGGTAGCAGTTTCAGTCTCCAGTGTGGCAGGTTTAAAGAGGAGTGGTGCTTCACACAGATGATGCAGAGAAAGCCTACCCAAATCCCAAAAAGAGGTAAGACAACTGCCTTCCTTTACCAGGGAAACCAAGGCATAGTTAAGTGGTGCAATGGAAGACCCCAGCCAAAAGGAGGGAAGCCGAGGCAGATACAGACTACTGCATAAGATGTGATATCTATTGCTTCACATTCTGGGTCGTGCCCTCAGGGTGGGTATTTTGCACTTGGCAATCAGCTACTTCCTCAATCATAGCCAGACTCAATGTACTAAGGGCAAATTCAGAGATGGAGGATTTAGTGGGGGTTGGACAGTTCCTTCATCAGTGCAACAGGATACTTGAAACGGATGATTAGATGCCAAGAGTCAGACTTAAAACTTGAATGGAATGCAGTGGGAGGCACCAGGTCTGGTACAAAACAAACAAATGAAAGATGCCTTTAAGTAAGGCCAGCATGATTTTAGCCTTAAACACAATCCACCACAGAATTGTCTCTAGGGCTTGCTCCTCTCTGGTGTTGAGCACCCTCAGCTCATAGGAACTTCAATGGGAGACAAGGGTTCCCTGGCTGGGATTGAGCTCTAACAGCTTTTGCAGCTCTGGTGTAAATGAGCCCAATCTTCCTCCAATGGAAGTCAGTGGGAGTTTTGCTATCAGACTTCAGTGTAAGCAGGATAAGGCACCTGTAGCTTTACTGTTGAGGTTTTTAATGTGAATATCTGCCAACATTATCATCAAAACATTTTGAAAAACAACTCTGGCAGGGAGTGAATTTTCTGCTATTGGATTCTATTTTTATTTTAATTTCTTCATAAATAACAGGTCAAAATCTGGCAAACAAAAGCTACCTACATTTCTTAAACTTTGCTTATTTTAATGTTACTTAGTTTCCTAGTAAAATGTATGACTTTTTTGTGACTTAACTAGTTTATGGATCCATACTTATGTTGTTACTGCTCATCATTATGGTTTTAATTATTCATCACCCAGGACTTCAAAATGTGCAAATTGCATTATAATAAAATCATAATCAGTAGAACATTTTATGCAATTTGAAAACAGTTTCCCAAATTACACAAATTGAACTAATGAGAGTTTTCATTCTTCCCAGTGTAACTTTCTTCTTTGTGCAGAAGACATTAGGCTTCCATCATCCCTTTCCCTACTAGATTTCAAGTCCACGAGACAGCTCCCTGCTGAAGGTTTCAAGCATAATTTAAGGGGCTGGAGATCGTTCATGGCTGTTTGAATAGTGCAAATACTTTATCTGGGTTACATCCACTACTGTGGCATTTAGCAAAACACAACGTGAATTACCATTTGAAATCACAGCTGGCAGGTCCCGAATAGAAGTGTGATTTCTAGGACGTTTTGTGCAGATCAGTTTTCTCGGGTTACATCTTTTAGTCTCATGCGACATACCACCACATAAACGAGGTATTTCAATACAGCGATTGACATTCAGCAGAAAACACTTTCTGGGGGATGAGAAGTTCCTATTATAGAATCCAGTGTAACTACGCACGAGAAATAACACGTTCACTAAAATCAGATCCTTGCTATCTTTTTAGCAACGGCACCTCATTTTGTGTCTCATGCTTTTGGGGAGCGGCGAAAGCGGACTGTGTGTCAGATTCGTACATTTGCACATGCATCCCCCCCCCCCAATCACGTTTTGGGAAGGAGATGAGGCTGCATTGCAAAGGAAGAAATGTCTCCACTGTGTATTTTCATGCAAAGACGAGACAGTCGGTCGGTGCCATCTCTCGCTTTGTCTCGCTTTCAGGGAAGCAATTGCACGTGCTGCTCTGGGGATTCGGGTCCTGAGGTTCCCCTCCTCCTCCCCCACCCCCCCAGCTTCGCAAAGAGCTTTTTATAGCACACACAGCAGATCCAAGCTTGGGACTTTCATACTCTCCTCGTCGGCTTCACTTTAGTGACTGAGTCCGCCTGTCCGTCAGTAAAGGACAAATTTAGTACGAGTGCAATTAACAAGAGATATTAATCCAACCGGTCAAAAATAAGTAAATAAAAAAGCAGCCCCAAATACTGGGCCACGGAGCTCGAAGGGCACCGATCTCGGCTTACAGCAGCAGGGGAGCAGGGACGGGTGCCTACGCTTGCACCACACGCGGTGTTGTCCAGAGGAATGAATGAATGAACGAACGCGTGAATGGGGAGAGCCGGGAAAAGAATGAATGGGGCCCCGCTGCGCAGCCACACGCCGCCCGCTCGCAATGAATGAACCGCTCGCCCGCCGCGGCGTCTCAGCGCCGCACCGGGGCGCTGTTGCCCCGCCGTGGCAGAGGCGGCGGCTGGAATCCCCCGGCCGCGCACGTGTCCGGGGCTGAGGCGGCCGAGCGCCGCCAACGCTAGATGTCACCTGGAGGCAGCGGTGGCGGGTGGGGGAGGGGGCGAGGGGAGGCTATAAAAGTAACTCTCCGCGGCACGTGCACACTTCAGGGAAACTTCGGCCCGGCCGCGGCCGTGAAAGGCGCTGGGGCAGCCTGCGCCGCGCCGGACACCCTCCGCCTGAGCCGGGCGGGCGGATCCCCGAGGGCTGCCGGCGAGCCCGCTCCTTGTTCCCCCTCCCGCCCCAACGTGGCCCCGGGATGTTGGGCTAGTGAGGCTGGGGCGAGGAGGAGGAGCAGCATGAGAGGCAATGGGAGCGGGCTGAACGCCTCCCACCCGCCCGCGGAGCTCAGCCTGGACCGGCCCGCCTGGGTGGCTTCCACTTTGGCCGCCATCCTCATCTTCACCATCGTGGTGGACGTCCTGGGCAACCTGCTGGTGATCCTGTCCGTGTACAGGAACAAGAAGCTGCGGAACGCTGGTAAGGGCGTGGGGGGCGGGGTGGAAGTGCACGGCGGAGGGCAGAGGAGGGGCCGTGCCAGCCCCAGCGCCTTCCTCCCTCACCCCAGCCTCCCTGCTTCAGTGAGGCGTTGGGCGCTGCTAGCCAACGGCTGTCGCTGGCGCCAACCGGCTGGGCACGGAAAGTTGGGACCCCGGGAGGGCTGGTCCTCATTGCCTTGGCGCTGAGGCGTCTGTAGCAAACGCGGTGCCTTGGAACCCGAGCCTCCGGCCAGCCCCCTTCTGCAGAGCTATTTTTAACCGGCCACAACTGGAGGTTTTCTAGCTGTTGTATCCTGCTCGTTTGTAGATAAAACTGGGGAATGGGGCTTTAAAATTCACTGCGAGACCGCGGATACAGTATGTGACAGATGCCCAAAGCCGCGTGTTTCACGGCAAATCAGAGCTCAAGCTCTCTGATGTGTATTTTTAGCAACTGCAACCAAACCGTGGTGCTATTTAAAGCTTTCGTTCAGTAAAAGTGTGAGCCGGTATAAAAACAAACAAACAAGCTGTGTTTTGCAATGGAATGAAACACGGAGGGAGGGAGGGTGCCATAGCATGTAAGTAGTAGGTGAACCTTCCAGATGCCACGCTACTGATCTCTAAGTTTAATATTATTTAATACATCTCTCTGCATAAAATAACAGGGTTGTGACATCAGACAAAGTCAAAAGGTTCAGTTATGGCTGATGTATAATTCAGAATAAACGAAGGCACAATGTTGATGAGCATCTCTCTTTGTTCACCAGCTACTTGCTGTTTACTTCTTTTAAAGACTGAAACCATCTGACAGAAAAGCAGATTTAGGCACGTCTCAGAAAAGTGGATTTTTTACAGGCTAGGATCTGTGAGGGGCTATTGAGTAAATCCCTCTTAGTTTACTGATTATTGGTCCGACAGACCGGAACTTCTCCTTCAGAAGCGTTCTGCTTTATCACGTCAGACCAGCTGCTGCGCACGTGTACCAAATCGGTGCACTCTAAACCCTTTTGAACCTTTCATGGGGGGAGAGGCAATATATGCAGGGAGCTGCGGTGCTAAACAAAACAGGACTGTGTGTTGCTATTTTTTTCCACCCCCTAAACTATTGTAAAGGATTGGATCCTATTATTGATGAATGGCCTGCAGAATTTCAGTGTTAACTCCACAGAAGTCAGCTGAGTTAGACTGACTTGACACTGGTGTGAGAGAGGAAGCTTGGGTTTGAATCTAGACAACAGCTATGTAACTGTTCTCTGTTTGCATTATAAATCTAACTGACATGGCATAAAAGGTTTCATGGTCACTTTCTAAGTAAGGTAATTAAAATAATGTCAATAAGCATGATTAAAATGAAGGCAAACTGGTTTTCTTCTGTAGTTATCACTGATCTAAAATGTAGATACTGGAACTTTCTGTCATTTACCTTGATGTAAATAAAGAGTACTTCCATCAAAACCAAAAGTGGTGTGAGCACAGAATCAGATTCTAGAATTCCAAGTCAAGCTGAACTTTGTTTTGCCATTTTTTCTCATGTAGACCTTTCTTTTTATCCTAGGGATTTTTTTGTTGACGTAGGTGTATATTTGTAATGGGTCTGTGGGTGAGAGTTAATGGATTTAGATAAACCCCAGTGTTAATTCACATGCCTCAGTTCTTCTCTTGGGAATCTGAAGTCTAGAGATCCATAGTAACAGAACCACACAAAATATAGCGATGTGTACCTAAGAGTAGAATTGAATCCTTAGACTCTTATATCTCTATTTGTTCTGCTTTTGCTCTCAGCACATCCCACTCACATGTGCTCGCTTGTCACATTTCTCACTCTATGCCTTTTTCCTTCTCAGTGGCTATTGAGAACTGCAGCAAATTATAACATAGAGCCAAGGCCAGAGAATGTTCTTTGGATATTGAATTGTGGGACAGATACTGCTGTAATTTAACTAAAAAACTGGCTTAATAGCAGGAAATAATTCATATTATGTTTCAGGATAGAATCTAAGAGTAAAACAAAGTAGTTTCCTAGGAGATAGATTAAAACTTCTGTCCTGTAAGAAAAACTTTGAATACTTTGAAAGAAAATGTATGGACTTCAGGATCTTGGGAAACATAGAAAATGGTTAAACAAACATCTTATAATCCTCATACAACTAATTTGTAACTTTTCAGACCCCACCCAGCGAAAATTTAAGCAGTGCATAACTTCAAAGATGTGTGTAGCCCCATTGAACATTACACTGAATTCAGTGGGACCACTCATGAGTAAAGTTATGAATGTGTGTAGGTATTTTTAGGATCCAGGCCTTATATTATTTTGAGCAGGGGAAGGAGGATTTTCTTTAATTTTTTTGCTGTTAAATCAGGATATTTAGGAACAGGCTACATTTTAAATGTCAGACATCTTATTTTGTTAATTATAAAGAAAGCTGCAACTATTTGCAGAGCCATAATGAGAAAGAAACTTCTGATTTTTGCAGCATCACATATTAATAAGACATTTGCTGACACATTCATTGAGGAAAATAAGGACACAGGTGAAAATTCCTCCTCAGGGAGGAGCAGAAGATGCCTCCTGAAGAATATGTATTTCAATGAAGATTTCTCTTCTTTCTCTGAAAAGAGGACAAACTGAACTATGGAATATTCAACATTGTACCACAACAGGTGGATGTGGTGGGGGAAAATATCTTGCGTCTCCATCTCTCTCTCTCTCTCTCATATATAACTACAAAGTCAATCCGGGGACTACTTTTATTGCTAACATATGCCCTGGGGAATAGTAGGAAAACCTAGAAAAACCTTCACAAGAAGTGGTATCACCTGCCTACCAGTCAGAAGGTTAGTGAGGTACTGTGATCAAAGCAAAGGAGTCAGTATCTCAAAGAAGCTTTGTCTCTGCAAGCGAGGAGTGTCTGATACACCAGACTCCTTCATAGTCACAGACGTGGCTTCAGTAGATGCTCTTCTAGACACAGAAGCCGATGATGCAACTGGTAGGATCCTCTTTTATTTAATGTACTTGACTGTAATGGGTTTCATAGTTCTGACTTATTGTTATGGTGATTTTTATGATCCAACATACTACTAGGCCAAGTTCAGTCTCGGTGCAAGCAGCTGTGACCCAGGTCTCATTGGCTTACATCAGGGCTCAATTTGGCTCCTGATGTCTTTTAACTTTGACATAGATTTAATGGGAAACATTCAAGGCATAAGAAATCTGATGTTTTAAGTCTTGACCTGATGTCTAGATAGGTAAAACTTTACTAAACTATTCATGTGCTTTCTTATTTTTTTTATAAATAGGTTCAGTATAAATCATGGAATGTGTTTCATGATTCTTTGTTAATGCTTATAAATTCTTATAATTCTTATCAGCTTATGCTGATAAATTCTTTTAATAAAAGTCCTGAATTGAAAAATTATAGACACAGATTTTTGCTCAGTTGCTCTGCTCAGTGTTGCAAAGTCTAAAGTGACTTGGGCTCTTAAGTGCCTAAGACCCAAAGGTATTCTCAAAGGTATTTAACTTCTGAAATCAGGGGGAGTTAGGCGCCTAAATAGCTTTTGAGGCTCTGGGCCTAAATCACTTGTGAATATAAGACTTTGACTCCTGAGTCACTTAGGCCTTTCAGTGCTGAGTAGAGCAATGCTTAAATAGTTTAAAAATCTGGGCCCAAGTGACTAGCCTCAGGGAAGGTAAGTGGGGAAATACAGATAGTCATAAAGTTATGTGATGTGAAAACTAAAAAAGCAAAATATTAGAGCACCTCAGTGAATTTAGAAAGCAGGTAACTTAAAGCAGTTTATAAAATGTTATAAGTAAGAATTCATATGATTGACTGTCCTTATGCCTTCCTTGTTCTCCTTGTCAAGAAAACAATGCATCAAGAACAAGGCAATGAAGCAGTTGCAAAAAATAGCTTATCACGTGGTAAGTTAAAAATGATTTGTCCCCTATTAGGACCTCATTCTGCACTCTTTGCATATGCACAAAACAACCATTGTAATCACTGGGAGCTTTGCATACACAAGGATTGGAGGTTTGGGACCTTATTTGTTAATAAAGGGAGCTGCTTTCAGTCTTATCCCTCTTGAGCTTCTTCCTCTTCCCCTTCCAAACTGTATTCTTTGGGCCAATGTCATTGGTTTTAGCATGGCTACTTGGCAGAGCCAGCATAAAGGAGTCATAAAGTGGTCTGAAGAGCCACCCACTGAATTCCTGGGGAGCCTCCACTCCTCACCCTCTTCCACAGGCCAGAAGTGGTGACCAGGCCTTTCCTACCCCGGGCCTATTTCTTGCTGTTGGAATTACTCATCCTGGCCATTGATGGCTGTGCACTCTGCTTCTGCTCAGGGATGAATTTGGTCTTTTATTCATGTTTGTTCAGTTTCCCAAATCAGTAGCTGAATCTATTACCAGCATGTCTATTACCAACAAACACTATTGTCACTAGCTAAGAGTGCAGAAAAGAGGTTCTGATATTGATACAGCTCCAAAGCCCTGATACAGCAAGGTAACAGGATTATTCACATGCTTAAGCTTCAGCGTGTGCATAACAACCTTCCTGAATCAAGACTCAAGACAGAAGCAAAGAAGGGAGAAGGCAATTTTTATATTCTGAATTCATTTCTTTGCTAAATTGGGTTCAGGGAGCATAGTTTGTAAAGACAGGACCAAGAATGTCAGGAGAGCAGTGCATGAGGTTGAGAGCAGCCCCAAATTAAATTTGTATGTTCATTGGGGACATCCAGGAAAAAATGAAGGAAGATAGCTACTTATGTGAAATGTCTTTTTTAAAAGTCCCTTTAAATAAAAAATAACCTGAAGTATTTTTATTAATACTGTTTGTATTTTTAGAATCAGGGGCACAGGCAGTTGGAATCCTGCATGTGGAGGACTTACAGAACTGAGCCCTTTAAAAAAATTAAATATGTTGCACAGCAGCATATTAATCTGGTTGGTGAAGAGACTTCTTAGTTTCAATATTTACATTTATTGGAAATATTATACATGGGGGGTTTCAGATGATCAGATTGCAGCTTTCATTCAGCCTTTTCATTATGGTAATTGTTCTTGATGATCTGTTTTTTTAATGTCAAGACCTTCTTTAACAGAATATTTGTCATTATCTGCTTACAAAAAGAAACCAAACTTCTTCTGTTGTGAAACATAAAGGAATTATTGTCTTTATTACAGATTTCCCTGGATGACTTTTGCATACCCAGGGAGAAAATGGGTAGCCCAAGAAATGTTTGGATCATCGGAGAGAGAGAACAGCTGTAGAAGACCAAATAATAACACGAAAAATAAGGGTCTGAAGAAAATTGACTGAAATATTGATGGCAATGAACATTTGGTATTTCAGACTTGAGTTACTTCAGGTAGCAAAAATGGTAAGCCAATTGGGGGTGGAGGGGGAAATGTCTAGCTGAGTTGTTGAACTTGTCCACCTGATGGACAAAATTATAAAGCAAGATGTACAGTTTTGAACAAAACAATTCCTTTAGAATGGTTAATAATTTGTTCAACAAGTTTCTGAAGTGAACCCTAAACTTGAAGTGAGACCTCATCTTTTCAGTAACTAAAAATTAGGGGTAAGCATTTAAAAAAAAAAGCATGTGTGGTTTTTTCTTTTTGTTTTTTTGTAGTTTCTGTCAAATGATAGTCTTTCCTTACTCTTCCCGTCAGTTTTTAATTTTCTGAACTGGCTTACATTTTTGGTGGCAATGCTTCGGGTCTCTTGCTGTCATGAAACACTGTTTCTGGTTGGAAACAGTTTGTCTCTTCTAGATTTTAGTTCACCCTTTTTCTGTGTTTTCTTCATTTTTTCCCCCTCTTCTTCGCCTGTTGTCTCTAGTCTCTTTTCACTTCCTCTCTTCCTCCTCTGCCCCCCAGTACTTACTGTTCTTTTACTCTTATCTCTTTGCTGTTTTTTCTCCACTGCTACATATGTTTCTAGATACTAACAATAATTCTAGTTTCTAATGATAGAAATACTACCAGCAATAGATATCCGATACCAGTAGCACTACTAACAAACCCCTCTTAGACATTGTGGCTTGCTTTCATAGGGGAATAAAAAGTCTGCAATGTCAGACCAGGATTGCGCATCCAGAGTGCAATTTTGCAGTCTGAAAAAACACCTTGCACTCTTTCTGTTGGCAATCTTTTTTTTCTTATGCACTTGCTTCAAAACTGCCTCAAATATCACATTAACATTCCACTTTTGAGGAATGTGTGCCAACCTCTCCTCCAGGAGAACGTGATTAGTAAAGGAGTTCTTTTTTGGAATGATACAAAAATGTGTAGTGTTAATAGCTTTTAAAAATTATTTTATGGGTCTTTTGTAAACACATAAACATGTATTTTAATATGTATGTAAATAATTCTTGAGCCTTTATTATATAAATTCTACCAAGAGAGAAGTACCCTTCCAGCAGGGTAGCCCTTCCAAAGTCCGCCAGCATTGGGGGCAATGATTGAGCTGAATAGGGTTGTAAAGGTGTGTATCTTTCATGCTGAAACGAGTCTCACCATTCTTTTGACCTATGTCATTTAAAGGATGGAAAATACAATGAAACAAACGAAATAAGAATCCTATGGTATGCCAGAGAACAGATTTGTCAACTCTGTGGGTATGCTGCAACCCCATCTTCCTCTCCTATGTTAGGCTTTTGAGGAGGGTGTTTGTTATGATTTGTAACTTATGGGTTGGGTTACTTAGAGCACTGGATGGACACCTTTTGTAGTGCAGTAATAAATAATACAAAAGCTCCAAGTTCAGTATTTTTTAAAAAGTGCAAAGCCATGTCAATTTCCATTTAAAGGCAGTTTTGCACCAGAAATATCTTCAGCCAACTCACCCCAATAGCGAGAGGACCCAAACAAACAAAAATCATACCTGAATGTCACTGCTTCTGGTTCCACACTTTCAGACAGGATTAGCACCTGCTCAGGAATTCTATTCTTGATTCTTCTGTGCCTATTGCCTTGTCTGGCATACCTTGTAAAGCCACAGTTACAGAAATATGCTGATATGCATTACTTTGTTTGCATACTGCTACCTTCTTTTCCCTTCAGCCCCAAAGATTTCCCATCATCCTCCCTTTCTCTGTCTCCCTCCGCTTCCCCTCCTCAAGTTTCTTCTTCCCCAACACCTGTGGCTTGTTTTTCCCCATTGAGACTCTCCATAACATACTGAATATATAGACTTTTCCTAAGGCATGGTCCCTAACCTACACATGATTAGAGATGTGGCTTTAGTGATAGCTGTAGCACTGCATAGTGTGAAGTAATGTGATTAGATTAGGGACCATTCTCTAGACTCCTGGAGGACTCCTAGCAGTCTTTATAGTTTAGAGTCCTAGGATAGACCTAAAGGACTCAAACTATAGAGATTGCAGTTTAGAGCACCTCTCCCTCATACCCCTGCTCTTCCAGCGAAAACAGGAGATAGAAGCATATGCTCATGGTTCCAGTAGGGAGTGTCCTAACGAGGTCAGGAAATTGACTTCTGGTTTGGTAGTTTCCACCAACATAAATAAAAGTGAGATTAAAATGCTATCACTTTACAATAGGGGCTTTCCCCACACTTTGCATGTATTTAACTAAGTGATTGTATAGGTTACATGACTGGAGAAATAGATCTTCCTCCTGTTGGTTTAGAAATTGAAGTCCGGGTACAAAATTTGAAGAATATGCACCATCATTTTCTCCTCTAATGACAGAAAGGAAATCCAAAAAGTAATTATATTTCAAATGTACTTTTTATAGTTTATTGGCTTATCAAAGTTTTTTTAATAATATACTTTTATCATTTCTGTAAAGCCAATGCTTTTAAACAGTGAAGAACATTTGGAGCAACTCAGAATTGAAAAGTTTATTTTGACATAAAATTATGCTACATAGATATTTTATAGAGATTATGTATGTACTATGCATTAAATGTATAACCTCCATTTTTCAATCATTAAAGATGACATTCCTTGCAAAGGTAGAAAACAGGATACAAACTATTCTTTCCTTTGACTCGTGTCACCACATTTACTCATAAGACTCTCACTGATATTAATGAATTAAGTTAGCTAAATCCCCTTATGTTGCTTTGGCAATTCAATGTATGTGGTTGACTGTCCTCTTTCCCCTTTCAAGGATGGATTTTGGCTTCACTTCACTTAACTGGCCTATATAACCATCAGATTTATGGGAATGGTGCCTCACGGTGGCTGAATGGCAAACAAATCCGGGACTCCTGTAAAGCTATTCAATTGGGCTGCCTTCTGCAAGGCCCAAGATTCATGTGTATACTTCTCTCTGGACCCTACATCTTCACCCTACTTCTAATAATTCTGCCATCAAAACAGGGGGAAGGTTTGTGATCTATAGGGTGAGGTCCAATTGGGAATTTGATCAAAACGAATGTGTTTTCCCCAGGGAACTCAATTTTTGTCCACAGAGCTCTTATTGTGAAACAGCCTGTACTCTATACCATGGGCTCTGGAATGTGAATGGTAAACTGTGCATTGTCACCGTAGCCTGTCACTGTTGGGATGGAGCCCGCAGCAGCTGCAAGTTTAGCAGTATTTTCTGAGCAGGACTTCCTGGGTTAGGATTTTCCAAGTAAATAAATCCTCCCCGTGTCCTAACACAGGAATCAGTTCTTATCTTGCTGACTGATATTCCAAGTGACTAATCAATAACATAGCTTTTGTTAGTAGGCCATGTCAACTAAGCCTGAATAGGAGTACAGTACTACTGTACGATCTTGGATTAATCAGCCACAGAAGACATTTAGGGCCTGAACACTCATAACCCCATTTGAAGTACATGGGAACTGTGGTCACTCGTTGCCTTTGGAAAAATAGGTAAAAAAATCTCATGCAGGCCTTTCCTTGTCTGACTACTCAGGAATTGTTGGCCAAGCAGATGGAGGGGTAAGTGCCATATACAGTCTTGAGGATTTCCATGCAGTCTACGAAACCTAGTCTTTGTAAGGGAGGTGAAGGTGAAGGGTGTGTAGAGGAGAAATACTGGAAGTCCCAGAAGCAAACTGTTTATGTGAGTAGTAGGATATTTGCCACAGTAAATTTCAACAAAAGTGGGGGTTTTGTTTGTTTTTTCCATCAAAAATTTCCCTGAAATGTTTTTGGCAAAACATTAAAAATGGAAATATTTTGTCCAAAATGAATGTTTTTCATCCAAAAACTGCAATATTTCAGTCCAGAGCTAAAAACTTCTTGCTTTTCAGGCATTTGTTTCCTTGATGAAATATCCAAAAAGCAAGTGCTTTTCATGGAAAAATTTTGTTTAATGCAAACCCCAGTTTTCTACTGAAAAACAGTTTCAGTGGAAAACTTTTGAGCAACTCTTGTGGGTAGTCTCCTCTCCATTGTCAGCAGCAATAAACTTAATGCCTCTACTGTCAACATCAACAAGCTAGATTGAATGAGCCTCCCTACTCCTAGCTAATTGTAAGAACCTATTCCTTTCCCAATCTGTGTTGGGGGCAAATAAGTGCATTTACTTCACCCTTAGAGTTGACAGAGTGATATGACCCAATTGGAGGTGGGGGAAACAAGTTTAACATGTACACCTGGAAAGCCTGAAAGGACAGAAGCTACTTCCATGATAACTTCCAGGGGCGGCTCTAGACATTTTGCCGCCCCAAGCGCGGTGGCAGGCTGCGGGGGGCGCTCTGCCGGTCACCGGTCCCGCGGCTCTGGTGGACCTTTCTCAGGCGTGCCTGCGGAGGGTCTGCTGGTCCCGCGGCTCCACCTAAGCTGGGGGACCAGCGGACCCTCCGCAGGCATGCCTGTGGGAGGTCCACCGGAGCCCTGCCTGCCACCCTCCCGGCGACCGGCAGAGTGCCCCCCGCGGCATGCCGCCCCAAGCACGCACTTGGCATGCTGGGGCCTGGAGCCGCCCCTGATCACTTCTCATTACATGGCACCTTTCACCCCTTCACTCTATGAGCAAGCAGCTCTCTAGTTCCTGGCTGTTGAGTTAGAGCAGTGTATTGACATTTTTGCTTTTCTTCAGCTCCCCTTGGATAGGTAAGCTTGTGTCAGTATCCACAGTCTTATTTTGAGACCATGGAGAAGCTTTGTTAGGCTAGGACTGAAGATCTTTTAGGTTTGGTGAAAAGCTAGACACTGGCCATTAACTATAAATATATGTTCTCCGTATAAATTCATATAGACCAAATTCATTCCTGGTACAACTTCATTGACTTCAAAAAGAGTTTCTCTAGGAGAGAGTTTAGCAAACTTTCTGATATTGGATGGGAAGCAAATTAGTATAGGTGATCTGCAAATAAGAACATAAGAACATAAGAAAGGCCGTACCGGGTCAGACCAAAGGTCCATCTAGCCCAGTATCTGTCTACCGACAGTGGCCAATGCCAGGTGCCCCTGAGGGAGTGAACCTAACAGGCAATGATCAAGTGATCTCTCTCCTGCCATCCATCTCCATCCTCTGACGAACAGAGGCTAGGGACACCATTCTTACCCATCCTGGCTAATAGCCATTTATGGACTTAGCCACCATGAATTTATCCAGTCCCCTTTTAAACATTGTTATAGTCCTAGCCTTCACAACCTCCTCAGGTAAGGAGTTCCACAAGTTGACTGTGCGCTGCGTGAAGAACTTCCTTTTATTTGTTTTAAACCTGCTGCCTATTAATTTCATTTGGTGACCCCTAGTTCTTGTATTATGGGAATAAGTAAATAACTTTTCCTTATCCACTTTCTCAACATCACTCATGATTTTATATACCTCTATCATGTCCCCCCTTAGTCTTCTCTTTTCCAAACTGAAGAGTCCTAGCCTCTTTAATCTTTCCTCATATGGGACCCTCTCTAAACCCCTAATCATTTTAGTTGCTCTTTTCTGAACCTTTTCTAGTGCTAGAATATCTTTTTTGAGGTGAGGAGACCACATCTGTACACAGTATTCGAGATGTGGGCGTACCATGGATTTATATAAGGGCAATAATATATTCTCAGTCTTATTCTCTATCCCTTTTTTAATGATTCCTAACATCCTGTTTGCTTTTTTGACCGCTTCTGCACACTGCGTGGACATCTTCAGAGAACTATCCACGATGACTCCAAGATCTTTTTCCTGACTCGTTGTAGCTAAATTAGCCCCCATCATGTTGTATGTATAGTTGGGGTTATTTTTTCCAATGTGCATTACTTTACATTTATCCACATTAAATTTCATTTGCCATTTTGTTGCCCAATCACTTAGTTTTGTGAGATCTTCTTGAAGTTCTTCACAATCTGCTTTGGTCTTAACTATCTTGAGTAGTTTAGTATCATCTGCAAACTTTGCCACCTCACTGTTTACCCCTTTCTCCAGATCATTTATGAATAAATTGAATAGGATTGGTCCTAGGACTGACCCTTGGGGAACACCACTAGTTACCCCTCTCCATTCTGAGAATTTACCATTAATTCCTACCCTTTGTTCCCTGTCCTTTAACCAGTTCTCAATCCATGAAAGGACCTTTCCTTTTATCCCATGACAGTTTAATTTACGTAAGAGCCTTTGGTGAGGGACCTTGTCAAAGGCTTTCTGGAAATCTAAGTACACTATGTCCACCGGATCCCCCTTGTCCACATGTTTGTTGACCCCTTCAAAGAACTCTAATAGATTAGTAAGACACAATTTCCCTTTACAGAAACCATGTTGACTATTGCTCAAGAGTTTGTTTTTCTATGTGTCTGACAATTTTATTCTTTACTATTGTTTCAACTAATTTGCCCGGTACCGACGTTAGACTTACTGGTCTGTAATTGCCGGGATCACCCCTAGAGCCCTTTTTAAATATTGGCGTTACATTAGCTAACTTCCAGTCATTGGGTACCGAAGCCGATTTAAAGGACAGGTTACAAACTTTAGTTAATAGTTCCGCAACTTCACATTTGAGTTCTTTCAGAACTCTTGGGTGAATGCCATCTGGTCCCGGTGACTTGTTAATGTTGAGTTTATCAATTAATTCCAAAACCTCCTCTAGTGACACTTCAATCTGTGACAGTTCCTCAGATTTGTCACCTACAAAAGCCAGCTCAGGTTTGGGAATCTCCCTAACATCCTCAGCCGTGAAGACTGAAGCAAAGAATCCATTTAGTTTCTCCGCAATGACTTTATCGTCTTTAAGCACTCCTTTTGTATTTTGATCATCAAGGGGCCCCACTGGTTGTTTAGCAGGCTTCCTGCTTCTGATGTACTTAAAAAACATTTTGTTATTACCTTTGGAGTTTTTGGCTAGCCGTTCTTCAAACTCCTCTTTGGTTTTTCTTATTACACTCTTGCATTTAAGTTGGCAGTGTTTGTGCTCCTTTCTATTTGCCTCATTAGGATTTGACTTCCACTTTTTAAAGGAAGTCTTTTTATCTCTCACTGCTTCTTTTACATGGTTGTTAAGCCACGGTGGCTCTTTTTTAGTTCTTTTACTGTTTTTCTTAATTTGGGGTATACATTGAAGTTGGGCCTCTATTATGGTGTCTTTAAAAAGGGCTCACGCAACTTGCAGGGATTTCACTTTAGTCACTGTACCTTTTAACTTTTGTCTAACTAACCCCCTCATTTTTGTATAGTTCCCCCTTTTGAAATTAAAGGCCACAGTGTTGGGCAGTTGAGATGTTCTTCCCACCAGAGGGATGTTGAATGCTATTGTATTATGGTCACTATTTCCAAGCGGTCCTGCTATAGTTACCTCTTGGACCAGCTCCTGCGCTCCACTCAGGATTAAATCTAGAGTCGCCTCTCCCCTTGTGGGTTCCCGTACCAGCTGCTCCATGAAGCAGTCATTTAAAGTATCGAGAAATTTTATCTCCGCATTTCGTCCTGAAGTGAAATGTTCCCAGTCAATATGGGGATAATTGAAATAAAATGTTTTAAAACATTTTTATATTATTAGTAAGGTGCATGCATTTGTCATGGCTCACTTATGGGGAATCTTTACATAGAAAGTATCTCTTCAGATTATCTTTTGTTGAATTCATTTTTACTGGGATTCCATCTGATTATAATACTTCAGTACTGTAATACTGTTAATCTAACTTCAGGTTCATATGATTATGATTTACTAACAATCCGTGTTGATGTTTTAGCAATGCAGTGGTTAATAATCGGGCATTTAGATAATTACAGTTTTTAATATGATTCAGTTTGCAAATTTTTATTTACTGATACATTTATAGGCTGGAAGTGTAATATTTTTGTAACTGTGGGCTTCCAGGATGGCTTTTTCTACAGTCAAAACATACCAACCCTTTTGTTGTTACCATGTGAATGGTTTTAAAGAAACAAAATACATGCTTTTCCATATTCCAGTTGAGCATGGGATGTTCATTAATCTGGTTCTTTATCTTAAAAAAATCATTTGCATTTAATGAAATTTGAATATTTTTGGCTCTGAGCTAAGTGAAACTAAAACTGCAGGGCAAGGAGAAGAGCAAACCTCATCTAATCACGAAAATTATGCTGCAAAGCAGGGGGGTGGAGTCTTGTAGTGTGCTTTCCCTGGCACCTGAGCTGTGAAGCCCTCCATGTGAAGAAAACATGTTTGGGGCTCTGCTGCTTTTGGGAGGTAGTGTGACTGGTGGAAATATCATGGGGCTGGGGAACAGTTTCTCGACACGGTATGCTCTCCTTCAGAACCTGTAGATTTTCCCACAGAAAGCTCAGCAGAAGCTAGTTTCGTTGTAGCTTTGAATTCCATTGTTTCTACCTTAAATAGAGGGACCAAAGCAACATGGCTGCTCAGAGATACCAGCATTTCAAAATATCCTGACAACAAACGGGGGTAATCTGGAGTCTGCTCAGGGGGAGTTGGGAGGGAAAAGGTATGGCATGATTTCTGAAGAGACTTTGAAGTGATTTGTAACATTAATATTTTAATTCTCAAGGCCTCAGCTGGCTTTGATTTCAGTTAAGCAGCCAGAACTCATGGAGATCCCATTTCTCCCTTAAAAAAAAAAAAAAAAATTCTGACCCATATCTGGTGCCCCTTCACCTACAGGTGATTATCTTCTTGTGGGGAGGCCCAGTGATTGGACTATGAAAGGTAGGAATCCTGATCTGCCATAGTCAGGATCCAAATACTTGCCAGGCACTGGGGACCCTGCCACAGCTACCCTTTTTATGCATGAATAGTAACTGCAGTAAAGGACCAAGACATAACGTCTTTCTCCCCATCCTGTGTGTGCCCTGGGACCATCTTTAAAAACCTAGAACTGTCCTGGCTAGACTATGACCACCAAGTCAGCTGTGCTGTCTGGTCCCCCATCTTCTCCTTACACAGCTCGCAGTGGGGCTGATGTTCAGTGCAGATGCCCAGAGAGCTATATAGTTGGGACCAGTACACTTAGGGTATGTCTACACTACCAGAGTAGTTCAATTTAACTTAAGTCGAATTTGTGGAATCGACCTTACAAAGTCGAACGTGTGTATCCATACTAAGGACAATAATTCGACTTTGTGAGTCCACACTAACGGGGCAAGCATCGACATTGGAAGCGGTGCACTGTGGGCAGCTATCCCACAGTTCCTGCAGTCCCTGCTGCCCATTGGAATTCTGGGGCGAGCCCCCAATGCCTGCTGGGGGAAAAAAATGTGTCAAGGGTGGTTTTGGGTAACGGTTGTCATTCAACCGTCACTCCCGCCGGCGGGCAATCAGTTCGTGCACTTTTCTGGTGAGTGACAGCACGGACGCCACAGCACTGCGAGCATGGAGCCTGCTGCTATCATCGCTGCACTTATGGCCGTTGTCAACTCCTCGCACCTTATCGTCCACCTCTTCCACAGTCAGATGCTGAGAAATCGGGCAAGGAGGCTACGGCAGCGCGGTGAGGACATGAAGTGTGAGAGTGGCACAAAGCACGGGACCCCGCGCCGTGGCCATCATGGTGGCAATGGGTCATGTTCATGCTGTGGAATGGTGATTCTGGGCCCAGGAAACAAGCATGGACTGGTGGGACCGCATAGTGCTGCAGGTCTGGGATGAATCACAGTGACTGCGAAACTTTCGCATGCATAAGGGCACTTTCCTTGAACTCTGTGTTGCTGTCCCCTGCCCTGAAGCGCAAGGACACCTGGATGTGAGCAGCCCTGAATGTGCAGAAGCGAGTGGCCATAGCCCTCTGGAAACTTGCAATGCCAGACAGCTACCGGTCAGTAGCGAACCACTTTGGCGTGGGCAAATCTACCGGGGGGGTTGCTGTGATGCAAGTAGCCCACGCAATCGTTGAGCTACTGCTCTCAAAGATAGTGACCCTGGGAAACGTCCAGGTCGTCATAGATGGCTTCGCCACGATGGGATTCCCAAACTGCGGTGGGGCTATAGATGGAACTCACATCCCTATCCTGGGACCGGCCCACCAGGCCAGCCAGTATATTAACAGAAAGGGCTACTTTTCAATGGTGCTGCAAGCACCGGTGGACCATAGGGGACGTTTTACCAACATCAACGTCGGGTGGCCGGGCAAGGTTCAAGACGCGCGTGTTTTCAGGAACTCTGGTCTGTTTAGATGCCTGCAGGAAGGTAGTTTCTTCCCGGACCACAAAATAACTGTTGGGGATGTGGAGATGCCTATAGTGATCCTCGGGGACCCAGCCTACCCGCTAATGCCCTGGCTCATGAAGCCCTATACAGGCGCCCTGGACAGTGACAAGGAGCTCTTCAACTACCGGCTGAGCAAGTGCAGAATGGTGGTGGAGTGTGCTTTTGGATGTCTCAAGGGGAGATGGAGGAGCTTACTGACTCGCTCGGATCTCAGCGAAACCAATATCCCCATTGTTATTGCAGCTTGCTGTGTGCTCCACAATCTCTGTGAGAGCAAGGGGGAGACCTTTATGGCGGGATGGGAGGTTGAGGCAAATCGCCTGGCTGCTGATTACGCTCAGCCAGACACCTGTGCGATTAGAAGAGCCCAGCGGGAAGCGCTGTGCATCCGGGAGGCTTTGAAAGCTAGGTTCCTCAGAGAGCAGCATGACCAGTGACTGTTCAGTTTCTTTACAGAGAAGCTGAACCTGCCCCTGTTTCTTTACCCAGTTACTGTTGACTATCCTCTGCAGTTACATACCCCGTTCACCCCATTTCCCCCCTTCCAACACATGTTTAAAAATAAAATACATGGAACATTGTTAATTAACAACGTTGTCTCTATTAATGACTTCGCGTTAAAGGGTTGAAACTGGGATGCAGACTGTGCTGGGTAGGGTGTGTAGTGATGTAAAGACTGCTTCTAAACTCGAGGAATGACAGGCTCCTGCTCCTAGAGCAGTCTGCAGTGCCAGTCTGGTGGTTTCAACGGAGCCTGCCACCCCTCCTTTTTGGGACTCTGTGTGCGGGGGCTATGTGACCTTGTGGCAGGGTGAAAACGGTTACAGATTCCCCTGCTGCGTGGCTCTGTGGTCCAGGACAAGGACCGCTGCATAAGATCTGTAACCGCCCTCCCCCGCCACAAAGTCACGTACCCCCGACCCACACAGAACATGAAAACCACCTCCCAGACCAACCAGGGTGCCTACTGACTGCACTGTGTGTGTGACCTGCTGATGATCCTGCCCCCGTGTCTGTACCCTGGTAAAGGTGACTGTCCTATGCAATTACCAACCCCCTTTCCCCCCCTTCAAACACAGTCTTCTGTACAAGAACATGACGGAAACAGTAATTAACAGCAAAGTATTTTTAATAATCAACTAGACAGTTAAGGGATGAAACTGGGATTTGGGCTTGGGTGATCCAGGAAGGGAAGGACTTCTCAAAAATTAGGGTATGAGAGCTTTTGGGTACTTGAGCACTCTGCTGGGGTGCAGTGACAGTTTACACGGCCTCTGGCGCCCCTCCTTCTGGTTATTTTGGGTGAGGGGGGTATGGGACTTTGTGGCAGGGGAGGGCGGTTGCAGATACACTGCAGGGGGGCTCTGTCCTCCTGCCTGCGGTCCTGCAGAACATCCACAAGGCGCCGGAGCGTGTCCGTTTGCTCCCTCATTAGTCCAAGCAGCGTTTGAGTCACCTGCTGGTCTTCTTGATGCCACCTGTCCTCCCGTTCGCTGTGTGAGCGCTGGTACTGAGAGAGGTTCTCCCTCCACTGGCTCTGCTGGGCCGCCTCGGCTCGGGAGCAGCCCATAAGTTCAGCGAACATCTCGTCCCGTGTCCTTTTCTTTCGCAGCCTAATCTGCGCCAGCCTCTGTGAGGGGGATGCTGGGGCAGGTCGGGAGACAGTCTCAGCTGTGTGAGGGGAAAAAGGGAGTGAATTACTTACAAAGATACATTTTTGTGAACACTGAACACAGTCTAGTCTGTCTCTGTGAACAAGACCATGCACAGCACCTATCTCATGCGCACTCAGGACAAGTTTGAATTTTCGGCCTTCGCATTCATTGCCTGGGGTCTTGCACTGGAGATCAGACAAGCGGGGCAGGACAGCAGAATCCGTGGAGCAGGCACACATGGTAAGCCGTAGACTTTTGGCTGCTTAAAACTTAATGTATAGCAGTGCCCTCCTGCTGCAGGCAATCCGGAAAGCATGAACTCTGCCCCTGTTCCACCCCCTCGCGGCTGTCCCCGGGAAAGATCCCTGTATGCTGCCCCTCTGCAGCCTCCACCACGTGGCTGTAAACCGCCGCTTATTGTTATGCAAAGGAACATTGAAGCATTCCCAATACTAACATTACCCTAATTCAATGCAGGAGTCGCCGAGTGAGATCACCCTGAGGAGGATCACTGAGAGAGATAGAGAGCGCATGCTGTGTGAAAGCCAGCACAAACCAGGGGCCTATGCTGCCATGCTCGTGGAGGCAATGCTCCCGGAGTACCTGATGATAGCCTGGTGCGGAAAAGTGTCCTATCACGGAGCACCCAATAAGGCAGCTCTCCCCAGGAACCTCATGCATAGGCTTTTCGATTACCTCCAGGAGAGCTTCGTGGAGATCTCCCAGGAGGATTTCTGTTCTATCCACATATATATTGACCTTCTTTTCACATAGTTAATATTCCTGTTCTGTTAGAAATAAATGTTTACATGTTTAAAGCACTTACCGACTGATCCTTCCCCTGATTCAGGGTCCGGGTTAACGGCCGGGGAGGGTTGGTAGGGGATCTCCATGAGGGTGATGAAGAGATCCTGGCTGTCGGGGAAATCAGCGCTGTAAGCGCTGTCGACTGCCTCGTCCTCCTCATCTTCCCCGTCCGCGAACATCTCCGAGGAACCGGCCGTCGACACTATCCCATCGTCAGAGTCCACGCACACTGGTGGGGCAGTGGTGGCAGACCCACTGAGAATGGCATGCAGTGCCTTGTAGAAGCGGCATGTCTGGGGCTGGGATCCGGAGTGTCCGTTTGCCGCTTTGATTTTTTGGTAGCCTTGTCTCAGGTCCTTGATTTTCACGCGGCACTGCGTTGTATCCCGGCTGTATCCTCTGTCTGCCATGGCTTTGGAGACCTTCTCATAGGTCTTTGCATTCCGTTTTTTGGAGCGCAGCTCCGAAAGCACAGATTCATCGCCCCACACAGCGATCAGATCCAAGACTTCCTGGTCAATCCATGCTGGGGCCCTCTTTCTATTCTGAGATTGCATGGACACCTCTGCTGGAGAGCTCTGCATCGCTGCCAGTGCTGCTGAGCTCACCCCGAGGTCCAAACAGGAAATGAGATTCAAACTGGCCAGACAGGAAAAGGAATTCAAATTTTCCCGGGGCTTTTCCTGTGTGGCTGGTCAGAGCATCAGAGCTCGGACTGCTGTCCAGAGCGTCAACAGAGTGGTGCACTGTGGGATAGCTCCCGGAGCTATTAGCGTCGAATTCCATCCACACCTAGCCTAATTCGACATGGCCATGTCGAATTTAGCGCTACTCCCCTCGTCGGGGAGGAGTACAGAAATCGAACTAAAGAGACCTCTAAGTCGAACTAAATATCTTCGTTGTGTGGACGGGTGCAGGGTTAATTCGAATTAACGCTGCTAAATTCAACATAAACTCCTAGTGTAGACCAGGCCTTAGTGGAAGTACGCGGCTACATAGCGGGCCATATGTACTGAATCTGTCTACTAACCCTTCTCCAATCCCTGTATCCTTTGGGGAGTATGTACTAGTAAGCCAGTTGAAATTTCTTAGATGTTAGATGAATAAATTATGACTCAGATGTTGATGATTCAGGATTCTCTGTGGAGAGGGGAAAGGTGGCGGGCAGGGAGAAGACCACACACTATTGCAATACCTCTTTTGTCTAAACATGTCAGTAAATGGATTTTGTGTTCAGTGGATCAAGGACAGTTTGCCTGGATCCACATTGTCTGGATGGATAACATCAATCTGTTCTTGATGTTCTTTGCCCCCCTCTGCCTTCTAGTCAAAAGCAAATGCTCCAGATTATCAAATTTTGCAAATTTATGAGCGGTTTGCATAAAATTGCTGGTCTGAGTGTTTATATACATGATATGCATATATGTATTTGTGTCTGCATGTATGTGTGCACACAGAGTATATCAGGGATGGGCTCAAGAATGGGTGTTGTAGAGCCAATAAGGATAATCTCCAGCTGGCTGGTTAAGCTATTTTTCCTTCCTCTGTGCACAGCTTGGATAGGAACAATGGGAGGGGAGAAGGGCCAAGGATATGTCCCAGTATGTGGTGGTAACTAATGTAAAGATCATAAGATTCTCGCACTTGCTATTTCCTACCAGAAATGCGTTATTTTAAACATTATTTTTAGCAAACGTGTTAGCATTTCTTTGGTTATTTCCATTATAAGTCTGCCTAACTTTTCAGCTTACTTCTTGATTGCCTTGTCTCTTCCACAGTCAGTGAAACCTACTACTGGGAATCTCTGCAGTGACTGAAAATAATGTTGACTATAGGTGCTTTGATAGCTGATGGAACACTTACATTGACTTTCATTGCTTTCTTGGCACAGAACTTGCATTATTTAAAGATTACCTTTTTTCAGTCCATAGAGCACTATATGTTTGTCTCATATATCCATTTTTTCCCAGTACTTTCTGGAAGCTCCTAGGAATTTCTCTTGGTTCTATTTGTTGTACATTTGAATGCTTTTAATGGATACTTCATAGGTTTAATATGCAAGTATGAAGACCACTCCCTGATATATCTGTGGATTCCTGTAGCTTCTGTGAGCACTCTCATATTGAAGGATTACTTTACTCAGAGCAAGGTTTAAGTTTGCACCATCTTTAAGTTGCCTTCTGTGTTTAATTGAATAATACTTTTCTCTTGTTTTTTTGGTGATAGATATTTCAATTTTGCTCTGATATCTTGTGGAATTACTAGCTGGTTTTGACAGTGGGCTTTCCTTTAAGGCTCATGTTAAACATTTTCTGAAATTGTTTTTAGTCATCTCTGGAATGTTAGGCTATTGAAATGTTCTCAGGGCATAGCACACTGCCATTTTAAAAGGGACCGCTATTCTTCCCTGGTCATTTTTCCTTGGAAGACTTGCTGTAACATAATAAAGACAATCTAGAGATGATTGTCAAATTGAACAGAGCTCTTTGTGTGCTGTGTCCTGATATAAAGCCTGAAGCCTTGAATAATCTTAGTCTCCACAAGTAATGTGAGGCCCTAAAAAGAGATGTTGGACCTGATTAATGTAGACACATTGGTTGAAGTTAAGGTAATGGTAAGTAAGTTGTGATCAGGGATCTCAGGAAAGGGTGGATTGGCAATCCAATTGCCTATATGCATTTGCTTTCTATCTGGGATATCAATCATTTGTCACAAACCTTTTACATGACTTAATTGTAAGTTTTTGTTTGTGGGTCTCTCTCTTACTTCCCTCAAGCAGTAGCAGCTACAGAACTTGTCTGAAAACATGCTGACTGAAATCAGTGTCTCTGAGCATGTTATTCTTGTGTTGAGAGGATGTCATAGATTACCAGAAGAGCTTATATTATATTATATTTGCTTAAATTCAGAACTCTACATTCTCTTCCTACCATATTTCCTCATAAAAACTTCTTAATCATCATTCCATGAGGTTCACCTGTCTGTGTATTGAATTGCTGACAATTCCTTGTGATAGGACAACAATATTTGTGTCTACATCTTTTGCTTACCTTATTTAAAAACATCAATCTTGCTTCCTTTGCAAATTGATCTTCAAATCATGAACTCCTTCATAGCTGTTCTTTCCTGCTATATGCTTAATGGAAATTCAGTAGCTACTACATGAGTAACCTATGGCAGCAGTTACATCATGAGGTTAAGTTTAAACATGGCTTTTACATTTTTATTTATTTTTTGTTAGTGCCTGTATGAAAAGTGCTTTTGAAGTATGAAGTATGTGATTGATCATTTCTTCTATAAACTCTCAGAAATATGTATGCTTTAGCACAGTGGGCTGTTACTAAAAAATAAAGGACTCAAATACAAATATCTTAAATATTTAAGCACTACAGGCATTTCATACTTGTTAAATAGCAAAAAATCTGAATTTACAGAGAACACTTCATGATTGACATTACACTCCCAATTCCGTTGATTAGTAAGGGTTAAATTGTGGCTTAGTCCTTTATGTGGCTATATAATCTAAGGCCTAGATCCTCAAAGGTTCAGATCCATTGACTTCAATGGGAGCTAGGTGCCTAACTAGCTTGGAGGGTCTGGGCCCAAGTGAACTAGGAATTCTGTTTACATCATTTTGTGATTGCCTGGACCTTGGCACTGGATGCCTATATGTAAGTGCATGCCTGCATGCTCTTTTCCTGGAACAGGTGTTCAGGGAATGGGTAAGCATTGGTTCCATCTCAACCCTCACAGGGTAGAGAAGTTGACCTAGCATAGTAGAGGTGTGGGAGGGGGTAATCATTTAATGCTGGGGTAGTCCAATAGTAAGTTACTCCTCCCATGGAACAAGGAGGAAACAGGAAAAGAATTGTGGCTCAGTGGTGTGTCTGAAGAAATAGTGGACACTCTTTTCTTAGGTTCTTGTTTTCACACTTGTAAGATTTTGGGCAGATGGGTAAGGTGGGTTGTGATGCAACTTTAAATGTGACTAAATGTACATAAGAACGGCCATACTGGGTCACACCAAAGGTCCATCAAGCCCAGTATCCTGTCCTCTGACAGTGGCCAATGGCAGGTGCCCCCAAGGGAATGAAAAGACCGGTTATCATCAAGTGATCCATGCCCTGCCACCTAATCCCAGCTTCTGGCAAACAGAGGCTAGGGACACCATTCCTGCCTATCCTGGCTAATAGCCACTGATGGACCTATCTTCCATGAATAAGAACAAATTTTTCAGACACATAGATGAACATAATTTGTTGGGAAATAGTCAACATGGTTTTTGCAAAAGGAAATCATGTCTCACCTTTCTACTAGAATTCTTTGAGGGGGGTTGTAGACATGTGGACTCACCCCTGCAGCGCTTCCTGCTGGTCTCTTTTCAGCTTGAAAAAGAGGCGACTAAGGGGGGATATGATAGATGTTTATAAAATCATGAGTGGTATAGAAAAAGTAAATAAGGAAGTGTTATTTACTCCTTCTCATAATACAAGAACAAGGGGCCATCAAATGAAATTAATAGGTAGCAGGTTTAAAACAAACACAAAGTATTTTTTCATGCAACACACTGTCAACCTCTGGAACTCCTTGCCAGAGGGTGTTCTGAAGGCTATTAGCCAGGATGGGCAGGAATGGTGTCTCTAGCCTCTGTTTGCCAGAAGCTGGCATTGGGTGACAGGGCATGGATCACTTGATGATAACCGGTCTGTTCATTCTCTTTGGGGCACCTGCCATTGGCTACTGTCAGAGGACAGGCTACTGGGCTTGATGGACCTTTGGTGTGACCCAGTATGGCTGTTCTTATGTTTTTTTTATAGTATATGGCTCACATATCATGGTTTGAGCACATCATAGAAGAAGCCAGTTTCTCCAGCATTCTCCTATCCTGGCTTTAATCCTATTTACATAATCCTTGCCACTTCTAGCAGAGATTTTAAATTGTTCCCTATCTGTTCTCCTATGGAATGCCTCAGACTCTCTCGGGGATGTCTAATTTTTTTGGTGGTTTCCCATTTGACATTCAGCTCTATTCTCCCTATCCCTTTGTCTCCCATTGACATTCTTTCTTTAGGTAAAAAAGTTCTCCTTATTGAATTTTTCTGCCTTTGTTCATTTTCTTAATTCCGAAAACATAGCTCCCAAGGCTAGAAATTTCAGAAATGTTTTATCTTGAAAATTATCTACTCCCTGTCCTCTGCCACATCTCCTTGTCATCACCTCTGGTTCAGTACCATAATTTCTTTTTACTCAGTTGTGCTTCTTGAAAAAATTCTCATTTGGCCTTAATGATTTTCTATTATGACTTCTTCAGTTAACTCTTCTATGATCTTCCTGCAGCCTTACTCTGTTTCATAGAGTCCAGAATTTTACAGTGAGGTTTCCTGCTTCCTCCAGGAAATGGGACCATATCAACATATCCTTTATAATCTTCACTGACTTAACTATACATCCATCTCCAAACTGAGTTCAAAACTGTCCTCTTGTATTTCTGGCTGCTTTGTGGACCTGTTGCTTCTTATCCCACATGTGCGGAAACTCTCCTCCTCTCTCTCCCTCCCCTATGACTTTTGATTTTTGGGACTGTTCTTTCATTTTTGCTGTTCCATCTGTCTTGATTACCTTTACATTTTCCTTCTTGAGTCATTCCTTTTCTTTAAATCTCACCTTTAAACTCTTTTCCCTTTTTGTTATAATTTTCACTCTCTGTACAGCATTTTGTGATACTCTGCATGAAAAATGCTGTATTAAAATACATTGTATTGTAATTTTCGATTGAATAACATTACTTATAATTTTGTGCACTGGAAAAGGTTAATTTCTTATAAATATAGTTTTCTGCTGCTGTACTTAAATTAACTCAGTATAGAAAATAGCTAAAAATCACTGACTTCTTTTGTTTTCTGAATGTCTCAATCCATTACTTCAATATGCAGTACACAGCACTACACAGATTTACAGTGTGACTACAGTTAGAAAAAAAGACTTTAAACATTACAGCTTTGACATTCCATATTTATTCTCCTTCAGTAACTTCCATATCAAATCTCTTCCGTTTACAAGTCAGTGTAAAGCACCCGCAGATGTTCAGATTCGGATCAGTCTTTTCTATGGAGATAATATTTTTTTATTTCCAAAGAATGTCAGAAGAAAAACACTGTGTTTCTCTCTCAATTTACTACCAAACTATCTTAACTACAGTATTATTGTGCAAGGTTCTTGAAGAGATTTAATTAACAGCGTTCTTTGCTTCTTGCTACTTTAAATTCTTTGGATTAAGGATTCTTCAAACCTCTGGAAAAAAAATCTGCTGCAGCTAAGCTGTTTAATGCAGTAACTAATACTCTGTTAATTGTCCGAACAGATTACTTACTTTAATGACTTAATTTTGCCTTTAAGAGTTCCCAGGATAATGACAATGTGGAAAAGGAAAAATATGAATCTTGAAAATGAGTTTGAGTTAAGTGATTCAATTAAAGATATTACAGATATGAACTTGTAGTCCATGTGCACCTAAAATTCCCATTTACTACTTCTATGAATCCTTTCAAAAATGATCATTGCAAGTTTCCTGTGCCACCTCTGACTCGTATATTTACATACTATGCACTATTTGGGTCTGTATTTTTCTCTTCATCTTAGACTGTACGTTCCTTTGGGCAAGGGCAATTTAAGTGCCAAGCGTACTTTTGGTACTCAAAACCAGATATCAGCAATAATGAATATAAAGGGCCATAGGACTAGAAGACATTTTTATCTTTGGACATAAATCTAAATGATCCAGCCTTGTCAGATTTCCCCTCCACCCCCCATGGGCCACTGCTACTTATAGGAAAACTATCAGATGTGGGTTAAAGATACTGAAGCTCTTCTAAGGGATTTGCTATAAATTATAACTGATTCAAGATGTGGCGGGAGGGAGATAGGAAGGCTACAAACTCCTCTTGGAAATATGAGGATGGTGGAGGTCTTTCTGACTGGCTCATCGGACCCATCTACATTCAATCTGTTATTGACCTCTCAGTCTAAACCAAGAGTTGTGGGAAGGCCGAGTTGGTGGCAGCAGCAGGAGGACTGATAGATCTTACTTCCTTAGGTGGAGATTTTCAGGAAGGAGACATCTGTCTAGCCTATTTGGAGATCTGCCCTTTGGTTCTGACTCTAAATATTGAGGTACCAAAAAAGCCAAAGGAACCCATGGCTCCATGATGATGAAGAGGTCCAGAAAGCCTCCATGAATCTATTACCTGAGTCTTAGGGCCTGGATAAAGTAGATGCTGGATTAGGAAAAGGAAGTAAGAGGATAAGACTTAATTTAATCAGGACACTCATGAACCCTGGCACTGGCCTTGAGCTATGTTCCTGATGGCAGTCCAAAGACCTAATGGCTCCCAAGAGAGGCACTTGGACCAGATTAACAAAAGGATCTCTGCTAGAATCAACCAAGGAGAAGAACACAGAACCACTCTTACTGGTACCAAAGGCGGTATGGCTGGCATTCATTTTTCATTTTGGAAGGAATAGCGTGGACATTGATGCTTGATGTCTATGGTCACAAACTGGATTATGACTTCAGTTGAGGACTAAACCACAGGAGCGGATGAAAACCTAAATAATAAACTTTTAATGCAAATTTGCCTAGTAGTAATAAACCGAACAAAACAAATAGGAAGAGAGGACAGAAAATATGATAAATTGTTATCTAAACAAAATATTTACTGATGAGTCATTAACAGATCTTTAGTGTATGTTGTATAGCAGGGGTCGGTAACCTCTGGCACTCGGCTCACCAGGGTAAGCACCCTGGCAGGCCGGGCCAGTTTGTTTACCTGCTGGATCGGCAGGTTCGGCCGATCGCAGGCCCCACTGGCTGCGGTTCACCACTCCAGGCCAATGGGGGCTGCGGGAAGTGGCACGGGCCAAGGGATGTGCTAGCCGCGGCTTCCCACCGCCCACATTGGCCTGGAGCAGTGAACAGTGGTCAGTGGGAGCCGTGATCGGCCAAACCTGCTGACGTAGCAGGTAAACAAACTGGCCTGGCCCGCCAGGGTGCTTACCCTGGCGAGCCGTGTGCCAGAGGTTGCCGACCCCTGTTATATAGTAAATGAGACTGTTGTTGAGGTACACAAATTCTAAGGCCCCAAACCTTGAAAGTGTCTTTTTAAATTTACAGGAATCTTAGTGGATTATAATATTGTGGAATGAAACATTACTAAAATGCTTTTGTACCTTGTGTGAAAACAAACCAAGGGATATATAGGACCTGGTTCAGAAAAGCACTTAGTCACATGCTTACCTTTAATCATGAATGTTGTCTCACTGACTTCACTGGAACTAGTTTAAAGTTAGATGTATCATTAAGTACCTTACTGAATCATGGTGTAAGGGTGCAACATGGAAGATAGAGACATGAGTGTACACTCAAAATGGATTAAAATTTTTTTATGAAATGCAGTGAAAGAAAGTTGGATCCATCCTAATGACATAATTTAGGGAAATATGTGAGTGTTCAGAAAATAGCCCCCAGTACTATTTTAAAGTTTATTTTGTTTAAGTTCTGCCTTGTAGAAAGTCAACAAAGCAGTTTGAATAGGATGCTATTATGGATTATGACATAGAAATCAAGAAGAAGGGTATCATTGAGCAAAGAGTTCCATTAAACAGCTGTGATAAGAACACCTGCTGTAACTCATGTGTGGCTAACCTACTGATCAGAATTGTCTTTCAAGTTAATACTCAAGTTTTACAGTGGATGTTAGTATATTGTTGTCCAGCATGATTTATAGAAAATGTTTCATCCAGTTATATTTAATCTCCTGCCTTCCAGAAATCATTATGTATACTTTGTTACAAAATGAGAATTTTTTGTTAGTAAATGATAAACCCCATGATTTATAGAATTGCGTAGATTATTCTCAAGAGTTTTTATGCATAAGGATTGAATTATAGGCATTTAGCTAGAAAATTATGCCTCAGACAAGGTGGGTGACAATTAGGAGACGGTTTGTCTGTCTTAAAAGCTAGTAAGTGATCTTTGAGGAACAACCATACCTGTTGGTCTGTCTACTTTAATTTAACAATCTCTGAAGCTATATAGTATGCTTTCCAGAGCCATAATGTGAAGAATTTTTGCGTTCTGGATGCCTGATGATACAGCAGATAATGCATTTGCCTTTCATGGCTGGAAACCTCAGAGCTAAATTAGATTACAGGTAAAATGAGTTTACTGTGTGTGTATAGTTCCTCAAGGATGGCCAGAAACAACATGGCATGACTGTCAGTGCTTTAGGTAACCCAACAGAGGCCAAAGCTGAGCTATGTAGGTACCTTAGAAATTGGCAGTGTCAGTTACTGAAGATAACACAGCACTTTAATGCTCTGTGGCTGGTTACAGTGTGTCCTGAAGTTGCCGCTCAGGTACTGAAGTTCAGCAATGTATATTATTAAAGTAATGCTTAGTTCAACCACTTTTTTCTTCCTTCAAACAATTGGCAAGTGAAACACAGTAGCAATGTTTCTCTTTCCTTTTAAAGTGTGTGTGTCGGGGTGGGAATATTAGAGTAATGTGTTCAGTCCCATTACTATTGCATTTGCTAGGGCTGATTTGTTATGTTAATCAGCACTCCTTTGTTTAGATGACATCATAAATTTCTCTGGAAAACCTTCAGATTATCAGACGGTATTTAAAAATATTTCGTAGTCTAGTGGGCCAAAGAAAAATTATTTGAATGAGGGACATGTGCAAATACTGCAAGAAAGGCAGTATTATCTGCGTAGAAAGGCAAAGGTGACAGCAGAGTGGTTCAGTAATAATCGGATAAGCTATCATTACTTATTTTTGTGACTACAGTGTATATAAAACAGAAGTTTCTACATGTTAGAAACTTAAAAAAATGCTCTAATCAGTAAGTGCTTAGGGAGCAGAACAGCTTGGAACTGCATATCAGCTTCTCTGTCAAAACCATTTATGGTATTTTAACTTTTCATTCTATTTTAACCATCAGAGACTTAATGAAGCCGAAAATGAACATTTAAATTGGGGAGCACTGAGTGTCCTTATCCTCAAAGTCCAATAATTTTAATAGTCACTGGATTCCTGGACACTGAGATGTGGAAGGTTTTATTCTGCCATTTTAGTATTGGGAAGGGACCACATAGGAGAGAGTACTGTAACTGAAACACAACACTAGCCCAGGTAGACTTTTCTAATGCTCCCCATTCTACCTGCTTTGCGTTTTTCCCCCTCCTTCTTTGGTCTTCCTCCCCTGAGTGTGTTCATACTTTCTCCCCCTGTTTTGCTGCTGCATAATACTCCATTTGAACTGGTAGCAAAAACAGAACGAGTAAAAATCCTGATATGTAGAATGTTCCATGTTCTGCTTCAAAGTGAGAGAGATTTA
Organism: Mauremys reevesii; assembly: GCF_016161935.1. Taxonomy (NCBI): domain Eukaryota; kingdom Metazoa; phylum Chordata; order Testudines; family Geoemydidae; genus Mauremys; species Mauremys reevesii. The sequence goes on along the minus strand of NC_052627.1, from coordinate 81,457,504 downwards.
TTGCTTTCTTTCTGCTTGCTATTAGCCCAGGTGGTACTGAGCAAAATATAAGCAGAAAACAGAACAAGCTGAGTGTGTGTCTGTATGTGGTGCAGTGGGAAATTATTTTGAATTTCCCTTTGCTCAAGAGGAGGAAAACTGGTATTTCATGGTCTCTTTCCAGGATGGAAGATTCTGTAAAGATAATATGGAATGCACTCAGCAGCTTCAAAATACGTCTGTACTGTATTTTGTCCTACACGTTTGAAAGATGCAAACACTAATATGAGAGTGGATTTGATTAGGTTGAAAATAGAACTGTAATGTGATGCAATAAAGAGATGGGAATAGTTAGGGGAAAATATCAGGAAAAGGAAAAACTTCCTGTGACCCGTCAATGCTGAATGGTCTTTTAAGGGAAAGCTGTATAAGTGAGTCATTTAACAGTGAACTGGAGAAAGCACTAGAAAGCATTTTCTGAATATCATCATTCACTTTTAGAGAGTGAACTAGATAACCTAATTGGTCTTTTTCATCTCTGACAAAACTCTTATTGATTTCAATGGGCTCAGAAGCTGTTTCAGGGTCTATATGAAAATCAGGCCTGCATCTCTGTGCAGATTGTTTAATAATAAACAAAGTAGTAAATACTAGCTTTCCCTCCTTTAAAAAAAAAATCAGCTACAAATTAGTTATTCAAGTATGAGCAGCAAAGAATCCTGTGGCACCTTATAGACTAACAGACGTTTTGGAGCATGAGCTTTCGGATGCATGCATCCGACGAAGTGGGTATTCACCCACGAAAGCTCATGCTCCAAAACGTCTGTTTGTCTGTAAGGTGCCACAGGATTCTTTGCTGCTTTTACAGATCCAGACTAACAAGGCTACCCCTCTGATACTTTATTCAAGTATGGTAGCCCGGTAGTCACTACAATGTGATGTACATGTGGCATGGTTTGTTGAGATACTCAAGATTTTTGTTTTTGTTTCCATTGCATATCTACTGGAATTTTGTCAATTTCTGTTGGTCAAATTCATTATCATATTTTTCCATAAAAACAAAAATCTAACAATTTGTAGAAGCCAGCCTTGGGCTTGGGAAGTATCATCTTTGCATCCAAGCCGCTTTTTACAAAAAGTTCTAAGATTTTATTATTCACATTGTTAGTTGCCACATACAGAAGGTTCTTGTGCCAGCAAAACAGATTGTATGGTCATGGCCAGGGATTTTACACTTGAAAGCAGCTTTTTTCCTTCTTTTGAGAGACTTCATTTTGCTGTAAAATTTGGACCAATAAATTGCGCAAATGTAATTACCAGGATTCCATGATGCACATTGAGTAAATCAGAATGTTGAGCATTCTGTAAAACTGTTCTAGTCAAACTAGAATGAGAGCCAAGAAAAGCAGACTTTGGAGAGGGTCATTCAGCTCTTTGGAAAGCAGTTGTTTATTGGTAAAATAGGGCCAAATTGTACTAAATAACATATGTAAACTGGCTTCTGAGGACTGCTTCCCTCCCCTCCTGCCTTGTTGGGAAAATAAGTCTGAAGGAGTGGTCAGAGTGCCTAATGGGAGACCCAGGTTTGTGTTGCCGTGTAAAAGGTGATCTTGTGTGGATAAGAGACTGACCTCAAGAATACCTTGGGTAGGGATTATAAACTCACTCTTCAATCAGTAATTGTCTCCAGAAACCGAAGAGAGAGCTGTTCTAAGTGACCACTGCTAGGCAATTAGCACAATGTAAAGGGGACAGAGAGTTGATTGGTGTGTTTAGAATTCTGCTGTGTCTGACATTCCACTTTAATCACTGATTTTAATCATACCCCAAAACTTTTAACCCTTTGAGATTCATCTACCAAGACAAGGAGTCTAAAAATACTTAAAGCGATTTTGCTTATACTTTTATCTTCCTTTCCTGATGTTTTATGTTTGTGTTTTTTTAGTCAGCTATGGACATGTGTGGGACAAAAGGATCATTCCACTCTGATGGTTCATCTGTTCCTACTGCTTAGGCTTCATCTGACATGTTAATTCATTGTTTCACATTCTAGGCATGTTTACAACAATATAGTGATGTCAAATCAGAGGGAGCAAATATTTATTTTTAAACATCCATAAGCTGAAATTAAACTGACCTGTGAAAGTCAGGTGAATTAACTCATGGGAGTTTTAAAACATCATCTTCCTTTGAACAGCTTCAAAAGTGAATATTGTCCTTGATTTGTCCTTCGGATGTTCCCACTGAAAGATTTCCCTGAGACCTATTTATAGTGAGAAATACAGGGATTCTTTAGTTTAAGAATCATTTAAAGCTTTTGATGAAATTGTTAAGAATTGTTCATTCTTGTGAGCAAGATAAAATGCCAGCTGAGGGTCAATTACTGCCCTCAATCTTTGTATGACAATCCCATTGACGACAAGGGACAACATAGATCAAGGGCATAGCCTGGCACTAAAATTGTAGATGATAGTGCTAGTTACTATCATTCTAGTTCTACTTCTTCACACCATAGACATCAAGAGCAGTTCAGTATATTATGCTGTTACTGTTACTTTGCTAATTTGATGCTAATTTTAACAGACAATGAATATTCTGATTTAAAGGAAACCACTGAAGAATTTTCACTCTTTTGAGGTTACAGTGTGGATACAAAATTCGTGTCAGAATACCCTCCTAAATTAAACAGCCTCTGTCGCATTAAAAACAATATACATTTCCCCTGCCTACTGAAATTACTGACCTGAGAGCAAAATTGAGGCTGCATTTGAGGGGATTGGAGATGCACAGAAAATATTGTTCTTGGTTTACAATTTTATATAGCAATATCTGCAAATTAGTTTCAGCAGACATTTCCTAGTGGATACTATTTTAAAAATAAAGGGCTCGTTCCTCAGCTGCTGTACATTGGCTTAATCAATGATACTCTTCTGATTTTCACCAGCTAAGGGTCTGGTCCCAAATCTGGAAGAGAAGATTGTTTAAAAAAAAAACCCAAAAATCTATAACCCTAAAAGCAGAAAAGTTTGTTTTAGATTTTGTCATGTTTGTGTTTTTGTTTCTTCTACTCAGTTGTTTTTGTCATATTCTGATTTTAATGCCTGAGCTAAATTCAGAACTTTTTGTACTGATTTTATATCATGCAATCCTATTGGTTTAAATGAAGTTTAACAGAGCGTGAACAAGTGTAGAGTTTGGCCCTAAATCTCCAGGTAAGAATCTGCTCCTAAACTGACATTCTACGCTTCATCCACACATAGAACTCAGATTGATGCTAATGAGATTTCTGTATGTTGAACATATAAAATATTCCTCTTAGTTTATCAACTTTATTTTCAAGGCTGCTTTATTTCAAGTAGATGAATGACAGAAAGGAAATAGCTATTTTGGTGTTCCCTTATAAATTTTTCTTTTTGGGAATGTCCACTGCATGTAGTTACGAAACTAACAACTCTTTCTGTCCTCGTCTCCTCCCCTCCCTTGCCAAATTCAGCACCTAAAAATGTTAGCTATGTTGGCGTTCTCACTCTCTTTCATATGTAGCTTCACTTAAATTTAAAAATCACCTTATTACAGGTTCTTTAAGACTCTTGTCTGAAGATCTCTGTTAAAAAGAAGTAAAAAAACAGAGCATTTAATATTACGAGTCTCTAGTTACTCTCTCTCCTATTTTCTCCTCCTGTGCATTTGGCTATTGAAGAGTGTGCAAAGAACTGGTGCAGGCAGGAAATGAGTTGGATAATATGGCAGTGATGCCAGAACCAGCAGTATAATAAAGGTCAAACATAGAGAGAGAGATTCACTCTTTGTTGGATAGGAAGGAAGTGAGGGCATTGCCTGGACTGCAACTGTAAAATTCCCCTGTCTAAGAAATGCTGCTTCATACTCATTCAGCTACATTATGAGCAAGCTGAAGGTTCTTGGAATATGTTTACACTGCAGTGTAAACTAGGATTCAAACTCCGGCTCAAGCCTAACCCCTCCCTCTTCCATCTACACACAAATCATGCTAACCAAGGTCTCATACTCAGGGTCCCAGGACCCAACTGGGGATGGAGGATCTAAGCCTGAGTCAAGTTGGGGTCCAAACCCTATTGCCTTTCAGGGAAAATGCAGCCCCACCTGACTCATGCTCTGGACATCCGCCAAAAGTATCCCATAAGCTCATGGGGTGATTTTCTTTGTCGTCTGGACAGTCAGGTTTGGTGGACAGTCAGGTTTCTCCACACTGTACCATGAACAAAGGGTTAGAGTGGCCACATTTTGTGAGGGCACTAGGAAATCTGGAATATGGGTGGTTGGACTCGGACCTGCATAATGCAGCATTGGAGCTCCAGGTTAGGACCCAGAGTTTAACTATTCCTAACTTGAGGTTACAAACGAATGTAGATGCTCAAGCCCCACCTTAACAAACGTAGAATCTGCAAACTCAAGTTCTACTAACCATGGGCTCACATTGCAGTGTGGACATACCTTAGTGGTCTTCAAGCATACTCCATGCATGCTCACTGCAGTCACTGTAAATGTGATGACTACAATTCTACATGGATTTAACTTTAAGCATGTAAGGAGTCCTCCAGTAAATAAACAATAAACACTCTGATTTGGGGGAATCTGTTTTGTACAATTCATGAATTTTGTGAGAGGTTGTGAACTCATTTTTTGTGCCTTGACCAAGCTGCAAACTCAATTTTAAAGGTGCAGCCTTTTGTCTTCTCTGTTGTCCTTTTACCTCCATGTTGACTAGTGTTCCAAATGGTTATGATACAGGGCTGACAAAAGAGGGTTATTAAATCTCGATGGCCCTTCATTCAAATACAAACATGCTAAACAATAGACTGGCTTCCATTCAAGAGTGCTGGTTCATCATAAGAGGTCACCTGGCAAAGAAGTCTCATGGTAAAGGTCTGGGATCACCTGAGCAGGCTTATCCTCTAGACAGAGGGACTGGAAAGGTACAAAAGGCAGGAGCTGATCTGTTCATGGTCTTCAGCCATTTTCACCAACTCAAGCAGATGGAAGCTGCTGCAGGAGTCCGATGTGGCAGGGAGGAACCCTGCCTTGAATTCAAATGGTCCCTCAAAGGAAGAGTGAGGTAGAGTCAGGGGCATTGCATTCAGAATGTTTTGTTGTCTTTATATATACTCTTGTGTATTTCTTGTGCTTAAATAAAGAACAATGGCATCTTAGAATCCTGTGCAAAGTCTATTGTATGCATTTTATATCTTATGCTTAATGCGTGCTCCTTTGAAGAGTTAACCTGCAGACCAGAACACACACATGGCTGGAATTCTTGGAGCTGGTGTGTTTTGAGCTGGGTCAGCCCTAGTAATGGGCAAAACTGAGGCTTCTGCTTTCAGAAGGGGGTGCTCAGTAGAGGATCTGCACCCTGAGATTGTACCCTTAGACAGGGTTCAGACTCGGGAGGTTTAAAACTGTTTGATCCACTCCCAGTAGTCTGGTGAGTGGCCAAGATGGGGTACTTGACTGGATCTGTCACAGACTGACTCTGTTTAGGTGTGGAGGAAAAATATAATGTAAAATGTTTCATGATAGCTGTAAAAACTCCCATTGACTTAAGTTAGCTTTGGATCAGGCCACAAGTCAACAAAATATGTTTCTCGATTTCCTACAGTTTAAGATTAACATTTCCTTCTTGTGTGTCTTGCTTCCAACTAATTCTTCCTCATCAGTGTCATCATAGAGTATGAGACATTCATAATGGTGGGTTACCATGAGACTGTCACTTAATTCTTTAGATTTTACCTACTCAATAAAAGTTCATTTTGTCATAACTGCAGTTGTTTCAAGTTGCTCCTTAATTTCCTTCTTAGAAACTTAAATCTATATTAAAAAACAGAGATTTGTTACTCGCGACATACTACTTTTTGTTTTTCTTCTCCATGTGTATAAAATTCTGCATCTAAAGACAATGACCTTAAGAAGCCTTTAGGCTAATTCTGTGGTTTAAGTTCTTTGTTTGCCCTTCATTTGCTTTTTAGCCTTCAGCTCTTTGGGAGGCCAAAATGAGCTCTCTTCCGTTATGAATGCCAAAGATGTTCCAGGCACTTGCCAATAGTACTTAGTGCAATGTATTAATCCCTATGTTCTTTGTGCACGAGTAGAAACCTAAGAGTTACAAACAAGGTGTGTGCTGCTCCACAAGGGAATCCTATTGAAAGGCCAGAGAAGCAGTCAGTGTCTTGCTTGCAGCATATAAAGTTCTATAAACCAAATAATCCTTTTTCAAGCAGCAACGTGCAGAAGGGGGGAAACTAAGTTTGACACTTTTTTGCCTCAGTTAGTGGTGGGTTGGCACAACAGTCACAGGCACAAACTTGAAGCAAAGAATGGTCCCTATCATTTTTGTAGAGCTCAGATATTTACAAGGAATCCTTGAACTAGCCCTAATGATCCCAGGGCTGCTTTCCCTTTCTCATGATGTTGTGGAGCCTTCTCCTGCCTCTTGCAGCACAGCTTGCTCAGTCTCCCCTCCAGTGTCTCCTCGGCTGTGCATTAAACCCCCACAGGGATACAAAGTGCATGGAGTTTATGATGCTCTGAGCAACATAAACTTCAGAGGTGATTTCTGTGGGATTCAAAGAGGAGCATGCAATCTAGAGCAGCTGCTCTCTGGCTCCACTGCCTTACATGTAGCTGTGCCATCTCAAAATCCCATAACTTGCCAAATGAATGTTGTAACTGTCTTTGCTAGAGGCAAGGATCAGCATTTGGCCAGAAGTCAGAGTTCAGAACAGAGTAATTGGCATTGTTTGTTTGATTCCAGTCCTCACCTCCCCAACCTTCAGTGCTTTGTCTCCGTGGGAGCTAAAGTACAGTTGCCACTAAATAGAATCCTCCATAGCCCCACAATGTAGGGATGTCTTACCACCTCTTCAGCTGCTGGTGGGGTGCTTATGCAGAAATAAACAATGTGCAAACAAGGTTTTGCCCTTGTTTGTTTGTGTTTTATTTTTTGTGAGGCATTTCAAATATGTTCCAGCTGCTTTGTGTGACATTTAAAAGTGCAGAAGCTTTACTATCCTTTCTAATGCAGACTATTGGTTACACTTCAGAACACCCTTAACCTGACGAGGCCTTTGTTTGGCCTTGGTTCTGGTCTATGGCAAACTGAAAGTGTAAGGCAATAAAAGTTGTAGTTGTAAATTCACTTATTGCCCATGCGTAGTCAGGTGTCTGTATTTTGTACCAGCTGGACCCATTCCAGGTTAAATTTTTGGTACACTCACTGAACTCACCCTTTCAAATCCGGATACTAGTAATTCAGTTTTGGGGATAGTAATGCTTCTGTGAACCATAAGATACATAATTACCCCCAGGACTAGTGGCTCATCAAAACAGTGAAGATAGTTATAAAGTGTTCTAGAGAGAATAACAAATATCAATAATTATTTAAAAAAACAAAAAACCCAAGAACCAAAGTGTATAGTATAGTTAATTTACACAGCACTTTATATTCAGACTTTACTGTATTATTGTGCAGCCAGAGCATGTCATACTGTACAAGACATGGAAGGAGACTCAATTCCTGCCTCACAAAGCTTAGTCTTAGTAGAATCTTGCAATTTAACTATGGATTTGTAAACAACAAACAGCATTTAAAAAGAGTTAAGTTCAAAACATCTTTTAATGAAGCTGCACTGGCATCCCAAAGTAATGTTTACCAAAAAAAAAAAGGCTCCCCTTTAAAAAAAAAAAAAAAAACCCTAAGCATTACACTGAAAAATTAAAGCATGAGGCAGGTAACCTTTATTGCAGGAGAATGAAGTGGAACATGTATGATGAGCTTATGTCATATGAGTAAATAGTTCAGTTATTTCACATGCCCATATTACAGAAATAATTCATAGGTGAGAGTAAAGCAGAAAGGCCTAAGTAAATGAGAGGATGCAAATAGTGTACAATCATTGTTTAATCTGTTAATAGTTTACAATAAAATTAGTTTATATTCATGCCAAACAGTATATTTTAAAGTGATATTATAGTATTGGGTATCCAGGGCAGAAAGGTCGCACTGCTCTTATATTTATATTTTGATTGCTGACATTTAGGATATATCATGGTCCCTAATTAAATTCTAGCCTGGATTTGAGTCAAATAAGTCTTGTGTTAAATCTTAAAAACACAACTTGGGTACTTTAGGAGTAAAAGGTGAAGTGGCATAAAAAGACAATAATGGAACTTGTGTTTAGTCTAAGGCAGTGTAAGTTATTTATAAAATGTGTTTAATTATTAAAAATTAAAAATCTGTAGGTGGAAGGAGAGTCTAAGGCTGGAAGGGACCACTGCATCATCTAGTCTGACCTCTTGTATATCACAGGCCACCACCACCAACAAACTAAATCCAATAACTACAGCTCTCAAGAGACTAAACTGTTATGTGTCACAGGCAGAGAATAAGAGGGACTGAGATGCACCAATACACGTGGCCCCTGCAATGGCAGGGAATTGACTAAATGGGATACACTAAGGTAATCCTGGCAAGTGACCCACAGCTTCACTCTGCAAAGGAAGGTGACCGCCCCCCACAGCTCTCCACCAATCTGACCAGGGGAAAATTCCTCCTTGAACACACATATGGAGGTCAATTAGATCCTGGGCCCCTGAGCAAGAGCCAGCCAGCCATGAGAGAGAGAGAGAATGCTCAGTGTGGCTTCAAAGCCCTGGCCCTCCCTGTCCAATGCCCAATCTCCAGTTGTGGCCATCTGTGATGCTTCAGAGGAAGGAGAACAAGCCAAGCCAAAACAAAATAGCTCTAGGAAGAATGTGGGGAGAGAATACTTTCCTGACCCCTGCAGGGGGGTGGCTGAACTCCTGAAGCATGAGCTTTAATAACATAAGACAAGCCATAAGGGAGCCCCAGTGCTGCTGCCCTGCCTCCTACCATCACAAGATCCCTGTCAGATAATTCCACTTAGACATTTCTCTAGCTCTTTCTTAAAACTAATGTTTTCCTCCTCCCACTCCCTGCCAACTCATAATTGAAGGCTGTTACAGACTCTCACTCAGAAGAAGGTTTATAATCATCAAACTTCCATCCTGAATTTGTTCAGGGCCAGTTTACTCATTTCTTCTTGTGCCAACGTTGTTCCCTAACTTAAATAGCTCTTCAGCCTTCCTAGTATTTACTCCCCTAATATATTTATAGAGAGCAATCATATCTCCTCTCAGCCACCTTTTTGTTTAGGCTAAACAAGCCAAGCTCTTCCATTCTCCTATCATAAGATAGGCCCTCCATTCCTCTGATCATCCTAGTAGTTCTCTGCACCTGTTCCAGTTTGGATTCACCTTTCTAGCGCATAAATGACCAGAATTGTATGCAGTATTCCAGATGAGGTTTTACCAGTGCCATTTACAGTAGCATTAATACATGTCTATCACTACTGGAAATGCCTTGCCTGATACATCTTAGGATTGCATTTGCCTTTTTCACAGCTGCACCACTCTGGTGGCTCATAATGATCCTGTGATCGACAAGCTCACCCAGGTCTTCCTCCTCCTTGTCACTTTCAACTGATGAGATCCCAGTTTGTAGCAGAAATTCTTATTAAAGCACACGTGCATGACCTTGCGCTTTGTACTATTGAATTTCATCCCATTTCTGTTACTCTAGTCTTCAAGGTCATACAGCTCTTCTTGTATAATATTCTAGTGATCCTCTGCATTGAAAATGCCTCCCAACATTGTATCCTCAGCAAGTTTCACTAGAACACTCCTACATTTTGTGCCAAGGCCATTAATAAAAATATTAAATAATATGGGTCTCAAGACTGATCCTTGAGGAACTCCACTAGTAACTTCCCTCCAGTCCCATAGCACAACATATTGTCTTTTCCAGTTTTTAGCCAGTTCTTCAGCCACCTTAAAATTCTTATATTAATCCCCATCTTCTCTAGTTTAATAATTTCTGAAGTGGTATGATGTCAAATGCTTTACTGAAGTCCAAGTATATTAGATCTACTGTGTTTCCCTTATCTAAAAGATCAGTTATTTTCTCAAAGAAGGAAATCGGGTTAGTCTGGCATGATCTGTTTTGGTTGCATTACTTCCCCGTTACCATTTACCTCCCTTAATTTCATTATTCTTTTCTTCACAGTTTGTTCTAAAGCCTTGCATGCTACCGAGGTTAGATCACTTCCTTAAATATAGGTCTGTTGTTATCTATTCTTCAGCCACCCCACTCCCCCTAAACAGATAGATACATGGATTCATGAAACATTCTTGCTACCAGACTAGCAATCTCGTGCCAATTTTTTCAGCATTCTGTGATGGGAAATTATTCACTTATGCCGAGTTGAGCTCATTAAGCTCTCTAAGTCTCAGATCTCAGATGTGGTAATTTCCATTTCTATACACTCATTCTCCTGTGAAGCCAGGCATGGAGATTTCGAGAGTGTCTCCCAATCTTCTCACCTCATCTCCCAGTTTTAATGCTCTTCTTATCAATCAGTTGTTCATTATTAAATTCCCTAATATAAAACATCTTGTTTCCTATGCACAACTGAAACAGTGTAATACCCATGACAGTGGAAAAATTAATTATTACCTCTACTGTTGCCTTGTCAGTGATGTTAAGTTTGAAATCTTTCTTACTTATTTTTCTTTTAAAGTGAAATGGTATAATGATGCTGTCCTAGGTAGTCGGTAAGAACCTGATTAGCAGACTCTGACTTCCCCTTATATGTGAAACTTTTCAACTTTAACACTTCCACGTACAGATGACAGACTTTTCTTATTAGTCCCAGTGGGTTTTGTGTGTGGAAATTCCAGAGTAATTCCGAGTGCTATGACCTCACAGAATCATAGAATATCAGGGTTGGAAGGGACCTCAGGAGGTCATCTAGTCCAACTCCCTGCTCAAAGCAGGACCAAGCCCCAGACAGATTTTTGCCCCAGATCCCTAAATGGATTTGAACTCTCAACCCTGGGTTTAGCAGGCCAGTGCTGTGCAGGTTGGTGTAGTGTTTCCCCATTTACAACACTTGAGGGTTGAGGATCTAGAATGTCATATTCCTGTGCATATTGTGATAGACCCAGGCCAGTTGCGTACAACAAAGTAGTAGAAGGCAGATATACCGGCCACTGGATTAGCAGTTTTCTGTTTCCTGAGTGATGGGCTGCTTCAGGCTAATGAGAACACCTGACTCCAATTAACCTGCAAAGAGTCAGGTGAGGCCATTAAGGTAATGTGAACACCTGACTCTAAGGCCTTTATGATACTATAAAAGGGCTCACTCCAGTCAGGCTGAAGAGAGCTAGGGAGCCAGAGGAGAGGAAGTGCGGTTGAAGGATTGGTTAATGAAGACACCCTCAAACCATCAGTAAGGGAGTCCTAAGGTAAGGGTGAAGAAGGGAGAAGCAGGAGAGCTGTGGGGAAGTGGCCCAGAGAAATGTAGCAACTCTGGCAGTGAAAGGTTGGCTGCCAACAGCTGCTACCATTAGGGTCCTGGGTTGGAACCCGGGTAGAGGGCGGGCCTGGGTTCCCTCCAAACTGCCACTAGTGGGAGGGGAAGAACAAGAGTCTAAATTGTTCTGAAATAAGCCCCTACGGACAACCAGGGGCGGCTCCCGGCACCAACACACCAAACGCGTGCCTGGGGCAGCAAGCTGCAGGAGGCGGTGTGCCGGTCGCCGTGAGGGCGGCAGTCAGGCTGCATTCGGCGGCATGCCTGCGGGAGGTCTGCTAGTCCCGCGGCTTTGGCGGCAATTTGGCGGTGGTACGCCGAATGTGCAAGACCGCCGTGCTTGGGGTGGCAAAATACATAGAGCCTCCCCTGGGGACAACAGAGACTGTGGGAGTTCTCTCACCAACCTCCTTGCAGCCTATGATGAAAAGGGCTCAGTAGACTGTAACCCTGGCCCTAGAGAGAGAACGGCTACTTAGAGGGTCACAGTGAGCCACTGAGGCTAGCATAAACTGCCCAGAAGTTCAGGTCCCACGGAGACAAGGTCAGAGCTCTGCCACAATATCTATTTGCTCTACAGCCATTATAAACACATACAAAACTCACCAGGATCAAAAGCTCACTAGATCTAGACCTCTCCACTTTTCCAAAATAAAACTTTTTCCTTCTTTCCAATCCCACTTTTGTGAGTATTTAGAAGGAAGAATTTCTTGTTTTTCTACACACTTTTTGTTTTGTTTGTTTTTCATGAGACTGTAATATACTGTAGTGTTCAGAAAAAGGTGGTGGTGATGGGGGAAAGGACTATGCTTACCAGGATAGCATGGCCATTACTACTGTTATTTATTTGTATTGCACTAATGTGTAGGAGCCCCAGTCATGGACCTGGGTCCCATTGTGGCAGGCACTGTATAAACACAGAACAAAATGATGGTCCCTGTCCCAGAGGACTTACAATCAATTAATTAGAAATGAACTAAATGAGTATTTTGGGTCTGTCCTACATTCTGAGTCTATGTATTGTAGCCTTAAATTGTATTTTACTTATGTTAGAGGATGGCAGATTGCAAGTGAGCAGGTTAATAAAAACATCTCTATTATTAATCATCAGACTATCATTTGATCTTAATTAACAGTCACACCTTTAATTGCAGGTTTTTAGAATGGCTGTCCTCACAATACATGCAGCTCTACTGGTATATTGATCTTCAAACAGGATTTAAGAGATTCCTGTGGAGTCTCTCAATCTGTTCTTTCACTTCAGTGTATTATTTCATCTGTATGATGGAAGTTCAGTGCAATCTGCCAAATTAGGTTCAAGCCTGCTGAATTTTTACACCTATCTGTGTCAGTACTGCCTGCATTGCCCATAGTTTGTTGTGTGATACTGGAGTTTCATGTGTCATGACAGAGTTAGGCAGTTCTTCTCTTTAACCAGTTGATTAGTATCTTGGGAGCAGATCGTTAGCTGGTGTACATTGACATAGCTCCATTATCTATTATAAATTACATCATTTGAAGATATGCCCCCTTGTAATTATTTTTGCATATTCTAATCTAGGGGGTTCTCAAAATTCATTGCACCATGATCCCCTTCTGACAACAAAAATTGCTACATGATCCCAGGAGGGGGGACTGAAGCCTGAGCCCACCCGAGCCCTGCTGCCCTGGTGGGAGGGGGGTAAAAGCCAAAGCCCCACTGTCTGGGGTGGGGGAAAGAGAGCCAAAGCCCAAGGACTTAAACCCCTAGCCCCAGCAAGTCTAAGCCAGCCCTGGTGACACCATTAAAACTGGGTTGTGATGCACTTTGGGGTCCCAATCCACAGTTTGAGAACCACTGTTCTAATCCATCTTCAAGAAATAATAGGCTATGGTAGGTTCCTTCTCCCCTTAAAGTCAATGGTAAAACTCTGACTTCCATGGAGTAGGAACAGACCTTAGGTAACCGCTTCACTGAAGCACATGATTTCAGGAGGAAAAACTACACAAAACCTTTGAATTGTGTTTTCAGGCCCTGTGATTACGGGTTTGCTTTTTTGTTTTGTTTTTTTTCTGACCAGAGATCAGTACATTTAGTTTAAAAGAATAAATCTTTCCCATAAGATTTTTTTATTTAAAAAAAGTATCCAGGAACAGCTTTGGTATTATCGTTTATTATTTTATTGAGTGCCAAAATGTGCTAGGTGCCTCACATATATAGAATTAGACAAATCCCTGCCTCAAAGAGTTTAGGATCTAAATAGAAAATTGAAAAGGCTTGAACAATGGAAAAGGGTAGAACAAAAGAAACAACAGACATCATAGAATATCACGGTTGGAAGGGACCTGAGGAGGTCATCTAGTCCAACCCCCTGCTCAAAGCAGGACCAACCCCAACTAAATCATCCCAGCCAGAGCTTTGTCAAGCCTGACCTTAAAAACCTCTAAGGAAGGAGATTCCACTACCTCCCCAGGTAACCCATTCCAGTGCTTCACCACCCTCCTAGTGAAAAAGTTTTTTCCTAAATATCCAACCTAAACCTCCCCCACTGCAACTTGAGACCATTACTCCTTGTGGTGTCATCTGGAACCACTGAGGACAGTCTAGATCCATCCTCTTTGGAACCCCCTTTCAGGTAATTGAAAGCAGCTATCAAATCCCCCCCCCCCCTCATTCTTGTTCTGCAGACTAAACAATCCCAGTTCCCTCAGCCTCTCCTCATAAGTCATGTGGTCCACCCCCCTAATAATTTTTGTTGCCCTCCGCTGGACTCTCTCCAATTTATCCACATCCTTCTTGTAGTGTGGGGCCCAAAACTGGACACAGTACTCCAGATGAGGCCTCACCAATGTTGAATAGAGGGGAATGATCACGTCTCTCGATCTGCTGGCAATGCCCCTGCTTATACAGTCCAAAATGCCGTTAGCCTTCTTGGCAACAAGGGCACACTGTCTACTAATATCCAGCTTCTCGTCCTCTGTAATCCCTAGGTCCTTTTCTGCAGAACTGCTGCCTAGCCATTCAGCTCCTAGTCTGTAGCAGTGCATGGGATTCTTCTGTCCTAAGTGCAGAACTCTGCACTTGTCCTTGTTGAACCTCATCAGATTTCTTTTGGCCCAATCCTCTAATTTGTCTAGGTCCCTCTGTATGCTATCCCTACTTTCCAGCATATCTACCGCTCCTCTCAGTTTAGTGTCATCTGCAAACTTGCTGAGGGTGCAGTCCATGCCATCCTCCAGATCAGTAATGACGATATTGAACAAAACTGGCCCCAGACCAACCCTTGGGGCACTCCACTTGATACTGGCTGCCAACTAGACATGGAGCCATTGATCACTACCCATTGAGCCCGACGCTGTAGCCAGCTTTCTATCCACCTTATAGTCCATTCATCCAGTCCATACTTCTTTAACTTGCTAGCAAGAATACTGTGAGAGACTGTAGCAAAAGCACACAACATACTAGCAAAATGACTAAAGCCAAGGGTGAGGCATGTCTTGTTAGTGCCATGATTTTTCCTTTCTCCAGTTGCTTTCTATTTTATGTCCTCTTGCTATCTGCCCCTGGTCAGCCATCTCCTCCTAACCATTGCCTTCTGTCCTCCCCAATCAAATGCTTGGGGGAGGACAGAAGGCAATGGTTGTCTTCGTTATCATGCATAGTCTTGGGACTGAATATGATGTGACTAAAACAGGATCTAGCCATCAATAGTCCAAAGGGCATAGAGTATTTAACAGTACCAGTGTGGGATTTCCTACAGATGGGAGTAGGGCTCTTATAGCTGCTTGATTTTTTTTTCACAAAAGTTAATAGTTGCAGCTGCATTTAATCAACATAAAATTTGTGATACCTTTGTTTGCATGCTGGGTAGTCAAAACTGACTTTTTCCATCTCATTCAATCTGAAATTTAGGATAGTCTCTGGAGGTTAGATTACCTGGTTTGTCAATTTCTGGATGATTTTAGTCCACCTGTCTCAGTATGCATTTCATTCTGTCTTAGAATATTTGTTATTTGAAGAACTCTATTTGACACTGTTAATAGGCATCTTTTTCCATTTTCAGAATGTATTACTAAGGTTCATGTAACAATAGGTCAGATTTGATCACTTCGACCAGATAAACTGCTTCATTACTGCATCTGATGACTTAATGCTTTGATTGTGTCTCCTGTGCTAGTTCAAACAGCAACTTTTTTCCTAATTTTTTCTAACAGGTTGGCCATTGTGATAAAGTAGTATCTGTCTGGTGCTTGTTCATTTTTAGACTTCTGAGCTAAACTTTCAAGAAAGGAATGCCTCTTCCAGACATGGATAAACTGTCTATTACTGTGACTGGCGCTTACACTGAATGGGAACCCTTCTTACACTCCATCTGTCATTATACTTACACATTCTAGTTATCTAACTAGAAACATGTTTCATATCAGCATATTTGAAGAGGCTGGAAACTAAGTGTAAATGAGTTGTTCTCTGGTTTCTAGCTGATAGATTGTAATGAGTGTAATGTGCTTTTCTGATTGCAAACAGTGTTCAATGAAGCCTGTGGGCACAACAAATAATTAATAATAATAATGAAGAATGGATGAATTGCTTAATTAAAGGCATTAAGGCATTTGTCAGGCCCTAAGGCATATTAGTTATGGCATCTGCTTTTGGCAAGAAATTCTGATTTGCCACATCCTCCTGTGCTTCATCTGGTTAATCTTTGCATTCTTTCAGGATAAAACATGAAGGGCCCTCTTACATCTTCAGACTGGATATATCTCCTACTTCCTTCCTGTCCATCACTTTCTCTCACAACCTGTTAAATTAATTCTGTGTAAATGGTGGAGTTTATGAATAGCAGAGATCAGCTTTAAGTCTCACTCTCACCAGGAAATTGGCTGTTGTTTGCCTAGTCTCCTTACTTCCTGTTTCTAGTGCAGTGCTTACAGTGATCATAATCTGGAAGCAACAACTTTGAGTGGTACACTGCAAATGCTGTATTGCCAATCAACCTGCTGTGTTTTTTAATTTTTGTTTTCCTGGCTGGAGTTGCTAACCTTCACTATCCCTGATGTGCCTTGCATCTAGGAGTCTCATACAAGGATTTAAAAAAAATAATTGATTTCTTATTAATAGAACTGATAGAAAAATATGAAGAATGTATCACCAAAATATGTCATTTCCCTCTACTTTCACCCATAAAACATTTAATGAAAATTGCCCAACAGTTCTACCAGTTAAAGACCATAGACTTGATCCTGCAAAATTTAAATGAGCTCATAACTTAACTCATATGAGTAATCCCATTTAAACCTATGCAAGTAAAAGTATACACGTTTAAGTGTTTGTAGGATCGAGTCCCAAATTCTCAGCTCCTTTTAAAGCTATATAGTATTTATATGGGGTGTGCTTGGTGAGAGATTTCTCTTTTGAAAGAGAAAAATGTCCTTGATCTATTTTACAGTACTCCAAGTTTTTGTGTTGTGTTTTGAGAGTGGCAAGTCACAACCCAACCTTATTGCTGGCCAGGTAGTCTTTCAAACTTGAGAGCTTTCCATTGAGAACAGCCTATCCGTGTGTTCCGTACCCTGAGAGTTCTTGCTGGGCTTTATCAATTGCATCTTACTGATGTAAGCATTTAATACATCTTGTGGTAAAAAGCACTTTTATCAGCACTTTCTAAGTCTCCTGTGATTAGGTCAACTTGGCAAAATTATATGGTCACCTTAATCTATTCAGATTCCATCTTTGGCTCCAGTATGATCCTGTGGAGCTTTCAAATCTTTTCTGTGATGTGGATAAGGAGAATGCCTTGCATTAGCTGGCACCTGACTTATGGTTATGGGGAGATAGCTTTTGTTGATTATACAGCTCGCTATGACTTTTGGCTGACCCTGAAGTGGACAAAAAAAATCACCATTCTCAGATATATCTCTTTTGTATTTTTTCTTACATATAGTCTTGCTGACAGCAGCCCATTATTTTAAAAGCACCAAACTGTGCTTTTTCTGCTATAAGTTAAATTGCACAACAGTTATTTGAACTGGTGGATTGATCTTATTGTAACTCTTCAACTTCTGCAGTCTGATTCAGGACAGATCTGTGTTTTTTGAACATTTATTCTAAGGAATGGTGGTGTTCTGATGCAGTGATGATAGAATCTCTATGCTGAACTGAATCAGAGAAAATTTCTGGTATTATATTAAAATGCCTAAATATAACTATATTTGTGTGCGCTCACTTAGAATGGAGAGATGAATGATATCATGAGAATCGAGGCAATGGTGAATTACACAGTGATGATATAAGCATAAAGTAGAGAGTGCTATTCTTCTTGAATTAGATTAATACTTTAGTAAGAAAATTGAACCTTTGTAGTTGAACCCTTAAACTGAACACACAGTTCCTTTCAGCCCAATTCTAGGGTTTGGGTTTTGGTTTTTGTTTCAAAATCTTAACCTTAATCAGCTTCTGCTTTATAGTCAGTGGACAGCTCAGCCCATTATCTTTGCACCATTCAACCTGTCAGATTTCATTAGCTTGCCATGTACAGAGAACTCCCTCTACAACCAATTGCTTGTTAATTCATCTACAACAAACTCTGAGGGATTTTCTTAAAAAGCCATTTTAGGCAAAGTAGTTGATTTATACTTCCTTTGGCACCACTTAGCCAAAGGTTCAACAAACATCAGATTTTTACAGCTCACCAGAGCTTTATAAGATTTTTTGCTGCTTGAGATTTTGAAGATAATCTGTTGGCAGTGCTTTTGGCAGTAGTTACCATGTTAAAAATGTTCACTTTAATAATATTGAATGGAACACTCCTTGGAACTTTTTTCCCCCATAGGGCAGTTGTCTTCATTAAAGTACATTAGAAATAATATGTTGCAGCTTCTTTTAGTTTCAGCATCTAGTGACAGAAGTTATTGATGCACATAGAGTATATTTATGTTGGATTGTCACAAGGCATTGAAACTTGCTTCTACAGGTATATAATTTTTTTTGGTAAGTTTTACATATCACTGTGAGACTGCCTATATTGCAATTATTGAGAGTCTCTTAAGGAGAAAACTAGCTGTCAGACTGAAAAGCTGATCATATCCATTCCCTTATTAGAATTATGAATCTTTCAAGTAGGTGTTACTGTAGTACAAATAATGAATAGTAATAACTGGCTGAATATGCTGATTATCTTTCGCAACATGCTTTTCTCATTGTTGGCTCTTTCCATTTGGCAAAGATAGTATCCATTTGGCAGCTCTCTGCTGCATTTCTGTTCCTTCCAGCTGGTAAATATTCCTGTTAAGTTTTCTTTTTCCTTATCACAGAGGTAATGGCAAATCCTCACAACAGTGCATGCTTGAGTGACTGGGTAGATAATGAAGGGATTGTCAGTGGTGATGGAGAAGGAGGCAGAGGTGAGAGTTTAGCAGGAAAGATGTTTGTTTTTTTCTCAAATTTGATTTTATGGAGCTGTAAGAAATCCTTGAAGGTGATATAAGAGCAACAAGTAGAGATAGGAGTCTGTCCAGAGGGCAAAGCGGTAATGAGGAGAGAAAGATTTGAGAGTAATTAGCGCAGAGCTGATGAGAGTGGAAGTGGATTAGGCCACCAGAGAGCTAGTGTAGACAAGGAAAAAGGAGGGAACTAAGGATAGACTGACTGGGAAATTCAAGTGCAGAGTAAGAGGAAGGAGGAATGTAAAGGTAATGATGGAGCAGTACCAAGGTAGGTGGAGAGCAAGCAAAGAACAGTCACAGATGCCTAAGGAAAAGAGGGGTCTCCACAACATCAAATACAGGGGAGTGATTGTGAAGAATGAATATGGAGAGGAGATTTTGAAAGGAAGAGTTATGAGTAACTTCAAGGGCAGTTTAGGTTGCATGGAGAGAATCAAGGAGAGCACTAGAGGAAATTAAGCTGAGACTCTGGAAGTAGGCATCTTATTCATAGAGCTTGGAGAAAAGGGAAGTAGGGGATGGGTCGAGTAAAGGTTTTATTAGGATAGGAATAACAGCATATGTAAGTGCAGAAGGGAAGAAGCAAAAAAAGAGAGAGAATTTAGAAGCCATGGAATGAATAACTGAGAGTGCAAGGGAAGACAGGGAACATGGGAAGAAAGAGAAGGAAAATAAATGGAAAGGGAACAGGATTTAAGGTGCTAAATGCATGAGTGTAGATAAGAGAAGTAGGATCAAAGGAATGAGACTGCATCAGATAAGAGTTGGAATGCTTGTCCAGTGGTACTGAATGAAGAAAGGACAACTGTATGCTGGGAGAAAGTATATGGTGGAGGACTTAGTCCAATAGATGCTTTTGTGAAAG
Organism: Mauremys reevesii; assembly: GCF_016161935.1. Lineage (NCBI taxonomy): Eukaryota > Metazoa > Chordata > Testudines > Geoemydidae > Mauremys > Mauremys reevesii. The sequence continues at coordinate 81,437,809 of NC_052627.1, read as the reverse complement.
CAGTCAGAAAGTGAGATATATGAATTCTATTATTAACAACCACAGGTGGTTATCTTCTACAAAATTCTGAATGCAAATTTAGGTTGTGGCCCTTTTCAAAACTTAACCCATTGAAATCAAATATTTTCCATACTTTACTCCTTATTTTTTAATAAAATACAGTACTTTACCCTTTCAAATATGTTAAACTCAGCATTAAAGCCTACATCAACATTAGTCAGATTTCATTAGCTTGCCATGTACAGAGAACTCCCTCTACAACCAATTAGTCTTCCATTTTGTATTCTTTAGAACACAAAGGTAACAGGAAGAAAAGAGGAAAGGGTAAGGTTTATGATAACCTAGTTGGGAGGGTGGTATCATCCTTTTATTCATTCATACTGAAAATGATCTCTGCCACTGCTGTTACTTGAAACCCTGCAGAGCTAATTCAAGTCTTTTCATTATGAAACAGGTGTTGGGCAGGGATGGTGTCCCTAGCTTCTGTATGAAATAAGAAGCTAGGCTCTTAATTTTCATTTGATGGCACTTTTCCTAAATCCCTTGCTTCTTTACGTTTGCTCCATATGATACATTCAACCTGGGATCAGTAAAAATGTTTGTTTTTGAAGTAACACACAATGGTTTGGATGTATTCAGCAGTAAAATAAAATAAAAATAACATTCATTAGTCTCCTTTTTAGTAAATAGTCCATGTGTACCTGTTTTGCTGTTTGTGTTGGTTTGTTGTTCGTTGGGGTCAGGTGGGAAAGCAAGGCTTAACTGCAGTAGAAACAGTGATGCACACTCTTCGTCATTCAAAGCAGATAATATTGTATATACTGAAAACAATTCTCCCATCAGCTGTGAAGATTAATAGAAATTATAATTAACCATTGCCAGTTTTAGAGTGCAGGCATAAATATTCTAACAAATTTTTCAATTTGTTTTGCATTTTCAGAAATAATTATTTAAGCCTTTGTCAGCGGATGGTATTCCATGATCCCAGTAAAGTAAATATTTTTTGATGGAAAGGTTGAGTTACTAATTCTTTTTCTTGTTTTCAATCCCAACAAAAACCCATGTTTGGTTAGGTTTTTTCTTTTTTTCCCTAGAGGAGGTAAATATCTTCAGGGTACAGATGTAGATATATACCTAAACAGATTGTATTGTGACTATGTGCACTACTAAAGAGCAAAGGTTTCTTTCTGCTTATTTTGGTTCAGTGAAATGAAGTACGTCATCTTGCTCGCTCTTTTTAACTATCGTGCATGAATGGTTACTTGCTTGAGAATAAAAAGAAACCTTAATATGATTTCCACTTCATCTAGAGGCTTGCCCTTTTTAGTCCAGTGCATCTTTTCTTACCTAGGGGACAGCAAAATCATATTAGTAATATTACAGAGCCAATAAAAAAGTTGGAATAATGGTATTTGTGATTTTTTTGGAAAAGAGATTTGAAACGTTGATCAAAGTAAATAGTAGAGATGACCAAAAGCATGGTATTTGATTCCAGAACTAGATGAGATTCAGAGTAGGGTTCAGGTTTGAGACTGAATCAGAGTCTGGGAATAGATTCAAAGTTAAATCGGGGCTAGGGGATGAGTTCAGAATCAATAGCACATATGTCTTGTGAGCTGTTCTCATGAGATTTAACCTGAGCTGGCTGAAACTCAGAATTTCTGGTGCACAGAAGATATGGCTTAGAAAATTCCATGAACTAAAAATAAAAAATAAAAAAAATCATTTCAGGAACACCAACATATGGTGTTTCTAAATGACCTATTATAGAATATCAGGATTGGAAGGGACCTCAGGAGGTCATCTAGTCCAACCCCCTGCTCAAAGCAGAACCAATCCCCAGACAGATTTTTACCCCAGTTCCCTAAATGGCCCCCTCAAGGATTGAATTCACAGCCGTGGATTTAGCAGGACAATGCTCAAACCACTGAGCTATCCCTCCCCCCTATGTGCCATGAAACCTGGAACCTTACTGAAACTGGCATGATTCTAAACTAAATTGGAAAATCAGTTGGAATTAGTAAGTACGTTTTTCATTTCTAGGAAAGGTGTTTAAATCAGGGAGCTGAGATTTTCTTGCAATGTCTGATTTTATTGTGAGGCTTGCAATGCTATTGTGAGAGTAGCAACACTGGGGCTAACATCTGATGACTTGATTGTGACTCAGTCCTACATAGCTCTTCCACTCTCTCCCTCTGTGTGATTGTTCAAGTCTTATTCAGCCTGGGTAGAGGGAGAGCAGGAAAGTTCTGTGCTCTCCCCCACTCCAAACCTTCAAGAGCAAGAGAGGAGGGAATGGTGAGGAGTAGGAGGAACCATAGCCCCGTTCTTTTCTCCACCTTCCTCCACATGCGAGGATGGGAGTATGCTGCTTCTGGAAATGGGCAGACCCTTCATTGGGCGGGTGGGGTAAGGAGTTTGGTATGAAAAAAAATGTGTGACGAGTCAGCAACAGCAAAGTGCTGCAAATGCTACTTTGGCAAGTAAGTTACAGAAAATGGGACAGTCCTGAGTGGCAAAATTTATAGGCAAAAATATGCAGAGTCATGTGGTAAAATTTAACAGAGAAGTTAATATCTTAAACCTGTAAGACCCACTGATAAATAGTGGGGCTCAGTGGTAGGCTTAATCTAAGATTGCAAGGGGGTTGGAAAAGTATGTTGGCCATGTCTAGAAGCTATGGCCTTTTATTACAGATTATACTGTTATATGTAGCAGTGCATTGTTTCACATCTTCCCCTATTAAAGTATCCACATTTTCCTGTGCAACAGGAATTTCTTGCCATGTTCACTGCCATTTACTAAAATTTTATTTTCTTATGACTCAGTGGTATGATATAAATTAACTTATGCAGCTAATTTTTGTAGTAGCTTCCTCCTCCCTTCCCATTTTTATTATAATGGGGCAGGGGTCGGCAACCTCTGGCACGCAGCGCGCCAGGGTAAGCACCCTGGTGAGCCAGGCCAGTTTGTTTACCTGCCACGTTGGCAGGTTCGGACGATCACGGCTCCCACTGGCCGCAGTTTGCCGCTCCAGGCCAATGGGGATGGAAGGAAGCTGCGGCCAACACATCCCTCAGCCCGCGCCGCTTCCCGCAGCCCCCATTGGCCTGGAGAGGTGAACCGCGGCCAGTGGGGGCCACAATCAGCCAAACCTGCTGATGTGGCAGATAAACAAACTGGCCTGGCCTGGCGAGTCATGTGCCAGAGGTTGCTGACCCCTGTAATGGGGGATGCAGGTCCGATGAAGTTAATGGCAAGTCTGTCTTTGACTTCAGTGGGAGGAGGACTGGGCCCACAATCTCTAGTTAATTAGAAAATAAAGTCTACTAAAATCAAATTATATCTCAACATGCCGTTGACCTAAAGCAAAGTTTCATAATCTTTAAAAATCCATTAAAATACTGGAATTGCTCAAAAATCCGTTCAAGTTGTTGTAGTTTCACCTCTTAGACACCAGAGGGAAAAATATTCCACATTTTTCGAGCCTAGAGATACAATCCAAAATGTAGAACTTTTCACCTTACCCACCAATTTTCATAAATAGAATCATTCATTCATTCATGCCCGTCACCCCAACCGGGGTATGGGCCGCCAACCACAGATCTCCAGAGTCTTCTATCCTGGGCCATTCGCTCTAGCTGGTTCCAGGTATAGCCCATTAGCATTTCTCACTCATATTCTAGCACTAGTAACAATTGATTGACTATACAGCAGTCATTTTGTAATAGCTTCTTGAATCAGCACTGCGCACCATAATATATTTCTTTACTGAGCAGTAATTTACAATCAGCCTATGATAGACCCCGATCATGCAGTCCTTACTTTGGTAAACCCCACTGAAATCAGTGGGGATTTTGCCTGACTAAGGACTGCTGGATCAGTCTCATATTCTACAATGTGTCTGAATTTCCCAGAAGCTGTGTTCCTTTAGGGTACAGAATCAGAATGTCTCCTGTACAGTGCTGAGGTCCCTCAACTCTAGCTCTCTTCAACAGTTGAGGGACTTCAGCACCCTGTAGGATTAGACCAAAAGAGAACCAGTTTTAATGTTTTCCTTTCTCCCCTTCTTCTCAGTACAATAGACACACTTAACTATAAGTGCTGCATTTTTTTTCTAAAACTGTCTACTAATCATTACTACTTAGTTATGACCATTCTTGCAGAGAACTGAAAGCAGTTTTAAAGCTAACAATCATCAGTCAGTTAAAATGAAGGAGCAGCCTACTGTTGTTCCTACAAGAAGAATATTGTGCCCTCAATGTGTATCAGTTCTGATATTCTGGCACTCGCTTTCTTGGAGAGATTTAGGGTTTTTTTAACATTCTTTCATTTAACAATGAATTACCCACATTTCCTCTACTTTCTTTTTTTATATATCTGCAGGGAACAATTTTTGTAATCTTGTTAATGAAATAGCAGTCTTTCACCTCCACTACCTGGCATAGTAATAGCAAGTAAGGGAAGAAGACAGGGCCAAAAGTCTATTGCTTCAGGAGACACTACTTTTTTCTTTTGTATTGAAAAGAAAGTATGTCTCCAGAAGAACCTACAGATTTTTTTCACAATCTAGCGAAGATCCTCTACAAGAAGCTGGTTTTTGTTCTTTTTTTCCAATAAGAAAACTGTTTATCTTCTTGTTTTGGTAACAAGGACTTTGACTTGGATTCTCAGGACAAACTTTCTCCATCTGACTGTTTTCTTCTAAAATTAATTTAGAAATTGAAGTTAAATCTAGCTATCAATAGCGCACACTTCCCTATATTGCCAATATGCTGCCTCCTTTGACTGAGGACCTTTACAGGTGAGCATGCAGTTCAGAGCCATTCACTACTTGGCCTCTCTGCTGAGATTGCCAATCAGGGTCATCATCTGGTGGTGGTTTTTGTGATCTGCAAACATCTCTTTGCTAGGAAATGAGCAGAGGTCACTGACTCTTTTCTAATCACCAAACAACCAAGAGACAGAATGTTAGGATACCTATCCTATATACACCTGTAGTCACTGCAGGGATAGTTACAATCCAGCTGACAATGAGCCTTCCTGCCCAGGTAGACAGACTGTCACTGATTACAAATAGTAACCCTAAAGAGGAGAGTCTCCTGATTTATCCAGTTTTGCTATGTGATTATTTTCAAAGGGGAGAGAGTAATCCAAACCTGGGACAAAGAATGGCATTTACAACCTCTTCTCTTCAGTATGACTCTCTCATGATCAACTTAATCTTTCATTTAGGAAAGTTACTGTACTTCTGTTCTTCACAGAGAAGACCCTATCAGCAGCCCCTTTCCCCATTATCATTATTATCAGAGTCCATCAAAAAAGAGAGAGGGAAAACAGCTATGTTATTTTAATAACCAACTGGCTGTGATGCTTGAGTTGTTAAATAACTGATTGGCCAATATCTTTTCTGCTGCTCTTGGTCTTCTTATTTATATTGTGCCATCAGTGCTTTACAATAGGAAGAGTATGCTGAATAAAGAACCAAATCTGTAACCTGAAGAGAAGGAGTGGGTATAGAGTATAGTACAAAGTGTGCACATGGACTGTATAGGCAAACAGTGACGTGGTCATATCTGGAAAGCTTTGCGGAACAGGATATGCAGCACCTGAATGTTTTAAAACTCAGCCTGAGCAGTGGCATACCGTGACACTTTCAGTAAGGCATGCCACAACTTTTTTGCATACAAGGCGTAAACTACAAAATGGTGTCCTCTATGGGCATGCAAGGTCATGCTGTGGGGAGGACACCATTTTGTTTTACAAAATTGGGTTACTAAGAAAAAAATCCAGAATAAGGAAGATATGAACACCACACAGTCTCATTTTATTGCCATCTAGAAGCAAATCTATTTCCTCTGCACCCTCAAAGATTTGGAACAGGTTTGAATGCTGATGTGAAAAGAAATAAGTAAAATAAGCAAGCAAAGGAAAAGAAAACTCAAAGCCAAAATTACACAGTGAATAATGAGCTGGAGGCCTTAACCTTCCCCTCCAGAAAATCCTTCTTGTGGCAACAGAACTCATTTCACTGGAATGAAACAGCAAAGTTGCTTCATTTTATTCACCAGCTCACCACTGATAGTGCTAGAGCTTCTCTACACAGAGAATGCAAGTCCATTGGAAGGACTGATGGTCATGTTCTGTAAAAGAAAAGAAAATCTATAATAAAATTGTCCTCCCTGTTTATATGAAGTCATGTTTTGTGTTCATTTTTGAATATTTGAAAAGGATTGTTCCCTTTATGCATGAGGGGTTTCTACTTTTAGTTTCCACCAGTATCAACAGAACCACCGGCTATCCTTTTATATTGATTCTTATTTAGTCCTTATGAAGTCCAAGAAAATATGAAGGGAACGGAGTTCTTCTATAGATAATTTAAGACTATTTGAATAAACTCACTGTTCACAGGCCTGATGAAAAATATATTGAACATGTTGCTAAATTACTCTTCATGGCTATCCCAGTAGAAATTATAGCCTGTGGTTTTCTTCAGCAATTTCAGTTTGTCCTGCTTGCCTTTATTTTATATTGTTCTATGCTGTTCAGTTTTCTCTGGAGCAAACAGTTTTACAGGAAAAAGAAGTGTATTTTTTGAAAATGCAGTTGGAAATAGCATTGTTAACTATTAATTATTCCATAATAATATACCAGTGTAAAAATAAGAGTCTGGATTTTGTTACATGACTGCCTTAATTACTATTTGCTGTAAAAAGATTTTCAAGTTCAGTTTTTTTTATTGTGGTTAATCTATATAGAACCTATTTGTGAATATTCTTACTATTGTCTAGTTTTCACCAACAGACTTAACCTTGTCTCCTCTCACTGCTGGGTTGGCAGCCATTCAAAATGAAAAGTACATGCTTCTTCCATGCTAGCCTTTCTTTATTTTATATCCATCTCTCCACAAGAAATGGTTACTCACCTTCTTGTAACTAATGTTCTTTGAGATGTGTTGCACATATCTATTATGCTGTAGGCAGTGCGTGTCTCGTGCAGCAGCATGGGAAAGTTTTCTCAAGCAATACCCATAGGGGCAGCCACATATGTACCGTGACGTCTCTCGTGCTCCGAGCTGAGAGCATCAAAGGTGGAGCATTAGCACTTATGTCCTGATAGTCAAAAGCAGCCAAATATTAATGAAAGGAGTTCTACAAGTTGATCAATTTCCATAAGAAAGTGAATTGTTTTGTATATATTTAACCAGATTAGAAGTTGTATGTTTGAAGCTTGTTTACAGTTAGTTTAAATTTCTGAAAAGTTATTACCAGACTATAATTTTCATTTAATCTGTTAGGAATGTGACTGCATGATGACTTTGAAACTTTGTTTCCTACCAATCACTTGCCAGTGCCTGGCTTTCTCATAGTATAATGACTTGACTAATAATGAATTTATATGCCTAATGAGAAGAACTTTTCAGGGTGCTAAATAAGTTAGAAGTGATATATTTAATACTGTGTAAAATATATCAAGGAGATGTTCAAAAGTACACATTTTGAAAGGCATTGTAAGTAACGGACTGCAAATATTTACAAAGACAGCAAACCAGCCTACTTAGCATGATTGAAAAGTTTCAGATAATGACTTCCACAAGTACACAGAAGTAAATGATAGGCTTGTTTGAGCACGTATCCATGCAGTTGCTAATGCGGTTGCTAAATGTCCTCTTCACTCCTAATATGCATACATTAGTCCAAGTAATACTAATGAGACTGGTGTATGTTCAACAAGGGGAAAATATATCCCTAATGCATGAGTCTTGTTGATAAGATTTATGAATATTAAACAATCAAGTTGCATACTATTGTTTCCCACTGTTTTCTAATACTATTTATTTAACAATTTCTATAACAAATTACCAGGTTGGATCAGATGAATGCATCTTAAAAAAATACCTGGCTGATCTGTGTTCATAACAGAGATGGGCTTGAGCCATAACATAAGAACATAAGAATGGCCATACTGGGTCAGACCAAGGGTCCATCCAGCCCAGTATTCTGTCTACTGACAGCGACTAATGCCAGGTGTCCCAGAGTGAGTGAACCTAACAGGTAATGATCAAGTGGTCTCTCTCCTGCCATCCATCTCCACCCTCTGACAGACAGAGGCTAGGGACACCATTCCTTACCCTTCCTGGTTAACAGCCATTAGTAGACTTAACCTCCATGAATTTATCTAGTTCTCTTTTAAACCCTACTATTGTCCTAGCCTTCACAACCTCCTCAGGCAAGGAGTTCCACAGGTTGACTATGCACTGTGTGAAGAACAACTTCCTTTTATTTGTTTTAAACCTGCTGCCCATTAATTTCATTTGGTGGTCCCTAGTTCTTATAGTATGGGAAGAAGTAAATAACTTTTCCTTATTCACTTTCTCCACACCACTCGTGATTTTATATACTTTGATCATATCCTCCCTTAGTCTTCTCTTTTCCAAGCTGAAAAGTCCTAGCCTCTTTAATCTCTCCTCATATGGGACCCGTTCGAAACCCCTAATCATTTTAGTTGCCCTTTTCTGAACCTTTTCTAATGCCAGTATATCTTTTTTGAGATGAGGAGACCACATCTGTATGCAGTATTCAAGATGTGGGCATACCATGGATTTATACAAGGGCAATACGATATTCTCCATCTTATTCTCTATCCCTTTTTGAATAATTCCTACCATAGTTTGCTTTTTTGACTGCCGCTGCACGCTGTATGGACATCTTCAGAGAACTATCCACGATGACTCCAAGATCTCTTTCCTGATAAGCTGTAGCTAAATTAGCCCCCATCATATTGTATGTATAGTTGGGGTTATTTTTTCCAATGTGCATTACTTTACATTTATCCATATTAAATTTCATTTGCCATTTTGTTGCCCAATCACTTAGTTTTGTGAGATCTTTTTGAAGTTCTTCACAGTCTGCTTTGGTCTTAACTATCTTGAGCAGTTTAGTATCATCTGCAAACTTTGCCACTTCACTGTTTACCCCTTTCTCCAGATCATTTATGAATAAGTTGAATAGGATTGATCCTAAGACTGACCCTTGGGGAACATCACTAGTTACCCCTCTCCATTCTGAAAATTTACCATTTATTCCTACCCTTTGTTCCCTGTCTTTTTAACCAGTTCTCAATCCAAGAAAGGATCTTCCCTCTTATCCCATGACAACTTAATTTACGTAAAAGCATTTGGTGAGGGACCTTGTCAAAGGCTTTCTAGAAATCTAAGTACACTATGTCCACTGGATCCCCCTTGTCCACATGTTTGTTGACCCCTTCAAAGAACTCTAATAGATTAGTAAAACATGATTTCCCTTTACAGAAGCCATGTTGACTTTTACCCAACAATTTATGTTCTTCTATGTGTCTGACAATTTTATTCTTTACTATTATTTCAACTAATTTGCCCGGTACTGATGTTAGACTTACCGGTCTATAATTGCCGGGATCACCTCTGGAGCCCTTTTTAAATATTGGCGTTACATTAGCTATCTTCCAGTCATTGGGTACAGAAGCTGATTTAAAGGACAGGTTACAAACCATAGTTAATAGTTCTGAAATGTCACATTTGAGTTCTTTCAGAACTCTTGGGTGAATGCCCTCTGGTCCTGGTGACTTGTTACTGTTAAGTTTATCAATTAATTCCAAAACCACCTCTGGTGACACTTCAATCTGTGACAATTCCTCAGATTTGTCATCTACAAAGAATGGCTCAGTTTTGGGAATTTGGATATGAATCTGAACTTAACTAAAGTTCAAGTGAGGGTTCAGTACCTCCTGCAGTATATAGTTACGTTGCCACCATTCATATGTCTACCAACATTCTGTGTGCCAAATTTATCATATGGGTTACTCCATGTTGCTGTAATTATGTCAATGATGAATTTGACCCTATGTATATAATTTTTTAAAAGACCACTAAGGGCCCCATTAACTTAAGTGGGAACAGGAGGAGACATTAAGAGAAGAATTTCTTGATACATCAAGAAGCACCTTTATATAAATATTATTTTTTTCTGATTTGGCTGTGTCTTCATATTTCATAAACTGTTTGCCAATGACAGTTAATGTTTTTTGTCCTAGCCATAACTATAGAAGATTTGGATCTTGAGCGCCAATCTATGTTTACAGCAAGCATTTCTATGTAAGCTGCAAGAAATGGGAACATACATTTTGTTAATCTACTAACAAAGATTAAGTGTAATTCAAGATGGATTAATCTGCATTCTACAAAATTGAACTCTGCTGTACTCAGTACCAAGCTTGTTGTTCCATAGCATTGCAATTAATCCTCAATGAAAGAAATTCTCATTGAGAAAATCAGTCATAATGAAGCTGAAAACTAGTACAACAATATAAATGAAAAGTACTGTATTGATTTAGTTTCTCTATATTAGTGTAAGCAGAGTCGGGATGAGCTCTACCCTGACATCTGGTGGTGAATTGTGGCAAGTTGTGGAAAAGAACTTCAGGGGCTGATCGTGTTTGCATAGGCACACTCACCCCACCTAGCATGAGCTCACAGCAGCTCAAATGGTCACATTGGCTGCTGTGGAATCCCCAGTTTCTCTGTTATTGAGGCAGGAAGAATAAAGTGTTACCCTGATTATTTGAATCAAGGACAGTGGAACTGTTTTATGACAGAGGGACTCGCTATCAACTAAGTAGCACTCGCTAGACAAGGGACATGGGTTCCAAAACCCAGTGAATGGAGAGAGGCTGGGGACAGGCATTTGTACCTGATGGTATGCGCCCCTTTTGAGGGCCTGAAACACCAATTGCACCACCTCCTCTCTCCACTGTGGAATATCAGAGCTAATTTTGATTCCATTAGGAATCTAGTTACAGGCTGCTGAGCTGAATTCACTTTGGGCCAATGGTGCACCAGCACTGAGGCTCCCCTACTACAAGCTGAAATCACTAAAGAGCTGAAATTACTAAGAGATGAAATCACTGAGTGCGGGGGAGAGGGTGAAGAGGGGAGCTGAAGATATGTTGCTGAGCGGCTGGCGGGGCGGAACCGTTCGTGGGATGGCTGGAGCGGCTCACGGGACAGCTGATGGAACGGAGTGGCTGGTGGAGTGGCTCACGGTGAAGGCTGCAGCAGAGCCCCACGGAAAGGTGGGTCAGTTGGCTTCGGTTTTGGACTTAAGACCCTGAGGGGAAAAGACACTGCCAAACTTACTTGGGGGTGGGTCTTTTGCTCATGGGTTGTGTTATGAATCCTGTTTGTGGTGTTTCCCTAACATAATGCCACATTGTTTCCCTCCTTTATTGCAAGGATTTTGCTACACTCAGACTCTGTGCTTGCGAGAGGCGCCCAGGGGGTGTGGTATGTAATTGTCCCAGGTCACTGGGTGGGGGCTCGAGCCGGTTTTGCATAGTGTTATTGAAATGGAATCCCTAGATACTGAACCCAGTCCTTGTTGCTGCCAACTCAGACAGGCAGAAGGGTTAGATTAGCACAATAATATCCAGTGGTTTTTCTGCTGCAGTTATGTCATTTTTATGGCATGTATTTTCTATTTAAAATACTTCATAAATTTTCAGCTAAACAATGATATTTCTTTTAAGAAGATATGATTTTATAACTGTTTGGAATGAGAGAGAAATGTTTGTATTTAAAAAAAATATAGTGCCAGTCAGTGTGGTGACATTATTTGTTTGGTTGTACCTTAAGTTCAGGTGACTTCTTTAAGAAGAAGAAATTGTTCTATAATAAGGCTTGGCATTCCCTCTGTAACCTAAGATACTATAAAAGACGTATGGGGGAAACTGAAATTCTTATGGAAAATTGCAGTTTCTTAACAATATCAATGTTAATTTTTTTCCTAAAAAAAAAAAAAAAAGAACCAGGTGGAAAGATGATTTTCATTCATGATGGTTTGGGAAAACCTATTTGCATCTAATAAATTTAATGGTTCAAGAATTACTCATCTGTGAGATAACATACCACTGCTGGATTACCAAGGTCCTGGAAGCTCATGTTGACTCACTGAGTAAGCATTAGTCATGCTTGTTAAAACTGATTCAGGACTATTTCAGTTTATTGTAGAATCATAGGACTGGAAGGGACCTCGAGAGCTCATCTAGTTCAGTTCCCTACACTCATGTCAAGTATTAGCAAGACCATTCCTGACAGGTGTTTGTCTAACTTGCTCTTAAAATCTCCAATGATGGCGATTCCACAACCTCCCTAGGCATTATATTCCAGTGCTTAACTACCCTGACAGGGAGTTTTTCCTAATGTTTTTCCAACCTCAGCCTGCCTTGCTGCAATTTAAGCACGTTGCTTATGGGCCTATCCTCAGAGGTTAAGGAGAACAATTTTTCTCTCTCCTCCTTCTAATAGCCTTTTATGTACTTGAAAACTGTTATCATGTCCCCTCTCAGTCTTCTCTTCTCCAAGCTAAACAAACGCAGTCTTTTCAATCTTCCCTCATAGGTAAGGCTGTGGGTCTGTCACGGAGGTCATGAAAGTCACAGATGCTGTGACTTTCTGGGACCTCCAGGACTTCTGCAGTGGCCGGTGTGGCTGGTCTGGGGGCTGCCTGAGCCACTGTGCACTGCGCCCGCCCCTCCCTCCAGCAGCAGAGGGCTTAGGGTTGAGGCAAGGAGTTGGGGTTTAGGAGGGGGTTTGGGCTCTGGGTGGTGCTTACCTGTGTGTGTGTGTGGAGGGGAACCTGGAAGCAGCAATATGTTCCTCCCTTGGCTCCTAGGCAGAGGCGCGGCCAGGCAACTCTGTGCATTGCCTCTGCCTGCCGGTGCCAGAGCAGATGCTGGGGTGGGAGCACCGTGGAGACCCCCCTGACCGCGTCTCTGCCTAGGGGCTTCAGGGACATGCCAGCTGCTTCTGGGAGCTAAACAGAGCCAGGTGGGAGCCTGCCAGCCCACCCCCAGCGGCAGTGGGGGTCCCAGACTGCACGCTGCCACCTGTTCCCCCCAGCACCAGTGGGGATCCTCAGCTGCACCTCCCTAAAGCACCCACAGAGCCCCTGGGCTGCCCCCTATCCCAGAGCACCCCCTGCACCCCTTCCCGCCTCAGAGCACCCAAGTTTTAGTCAGGGATATATGGTACAAGTCCTGGCTGCCCTTGACTTATCCATGAGTTTTACTAAAAATACCTGTGACTAAAATGTAGCCTTACTCATGTTTTCTATTCTAGACCTTTAATCATTGTTGCTCTTCTTTGGACTTTCTCCAATTTGTCCGCATCCTTTCTGAAATGTGGTATCCAGAACTGGTTACAACACTGCCAGTTGAGGCCTAATCAGCGCAGAGTAGAGTGAAATAATTACTTCTCATGTCTTGCTGACAACACTCCTGCTACTGCATCTCAAAATGATGTGGTGTGTTTTTTTGGGGGTTTTTTTTGGTTTTGTTTTGTGTTTTTTTTGTTTGTTTGTTTGTTTTTGGCTGCAGTGTTACACTATTGACTCATATTTAGCTTGTGGTCCACTCTGACCCCCAGATCCCTTTCTGCAGTACTCCTTCCTAGGCAGTCATTTCTCTTTTTTGTATGTATGCAACTGATTGTTCCTTCCTAAGTGGAGTACTTTGCATTTGTCCTTATTGAATTTCTTATGTCCTTATGCAACCAGTTTTTTGAAAATTAAAAACAGACTAGACATATATACATCTATATATACTTGTGTAAGTTAATTCCTCATTTTTCTCTACTATCTCCATGACTTTCTTGGACATTCATCTGTTTGGGTTTTTTTAATGTACTTATCAAGTTCCCTGATAAGTACACTATGAGAAAAAAGAAAACAAAATATTGTTTAGATTAGCTGAAATTATAGGCTATATGGAGGCATACGTGAAATCAAACTAGAAGTCATTGCTTTTCTGTGTCACAATATGTGTATGTGTAGATAGCTATACATTTGGGAATAGTTTTAGTACAAAATACTTTTGTCCAAATCACTGCTTGAACAGTAATTTTCACAGCAACTAAAACTATTTTCCAAATCCAATAAAATTGAGCCACTAGGACATAGTTAATCTCCCAGCAAACTTTCAAAAGCATGAATTACATAATGTTCAGTATCACAGGGGTAGCCATGTAAGTCTGGATCTGTAAAAAGCAACAAAGAGTCCTGTGGGACCTTATAGACTAAGAGACTTATTGGAGCATAAGCTCCATTATATGTTCAGTATAATTTCTCATATTACATATTAAAAAGAGAACTTATATGGCCCAGCACGTACTTATTCTATGAATTTCACAAATGTCTGCCACTTAAAATTTTGCTTGTGACTCTGAAATTATTCTAAAAATACAGCCCATCAAATTCCATCAAACATGATTTCAAATGGTTGATCCTGCGTGGTGTGTGAGTGCCCTCAATTCCTATTGTCTTCATAGTTATGAAGTTGTAGATGTCCAACATACAGCCACATAAATGGAATGCAAAATCTGAAAAGAAAGAGCTAGGAAAAAACCCTACAGTGTTCTGCTCCAGCTTTACCTCTCAAGATTTATGGAGTCCTAATCCTTATTTATGCACCCAGTGATTAAAAGCTTGTTCTCTCACTGCATACAACATGGTATGTTGATAATTAAGATGATTATTCAAATGTAACTAATAAAAGTATGATATAACCGTTAATCCTTTGTAAAACTAGTCTACATTCTATGGGCGTGGTTCTTTCATTGGTTTATCAAAGACTGTAACATAAATGACCATTGGGAAACCTCAAAAAGTATCTTTATATATTTCTGATAAACTTCTAAAAGTTTTATGCTCCCAAACTTTATAGACTGCAACTTTAATACCTCAGGACATGATCAGATCATATTTCATAGTTATGAATGGTCAAACCCAAATAATAACCTCCCTAGACTTTTCCCAAGACTGATGGCCTTTTAGCCTCTGATGGCCCCCTTCGTGGGGCCTGTGTGGACACTATTGTGAATCTGGCCTTTGAAGTATTAAATGCACCTACTTTTGAATCATGTCCTTTTGGGGAGAGTCAACATCAGAACATAAAGACCAGTTGTTACGTTGTCTGCAAGAATAAAAAGGATTAACTCTTTGTTCTCCAAGTTACTTGTAGCCCATTAACGAGTAAATGGTTCAAGATTTTGAAACTCTACATTGAAATTCTACTGGGGAAAAAAGCCCTTACTAAAGTAATGATGATTTTAATGAAACTATAAATGTGTGTAGTGTGCAGTGAACTAGGAGATGTATGTTCTTTAAACTCTGCAGATTTTATGCCAATTCTAATGTATTTGTCAATGTTTGTAGAAGAGATTCTATTGCAGATTATTTTCAACTCATGTTTGAGAACTCTAGTTTGGGGATGGGTGGGGGGTGGGGGGGAGAAGACCAGAAGTGGTGGGGGGAAAAGGTGGGTAATAACTCCAATTGTGTCTTGAGCTTTTAAGTGGTTAACTCTTTTCTAATTTGCTATGTTCTGTAGGTATCTCACTTTTGTATGCTTGACATACTCTGACCTTTTCTAGATATACAGTATATAGCTAGGTGGTCAAAAAAGAGTGACAACTTAGTTCAGTCATGGGATTGATCCATACAGTATATCTAAATGTTCTGATAGACATGAAGTGAGTTTGTGAGCTGGAGGAAAGGGTCTCTCTTGAGCTCTCAGATCGTTTGGAGTGCAGTTTTTCATTCTATTTCTTGTTCTTGTGCCACATTCTTAATGGAAAGGTCATTTTTTCCTCATTTGAATGATATTGCATGTGTGAGAGATGTGTTGCCCAAGGATGAAGTGCCAATAGTGGAGTAATTGAAATAGAGGAGGATGTTAGGAGGGTTTTCCCACACACACAGACATACACAGATTCTGCTTTAATGTGGAATGTGTCAGAAAGGGGAGGGAGAAAAAAGCCTCTTGCAAACTGCCAGGTGACTTTTTTTTTTTAATTCAGAGTCACAGCTGTCACAGTTCTAACCAGAGAACTAAGAAGATAGAATGACTCTCCTTGGAAATCTAGCATGTTGCTAGTGTAATCAATTGCAGGATCTGGGTTCGGTATGGTGGTTGTTGGTTTGTTTCCTGCCTTTTGCTGCATCTCTTATTCTTGTAAGTTG
Organism: Mauremys reevesii; assembly: GCF_016161935.1. NCBI lineage: Eukaryota > Metazoa > Chordata > Testudines > Geoemydidae > Mauremys > Mauremys reevesii. The sequence continues at coordinate 81,421,757 of NC_052627.1, read as the reverse complement.
CATGGGGAGAAAAAACATGAAGTGGTAGACATTCATGAGATGTTCTTTTGGCAGCAAATCTCTAAAGCACAGAGCGACAGTGACAATAACACTAAATTTCGGCTGGTCACCCTAAACTTGAATGCCAGGCTGGTCATCATTAATGCACTAGCATTCAGATTCCTGGCCATGGATATTCTTGAAATATCTATCTATGACATGGTCATGAATGTAATATTAAAGCTATATATCACTGAGACCTATGTGTAGGCCTTGTAATAGTGCAATTCTTCTTAGCTATCCACATAGTGTAACGCAAATGGTGGGAAGGGGAAAGGTGAGGTGTTGGGATGGTTAGTGTCTGACCTGAGATGTATAAAATGTCTGATTCGAGAGATGAAGTCCTTCCAGTGCATCCACTTAACTTTATCTTAGGACTTATAAACTACTAACATAGAAATGCATCTTACATCAGCCAATCGAAAGGCAGTCTTTGTACTAGAGTCACCAGAAATTATCTCTGGTGGAGAATGGGGAGAGGGTCTGCAGTGTACACATGCAGATGACAACTTTGGCCTGAGATATTTGGTTTTCATATCAACAATTAGATTTATTCCAAATGAGTTTTGGCTCTATACATACAAGTGAGCACACTGTGGATTCTGTATGTGTTCTTAAGTGAAGAGAGAGATGTTTGGAGTTTAGTGAACACACCTCTATCATGGGTCTTACCAGTGTCCTGTCAATGAGGAGTGCATGCAGAGATGATCAGATGATCCTTGTGGGGGGAGGGGTAGCTCAGTGGTTTGAGCATTTGCCTGCTAAACCCAGGGTTGTGAGTTCAATCCTTGAGGGGGCCATTTAGGGAACCGGGGTAAAAATCTGTCTGGGGATTAGTCCTGCTCTGAGCACGGGGTTGGACTAGATGACCTCCTGGGGTCCCTTCCAACCCTGATATTCTATGATTCTGTGATCTGCCCTCTGAGGATGCTACTGCACACTTTGAGGGATAATGTGGGACATTACAACCAATGCATAATTTGTGCTAAGGCTTGCATTGGCTGAGTCCTGGCACCTCTGGGCTTGGTAGTTCATAGCCCCAGGTCCTCTGGGCTTGCTGTGTCAGTTATTAGAGTAAAAATATTGCTTGAGCCCCAGTGCCTCTTTCATTACAAATTAAGCACTGATTACCACAATATGTTGACTGTGAACATCATGTTCTGTTCTAGCTTCTGGACCATGTTGTCCTCCCAGATCACCAGTACTTACCAATGTTCTTCCAAAGATTAATTCAGAGGACCTAAGAACAGAGTGCCATTTACTGAAGGACAAGCTCTGAAACTAACCACCTCTGTCTTGAATAGTTTTTTGTGAAACTACGCTATGGCTCTGGAGGGGCTCTGGGTCAAATTCCAATTTGGTGCAAGCAGGTGCAACTCTGCAAAGAGGTGCAAGCAATTGCACCTATTTATACCAGAACTGCATTTGGCCCCAAGAAATTTCTTCTCTAACATAGCATCTGTGAAATTAAATTGTTCTGGGTGACAGGCAATCTAATTACACTGGAATGGTTTTTGCTTTTATTTATTTTTAAATTAGTAGGCCCATAATATGATATCTAATTCTGGTGATAGTACCAGCACATTCTGCCTGCAGTTAGAGTGACTGCTATTGCGGCTTCAAATGGCAAAATAGCTTCTGGAATTTTAAATTCCTTCAGAGTTCTCTGAAATGATTATTTTGTACGTTCCTGGAATAAGACATTAGAATTACTTAACTGGTGCAAAACTCATAGTTAGAATGTTAAAGAGCTGCTGACAATGCACACATCTGTAATTTGATAACTAAATTAATTCTGCCTTAAATTGAATGCTTTTTAAAGTTTTTCCATGTGGTGTGAACTGTTCTTTAAATATTATAGTATGTCTAATTTATCAATAATGACATATCAATAAATATAACTTCTGTTCTAGTTTTTGTTAGTTGTCATAATAATTTGTGAACCCAGCACAACATACTCAAATTCCAGTTAAAACCAGTAGTGTTATATTTATTATAGTGAATAATTCCACATCCCTACCCAGGGCCGGCTCCAGCATTTTTGCCGCCCCAAGTGGTGCGGGGGGGGGGGGGGGAGAAAAGGCTGCGATCGGCAGCACTTTGGTAGCAGCTCTACCACCACCACTTTGTTCTTCGGCAATTTGGCGGTGGGTCCTTCCCTCCGAGAGGGACTTGCCGACGACGAGCCGGACATGCCGCCCCTTGTCATTGGCTGCCCCAAGCACCTGCTTGGTGTGCTGGTGCCTGGAGCCAGCCCTGTCCCTACCCATGCTTCCAGACCAACTCACTCTCCCCATCCTCACCCACCCAATGTTGGAAGGCATCATCAATATAGAGGAGGATCAGAGTATTGTAGGAATAATTGAATGACTTTGAAGACTAGAATGAGAAATAAGATGAAATTTGATAGTGCAAATTGCAAGGCCATGTACTTAGGGACTAATCTGAATTCTGCTGTAAATTGGGGCCTTATCAGTTGGAAATGATGGGAGAAGAAGAAAGACCTTTGTGTATTAGTCAGTCCTGGGATGACTATGAGCCATCAGTGGGATGCAGCTGTGAAAAAGGCAAATGCAATCCTAGGATGTATAAACTGAGGTATTTCCATTAGAGAGAGGGAAGTATTAATGCTATTGTACAAAGCACTGCTAAGACTTCATCTGGAATATTGTGTGCAATTCTGATCACCTGTGTTCAAGAAAGACAAATTCAAACTGGAACAGGTGTGGGGCAGAGCTACTAGGATGATCAGGGGAATTGAGAGCCTATTTTATGAGATGAGACTAAAACAGCTTGACCTGTTTAGCCTAACAAAACAAAGGCTGAGAGGGAATATGCTTGCTCTCTATAAATACATCAAAGGGGTAGCCGCTAAGGAGGAAGAAGAGCTATTTTAAGGTAAAAAACAATATTGATACAGAAACAAGTGGGTATAAACGGGTCATGAAAAAATTTAGGGTAGAACTTAGAACATTTCTAAACATCAGAGGAGTGAGGTTCTGGATCAGCTTTCCATTAGGAATAGCCAGGCCCTTTCAGAGGTCCAAAGAGGTCTGGGCCACTTCAGGCTTTTGAAGCCCCTTGCCATAATAAAAATAAAAAAAATGATGATACATGAAAACAAAATAAGGCATCAAAAAAAAGTGAGACAGAATTTGAATATCTTTTTATTTAACAAATGCTTTTCTAGCCTTTCTGTGCAAAAAATTTCTTTTACCAAATCACATCTCTTATTTGCTTAAATTTGCAGCTTTAAGCTGAAAGAGTGTCACGTTTTGGTCCGATAGGAATGTGCATAAAAACAAGTTGTGAAATTTATAAAGTGCCAAAAAATCAACAAGTGTCTAAATTTGAGGTCCCCTTTGAACTTGAGGCTCTGGCCAAATGGTCCTCCTGGCCCCCTGTCTGATTGCTCCCACTATTCCCAGGACCAAACAACCTAACTAATTTTAAGATGGTGTTTGACAAATTTATTAATAGGATTACATTATGGGGTTGCTTGCAGTAGCAGATGACTGGATTCAATGATCCAGGAGGTTCCTTCCAGTCTTACATCATATGTTCCTATGAAATCAGAAGTGTTATGAACATGACAAATGAAGTCACTCAGAAGGTAGGTATGGTACTAAGATGAGGAGAAAGTGATTTAAGGGTTCGTGGCCACAGGGAAAGAGAAGAGAGAGAAGGACTGAATGGAATGATAATGGTATAAGATAGAGATGACAAAGAGGCACTGGGTACCCAAATACTGCTAACATAACTATTGAGATGAGGGATCAAGAAAGAGAGGCTGGCAAAATGAAACAGGTATTTTGAAAAAATGTATTTTCTTTGTTAAAATCCATTTCAGAAAAAGTCCCTTATTGCAACAGGAGTATCATGTTTAATATTGCAGTGGTGTCTTTTTTATTCTATTTTTTCACTGTATTTCCTTTGTGTTCTCACCCTTATACAAAGTGCATTTGTTTCTGTATATGATTTATCTAAAAACATTTACAGTTTTCCGTAAGCTTAGAAGTCAAGTTGAATCCTGCTGCCAGGAACTATATTTGTCACTAAAAATCACCTCACCCTGACTGAGATCCTTCACCACAGCTTGTACAGCAGAGAACTGTGAAGTAGACATACAATGTGACAAGTTTACAGAAATCTGTTTTCATCTTCTCTTCACAGCATCTTGGATTTTAGACAAAAATGTCTTTCCCCTCCCTCTCCAGCTCTTTATTTTGGTCTTGGCTCTGGCATCTCTATTCATGGTGGGTAATACCATACTCTGCAAGTGGCCTGATTTAAATCAATAGGGATAACAATGGAGTAAGGTAGAAGTTGGTGGATGAGATTTTCCTAGAGAAGCTGGAGGGCCAATTTCTAATTACAATTACTGTAAAATGTGAATGCAAATACCCATGGTGGCTTTGAAAGTATCATTCAATAAGATTATTTCACTGGGGAACAGGTTAATGCTTTGTTTGCAGTATATAACTGTATATAACTCACCAGGGAAGAGCTTTCTCTTGTCACTGGAGAAATACATCTCATTGACTGCTTTTCATATTTCATTGCTGCATCAGCCATTGCCACCAAATAGATAACTGATTGGTTGATACTGCTGTAATGGAATTCAGATTGACTTGCTTGATAAGCTGCTTGCCACATCCATTAGCTGTACAAGAGTGAAGAAGGCCATGATATACTTCTGCTACATGTGACTGTTTCATATGGAGACAAACACGTGGCCTTTTGTAGCTAATTTTAATGCTGTTTTATCTTTTTCATCTAGTGAATCTTTATGGCTCTTCCTCAGCATTTATTTTGGCCCTATTAAAAGGGGTCTCAAAGCATATTCCTTCCGTGCAACCCAGTTTACTCCAGTGGGTACTTGGTTACTAGCCCCATATCAATAGTTTTACTACTCCTTCTTGCTGTCTCAACTGAGTTGGCTGGAGGATTGGAGGTCAGAGCCTAGTCTCTGTGTACTCTATGGCCCATCCCGCCCGCCTGCTCCAAAGAGGAAGTTGCATGTGCTCAGAATCTGCTTACCGTTATGCTCCCAGACCCAAAGTCCAGTGATGCTACATGGAAGCAGAGAGAGGGGTCTAACTCTCTCTTATGCCACTGCATAGCTATGCAGCTTTGACCATGATTCGGAGCTAAATATTCATTAAAAATGCTGAGATTGATTTGCCTCTCCGAATAATGTTAAGTTGGTCAAACTCTATTGCCTTTAATTGAATTACTCCTAATTTACACTGAGAAGGGACTCAAACCCATTACCTGATTTGGCTATGACTTTTACTGCCTAGGAAAAGCAGTTAAACAAACTTTTAATTCACTAGAAGTACCTGTCAGTGGGTATGCTTTTCACATGCTTTATACCGGTGGAGGATCACTGGCAGCATAATTCAGTCTCCTTATTACTTCAAGCAATTATATACCACATATGTGCCCAAATTACAATATTTTTTCATCATGTATCCAGCTAGTAGGAAAATACTAATCTTTAAATTACTGTATTTAAGTCCTTTACTATTGTGCAGACCTTAATTTGTTCTTGTGGTTTAGATGATATTGTATTTGCATTACTGTAACTGGGAGTACATGCCTGAAATTAGATGCTGAAAAGCTCATCCATTGGAGCTGAATCTCATTTCTTCAAAGCATCTCCATTTCTTGTAATGTAGATGTACATCTCTAAAGATAATACTCTTCCACATATTACACTTTGTTGGCTTTTAGTTTGGTGGTTGTAGGTACTTCATTTTATTACAAAACTGTCAGTCAATCTTTTGTCTAAAATGACCACTTTAAAACTCCTGTTTACGGTTCCAAATCCTCCAATGTCCTGGAATGGCTTTTCCTGTTTATAAAATTCATGCATCAATATCTTAGAGGTTAGGAAAAAATCATTTACATGTTTGCCATTGGATTCAGTATAGTCTATTATTACAATTATTTTTCTACGGAAAAGTTGGAATGAGTTGGCAGTTCCATTTCAACATCCATCTGAGTATGCCTTATGATTACAGATATTTATCTTGTTTCAGATTCATCGATTAGAATTACAAATTTAACTATCGAGTTCTCTCTTTTAAATCAGTGATTACTAATTACACTCTATTTAAACTGTTAACAGTGGCTTTATGTGTATAAGACTAAAGGCTAGATTGTGCCTAGTCTTAACACACCCGCACAGGGCCTGCATTAGGGCTACTTCAGTATTTGAGGGAGCATAATGGGCTGCATGCCACGTTACGCCCTCCCCCTCAACATGAGAACTGGTGGGTAACCATAATGCTGCTTCCCTATGCACTAGCTTGAAGATGCAGTGGAGTAGTATGCTGCCTCCTGAATATGAGGTTTGCAAATTACTTTCCTGCTCCAGCATAGCAGAGAGCCTCAGGGACAATGCGTATTTCCTACTTACGGTGGTATTCCTACCACTGTCTCTTACTACTGGCAGCATTCAACCTAGACCCAGCTTTAAAAGGAATTAAGATACAGTGCAAACACCCACTGAGTTAGTTATCACATGCCAGTTGACTATGGATTCTGGAATCTCGTGGAAGATTTTTGCATAGGTGGTAATTTTTGTAGAAAAAATTTATAAAAATATTCAATATATTACAAATTGTGTCTTAGTAAACAAAAACTAAAAGATAATGTATCCCAAACTAGTGTCCATAATATCCTTGGCCTTGTCAATAGCTACAAGTACCTTCTAGATTTATTTTCCACGTTACATTTACTTATGAACCTATTCACCACCTCTTTTGTCTGTAATCCCACCCGGAGAGAAGAGACTAACTCAATACCCAAACATTAAGAGGTGAGAGCAACCTGACAGCACAATTTTCAGGTCACTTAGTTCTACTTTTTAAAACAGATCTTTGGTTGTATTCATAGAATGTATATTTAAAATGACTAAATTTACTGAATATTTGCCTAGAATAGATCTACCACTGCAATTTGAATACTCAACTGTTGCTCAAACAAAGCTTTTTTTTTAGCTATGTCAGCATTTCTTTATACATAACTTTTTCTTTGAGCAAATGAATTTTGAATGCATGCCAGCTATTAGTCTCACTTCAAATGAGTGAAGCTTGGCAGGTACGTAAATATTGTGTGTAATTTATTGCATGAGCAAACAAGTGCCTGGAAGAAGATCTTTCCATGTCTTTTAACTCACAGCTCAGAGCTGTTCAGGATTTTTAAAATATATTACAAATGTAAATTAAAACTTTATGAAGCAGCAGGAATCTTCTTTGGGGGAAAATTATTCATTAAATTAATAAAACCTTTGAATTAACTGAGTATATTCCTAATGGTGGCTACGGTTGGCTTTATGCAGAACTGTTCTCAAGTATATCTATGCTCTCCAAAACTCATTGGGCAAAATTTTGCTGTTAGATATGTGACTTCCTATTTCCAAAAAATGACTCTTTGAAACATTTTCACTAACCATAAACCTTACTTAACTGAGGATCTTTGGGATTCTGCTAATTCATTCCAGAGGCATGTCTCCTGCATAGCAGATTATACATGGGCCTGAACCAGCCCCCCCAACCTAAACTTGTGGGTAGGAGGTTAGAAGTCTAGGTCCAAATTCTCTGGGTTGGGCCCATTTATATTTCAGATAGAGCTAGTAGAAACTTGGAATTTCTGTTCTGCAGGAACTTATGACATTTCAAAAATGTTTAGTTCTAAACTGGAATAAAACTTAGGCATTTTCTGTGAAAATGCCAAATAATTTTCATTTTGGAAAAACTGAGTTATCCATTCTTTTTTTATTTTTCCTGAAAGAACCAGAGCAGCCAGCTGCCCTAATTCAGGGATTCCTCACACTGCCCCCATGGCACTCTCTGTGCTGCTCCCAGAGAGCAGAGAACAGCTCAGGGAGTTCCCTGCAATTGGAGCAAGCCTTGTGAGGCAAAGGAGTGGGGGAGCCTAGAAGTCCACTCAGTATTTCCAGGGCTGCCAGCCTCCATGCCATGGACCAGGAAGCCCTGGGGTCCCCAACTTTGAGGTGTCAGCACGATGGGGCTGCCCCAGAACCACCATTGAAACTCTAGGCTCCTCAGCAGTTCACTAAGTGAGGTGGCAGGAAACCAGGCAGGGTTCAGTCAGGACCCTGCCTGACTGTATTTCAGCAAAAGTTCATCAAAACTGAAACATTTCTGCCAAACATTTTGGTTTTCATGAATCCGCTTATCCTAACAAAAACCTGCTTCATCAAAATATTCCCATCCAGCTCTAAGTTCACATACTGAGCCTCCAAAAGCAGGCACGCCATGGCCAAATGTAAATGCTTTTCGGACACTACACCACTTATTTCTTTTTGTATATCTCCTTCTCACCTCTGGTAAAGTTTCTTACACTGAGCCATTCAGATTCAGCCAGGTAAGAACCAGAGGAGTACCAAGATTGTTGATCACCTTCAATATACAAGTCTTTGTGCTATTAAGTATTCATCCGTTACTCTCTCTGACCCCTCTACTCCGCTAGGCATAATCATTGTAGATTAGCAGTAACAGCTGTGTAGTTCAAATTGTGACTGAGCTGCCATGATAAGCCCTTTCTGTTTCTTTCAAGTGATATCAGTCTCAAAATTGTAGGCTAACACTGGGGTCAAAAGAGAGTTTATCTAACATATATAAGTAATCAGAGTTCAAAAATTCTTCTAACACTGATTTTGCTGATTTGTAGCAAGACGACAGTAACTAGAAATATAAATCATGTTTTATGATTTATAATCATCAGCCAGTGCCAACGATTAGCAAATTAAACTTTTATTTTTACAGTTAACATTTTAAATAGGATTGAGCAGATGTCAGTTCTGGCTGTGGAACAGAAGTCTGAAATCCCTGAAATTGTACCTACTAGATCCAGTATGTTATGCTGGAAGAGGGCTATGAAGTCATTGCTGACCTGTTCTTAGGTGCTTAATTGTTTGAGTTCTGTTTCATGCTTGTGTTAATAAATGGCCATTTGTAATGGCAAGCTTCTCATATCAAGTTTATCCATCCAGGAGCAGGACCCTTTGGGTATCTCAGAGCATGATTTGATAGGGTGATTTGAAGAACATTCATACTCATTGCCATGACATCCACTGAGTAATGTGATTGAGGAATAGGCCCTAGAACAAATAAGTTGTTCAAATGCTCTTGGTTTCTTAAGAATTGTATGTTCATATCTCTAACAATATTCCTAACAGACTGTTTTAGAATAGAATAACGGACAGGGTTTGGATGTTAATTTTTAAAAAGAATTGTGTATCTATCCTTCTTTGCATAGTGTTGATGATTTAAGGCTAAAAGTATAGGTTTGATTCTCCACTATGCTGTATTTATTAATTATTATTATTTACTATTTGTAGTACCACAGTGTCTAGGAGCCTTCGTCAAGCACCAAGATCCCTTTGTCTAGGTGCTGTACAAACACAGAAAGATTGTTCCTGTCCCAAAAAGCTTACAGGCAGACCAACCTGGACCTCCTCCTTAGAAGTAATATAATAGGAAGTACAAGGAAATAATGAGATAGTATTGGTCAGCAGGGTAGACAGTGGTCTCAATGCACCAGTGAGCTTACCGTTGTCAAATTTTTTGTAGTTACCATAGCAAAGGAGAGTTTGAAGAAGGATAGTGAAGTAGCTTTGTGAATGTTTATGGAGAGCTCAGCCCAACCAGAAGAGGCATCATGGGAGAAAGCATGAAGGTGTTTTAATGCTAGTGTAATGCCGTAGACTTCAAAGGTATTACATTACAGTGCAGAGTTTAGGGACTTTCATTTTCTGACAGGTCTGCAGGCCATCAATAGAGACTGGCTTTATCTTTTGTTACTGGGATATTGTCAAGGTTGTTTGGCCTAAACTTTGACCAAACTTTAACCACCCAAATTTTCAGCTGTTGAAAATCTGCATATTAAGTTATAAAGCCTCAGTCTGAATTGATTATTGCCATGTGTTTAAAAAAAATCAAGAGCTCAAGTAAAGGACACTTATACAAACTATAGTGTAAGACTTCCAGTGCAGCTTTACATGAGGATATCAGGAGTACAATCAAATCACCTTTAGCATGATATAGGCCATTGGAAAAAGTAGTGTTCTCTCTTAACTGCCTGCATGATCTACAAATTCTTCATGGTAAGAATTAAGTTGGGACATTCAATAATGTTCTGTGTCTGCCTAGTTGAAATGTGAATATGATATATTGTTATGGAGAGGGTCTCCTTTAACTATCTACAGCCAGGGCCGGCTCCAGACCCCAGCGCGCCAAGCACACGCTTGGGGCGGCATTTTGCCTGGAGGGCAGCAGGCGGCTCTGGCGGACCTCCCGCAGAAATGCCTGCGGAGGGTCCGCTGGTCCCGCGGCTCCGGTGGAGCATCCGCAGGCATGCCTGCGGGAGATCCACCAGAGCCGCGGGACCAGCGGACCCTCCGCAGGCACGTCTGCAGGAGGTTCTCCCGGACCTGTGGGACCGGCGACCACCAGAGCGCGCCCCGCGGCGCGCCGCCCTGCTTGGGGTGGCAGAATTCCTAGAGCCGCCCCTGTCTACAGCCCATTAGAGCAGAGCAGTATGCTAGTACCTACCAAGAAAGAAGATCAAAATAACTGTCATTAATGGTAGGTACATATTCTCACTTGCCTTCTGTCTTTTTGTCTTTCTTGCTCCAGAATCATGGAGTATATGCTGCTGGACACATGTTATTTTTTTTAAATTTAATTTCCACTGCCTCTAGGTGAAGGAAATGTCAAAAAGATGCAGTGATAATAAGAATTGAAGAAGAAAAAAGAGCATCTCTAAATGTTGATCAGTGTCAGATCTTGATCTATGAGGCATTCACTGGAGCTGGAATATGCCGCCTCCTCAATTTTCCCCTCTATTATCCCCAGAAGGACAGAAATCCTTCCCCCCATGTGCCTCATGTAATGTCCATTCTGGCTGCAATCCCTTCAGCTGAACGTTATTAATAAGGGAATTAGTTCTAGTTTCTTCTGCTGCCAGACATCTAGCTTCAGACTCTGGCTGGTGGAGATGAGCAGTAAGCAGCTTTGCAGCTCTCTGATAGCCCTAGGGTTGGGGAGTTTCTCATTTCTCTACCCCTGAAAATGCCAAGGGTAGCAGCTTTTGCTGCTTCTTCCTCTGACCTTTTAGCAGAACCTATATTTCAGGCAGGTGTCTTAGCTCAGTGCTACCACTTCACATCACGTTCTCAATCCAGTCTAGTGTTCCTGCTTCTTTAAAAACAACAACAACAACAACAACAAAACCAGTCCCTCTGCCTGGAGAATGAGCAGTGAAAAGCAGGGAAAGTTCTACAGCCAACACCTAGACAGACTTGACAGGTATACTAATCTGGGGACTGGTCCAATATTGATTACAGCATTGGAACTTGCAAAGATCAATATCTTACCATTAAAATGTAGTTATTTATTCACACTCCATTTCAATTCAATAAAAAATAAACCTGCTCTTTATTTTCTGAACTGCATAAAAAAGAATAACCCAGAGCTACTGTCCACAAAGACATTTCAAGTAGCTCTCAAGATGAATGACATAGATGAGCAAAAGCTAATATTTTAATTCTGTTGCTTCCAGGCATAGTATTCTAACAATAGAGCAGTATTCTGAAAGCAGTGAACTCTAGTCTTACTGCCCCTTGGTAATAGCATGAAAAATCAAGAGTGAAAGGGCAACTGCAAACAAACATAGCCAATGGAAATGTACATGTGTTCTGATCTGCTGACAGGACTTGGTTTGTGGGAGAAGAGTGAATAAGCACAGATATTTTACTAGTGGCATAACCACTTATCAAAGGAAGAGGTTGTTTAATTGTCATGTAGACATTCCAGCTCGGGCTGCAGCCTGAGCTCTGAGACTCTCTTCACAGGGTCCTAGTGCCTGGGTTCCAGCATGAGCCTGAACATCTACACTGCAATTAAACAGCTCCTGAGCCCTGCAAGCCTACGACCTAATTTTGTAGTGCAGACATACCCTGAGTCAGCTGGAACAGGCCAACGGGAACAGGTTTTTAATTACAATGTAGGCATTACCCATTGGATTCTCTCAGTTCTCCTTTGAAACTGTCTTTTAACGTATCTGTACAGCACCCTGTACACTAGTGCTCCAACTCTGGAGTATAGTAGTACAAATAATTAAAGAAAGAGCAAGGTGATAAGCAAAAGTGGCAATGATATCATCTCTCTGATACACAGGCTCAGTATAACTGAGCAGGGTTTGGTCTTTATTAGGGCTGTCAAGCGATTAAAAAAATGTATTGCACTGTTAACCAACAATAGAATACCATTGATTTTAAATATTTTTGGATGCTTACTACATTTTCAAATATATTAATTTAAATTACAACACAGAATACAAAGTGTACAGTGCTCACTTTATATTTATTTTTATTACAAATATTTGCACTGTAAAAAACAAAAATTTTTATTTTTCAATTCACCTGATACAAATATTGTAGTGCAATCTCTTTATCATAAAAGTTGAACTTACAAATATAGAATTATGTAAAAAAAACTGCATTAAAAAAACAATGTAAAACTTTAGAGCCTACCAGCCCATTCAGTCCTACCTCTTGTTCAGCCAATCACTCAGACAAACAAGTTTGGTTACAATTTGCAGGAGATAATGCTGCCTGCGTCTTGTTTACAATGTCACCTGAAAGTGAGAACAGGTATTTGCATGGCACTGTTGTAGCTGGCATTGCAAAATATTTACGTGCCAGATATGCTAAAGATTCATATGTCCCTTCATGCTTCAACCACCATTCCTGAGGACATGCTTCCATGCTGATGATGGGTTCTGCTTGATAACAATCCAAAGCAGTGCGGACTGATGCATGTTCATTTTCATCATCTGAGTCTGATGCCACCAGCAGAAGATTGATTTTCTTTTTTGGTGGTTTGGGTTCTGTAGTTTCTGCACCGTTACTCTTTTAAGACTTTTGAAAGCATGCTCCACACCTCGTCCCTCTCAGATTTTGGATGGCACTTCAGATTCTTAAATAGCTGTAGCTATTTTTAGAAATCTCACATTGGTACCTTCTTTGCGTTTTGTCAAATCTGCTGTGAAAGTGTTCTTAAAACAAACATGTGCTGGGTCATCATCCTAGGGTAGGTCTATACTTACCTGCCGGGTCGACGCGTAGCGTTCGACTTCTCGGAGTTTGAACTATCGCGTCTAATCTAGATGCGATAGTTCGAACTCCGAACGCGCTCCCGTCGACTCCGGAACTCCACCACCGCGAACGGCGGTGGCGGAGTCGACGGGGGAGCCGCAGACTTCGATCCCGCGGCGTCTGGACAGGTAAGAGGTTTGAACTAAGGTAGTTCGACTTCAGCTACGCTATTCGCGTAGCTGAAGTTGCGTACCTTAGTTCGACCCCCCACCCTAGTGTAGACCAGGCCCAAGACTGCTATAACACAAAATATATGCATTATGCAAGTAAAACAGAGCAGGAGACTCAATTCTCCCTCCAAGGAGTACAGTCACAAATTTAATTGACGCATTACTTTTTTTAATGAGCATCATCAGCATGGATGCATGTCCTCTGGAATGGTGGACGAAGCATGGAAGGGGCACATGAATATTTAGCATATCTGGCATGTAAATACCTTGCAACGCAGGCTACAAAAGTGCCATGTGTTTTCACTTTCAGGTGATGTAAATAAGAAGAAAGCAGAAGTATCTCCCGTCAACGTAAACAAACTTGTTTGTCTTAGTGTTTGGCAGAATAAGAAGTAGGACTGAGTGGACTTGTAGGCTCTAAAGTATTACACTATTTTTTTTTATTGCAGTTATGTAACCAAAAAAAATCTGCATTTGTAAGTTACACTTTCACGATAAAAAGACTGCACTTCAGTACTTGTAAAAGAAATAGTATTTTTCAATTCATCAGTTTTACAGTGCATCTATTTGTAATAAGAACAGCCCTACTGGGTCAGATCAAAGGTCCATCTAGCCCAGTGTCCTGTCTTCTGACAGTGGCCAGTGCCAGGTGCCCCGGAGGGAATGAACAGAACAGGTAATCATCAAGTGATCCATCCCCAGTCTCTCATTCCCAGCTTCTGTCAAACAGAGGCTAGGGACACCATTCCTGCCCATCCTGGCTAATAGCCATTGATGGACCTAACCTCCATGAATTTATCTAGTTCTTTTTTTGAACCCTGTTATGGTCTTGGCCTTCACAACATCCTCTGGCAAGGAGTTCCACAGGTTGACTATGCATTGTGTGAAGAAATACTTCCTTTTATTTGTTTTAAACCTGCTGCCTATTAATTTCATTTGGTGACCCCTAGTTCTTGTGTTATGAGAAATAGTAAACAACACTTCCTTATCTACTTTCTCTACACCAGTCATGATTTTATAGACCTCAGTCATATCTCCCCTTAGCCGTATCTTTTCCAAGCTGAAAAGTCCCAGTCTTATTAATCTCTTCTCATATGGAAGCCGTTCCATATCCCTAATCATTTCTGTTGCCCTTTTCTGAACCTTTTCCAATTCCAATATATCTTTTTTGAGATGGGGTGAGAAAATAAAAAATAATCAAATAATCAAAAATAATAATATGAAGTGAGCACTGTGCACTTTGTATTCTGTGTTGTAATAGAAATCAATATTGAAAATGTAGAAAAACATCCAGAAATATTTAATGAATTTCAATAAATATTCTATTGTTATAAGTGCGATTAATCCCGATTAATTTTTTTGAGTTAATCAAATGAGTTAACTGCGATTAATTGACAGCCCTAGTCTTTATCATAACAAATAAGAGTAATTGCAGTTAAGATAAAAGTTCAATCAGTAAAGAAATGGCTTGACCTAACTCGTATGTTTCTGGGCAAAACAAGACCTGCAACACTTAGAATTTTGCTATCGTTGACTGAAGGGGTTGGAATTGGTACTTGTAATGAACACTAGCCTGTGGAGAAGACTATATAGAGATGTAACAAATAGCGCTCTCTCTTTTCAATGGCTGGCATTGAGACCCCCAAGTTTTATAAGATGGATTTGAAGGAGCCACCTCTCCAGATTATCAAAAAGCCCTTTCCCTTTACCACCACTGTAGCATCACGGGGGCAGAGCAGAGTGCTGGTGGGTTAAGTGATTCTGTTTCTTGTTTACAAGATCAAAGAACTAAACATTCTCATTTATTTGGAGGCAACCTTTCTATTAAACTTTCTGTTACTATCAAAGGCATCTATCTGCTTCTGTCTACCTGCAGATAGAATAGGGCCTTGTGTTCACCTGGGAAAATACCCATTGCATTTAAGTGGCTCGCCAAGAGGCCAAAACTGTCTTTCACTTCCCACCTTGTGTCAGAAACCCCACTTCACCTAAAAATCTGGATAAAGGGATGTTTATAGAAACAAGGAAAGCTAGAAGGCCCTAATAGGGATGCAAAAGGAAGTGAAAAGAGGATGTGTTCGCCAAGTGGTTACTGCCAAGTTTTAATCTTCAGCCCTCTTTAGAAGAGCTCAGCCAGTTTACGTGGACATTCTAAAAGACTTAAAGGTGATTGTCCCTACTGAAATGAGATTTCTCAAAGAAAACCAAATGGATGAATTTAAATCTGGTCACTTTGGTTTGCCATTGGGGCCAGGAACTAAGATTGTAGTATAACTTGGACACAATGCACTATTTAAATAATAAACTTCATGTTATAATGCATTTGTATCACAGTGGTGCCATTATACTAGGCCTTAAAAGTACATATATTGGTTAGGCAGTACCTCTCCATTTTCTCAGCATTTTGCCATCCTTTCAAGATTTGATAATGGAATTTTTGATTGTTATCCATTGAGATAATTATCCCATCTTCTGTCAGCACCCTTTTTTATTTTTAGCTTCCTAAGTGAAGAATTTCCTTGTTGTTTTCTGGTTTGTTAAATCTTGTTAAATAATAAAGTAGGTTTACATATAGATGTGTAGCTAAAAAAAGGATGGAGAACTCAAGAGTAAGGTTTAGAGGGAGAACAGGCTGAGTTCTCATTGAATATTTAAAAGGAAACTATCTTTAGCTGTCTATATTTAGTTGTTCAGTTTCCTTAAAAGCTTTTTTTGGTGTGAGACTTATTCTTGCATGTTTAAATAGAGATAAAAAAAACTGCATAAAACAGAAATAAAAAAGCAGAAAGGGCTCTATCAGTAAAGTTATAACAGACACAATATTATGAGTCTAAAATGAGACAGGATTATACTGTAGGTATGATTTTCCATATTTATTTTCATTTTGCATAGGGAGCTATGTTCAAATGCATGTGACAAGCTCTGAACTTTGTGATTTTTGCAGTGAATATTTTTGATTCTTGCAATGAGCAGATATTTCTGTATCCTGAAAAAGAAGTCAATGATTACAAATATTTCAGCTGAGATATTAAACTGAGGTCCATCTTTCTATTCCTTAGAAACTATCCAGGTGGGATTTACACTAATAAAAATTCCAACTATGGCTTCTTTGTTTATTGCATTGCACCTGACAGAATTGCTTGGGCACCACAGCAGGTAAGAACCAAGGGTAATTGAATTATACCCATCAAACATTAGATAAACGGAAGCTTCTAAAAAAATTCAACTCCACTACACATGGAGGAAAAGCCTAGATAAATGTGCAAGATTAAAGTTACCAAATCCAGGCTCAGGTGTACCAACATAATATCCTCAATAATGACATTAGGAGGCATTCAGTACATTGGGTTAGTTCAACCTGTTTGAAATCAGTCGAGTTAGTTGCATTACTATAACAGAGAATAGAATTTGGTCCTAATTTCGGAGCCTATTCTAAGCATAAGCTACCATGTTTGCCAATGCACTCATTGCACTGGTGATGTATAACTTTGTATATTGTAAAGTACTTTGTTCAGTGCTGATAGGAGGAAAGATGCACTTTCTAACCACATTCTAATGTTACTAAATACGTAAGTGCAACAAAGCCATGTATTATTTAATTACTCAAAATACACTGAAAAATGTTAAGATTGTGTGACAGAAGGTATTAAAAAGAAGGAAATTTATTTGAGACTAAGGCTTTGTCTACGCTAGAACTTCGTCATTTAAAAAACCAAAGGACAAAAGTTTTACCGACGAAAAGCGCCGGTGTGAGCAGCACTTTGTTGGCAGGAGAGTCCTCCTGCTGACAAAGCTTCTGCCACTTGTTGGGAGTGGAAGGTTTTTGTTATCAGAAGAGCTCTCTCCTGATAAACAGCAGCTACATTGCATGCCTTTTAGCCGCTTGACTGTAGTGGCACAGCCATGTTGCTAAAAGCTGGGTAGTGTAGCCAAAGCCTGACTTGAAATGACCTAAGTACAACATGGTGCATTATGGAAATAGCCAAGGAGTCACCCCATTAGGGCTAGGTACAAAAGGTCAATTAGCTTCTGTCACATCTTGAATGTTCTTTGAGTATATTCATTGCTTGGTAAATTTCTTTTAAGTAGAGTAAAACATCCCCTCGGGTAGGAAAAAACAGAACTCTATATAAGCTTCTCCCATCAGCATAAATACTTCATCTCCCTGAGAGGTGGTAGCAGTGCAGTGAAGCACTCCCATCGACATAATGCTGTCTACACCAGGAGTTAGGTCGATAAAACTCTGTGGTTATACTGACATAAATTTGTAGAGTATACCAGGGCTCAGGGCCTGATTCTCTTCCCACCAAAGTCTAAGGAAGTTTTATCATTCACTCTAAGAGGGGAAAGATTATATTGGGAAAAGATATAATCACAAGAATTCATGCATATTTCACATTTCCCCAAATAATCGTGCAGTTCTAATTTCCTATCATGAGCTCAAAAATGATGAGTCCGGTGGCACCTTAAAGACTAACAGATTTATTTGGGCATAAGCTTTCATGGGTAAAAAACCCACTTCTTCAGATGCATGGAGTGAAAATTACAGATACAGGCATTATATAATGACACATGAAGATAAGGGAATTACCTTATGAGTGGAGAACCAGTGTTGACAAGGCCAATTCAGTCAGGGTGGATGTGGTCCACTCCCCAAAATTGATGAGAAGGTGTCAATACCAAGAAAGGGAAAATTGCTTTTGTAGTGACCCAGCCACTCCTGGTCCCTATTCAAGCCCAAATTAATGGTGTTAAGTTTGCAAATGAATTGTAGCTCTGCAGTTTTTCTTTGAAGTCTGTTTTTGAAGTTTTTTTTGTTGAAGGATGGCTACTTTTAAATTTGTTATTGAATGTCCAGGGGGATTGAAATGTTCTCCTACTGGCTTTTGTATTTTACCGTTCCTGCTGTCTGATTTGTGTCCATTTATCCCTTTAGATATAGACTGTCCGGTTTGGCCAATGTACATGGCAGAGGGGCATTGCTGGCACATGATGGCTATATAACATTAGTAGATGTGCAGGTGAATGAGCCCCTGACAGTGTGGCTGATGTGGTTGGGTCCTCTGATGGTATCACTAGAGTAGATATGGGAACAGAGTAGGCAACGGGGTTTGTTACAGGAAGCTATCATGAGTAGTCACTAGTCATATTGTATAAAGACAAGACACTCCAAATTCATATATCGGCTATCAGTGAAGCTCTGATGGAACTATCCACACTGTTATAACTACAATATCCCAGCCAACTGGCATTCTTTTAATTTATGAAAAGGCCTAGTGAATACACTACAGTGGTGACCGATGGATTAATTCATGTGCATTTGTAAAATTGTACATCATGATTTGATGTGGCATGAAGGTATTGATAGTGCGCCGAAGACTAAATACTTTTTTTTTAAACTTTTAATTAAAAAAAAAACTGAATAGAGATTTTTGCAAACTTTATTAAATAAATTACAATACATATTGGATTGAAAGTAATATTCTATCTTCCCCACTGCAAAATGTTGATTGCAGATTTGTTACTTTTCTATGCCCTTATTCAGCAAGCTACTTAAGCACTTGCCTAATTTCAAGCTAATGATCGTTGCCTTTGGAGTCAGTGACACTACTCACATGCTGAAAATTAGGGACATGCTAAAGTACCTTGCTGAATGGATGCCATGAAAAACTGCATTCTTCCCAAAATACCTTTATAAAACAGTTCTGCTGTATCATACCTTTGAATCTAGGGTTCTTGTAAGCGAGATCTAAGAAGCAAAGTTATACAACTGCTGCTAAGCTTTTGACATGACCATATTATTTGTCATTGCAATTAATTGATTTGCTTGCTGTAGCAGGAGTACTGTTTTCTTACGCAGATTTTATACTGGCATTTACTAGCTTAAATGCTATTCCTAAACCAGGTGTCTGAAACATAAATTGTAACCTTGACACATTTAAGTTTTGACCGGCACTCTGTGTATGTAGTTCAGGTTAAACATTTTGTTCTGACAGTTGTTAAAATAGTAAGGGACAAAGCAATCTAGCTGCTAGGGTGAGTATTGGGCAGGGGCATGTTGGGTGGTATTCCCCACCCCCGCGCGTGCATGGAATGCTCCTGCAGAGTTGTTTTGGAAAGGTTACTGCAGCCCAGTGTCTGAAGTAGATTCCTCAGGCCTTTATGCAAGCTCCTCACAAGGAAGAAGATCCATATGGTAGTGGATCATATGATCCTAGCTCCTCCTTCCATTGGCCCAGCCAGGTAGCCTCCTGTCTCCCCTCTCCACTTAATGAACTGATGAGCAAGGAGCTGTTCTCGAGAGGGACTAACATCACCTCCCTCTCCCCCTATGCACAGTTTCCCCCTTTTGCACATCAGCAGTGTTCCATTGCCAAAGAGCCCTTTGTAAAGTTACCCACACAAACAGATCCTACTAATTAATGTATTAAAACAACTCAATTTAGTTATCTAGGGATGCCAACTGCCTTGCAGGTAGACAAAGAGGCAGCTGCAGGCCACTACACCAACTCATAACTCCCCTCAGTAACAGCAGAGCTGAGCGCTCCTATCTAAGGCATCATAAACTTTTTTTCGGGAGGGGGGAGGGGGGGAGAGAAATAAGGACTCTTTCTTTCTGCTCCTCCCCACCTCTTTCAGGGACTCAGGGCAGTAAGAGGAACTAGGAGGCAAAAGGAGAAAAAGGATTTGAATGGAGAGGTGAGGGAACTCACAGGGAAAGCAGATAGGAGAGAAGACGCTGTGGGGAAAGATAGAGGGGAGTGAGGAGATAGAATAAGTCCAAGAAGGAAAGAAAGGGATAAAGAAATGAAAGGGGACTGGGTTGGGGGGAGCAAGAGTAAACACACCACCACCCCTGCTCAGTTGATTTTTACTGTAACATTATTTTGTATTTCCCTGGTGGATGTCCTACATATCTGCATTGAGGAGAAAGCAGTGGGGTGGCTATTTTAAGAACTCATGTTTAATTAACATTGCTGGCTCTCTACCCTGGTTCATTTTACACTTCATTTTCAGTCTCCACAGTGCTTGCAGCTGAGGAAGACAATGTTCTGCAGGGGTCCAGTGCTACAGTTTGTGACACTAAGTAGTATTGTTGTTCTAAGCAGTTGTATACAGTTTCTACAATTGTGATAACACTAGTGTTCTGAAACATCCAGGCAAAGAAACAGCACTGGAGCATAGGCTGATCTGTAGGAATTGTTTTGTAAATGAATGATAGAAATTAAAGGTGGAAATGATCAATATAAACCCATTTTGTGAAAGTGGATAAGTTCCTCAGGTAAATCCATTCAGTTTCTGATGCATTTCTCTCTCAGGAGGAGGGGCTCGTGGACATTTGAAGGGGACAGATGGTGGTACCTCCAAACCACTCTGTGCCCAGGGATCCGTAGAGAATTCCCATCCTTGCAGATGCCTTGAGAGCCAAAACCAGTACCACAGAGCTCAGGCAATCTGCTCACATGCCATTGTGTTTCCTTGGGCTCCAGTCCCCACCCCCATGACAATATGGCTCGTACACATGCTGCGCTGCCATTGGTAGCCTGTCTGTGGTTCACCCTACCCCTCAATCCCCAGTGTGGGGGTGGGGGTGGAAGCCACAGAATGCATCAACAGCATTAATCCTGAACACAATATTGGACTGATACCAGACACTCCACAGGTTTACCCACTGATAATGCTGTGTAACGATTAGGTCTTTTGATCCAAGAGTGAGAGGGAGATATGTGCTTTCACCCTCTCAGGGTGACAGCAGTTAATACTGCTTCCCACTCTGTTTTTACTAGCCACATTTGGCTTATTATTTGAGCTTGTTTGATCTCTTCCATACCATGCACCAAAAGAGATAATACGACCTTGGGGGAGGGCTAAAACATAGGAACACCTCGGTAACGTAGGATTTTTACACTTTATTGACAAACCTGAAACTTCTGTTAATCTGTACAGCTGTGAAATTCTCTACCCAGTTATAAAATGAATGGTTCAGATTATCATTGTGATACAATAAATGATATTGATTTTGATTATCATAGAAGATACTAAGTTTTGTTTAGCGTACAGTACTTCAAATATTTGTAAGATAGTGATTAAATAGCAATCAGTTTTTCAATGGTTATTGCAGATATGCAAACAATGGTAATGGATTGTTAGCAAATCTCAATTGTTGGCATCAGAATATTTTGTTTAGTTAATTAGTGTGACTTTCTTCAATAGCTTTCAATGCATTAAAAATCTATTGATTTTATATACCTCCGTTTTAATTTAATGCAACAGATTTTCCACCTCAAGATAAAAATGTTAGAGAATATTTCTCCTATGGATTTGATGCTGCTTTTTTAAGCAAAAATCTTGTACACAGACGTCAAGCCATATCTATTGGACGATCGAGCCAAAATATTTGTTATAAAATATTTATAAAAATATAAATTTAAAAAAACAGAATGATTATGTCCACAGAGGTTTTGTTTATTTCAGTAGCCCAGATACCTTACCACCTTCTACTTCAAATCCTTCCTGAAAATGCATTTCTACAAAGCCTATAAAACTGACCACTGCTAGTTACTTAAACTCTTCCAAAATCATTTGGTAAATACCTACTATTTGGGTTTGATCTGTTTTGTCTACAAGTGAAGTAGACTGTAAGCTACTTAGGATAGATAGTGTCTTATTTTTTTATAAAGCATAAACTGTGTTATATTGTTGCCCCATAAATACATTCAAAATAATAATAAGCCTACATTGTTTGACTAAAATATGCCTTATGTCAACTGAGGCATGGAAAAGGTTAAGTAAGCAAGCATTTATTTCCATTTGTTTTTTGCCCAGGTTCCCCATTGGGTTTTTTCCATGTTCTCCCAACTCCAATACAGTTTGATCATTTTCACCAAGTGAGGTCTTTCTTAGAAGCACAATACAAATGTCAGAATGGGAGGTGGCCTTAAGCATACGTTACCCAGGAATCTAAAATTGGGTGACCGTTTTCAGTTCTCTGCAGCTCACAAGAACCTAGAATATTAATATAATGGGAATTCTGTTTATACAGGTTTTAGTGTTGAGAGTAGAGCTGGTCAAAAAATTTTGAATTTTGTAAATTTTGATGGAAAAATAGGAACACATTTTTGCAAAATTGTTTGCAGAAATCTTCCCAGTTCACTAGCTCTAATTCAGAGATATTGTTGACATGATAAGCATTTCACATGTGTTTCTCTGTGCAAGTCAAAGGGAGCTGCTGGCTGCTCAGCACTTTTGGAAATTGGACAACTTATTTAAGAACCTAAATATGGACATTTGATCCTAACTTTAGGCACCATTGTTTTAAACGTTATCCTTTATTTGCAAACTTGTTTTGTTAGTCACTCTTCTTCATATGCACAACCTATTTGGCCAAGGCCAACCTGGAGCTGATCCCTAATATTTGATTCCATGTATAGTGGGAGTCCCTACTGTTGCTCTCCTCCAACCACTCTAATTTGCATATACTTTCCTTGAATAGAGGATGAGCAGGCATTTCAAATCAATTTGTTGCTGTTGCTTCTTTGGACGATTCTGTATGATAACTCTGTTCTGCAGTATACAGTTAAGTATAATCTAAACACAGTATTATGATCTTATATGCAACACTAGCTATGTATCTATTCTTTCTCATCTCTCACACATAGTATATCG
Organism: Mauremys reevesii; assembly: GCF_016161935.1. Lineage (NCBI taxonomy): Eukaryota > Metazoa > Chordata > Testudines > Geoemydidae > Mauremys > Mauremys reevesii. Next base: position 81,398,690 of record NC_052627.1, on the reverse strand, counting down.
TTCCTGCTCTCCTGGAGTCCAGTCCTGAGCACCCTAAGTTCCCATTGACTTCAATAGGAGCTGAAGATACTCAGCTCCTGACAGAATCTGAGCTGTACTGTGGTATTCAAAATATTTGCCTTACTAGGCTTGTTATAAATGAGTGGGAATGTAAATATTTAATACTGTCTACTGAGTGCTAACAAGCTTCCTGCCTGACATTATGGATGTGTCAAATTCTATGGTTGTAATAATTACACACTAGGTTTGGTTAGCCCTCACTAGGTGATAGTCCTATGGCAAGAGGACACGTGCCTGCAAGGTCAAGGATCACAATCCTGGATTTTTCGTGCCCTTCTGAACATTGTTTCCATTATGAGAAATTGTCTAACAATTATAACAATACAGCCCTAATGTAATGTAAGGCATCTTTTCAGATTAAAAAGAAAATTAGAGTGAGATGTTTTCATGCACGTGTTTGATGCTGAAATGTACACGCTGGGCTTAAAGCCATTCACATCCTCTTGCATGACCACCTGCAGTACCAGATTTAATTTGTTAATCAGGAGTAAACCCCAAAGGCCTCTGTCACGCAATTAAAATTTAATATGCACGTGGAATTTTTTATGCAAGCCAGGTTTAGAAATAGAGCCTTGATTTTAAAAATAGGCATTTCACATCTAAGGGAGTTGATATTATGATCTGTAAAATGAATGAAGTTCCCAAGAGTAACACGAGTTTATACAATATTTATTTCTGCATTTCTTTTGAATGGTTTTGTACCATTTTGATGCAGAGTTGTATAGACCATTAGTTTCTTAATCCTCTAGGACCTGTGTTTCAGTGAAACTGGGACTGTCTGATCAAACTTACTTATCTAAGCAAACTTATTTGGCTTTGAAATGATGTCTGAGAAGTAACCCTGAAGGGAAGAAATGGTAATTGACTCAACTTGCAGGGTACAGTTTTCCTCTCCATATAATACTTGTGGGGCACTTAACCCTTGTGGAATTCCGAATTAGATACTTAGATGTAGCAGTTTTCACATTGTGCATTGCCGCTGGGAAGATACTGGACTGGAGCCTGATCCTGCTTTCGTCGAACACTCAATATTGCAACTAATTTATTTTTGGGGGATATCAGTGTGCACATGGAATGCAGGATCATCTCCCTACTGTGTAGTAAATAACCACATCAGAGACTGTAGCTGATTTCTAACAGACCTAGGCCCATCATAGTTGTACCAAGTAATGAACATATTGATATCTTGAATGTAAATGGAACATTTTTAAAATTACTTGTTTACAGGACCAGGAATGCAAAGAAGAGTAGGTTATTTAAATAGCGCTGGACACTTAGAAAACCACTGGAGAGCAGTTATCAATGAACAAATGTTAAAATTGAAGGAATGTTTAGGGCATCCCTTGTCACACAGTATGAAGGTAGCCTGTTCATGATTGGTCTAATCTTTATGCATGCCATTTTGTGCAAACCAAAAGGGGACACTGACCTCACAAAACAGTGTGGTCACAGGGAAAATGGCAGCATGATATGCTTCCTAAGAGTATGCACCGTTCTATTCTACAAAACAGAAATGGCATCCAGAGGAAAGTAGCTCATGGCCTTTTCTGCAAAGTAAAGGTAAATTCACTTTGTACTGTTTTTAGCTTTCTAGTCTTGTTTTCCATACAATCTAGACCAGTACTTTCTGGTTTGCCTGTGAAGTACTATAATCTGGAACTGTGGTCACTCCTAGCATCGTGTTGCTCTGGAGTAGGATTGCTAGTTTAATAAAGTGTTGCTAGTTTTACAGGAGAATATCAGCTTGTTTGGATGTTTGGTTTTATGACTATGGAGCACAATGTTTGACTCTCCCTTCTTTGCTGCACACGTGTTTGGTGACATAATGTTGAATTAGCTGTTTATCTAATAATGCACATGTAGCAGGGTGGACCCCTGCTCCTGCCCTGAAGGGATTAAAAACAGCCCTGGGAAGGGGCTGTGGCAGGAGAAAGCACCCTTTAGGCTGGGGCAAGAAGCCTGGGCTGATTGGGGAAAGTAGGCTCAGCTGTGGCCTGCTCCAATCAGGCTCAGGTGGCCCCTATAAGAGGCTGTGAGCCAGAAGCCAAGACAGTCCCTCTCTAGCTATAGAGGGAGATGGGCCTGGCTGCAAGGAGCTAGAGACTGGATACCTGAGTGAAGCAGGGCTGGGGAAAGGCTGAGGAGCTGGGGAGCTCTAGCCTGGAAAGCCCCAGGCTGTGGCCTAGCATTGGGCTAACAGGTACTGGGGGTTGCAGAGGGCAGCCCAGGGGTAGGCCAAGGCAGCAGGTCCAAACACTCCTTGCCAGTGATGAGTTGGCTGATACTGCAGTCTGCCCCAGAGTGTGGGCTAGACAATGACTGGCAGTAGCCTTACACTGAGGCAAGGTGCAGATAGAGGGTGGGGGTCCCCCGGGGAGGGGAGATCCTGAGAGAAAGGGGGTTACTGCCAGGGGGCAGCACCCCATGTAAAAGGGGCACCGGGTCCAGGGAGGGACACAGGGGGCCAGAGGACAAGCGGATCACCAGCCTGCAGAGGGCGCTCCAGAGCTGAATCAAGCTAATTCCCGGAAGTCACCAGCAGGAGGCGCCGCAGGGGTGAGTCCGGCCAGTCTACAGTACAACTTTGGATTTATCTTTTAAGTCTGTGCATTTTATAGAACTAAATGAGAAAATATCTAGACTAAAGGGAAAATATAGCTTCATGATTAAATAAAATTACAATGAGACACCCCTGGACATAACCAGTAAAAACTTTAGCAATTACCAGAAATCTTATAAGATGTGACTAGAAGAATTCAAGTGCTTTACTGTGAAGTTATGGTGATAAGGGTACCAAATCCTGGCAGTGAAGCATTTTGAACAAGTTATACTTCCAGAGAGTTTGACCTACATTTATAGAAAAACATCCCAATAATTAAGCCTAGCCTATAATTATATCAAGATCAGAAGCTAATGCTTCTACATTCACATCTGGGCATGTTTGAGAGGTGATTTTAAAAAAAAGCAGTTAGGAACTGCATAGACATTCTAATCAGAAACTAAATTTGATTTCATAATTGATCCTAGATTGTAAATGTTACATATCACTATCATTAGGGAGTGGGGAATTAATAAGTAAACACTAAGGGCCTGATCCAGCTACTATTAAAGTCAATTGAAAGACTCCCATTGATTTCAGTGGCCATAGGATCAGGTCCTGCCTCAAAATAAACACTTATGGTAAAAAAGGAAAGGCTGAAAAATGTCTCGGAAAAATGTAAAAACATGCTTGTGTCCCTTTAGACTAGGTGAATATGAAATGTGAACAGTCCACTAAAAGAAAGAGAAGGCATTGTTTACCTGAATGCAATATAGTCTGTTTTTGTGGCTCCTGGATACCCAATACACAGCAGATGGCACACCGCAATAGCAATGAGCTTGGATGTGGGAGGTCCCTAAGCAAAAAGCTAGAATAAGGTTGCAGGTAATATGTTAAACATGCATACATATCATGCAGGTTTAGAAGATATTGGGACTGGAGTCTTGTATCGTGTTACAGCTGAGGCCTCTAGCTATTAATACAAAACAAATACTAAATGTGTCATTAAATGATGTTAATGATGCAAACTGGTCTTTTTTCAGGAAAATATTTTTTTCCGAATGTATGACTGAATTTTTTAAATAACGTTAGGGTAAAAAGCATAGGGGTTGAGGTGTAAAGAAGATTGAAAGGGAGAAGATCAATTACAGGTGTTTAATAACTTTTAGGGGGGAATGCAGATGTTTGATTTGATCTATTTATTTAGGTGGAAAATAGTTTTCCTATTTCTAGCATGGTGGCTGTTGACAAAGTATGAACTCTCTGCTGTTCTATACATGTAAAATAATTATTTGTTTGTTTTTCTTTTCTTCCCTTCATTGAGATGATTCTAGATTTTCTTTTGTTTCTATTCATATTTAAGTTATTGCTGCTTTGCTTGTGCTGGTTATTGGTTTGCTTGTTTCTCAGAGCCAAATTTCTCAAAACTAAAATTGTTCCCTGAAACTCAGAAACCAGATTGGTGTATTCACCAAGGATTAACAATATGGCTAGACCATTAATCCACCTGAAAATAAATGTAGTAATAAAATAATTTTATTCTTTGGGTGAAGAATAAAAAGTTAGCATAAGAAAGTAAGGAGTAGAAACAGCAAACTGGAAAATATTAGTCTAAATAAATGTTTGAAAAATAATAGCAATCCCTTATCACTGTCGCCACTAAAATAAGATCTCCAGTCCTCCCACTCTACTACTCAATTAACGTTTTTCCATAATCCCAAAATCTTAAATAGGACTCACCAACCTTATAAAATGTAGTTATTTTGCCTCATAGATCTAAAACCTCCAAAATTTCTGATTCTTACCACTGCTTCCAGCAGAGAGAGAGTCAATTCTGCCCCTAGCAATACCTCCCCCTTGACATCAGGTCTTCAGACCAAAGTCTGCTCTCAGTTGTGTCAGCAAAACTGAGGGCAGAAGTTGGGCCTCTTTTCCCTGTTAATGTGGCTGCTTGGTGCTGAGTTCCCTCAATGCTAAGTCTGAGGTTCAACATTGGCAATTTTGTCGTTTATTGGTTCTTCTCGTATTGTGCTAGATCCTGTTCCCATTCAAGTCACAGGCAAAACTCTGATTAATGTCAGTGCTAAAGGATCAAGCCCAAACATAGTCTATGGGATCATTACAAGCATACAAATGCTATGTATTACAGAGATATCAATTACTGCCAGTATAACAGCCTGTGGATCTTCTGTGCTGCTTCTCCATCTATTTTGGCAATGGCATCATGAAAATTAATGGTATTAGTCTTTCCTACAACTTCCCTGTGTCTCATTTATTCCATTCATTTTATGTGGTGTTTCCCTCTTGGGAAAGTGGAATTGTGTGGAAGATCATTTTCTTTTTCTTTAGTAAAAATTGTAAGATGGCAGTTTGGTCTGATATGGAACATGTACTTTTTAAGAGCAGTCTCACAGGTTTCTTCTACCAATATTTTATGGAGCATTTCTTTGGACTATCTAAAAGCAGAGCCTAGTGACTCTAGTCAGCCCAGCTCAACTTTCTCCACACTTCTTTACAAGTTAAAAGAACATTATTAAGTTTGAAAAGTCAAGCACTCAAAAGTTAGGAAACACCAGAATTCAGATGGCATGTGAAACCTTAATTAACTCCCCTTGTGTTTATGCATTGCAATATAGTCTTTAATTGCATGATGGCATCCTGTATTTTCCACAGAACCCCCGGCTCATTCAGTGCACACAGTGGAAGGTGCTCAATTAATGAACAGCTATTTAATATTTTGTTTTCTCAGAATTTGTTCGGAGTGTAGCCACAGGGCTTATTTACTGCACAACGTTCTCTCCTCTCCCATCAGCCTCCTTGCACAGCCTCCCCTCTGGCTCGTGCCCCCATGAAGTCTAGCTCTTGAGAATTCTGAATTCAAACCAGCACAGGCTGACAAGCTGCTTGCTCTCAGTTCTGTTGCCAGACCTCAGCCCAGCGAATAGGAGACCAAAGCTGCAATTATAGGCAGAATTCTGCTCAGCCCCTGGCTGGAGCATGCCTGGTGCAGACAGAATCATTTGGGGATTTAGCAACTAAAAATCTACACATGTTCTACTGAGCACGTGCAAACTGATTTTTCAAGAGTCTGTTAATTTGGGCAAATTTGGACTGATTTTCACAAGGAAAGCAAAAGGCAAGCCCTTGACACGGAAATCCCCCTGCGGCCAAATTTCAAGCCCCAGCTCCAAAGTTCAGAGATGCTAGCACATTTTTTTCAAAGAAAAGATCAAAGTTTTTCCAATATGGGCAAAACAGTTTTTTCGCTAGTCTTGTTCTTGGAAGTGGCTAAACCATTATGGCTGAAGATTTTTTTGGGGGAAAAAAATCAGCCTGCAGAAGAAACCAGCATGGAAAATTTCAGCCCAAATAGTTAGTTTGGCAAAGTTATGGGCAAATGAAACAGAGCCTTATAATAGGAAGCGACTCGGCCCCACCTGTAATTTATATAGTGTTGTATTTACACACTTACAGCATTCTGCAAACAATCTTCCAATGGGTCATGGACAGATTTTGTGAGCAAAGACCAACAGACGGAATGGATTTTATATTTTCCTTCTCTTTCTATTCAAACTTCCTCCTTTTATGCTGTCGCTGAAATTAATAGGACCTCTGCCACAGGCTTCAGCAGAAGCAGACCCTAGGATGGCATTAGATCCTCAGTCAAAAAGAGGAAACAACTTCAGAAATCAACAAGAGAAAGGCAACTAGAAAACTAGGTACAAAACTTATAAAAACAGTGTATCTTAATCTTTTAAATAAGGCCATTTATCCCAGCTTCTGTTATTAATGGGCATCATGTGCCTGAATTGAATACAATTAAAATACAAAAAACCCACATGCTGTTCTGAGCCAAATAATTTCCACATTTCTGCATCTCTGCGTGTGTTTTGAGATTTAGTATTTCCCTATGAACACTTAAAGCATGGGATTAGCAGGAGAAAATGCTTTTTTCAATGTTATAATTAATGTAATTATATTAAAAGAAGTGGAGCACAATGTTGAGAATTGCACTAGTTCAAAGGGCTTGTTACTGCATTGGTATTTTCATTTTAAAGCTGATTTTCAGGTATAGTTTAACAGTATGGTACTTGCTTACATGCTGAAAAACTTGACTAAAACATTGTCCCAAACACATCTGTGTTAGAAAATTTACTTTTGCTTTTAATAAATTCTTTTAGTAAATTGGCTTTTAAAAAAAATTATAGAAAGATAAGAGAACACGTTGGGTGTTTTGGTGCATTACTAGTTCTACCAATCATTAGTATTGCCCATAGTCCTCAGCTTGTTTAAAAAATATCCTTGCCTCATTGAAGTCAATAGCAAATATTCCATTTACTTCCATGATGCCGGGATTTCATCCCTTATAATCAATCTGCCACAATTTTTTATCTGAATTTTGGTTCCATGGTTTGCTTATCATTGTTTTTAATTTGCAGTGTGGTTGTAGCAGTGTTGGTCCCAGAGAGACAAGGTGGGTGAGGTGATATGTTTTATTGGACCAACTTCTGTTTGTGAAAGAGACAAGCTTTCCAGCATCTACAGAACTTTTCTTTTTCACGCTTCCCTACATTGTATAATCTTCTGGACATTGAACACCTATTATTGTAGGTTTTGTAAATTACTGATTGTGACCTAGGGACCGTGTGATATCAACTATTAGCAGTGCATTAGGGTTACAGGGATCCCCTGGGTCTGGAATTTACATTCTAGTTCACGAAAGAGTGTCACATAAGGTCTCTAATGAAAGTCTGTGTCATACTGGTCATCTTAATGATTGAGAGATGTATGTTCAGGTGATATTTAAAGAGCTATGTATGTACAAAAATTATGTTCTTAAAGCAAGTAAGGTGACATGTTTTAGAATGGTTCCACCAGACAGGAGGTAAGAAATGTTTAGCTGTCTGGCTACATGCAAGTGAAGTATTGTAAGCTTTACAGCAGAGAAACATTTACATACTGAGTCAAATGCTAATGGAGGGATGTGAAATCAATGAAAAAAGCTCACGGGGGAAAAAATGAGCTGTGCAGAATGATATCCTGTTCTCAAACTAAAACAATGGTTTGAGAGTCTATATCTAGGTGGTGCAGAGGAACCCCCAGTGATTACTTCAGTCTGTGAAGATAAGCTGCCAGCAGGCTTGATCTCAGAAGCAAGGGTCTCAACTAAATTGGTTGAAAACGCTGGGGAAAAGACTTGGGGTAAGCTGTCTTGTAGGAAATAGGGGAATTCCCTGTTAGTCGCTAGAAAACATGTTATGATTTTGTTTTATATGTAACCATTTGTTACCAATATTCTGACTCTCTATCGCTTGAATTTGTTTGATAATAAACTTATCATTTTCACTATATCTAAGTGTTGTGTGTTTAAATAATGTGGTGATACTGAGTGGAATTTTACAACCTGGTGTACACTATTCCTTTGGGATTAGCAGAACTAAGAGTTCTGTATGTGCTCAGTAGACAGGGATTAAGCACTCTAGAGGGAATATCTATATTTGCAATAAGACCTTACATGTGACCTCCAGTGTATGATGTAAATGTCTTATGAGAATAATAATCTTCATACTTACAATATAGAAGCAAATAAACATGTAGATTGACTAGTTTTAAAAATGCATAAGGATACACTAGTTGAATATAAACTCATACATTTGTAAAATACTTGAAGGATTATGAGGTGCTCAGATGCTACAGCAATGGATGCTGTATAAGTACCTAAAATAGATTGATTCTGATTTACCTGCTTGATTGCAGGCTCTATCCAAAGCCCATTAAAAAGTCAACAGTATCTTTTTAGCAATTTCTCTTTGCTGCTGCATCTGCTTTGCTTACCTTTTAGGTAGAGCAATCAGGAAGAAGTAAGAGTATGTGGCATCAGTGTTCCATTTGGAAGATCTTAAAACTATCTTTGTTAGGATGAAAAATTTGGATTTTTTTTTTTAGCGTTTTAGAAACTCTTTACTTGAGAAATACCAGAAGGATAACTTCTCTAAATATTAATACAATTGCAATATTGTAGCTGGAGTCTTTACAATTTATTAAGATAATATCCAAGAAAGGCTTGAGATACAAACAGGAAAACAGATTTAAGTTTCAGAAGTAGAAAAGTTTGGGGATAACTTAAGGAAAAGCAATGGAGTTAAATGTGAAAAGCGAATGAGAGTTTTAAATGGCACCATAGTAGTCGTCATATTATTCATGCTCATTTTTCAAGAGACTATTTTAATAAGACATGAATTCTGGATCTGTGTGAGTAGGAGAACCCAAGTAAATGACATAATAAACGTAGAATTTTTATGGTAACTAAACCCAATAAAACCTTAGTTTTAAAGGTACACCTTAGAATTGAACCATTTCCTCTTTAAAGAAAAATAACTGTCTTATTTCTAATACATGAAAATAAAGTTTGGTGTTAATAGAAATTAGAGTTTTCCTCTGAGACTAGCTGTTAAAAATATGGAGAGACACAAAGAACAAAAGAAAAAAGAGAAATAAATATTTTTTTCCATATTTATTTTGCAGGAAATATATTTGTTGTAAGCCTGGCCATTGCAGACTTGGTAGTGGCGATCTACCCATACCCACTGGTCCTGACATCTGTATTTCATAATGGATGGAATCTGGGCTACCTCCACTGCCAAATTAGTGGTTTCCTGATGGGCCTAAGTGTTATTGGATCAATATTCAACATTACAGGCATTGCTATTAATCGATACTGCTACATCTGCCACAGCCTCAAGTATGACAAGCTGTATAGTGACAAGAATGCTCTGTGCTATGTCATTCTCATCTGGATCCTGACATTTGTTGCTATTGTTCCCAATCTGTTTGTTGGATCTCTACAATATGATCCACGGATCTACTCGTGCACATTTGCACAATCTGTGAGCTCACCATATACAATAGCAGTGGTGTTTTTCCATTTCATGCTTCCCATAGCCATAGTTACTTTCTGTTACTTGAGAATATGGATCCTTGTTATTCAGGTAAGGCGAAGGGTTAAACCTGACAACAAGCCCAGGCTGAAGCCACATGACTTTAGGAACTTTGTCACCATGTTTGTGGTATTTGTACTGTTTGCGATCTGCTGGGCTCCTTTGAACTTCATAGGCCTGGCTGTGGCTGTTGACCCAGACACAATAATCCCCAGGATTCCAGAGTGGTTGTTTGTATCCAGTTACTACATGGCATATTTCAACAGCTGCCTTAATGCCATCATATATGGACTCCTGAACCAGAATTTCAGAAGAGAATACAAGAGAATTATTGTCACAATTTGTACAGCAAAGGTTTTCTTTCAGGATAGTTCTAACGATGCAGCAGATAGGATGAAAACCAAACCCTCACCACTGATTACGAACAACAATCAAGTGAAGGTAGACTCTGTGTGAAAATGGGGCCCTCACCATTGCCAATCTACAACATTCAAACCCTAGATCTGTTTTATTAGCCACACAGTTGAAGTGCTGTAGTGAAATACCAGTCCTATATGAAAGGTACTTGGACAATGTTCTGTGTACAGTATTTGTGAGCCAAAGTAACACAGCCTTGACATAAAGAGCCTCCTGTTGTACAACATGTCTTTCAAATAATGACTCACTTATATGCTTACGGTATTACAGGGTTACAGACTTTTTTAAATTTTGTTTTACATAGATAACTGAAGATGAATTGGAACTGAACTGCCATAATAACTGTTTGAAAAAGCATCACTACCCCCAGCTGGACTGCCTAAATTGCAAGGCAGGTTATGGTACTGATCCTGCCACCCTTAACAACTTCTGTTAAAGGAAAAATGGGAGCTATTCATTCCAGTGTGAGAGAACGTGAAAAGACGAGGGAGAATACTTGAAATGCTTCACTAAGAATCTCAGTCTATATATTTAAGTTCCTACAGTAGTCATAGCTTTGTGGCAAGTAAGCCTCACCACTTCTTTCAGGTAATTCTACAGCCCTTGTTGAGTTCTCCTTTAAAAAAAAAAATTTAAAGAGGAGGAAAAATATGCATGTGTGATTATCTCAAAAGCTACATGGGCCTATAGAACAACTAGGGCATGCTGAGGGGTGGCATAGAGCACACATGGGTTCAGCAGGAGCTCAAAGCACACCGGGTGATTTTGAGGTATGGGATCTTCCAACTTCCCTAATGTCCAGGAGAAATACAACTGGGAGAAGCCTGGAAGCTACCCAAAAGGAGAAAATGGCAGAGATATCCTCTGGAGATAGCAGAGAGAAGTGCTGTTGCTCCTCCCTGACCATTCCATAGTATGTTTTTAGGAATTACCAGACACTGGGCCTCTCAGGAAGCCAAATGCACTTAAGAGGGGCATCTGAGAGGAACAGGAGTTTGTTTGGAGAAGGACGAGGCCTCTGTGGGGTCTGACCGCTTAGCTGAACTCTCAACCACATGAAGCCTGGAGGATTGAGATAATCATATCAAATTCCCTTACTGCTTTCCAAAATGAGCATGTGACCCTGTTCTAACCCCTGGAAGCCTCTAGAGCCCTGGCTGCTTCTCAAAATTGTCCAAAAAAGCTTATTGAAATGTTGGTATCTAAACACCTCATCTATAGTTACCAGTGATGAAAATGGTATAAAAGCCTAGCGTGATTAACAGACCAGAATAACAGAAAAGAGTAGGCACCGCTACCCTGTGGTAGAGGGACAAAGGAATAGATGGTTCCTAGTATTGGACCAGCTACCTCCTATGTGGCCTACCCATAGATGTGTTCCATGCATAGGCAAGAGAATGAAGAGGGTGGGGAAGGGAGGAAGTGCAGCTAGGCAGGCCCTGGCCTTCTACAGTAAATCTCTACTTCCAGTGAACTCGTTAGGTGAAAACTTTTTTTTCCCTACAAGAACAGGTTTCAGCTTTTTCAGTTAATGGGCTGAGATCCTTTCAAACACTATGCAAGGACTGTTCTCTCCCTAACTCGCACTATCATTAAAAGGAATGATCCACTGAATTAGATCTGTAAAAGTTTCAGCTATCATAGCTTTCTAATCATTCGCCATCCTCTCCTGGCATATATTTACTTCCCACAATCACTGATGCTTGAGCTTTTCTAAGATAGTTCCAGCCATCTCTACAGGACTAAGAGGTTTTAATAGCTTTTCAGCACATTGTTATTATATGTTAAAATATACACTATATTGAAACTGGTTCATTAAAATAATTACATGAAACACTAGAAAAATATTTCGTTTTCAACAGCTTAGATGTCTTTGAAAACATTAAATACTCACTGTATTCTATAATTCCTTAACTGTAGATGACCTTAAAAGCATCTCATATCTTTTGGGCATATATTATTGTACAGTTGACTTAATATAAATTATGAGCTTAAACAGAACATATTCATACATACTTGAAACCACACTAACATGTTGGCAACTGAATAGTTTCTTACCTTAAAAACAGGTGCGTCATGTTGTCCTTCACTCACTTCAGGCTTATAATGAACCTAACTAACAATGATGAAACATTTTCCAGATGAACAAGCTGGTCACTGCATTATCAAGGTAGTTGACTCATCTTTGTTTACATTCAAATCTGTAATGTAAAAACCGCTGTGTAAATAACCAGTTCTCTTCTATTGTGGTATCATCATATGATATGATTAACAGTATAAAGTATATCACAGCTTCCTTCAGTGATTTCATCCTTAGAGGATGCTTAGCTGTGTAATGACATTGCTTATAGTGTGTAGTTATATCACAATAATGAGGGAGGCAAGACCACCATATATTAGTCACATAGGAAATACACTATTTAAATTACTACAAAAAGTCTTGCCTAATTTAAAACAAATATTTTCACTTAAAACAATGTAATATTTTATGATTAATCTGATAAAGTAGCATAAAGGTAGTTTCAGAAGCCTAACCATCGGTGAATTTAGTATTGTCAAAGATTTCTTCACTTGCCTGTTTCAAACTGGAAGTTTACATGTTTATCATTTCTACACACATATAAGCCTTGAAACAACCATTAATCTGGGTTATCTGAGGAATTAAAATCCCTTTTAATTCACAAGTGCTAAATATATATTTTTGATTCTAATAAAAAACTCATTTGCTAAACACAATAAATCATATATTATACAAAAGGTCTATATTTTGGTGAGCAGGCCTGTAATCAAAATTGAGAACATTTTTCAGATCTGGTATTTTGAAATATTTGTATTAATTCTAAAACTACAGAAATTGTGTATGTTGGTGGTGATATGAGCTGCTAAATATAGCAATAATTTAAAAAGATTAATCTCTTGCTCTTTTGGGGCTATTGTTGGTTGTAGCTATTTGTTTGCCCCCAAATTAATGACCAGCTGGCTGGAAGTTTTAGGAAATTTATTTGCTGACCTCTTCACATTTTTCTGCTTATTTTTTTACCATTCCATAGTATGTTTTTTGGAATGGTTTGCGAAGTCACTCCCAACCAGTAGCACATCCAAATGCAAAACGACTGCAAATTAAAACCAAAGTACCAATGTTTAGTTCCCTAGAATGATTTACGGCCTGATACTGTGAGGGGCTTGCAAGCTGATGAACTGCTGGAAGTTGCTCAGCACCTCACAGAACTGGGCCATCTATAATCAATAGGTAATGTCTACAGCACCTTGGAGGCTTCTTTCTCAGTAAAAATAGGACTAAGCTCTGGTAGTTGTGGGTTTACACAAACTGTCTTGCAATTGAACTGTACAAATGGATGAGCCCTGAGATATAAGTAAAGATATTTTTACCTTCAAAGTGATGAAATTCACCCCATGTAGAAAACCAGCATAGGGCTGCTACACCATTTAATCCAATTAATCTGTATTTTGGAAGCTTAAGTGGTGCATAGGCCCTCTGAATATGGGTGATTTTCACTCTTTAAGGCCCCATTCCTGCAATGTAGTTGTAGGATCAAAGGTTAAACGAGTCTCAATTTGCCCTATGAAAATTCTTTTTTATGTATGATCCTTGCTGTGCTACCAACCAGTCTGACACTGTGTGTCATCACATCCTGAATAACATTATTGCACTGTTTGTTACAGTCATTTTATTGGTGATGATTTTCACAGAAAGCTTTATGTAACACAAAAGTAAAGCACTGTTTCCTTTTAACTAGCACAGAAATTAACACATTAATATGTTAGTGTTTATTGTATAGTTTGCAGCTATGTACATTAATTTTGAATAATTTATTTATAGTGCTCGTCACGATATTTCTTTCTCTCCACTCTGCTACACGGAAAAACAACAACAAATAATGTGTTATTTTATATGGACATCAGAGCAACAACAAAGCTGTTATCTGGCTTTTCTTTACCTTAGGTTTCAGAAGATTATTTTTCAATAATCTATTCTATTGTAATCAGTCTGTGTAGTAACAAATAACTCATCCTGCTATGACCAGTCTATACTGCACCTTTGGATTGCTTTTTTAATTACCTTTGCAATATTGTTGTTGATTAGCTTCAAAAAGAGTTATGACACAAAGGAATTCATTGGTCCATTGAAACTGCACAACAAACAACCTAAATACAATAAGCACACACACTGTCAGTGAAAAAACCTAGAACCCTAGCAGTAGTAATGCAAAATAACAGATATTCTCTAATCCTGTTCCAATATGTGCACTTTCTGTTTATAATTAATAATTCCCAGCACTTTAAAAGAATTAAGACTTGCTACTGTCTGTCATTTGCTGACTGAGGCTTTAGACTAGCTATGTGCCAGCTAATCTAAACTTGCTTGCCAATTCAGAATCTATAGAAAAACACAGTAGTCGTGGCCTCATACACCTGTAGCTCAAATTTTTGCCTAATTTAAATGAGAACCCCATTATGTGATTCAGTTTTTTCGATTATAAGGAAAAAATCCTACCTCAATACCTTGTATGTTTCTAGGAAGTTATAATTATATAACAAAGAGTGGAACTTGCCCACAGTATACACCTCTTAGATTCTATTCTAGAAGAAAGAAAGGAAAGGTGAAAGGAAGAGGTGCATAGGTTAAAACTGATCTGGGATTACTTTAATACACATTGGCCACCCAAAACAACCATATTACTGAATACTGACCATAATATTTGATATATTATGTATAACATGCCTATAAACAAATTATTCCAATATATTAAACAATATTAAAGATAAAAGACTAGCTTCTCAGCTAATGTAAATCCGCATAGCCCCACTGATTTATGGCAGCTGAGGATCTGGCAGTATTTACTTTCATACATGTACAGGACACCTCTCATACACTAACTAAATTTCTCTCTTAATTTTAAAGAGTCCATCACTGTCAGCTATCCAGCTCTATACCAAGGTTGTTGAGGAATGTGAAATTGCCTGCCAAATCTCTGCAAAATAGACAACTCCATTGGATGAGGTTTATGTGATTTATTTTTTTAAATAAAGTAAATATATTAACTCAATGGCTTGATTAAACTTCTGTTATCTAGCCATGCTTCAATGTTCCTATATTGGTGAAATCCTACAAGCTTTTGGCAGATATTCAGAAATTATCACCTATATGTAACTCTATGGATGTATGGAAATAGACATTCCACACACACTTCCCCTTAGTGATGTCCCCTTATGGGTGCTCAAGGATTGCATTTAATTACAAACACGTAAATGGGTCCTGATCCTGAGAACTCTTTTTCTCAGACAAGTATTCTCATGAAAATGGAGTAAGCTCATTGACTTCAGCAAGAACTACTTGTTTAACTGCTGTAGGATCAAGCCCTGGAATAGTAACCTAAATTACTGCTAAGAAGCCATAAATTAGAAAGTGTGACAGAATACTGAATACCCGATGAAACATTGGAGAATTTGTTCAAGGATGGACAGCTATACTATCCTCAGGTGGACATTTGTATCCATGTTCAGGCGATACATCAAAATATGCATGTTTAAATCCAAAATACCAGTGTACAGCCCTTGGAACAGAAGGATGATAGTTGCACTGATGATGTATATGCTCAACCTGAGCATTTGCCCCAACCCAGTATGTAGCTCATGCCATATTCCAGGATAATTCCTTCCCTCTCCCTTCAGAATTAACCCTTCTCTGATTTCATATTCCAAACCATGGCCCTTTATCCCCCAGTTCTGAGCATGCTGCCAACCTGTCTCCCCCCCCCACCTGTTTGCAGCCAATCCACGAGCAGTGCTCTCGGCTGTGTGCCAGAGTACCCCACCCCAATGTAACCACCAGTCCTTTATTTTAAGGGATGTCAGATGGGCTTCCACCCATACCTAATAAGGATAAGCATTTTATCAGCTAAAAATATATATAATTTAAGCAATAATCATGCAAAGGGTTCTACACTGTGATGCCAATGTATATTTTTTTGTACCATGAATAAACCACCATGAGGTGATGTTCCTTAAAAAGATGTGTCCTGTATTTTTCATACAGTTTGCTTTTATTTCCATTAAATGCAGGTGGTTACACTGCTGCCCACCCCCCACTCTTCTTGTTCTGCAGTCACATGACACCCTCCCCTTCTGCTTCCTGGACTGAGGGAGGGAACAAACTCTCACTGAGGACTTGTCTACATGGAAAGTTATTGCCTAGCATGCACTGAAACGGGAGTATTGAAAGCGCACTATGGAATATTTAGCACACAATAGCAAGGTCCACACAGCCAGTTAATGTGCAGAAAGCTCGTGCACTTTAGATTCACAGCATTGGCTGGGAGGTGGTGTTTGGTTCCCAATAGGGAGAAGCCTCACATCAGATAGACAACACAACTCGGCCTACTTTCCCAGGGGCCTTCCCGCCTCCCTAGCATAGCTACCTTAATGGCCTCACTAATACTGGTTCCAACCAATGCTCCATCTAGTTTGTATCTTCTCTCTGACATTAGTCACTACAGTCTGAAGAAGACGAACAACCTCTTTAATGACCAACTTCACAATAAAGTAGCTGGGGAAGAATTTCCAGGCAGGGAGTAATTTGCTTAATCGCCTGAAATATGTAGGTTATAAATGGTTGTCCTGCCCAGTTAGTATAAAAATGTAGTTATTACAATTATTGTTCATATAAATGTCTACCTGCAGCCTGACCAATTTCCTATGGCTGAGTGTTTGGAACAGTTTAATGAACTTGATGGTCCTTTGGGCAGTTTAATGAACCTGATGGTCCTAGTTCTGCTTTCAATTACACTGAATTTCATAACAGCTACATAAATGTATGTGAAACCCAGGCTTTGCCTGTTATGTGTCATTCTACGAGTACATATCTATTGATCAAGATTTTGAACATTTGTATGATCATTAAATTGGATGAAATTTGTGAAAATTTAAATATAAATGGACTTTTTCAAAACTTCCTCATGTTGGAGAATGACACAAGATTTTAATTGAATGTTAATTCATGAATGTGTAACATTGAAGAACAATTTCACATACAGTGTTTTCAGTTGCTTTGATTATTCAGCCAACTCTGCTGTCATTACCTGGTTGTATGTAATTATGGAAGTGTAAAAGTGAATACACAGTTATGCACACCATCGCTTCATAGATTGTAAGCCCAGACCAGACCACTATGATCATCTAGGCTGACTTACTGTATAACACAGGCCACACAACTTCCTTGAATTAATTCCTGTTTGAAGCATACTGTCCAGAAAAAAACATCCAATCTGGAATGTAAAATTGCCAATGCTAGAGAATCCATCACAACCCTTGGTAAGTAGTTCCAATGGTTAATTACTCTCACTGTTAAAAACATGCACCTTATTTGTAGTCTGAATTTGAGTAGCTCCAGCTTCCAGCCATTGGAAGCTATACCTTTGCTAGATTGAAGAGCCCATTATCAAATGTTTGTTCCACTTATAGACGGTGATCAAGTCACCCCTTACCCTTCTCTATGTTAAACTATATAGATTGAGCTCCTTGTGTCTATCACAATAAGGCATGTTTTCCAATCCCCTAATTATTCTCATAGCTCTTCTCTGAACCCTCTCCAACTTAGCAACATTCTTCCTGAATTGGAGCCAACAGAACAGGACACAATAGTCCTGCAGCAGTTGCACCACTGCCAAATACAATGGTACTGTAACTTCTCTGCTCCTACTCCAGATCCCCCTGTTTATGCAGCTAAGGCTATGGCTACACTTGGGGCAGGGGATGTGACTCTCAGCTCAAGCAGACATACTCATGTTTGTCATTAGGCTAGTGCACTAAAAATAGTAGTGTAGCTGTAGTAGCACAGGCAAGGTGAGCTGCAGCATGGGCTAGCCACCCTGAGTACAGCCCCACAGGGGTCTGAGAGTGTTTGTACTCAGGGCAGCTAGCCCATGCTGCCATTTGTTGAGATGGTGCCAAATTATTATGAATTGCTGTGACTGATATGGATACATGTGGCACGCATGAGTTTGGTATGGCTTAGTATGTTTGAACCTGTTAGAGGATTTTGGGAGCAAGAGTCTCTTAGCATTAGATAAATGGAGTGGAATACTACTGAAGGTGCTGAAACTGCACTGGAATGGTGAACAATGGCTCGATGGGCATGTGTGTTTTAATCCCAATTTTTTTTGGAATATATCAACAGAGAACCTGCTCACAAAGTAAAGAACATGTAAGATCATGTATCAGAGGGGTAGCCGTGTTAGTCTGGTTCTGTAGAAGCAGCAAAGAATCCTGTGGCACCTTATAGACTAACAGATGTTTTGCAGCATGAGCTTTCGTGGGTGAATACCCACTTCTTCGGATGCAAGCAGTGGAAATTTCCAGGGGCAGGTGTGTATATATAAGCAAGCAAGAAGCAAGCTAGAGATAACGAGGTTAGATCAATCAGGGAGGATGGGGCCCTGTTCCAGCAGCTGAGGTGTGAAAACCAAGGGAGGAGAAACTGGTTCTGTAATTGGCAAGCCATTCACAGTCTTTGTTTAGTCCTAAACTGATGGTGTTAAATTTGCAGATGAATTGGAGCTCAGCAGTTTCTCTCTGGAGTCTGGTCCTAAAGTTTTTTTGCTGGAGGATGGCCACCTTAAAATCTGCTATTGTGTGGCCAGGGAGGTTGAACACTTCTGAACACTTGTGTGGCCAGGGAGGTTGAACAACTCTGCTGAGCTCCAATTCATCTGCAAATTTAACACCATCAGTTTAGGACTAAACAAAGACTGTGAATGGCTTGCCAATTACAGAACCAGTTTCTCCTCCCTTGGTTTTCACACCTCAGCTGCTGGAACAGGGCCCCATCCTCCCTGATTGATCTAACCTCGTTATCTCTAGCTTGCTTCTTGCTTGCTTATATATACACACCTGCCCCTGGAAATTTCCACTGCTTGCATCCGAAGAAGTGGGTATTCACCCACGAAAGCTCATGCTGCAAAACATCTGTTAGTCTATAAGGTGCCACAGGATTCTATGTAAGATCATGCGAGCAGTAGGCTTGGTGACATGGCTTAAAATGACCCTTTTTGAATAACCTCACACTAAGAGCTTGAGTGAATGATTTATGAGAGGGTAGATTATGGATGAGCTTTGGTCTGTCTGTGTGTTTGCTTTGCAGTCCCTTCCAAAATTATGAAGAAATCCAGTAATAAATGCCTACAAGGCATATTTCTGGAACATGTGATTCCTTTGAGAACAAAAGGGTATATAAATGCTAAGCAAAGTGAATGAAATCAGATCAGCTCCCCAATTAATATCCAAAGACGGAAGGATCTTAGAATCAGAGGTCATCTGCTTTGAGGGACAGACCAAGTGCCTTAGAGGGGAAAGAAGAGAAGTAGTCTCCATCTAGAGCTGGTCGATATATCTGCTTTGTTTGCCAATCAGGATACTGTGTAAGACAACATAGTCACTGAGGGTTTAATGCTTGGGAAACTGAGATTTATGGAAAAGAATGTACACCATGTAACTTTAACTGCCTGTGTGATTCTCTCTCAAATAAATGACTGTGCATGAAGCATACTGGTTTCCAGATTCTCACTGGTACTGGTAAACCACTGCCCAACTGTGGGCCATTAAAAGATCCATTTCAACACATTCACTGCTGCCTGTGCTACCGACTAAACTACTATTTTTAGTGCGTTAGGGCCATGAGAACTAGTGCAAGTATGTCTACTCGAGCTGGGAATCACACCCCCAGCTCCAACTGTAGGTGTAGCCTATGCCTGCACATTTTGGCCACACCATTGTACTAGCAGCTCATGTTTAGCTACTAACCTCCATAATGCACCCAAGTTTGAAAAATGAATTTATCAACATGTTTAGCCATCTCTCTCAAACTACCAAACGACTGAATGTAGAACTTTTAGAAATGTAAGATTATGCTAAAAATTAGGGGTACAAAAGCAGGTGTTTCTAAATGCAGGGGATGAAATTTCACAAATTCCAGCCTGATCCTATGATCTGATCTATGTGGTGGACACTTACTACTGGGCCGGGTCCTATAATAGGCAATGGAACTCCATACAGGTGCCCTGGCCATACTTCAGAGTATCAGGGTCTAAGTAAAATTTCTCTCATCCTAGTACAAGGCAATAAGAAAAAAAATCAAGAGAACACCAACTCTTTGTGAGGGGAAGGGATTTTGAACCCAAGATGTGTAATTACACCCTCTTATATAATATAGCTGAGGTATTAAAAACATACTTTCCTGCATTTCTATCACTGACATGAAACACCATGTTTCCAATGGTCATGGTTTTATTGGGAATCTGGCAACATCTGTTGTTCTTCAGTCACAGATCCTGGAGTCCAGTGGCTAGATGAGCAACTCAGCTTTTATTTAAAACAAAAAATACGTTTCTAGCCCTCATTGTTGCAGAGTAAAGCTTGAAAATGTGACCACAGTGTCACCATTTGGAAACCAGAAGACAAGCAAAAAGAAACCATCCAATTTTTTTAATCATTATTTTGGGGGCCTGACTCATTTTTGAATGCTTGGAGTTGGCAATACTGGAAACCACCAAGAAACCCAAGGCCTTAATATATTAAATTTATTTTGTTGTTGTGCGCATAAAGATGGAAACAACAGAATCAAGCATTTAGCAATGTTTTAACAGTATTTAAACACTGAAAAAAAGGTCTCCAGTTTGCATGGATGAAGTTGATCAAATTCAGTCATTTTTAATCAATGTAATTTCAGCTACTGAGAATAGCTGTTCTAGCGCCACACAAATCTTGAGGACATATCAGTGGGAGAAACAGGATTAATGAATATAGCGGGGAAAGAAATAGCAGGTGGTGATCCTGTATTCTTTATACAAGGAAAAAAGGCTCAAGCCCAATGATTGTCAGTTTTGAAGCATTGGGTTTATAAATATTTTAATAACTACTATAACTTAAAAATATAGTACCAATAAAGTTATACTAATGCAGGCTCCTCCATTGAGACATTTTTCATATCCTATTTTTATACATATATATCCTTATCCTCCATTAAAAGAATGTTAAGGCTGCAAAGTCAAACATGCCAAAGTTAGGAAATGCAAGAATTACGGTTGCCCAGGGCAACCTCAATTCATCTCCTTATGTGCGTGCAGTATGAGACAATCTTTAATTAAATTACTGCATATTATTTTTTCCATAGACCTCTGCTTTACTTAGGGCATAGAATGTATGGAGCTCACTTAATGAGCAGCTATTCAATATTTTGTGTTCACCTCATTGTTCGATGTATGACCCTAGGGCTTATTTACTGCACATTAGTCAAACCCCTGCACACAATTCAAACCTTGCTTTGAAGTCAGAATTATTAATGTCCCCATGGGCTGGTCTATGGCACCCATCACTACAGTAGCTCAGTGCTACACAAACATTAATTTATTTCCACAATGCTCTTGTGAAGTGGGGGGGGGGGGGCGAGGGGGAGAGACGATGAGTCACAGAGAGATTAAGGTAAAAAAATATCCACCAATGTTGAGACACCTATTATCTGATTTTCCAGAGCATTTAGTATTATGTAGCACTCTGTATATTCAAGAGCCAGCTCCCTTTGATTTCAGTCGCAGAGATGAATGTTCAGTACTTCTGCAAATCAGACCCCCCCAGGGACCCAGAAAATGAGGAACACAAAATCAGTAATCAGCTGTAAAACATTTGGTTTAGGCAACTTGACTAGCATCACATAGGAACTCTGTGGCAGAGGCTGCAACAGAGTCCAGTTCTCATGAGCAGTGCTCACCTGCCTTAAGATTGAGCCCATTCTTTTTTCCCTTCAGTTCCCTGCCTCATTCACTAAACACCTTCCAACTTCTGCAAAAAAGAAAGCAGAAGTTCTCCGCCTTCCCTACACAATCCTGATTCATCACCAGAGCACGTCCATCCTATGCTCTGAATCAGGATGGGGTCCAGTTGAAAAAAAAAACTCTGATCCTGTGATTAAAAAGTGTATCATAATGCATACTCATTGGGGAACTAAAGTTGCACAGGCAACTTTAATTCTTGCATTTACTATCTTTTGAGTGCTTGGCCTCGCAATGTATGGTCATTTAAAACAGGTTTTGGTTTTGTGTATAAATTTCTTAGGTTTTTTTTTTTTTAAAAGTGAAAAAAACCAGACTTTCTGTCACGTGTAATCATATTGGCACCTACATGATTCATAAGCAGGGCTGATCCACCACACAGACCTCTGCGACGAGAGCTAAGGCAATAACTGATAACAATAGTAGTAGGTCATCCACCTTTCTGTAGTGCTGATTCAAAGAGAGGGACACTTTGCTAGTGTGTTTAACAAGTAGTTGCTGGCAGCAGAGGAATGGTGAGAGTCAGGAATCTTGAGGTCCATTCCAGGCTCTGGAGTGTGCTGCACAAACTCCACTGCCTTTTTCCCCAGGCATGACCCCTTCTGCTCCTCCCCTGCAACCTGTCCCCCCTGGCTCCTATCCCAATCCTATTCTCTTTTAGCCAGTTTCAGTCTTGTGACCAGGAGCCCAGTGGGAGCCAGTTGAGGTCACTGAACTGCAAAGAATGAGGCAGACAATCCCCAAAGCTGGTGGATATTTCAATACTTAGGTTTACCAAGCCAGCACAAAACAGCTTCTATAATACCTCACTGGTTGCCCAGAAGCCAACAACATAATTCCCTTAAAGTAACCCAGCCTCAGGCCTCCATCCAGGTACCCAAGTCAAATACAATGACGATTTCTGAAAAATCTTATTTTATCATATAAAAGAAAAAGGTTCTACCAATCCCAAAGGATCGGACACATTACCTCCCAGGTTATTGAATATTCCAGATAGTACCCAAATACACACTTACAGCCAATTTTTTATTAACTAAAATTTATTTAAAAAGAAAATAGAGAGTATAGGTTAAAAATCAATATACATACAGAAACGAGTTTAATTCTTGAGGTTCAGATTCATGGCAGAGATGGTGAGCTTTGTAGTTGCATATTCAGGATATACCAGCTTACCTGGGATCTCAATCTTGCGACTCAAACTTCCCCTGATTAAGCTGAAGCAGTTCTGAGATGACAGGATCAGGACCCAAGGATCTTTTATACAATTTCAAGCCTTCTTTGACAAGCCAGAGTCCCTTGGCTTACAATAGGTAATCAGAGAGACTTTGAAGTAGGTCCATCACCGGTAATTAGCTACACAAATTAACATAAGACAATTGCCTGTTTTTCACCGTTTGCAAATTATCAGCTATATACATTTCAAAGAGATAAATACAGTGGTATCCCGTTTTTACAGTTCATTTCAATGCTAGGATGTTCTTTTGATCACTGAATTATCAGAATACAGCATAGACAGGGACTGTTGGTTACATTGTTGACCACTACCCATATATATGTAAATATACAAAAACACAAACATTATCTCCCCATATGTCTTTAAGGGTTGAATTGGAGTCACTTATCCTGCAGGACACTTAGCCCTTTCTGGCCATGCATCACAAGTCTCCACGCCTCAGCTTCGCTTCCTAGTCCCAGTCTCTTTGTCCAGCCAGTCCTTGTCTTACCACGCCAGACTGCCCACCTCAGTGTTCCCCACCTCACACAGTCCCAGTCTCCTTGCCCAGCCATGTCCATTTCCCTACCTCACAGCTTCTTCTCTGCAGGCTCTTTGCCCTGCCAGACCCAGTCCTCCACTCCCATCTTCTTATGCTCGCTCTCTCTCTCTTTTTACCAGATTTGCCCATTACTTTGGGGTATGCTCATTTATTAGGGTTACTCTTCTGGGGTGGGGGGGTTCTGTAATTCTATCAATATACTGCTTGTGTCGCTTGTGTTCTCATATGGAGCTCTACTTGTCCCTGCTGCAAGTTACCTGCCAATGGAGCTATCCTGCCGGACCTATGTTCCCCAGGGCTGGGTTCTTCCAGCCCCAGAATCAGATGACCCCACACACATTAACAGAGCATCTCTGAGAGGACTGGGTTACTCAGCACGCCCAAGCTGACCCCCCCCCCCCCCCGGCTTATATGTCCCTGGACTCAGTAGTCTGGGTCGAGCAGCATTTCCAAGCTGTCACCTGCGTATGCCATGGGCACTGCACCCGAATAGAGTATGCCTGAGCAGGCTGGGTCAAGCAGCATGTTCAATCTGCCACTCTCATATGTCTCAGGTTCAGCACGTCCCTATCCCCACTTTCAGGCTACAATTGTTCTCATAGTAACCCAGTTGATGAGCAAATCCCACAGGATTTTTGGGCACTGCAGGGATCTTTAGCTTAGGTATGAGGCGCATTGCTGCAGAGCGAATGGGGAGCCAAAAAAACACCAAAGAGGGGGGAGAAGGAGAGAGAACGAAGCAACTAGCTTAAGCATGAAAGTTATTTCTTGCCAGGTAATAACCATGCAAGGGGAGCCAAACAAACAAAACAGTTATAATATCAAATCTAACTTAAATTTGATTATAAAACTCAGGTTTAGAAAACTATAACAACTGATCACACAGGTCAGGGTCAGAAGTATACCGAGAGAGAGTGAGCACTGGGTTCTCACCACTCTTGAATCAATCGAGGGTCCCAGGTGGTGGAGGTGGTATCTGAGGGTCTAGAGTGCTGGAAACAGGCAGAGGCCCCAGCACAAATCAGTCAGGAGAAGATGAAGTCCCAGTGGAACTGATGCAGATTTTGGATCCAGGCATCAGAGCACTTCCTTGAGCATGGGTAGGGGGTTTTGTAGGGAAACAACAATGGTTGAAGGGAGAACACTAGATTTGTTTATGGGTAAACTGATGGCTCAAGGGAGTATACCAAAGTTGTTTTGTCCAGGCAAGACAATAGGAACTGATTATTCCTGGCTATGGGCAGTGTTCCTTTGAGGGAGCTCACAATGCAATTAGGCAGCTTCAGTATTTTGGATACCAATAAAGGATTTTTTACTAGAATTGGTCTGATAACTACTGAGCGTGGTGTGTGCAGGCGTGGGTTCATTAACATCTGGAGCAGAGATTCCCCATCATGCAGTGCTTTCCTGGTCCCAGAGTTCCATGTGGCTCTTGCCTTGGAATCTCTGTTCTCTATTCTATACTAATGGAGATGCCTCCCTGTCCCATCTTCGATGCAAATGAGGCTAGGGGAGTTTCCTGAATCTTGTCACCCTTGTCTGAGGGGTTTAGGTGTGTCTCCCACTGCCTTTTCATTGCTTTTTGTAAGTCTTTCTTCTGATTGGCTTTGGTTCAAGTAGAGGCTGCGGGGGGGGGGGAAGGGGGAGGGCTTTTGTGAGTCAGAAAGGCTGAGTACGGCACCCTGGTTCCCCAAGAACACAGAGATGATAGGTAACACTCATATCCCCTTTCTGGCTTCCAGTCTCCCCACAACCTCATCCCCCTGGCTGTCAGTCCAAAATCTCCCTCCCTCGTCTCTTTGTCCAATCTCCCTATCCCTTGTCCCCCACCCTCAGTGCTCCTTGCCTAGCCAGTCCTTCACCCCAAGCTCCCAGTCCCAAATTTCCCTCTCTGCCCAGCCA
Organism: Mauremys reevesii; assembly: GCF_016161935.1. Classification (NCBI taxonomy): domain Eukaryota; kingdom Metazoa; phylum Chordata; order Testudines; family Geoemydidae; genus Mauremys; species Mauremys reevesii. Next base: position 81,373,216 of record NC_052627.1, on the reverse strand, counting down.
GACTTTGCTCCCAGTTTCTGCCTTCCTGGCTGCTTATTCCAATCTACTGCTCCTTCCCATCCCGCAAGGTTCAAGTCTTGTGCCCTCTGCAATCATATCAGGCAACTCTCTCATTCATATGGGGAAGACCTAGCAGGAAGCCACTGAGAGCACAGGAGAGACAGTTTCTATCCTATTTGCACAGGTGCTTGGGCCCAGACTTGGACTTAGTACATTCCACAGCAGTCCAGCGCTGCTTCCCAGGCTGGAATACGTCCAGTGCTGACAGAATCTTAAGCAAAGTTAGCAGCTAAATTTCAGACATCTGTACTGAATACGTGTGAACTGGGATTTTTCAGCTTGGCCACATTTGTACAGAGTTCATAGAGGAAGGCAAAAGGCACATCCCTGACCCAGAGGCCACCCACCTTCCAAGTTTTGAGAGTCCCTCATCCAAAAACAAAGAACAGGCCACCAGAAATTGTTAACCTGGGCAAAACAATGTATTTCTCCCTAACCTTGTTCTTGCAAATGGCTGAACTATTTTGGTCAAAATTTTCCAAAAACAAATTCTGCCTGGTCAGGAGACGTGGAAGCTCCCTAAAAGTGTGGAGAGCATCCCCCCCTCCTCCCCCCAGGCCTACCCCACATTGCCCATTCTCCTTGAGGCTCTGCCCTTTCTCCCCAAGGCCCCATCCCTGATTACTCTTCTCCATGGCCCCCTGGTTCCCTTTGTTCTGGTGCCCTTGCCCCTGGTATGGAAAATATCAGCCCAAACTGTTTAAGTTTGGCTAAGGTATAACCAACTGAAAACAGTGTCTTCTAGTGGGAAGTACAGGCAACCTCATTATTAGGTGTTGCTACCAACCTCACTTACTATATATGTGATCTAATAAAGGCAGAATCTGAGAATAAATACATGCTGTTCTTCCAATCTTATTAGCTAACCAACATGAAATCAAATCCAACTGAACAGTGCATCAGAAATATTTTAGCAAATTCTGCATTTTCAGTTTAAGGGTTTGATCCTGCAAACCTTACTCATGAGCAGTCAGTAATGCATGTGTAATACTGTTGTTGTTGAAAAAAAAAAAGCGTGCGCGGAGTCAGTCAAAACTCACTGAAATGATAATTTTTTTAGATGGTAAAAAAGTGCTTTCATAATTGCTGTTATTTAAAGAGGCAGACACGTCAATTGAACACTGTACTGAACTACAGGATAAAATATTCTGGGAAGCAGAAAAAGCCAGCCAGGTTAAATTTAAATTAACCCTGGTGAATGTTGATAAATACAGAGTACATAAAGGAGGAAAGCAGCACTGTTATGGCCCTTTTAGGTGCGCACACACACACACACACACACACACACACACACACACACACACACACACACACACACACACACACACACACACACACACACACACACACACACACACACACACACACACACACACACACACACACACACACACACACACACACACACCCCTTTGTATCTCCCTGCTTGCTGCCCTATTGAAAATAGCCCTTCCGGTGGGAGTACAACTCTGATGTTTTGGGCATGGAAGGGGCCACTTATGATCATTGCTCAGATAGTGAGTATCAAAAGAATTAGCAGAGATAGGCACTTACATGTCAGCATTTCTAAATGAAAAGGTTACATTATTTCAACATTTTACACTGCTTTCATCATTGAAGTCCAAATGCAAATAAATTCCATCATCATCATAAGCATAAGCAGAGCTATTAATTTGAAAATACTGGGAAAAGTTTAGCATGATATTCATTGTTAGGGGCCCAGCTCTGCTCCCATTGAAGTCAAAAGCAAAATTCCCAGGAGTAGGGTCAGATCCATCGTTGAGTGGATGAAAACAGGAGGTGAGAGAGCCTGGCAAACAGGGTTTTCTTAGAAGATTTTAATTTTGTATCTCTAAAACATGTAACAGTTTGATTTGAGTTGATGAGCTGTTTATTGCCTGGACATTGCCATGAGTCCTCCGAGAATTGCCTCAGTGGGACATTGGCCTTTATGAATTAATTTTAATAAATAATTTGAAAAATCTCGTTAACATAATGCTTCCTACGTCTGCCCTATCATCATTTCCCCAGTCGAATTTAAACTGTGTTGTCTGAGAGTAATAAGGAAGTTCTAGGGGAAATGAATATTTCCACATTAGGTGGAAAATACAGTAGCTATTTTAAAACAGGCTTCTAGATATGTCCTGAAAAATAAGCCACACATTTCAATTTCAAATAAACACAGTATGTGAAATTATAGACTATCATATTCAGTCTGTGAATCATTCTTACCACACATTATGTTAAAATGATCATTCATCTTGCAGTATTTCTTTACTAAGAAGGTGGGAGTGGAAACACCCTTTAAAAAAAAAATCAGGAAAAAAGAATCCTGACACTGGTATTGGCCCATTACTACAAGGAAACGGTAGAATTATCAATAATGTAGAAAAGGCAGAAGTGTTAAATAAATATTTATGTTGTGTATTTGGGGAAAACAGATGGTAAGAATACCATTCTTTTCATTCCACTAGTATCCCTGGGGGATGTTAAACAGAAGCTACTAAAGTCAGACATTTTTAAGTCAGCAGGTCCAGATAAACTACATCCAGGGGCGGCTCCAGGCCCCAGCACGCCAAGCGCATGCTTGGGGCGGCAAGCCGCGGGGGGCGCTCTGCCGGTCACCGGGAGGGCGGCAGGCGGCTCCAGTGGACCTCCTGCAGGCGTGCCTGTGGAGGGTCCGCTGGTCCTGCGGCTTCGGTGGAGCATCCGCAGGCACGCCTGTGAGAGGTCTACCGGAGCCACGGGACCAGCGACCAGCAGAGCAACCCCCTCGGCATGCCACCATGCTTGGGGCGGCGAAATGGCTAGAGCCGCCCCTGACTACATCCAAGAGTTTTAAAACAGCTGGCTAAGGAGCTGACTGGAATATTAATGTTCATTTTTAATAAGTCTTGGAGCACTGGGGAACTTCCAGCAAGACTGGAAGAAAGCTCATGTTATGCCAATTTTTAGAAAGGGTAAACGGGATGAGCTGAGTAATTATTGGGCTGTCATTCTGACACTGATCAGTGGCATGATAAGGGAGTGGTTGATACGGGACTCAATTAAGAATTAAAGGGAGGGTAATATAACTAATGCAAATCAATGTGGATTTATGGAAAATAGATCTTGTTAAACTAACCTGATATGTTTTTGATTAGATTACAAGTTTGGTTCATAAAGACAATAGTATTAATGTAATACATTTAGATTTCTGTAAGACATTTGACTTAATACTGTGAGAGAGAGAGAGAGAGAGAGAGAGAAAAAAACTAGAGAGATATAAAATTAACATGGCACACATTAAATGGATTAAAATATCCTAACTGCTGTAACTGTAAATGCAGTGGAACAGGGTTGTTGATTGACTCCCTCACTTCACAGGAATCTCTCATGGAGATACTGGGCAATCCACTTTGGAGAGATGTTTTGTTTCCTGGTAACTTTCCCGTGCCACCCTGCTGTCACTGGGGGAGGACCATTGCTGCACATAGGCGAACCACATAAGGGCCAGGGCAGAAGCCACAGTCTTGGAGAAGACCCTCCGTTGATTCCCTGCTCCCCTCAGCAGCGAGATATCTTCCAGAATGATCACATCCTGTGGAAAATGTGGGGACAGGAATGATTATCAGGACCCCCCTACAGTGCTGGCTCTCCCCAAGAGCCACGTGCCCCGTGTACACTAGGGTCCAGGAACACTGATTTCCTCTGCCCCTACAGTTATTCACCATTTTGGGGGTCTTGTGGCTCATATGTGTTTGTCTGGTGTCAGCCAGTTAGTGACAGGTATATGAATAGCGGCTGTGTTTTAAATCACTGAATCAGTGTTCTCTGTGTTGCAAACAATACTGCTTCTGTAAAATGCTGCGTTTTGGCTTCACAGAGATAACCTTCGGAGCCCAGACTCCCTCTTTGTTATGGCCGGCTGAACGGCTGCACAGAATTAGAAAGCAGCCATGAAGAACTAAAGAGGACTTTCTTGTGAGGTCATGATGCACCCTACAGCCGAAAAACAAGAATTGAAGGACAGTGAGAAGAGGGACTGAAAGGAGAATGTGGCACACCAGAATGAGGCCACGGAGCAGCTTTTAAAAGTGTTATGGAGCGCCAAGTGGACACTGGTATAGTAAAACTGGAAACTGAGCAGCTCTGCTCCCTCCCTCCCCTGCAGCCACTGTCGCAAAAAACTCTTTCCATGCACCCCCAAGACACCACCACTACCACACTCTTATAAATCTCCTTGCTCCAGTCTGTATCCATGGCATTTCACTCCTCCCCCTCCCAATTAATGTACTCGGTGAGTAGGTGGTCTGGTGCCAGAATTGGAATATTCGTGCCATCTATCACCCCTCTGCAGTTAGAGAAGTCCATCTGTGCAAAGCCATCCACGTCTTGGACGTTGCCCAGAATCATGGTCCTTTGGAGCAGAATGCAATTAATGGCCCTGTACATTTCCATCAACATGAGTTGAACGGTCAACTTTCCCACTCCGAACTGGTTAGCAACCAATTTATAGCAGTGTGGAGTAGCCAGCTTCCACAATGCAATGGCCACACACTTCTCCAGCGGCGGGGCAGCTCTCATTCTTGTGTCCTTGAGCCACAGGGCTGGGGCGAGTTCATCACACAGTCCCATGAACGTGGCTTTCCTCATCCAAAAGTTCTGCAGCCACTGCTAGTCATCCCAGATGTGCATGATGATGTGATCCCACCACTCAGTGCTTGTTTCCCCAAGCCCAAAAGCGGCATTCCACTGTGGTCAGTGAATGCCACAAGCAATCTCGTGTCATAGCTACTACGCATGGTGAGATTAATATCACATTCCTCTTGCCTTTGTAGTTTAAGGAATAACTCCACTGCCACTCGTGACGTTTTAGTCAGAGAGAGCAGCATATTGGTCAACAGTTTGGGATCCATTCTGGTAGTCTGAAGAGACGGAGCGCACAGTACACAAACCATTGAAAGATGGCACCAAATGCGGACAGAAGCACAGGGATTGCTGCGATGCGAAGCAATGCATCATGGGGCATTGGGACAGGACCCAGGATGCTCCGCGACCCCCTCCACCTTCCCACAACTCTTAGCGGCAGAAGAGGAAGAGGTGCTCTGTGGGATAGCCGTCCAGAGTGCACTGCTCCAAATATCACTGCAAGTGCCGCAAGTGTGAACACACTATTGTGCAGGCAACTGACAGCGTGAACACACAACAGCAGTTTCCCTTCAGTACTCTCTGAGCAGTGCTGTAACTGCTGGCACTGTAATTCTGCCAGCGTAGACATATCCCCAGTGTGACGCGGTGGCCAAAAGAGCTAATGCGATTCTGGGACGAATAAAAAGGGGAATCTCAAGTAGGAGTAGAGAGGTTATTTTACCTCTGTACTTGGCACTGGTACCACCACTGCTGGGATACTGTATTTAGTTCTGGTGCCCACAATTCAAGAAGGATGTTGATAAATGGAGGAGTTCAGAGAAGACCCACAAGAGGAACAAGCAGGTAGTCTAGAGCAGCTGAGGCATATATGCAGTGAGGCTGCTGCCAGTAGAGCCCAGTCAAGCTGAAGGCTTGGCTTCGCTATATATTTTGGTTGAATTTTAGTATATAATCTTATGCATCAAAAAGGGCAGGACTACATAATGTGGTCTGGCAGGAGGACCAGGACATTCTTACAGTTGGAATAGGCCAAATAAGTGTGGGAAGCTGAGGCAGAAGTTGCTTCATCACTGCATCTGGCTGCCTGGGGGTGTTCTGGAGCAACATCTTTGTCACTACACTATTTCATTACAATGCAAAGTTAAATTTCTCCAGAATTATAAATGCAGCCTCCCAAGAAACCAATTTTTCTATTGAAAAGTTCATCTTATTTACCCAGCTAAACAGTAATTTTTCCACCTCTTTAATCTTCATAGAATATTCCTATAACATCTAGAAGGTGTATTGGTTACACATCTAATAAATGTAATGCATTTCTTTCTGACAACTCTTTCTTGCAGAACTCAAACTAAATATTTTAACTTGTCAAAAGAGCCATCTGCAATGCAACCCTTCTCAATTGAATGAGACGGTCTAAAATCTGCCCATGACACTTTTGGTTTCCGTCTCTCTTTGCATTTTCAGATTAAATCTCTTTAGCAGTTGATGGTTCTTTAAAGGTACCAAGCAATTTGATTTTAATCATGTTTGTGTGGGACTGGGTCTGCTTACTGTAGCTGCCATGCAAGTTCACCACAGATAAAGTAAGACTACTCAAAGCCACAGTGTGACTGAATCATTAACAGCTCACATCAACTGTTTCATCAATCCCAAAAAACATTGGATTATTTTGAACTATTGAGGTCCTATTTCCTCAGCCAATTTATCATTTTATTTTCTATGTGCTATAATCCAGATTCTTCTCTTTTTTTCAGGTTTGCACAGTATGCAGTTATTATTGCAAATTGCTATTATCATGGGCCAGGCTGTTAGACAGAAGCCTTTGACTCTGCCATGATACTAAGTATTAAGAGTTTTTGCTTGCTGATTCGAGACGAGAGATCTGGAAGTGTTATTGCTGTTGCTTTTTCAAAGGGGGGAAATTAAAAATTTTCTGTGTCAATTAAAAAGGTATATATTTTAACATAGTAGAACTGCAATGTTAGTTAAAGAATTCATGTTAAAACCATATTGATATTTACTTGCAGCCATACTAGCATATGCTGTAACATCAGCATATGCCACAAGCTAAGCAAATTTGAGTTTGGTTGGTTCTTGAATATGGGACCAGCAATAACTTCAAGAAGTGTTATCAGTGAAGTAGGAGGTGGTCCTCTTCCCTTTTGGTCAGTTCTGATCCAAATTCTGCAGCACTATGTTAGGGGACATGTTTCTCAGATGAGACATATAATCAAGATATTAGTACTTGAAATGCTAAGCATACCCCTCATGATACCATTGAAAGAATATGAGAGTTATGACCCTGCTCAAATCCGGGTAATTACATTCTGCGTACACAAAGTCTGCCCTGCAGTTTGAGTTGATTGTAGTATTGTTTTCCACTTTTGCCCTAAACTATTATGTAGTGCTGATGCTTCCCCCCGCCCCATCAACACACACACACACAGAGTTGCAACATGCATTGCATGTCTGGGATGATCCCCTTTAGTAATGAGTGACATGGCCTGCATAATCCAATTTCTCCAACTACCAAATACATACATACACTCACATGCAAACAGAATGAGATGACTCTCCCTATTCAAAAGCATGCTGTTACCTTGAGTCTTTTCTTGTATTTTGAATAGTGCATTTGGGAGTTCATAGCTATTTGGGGATCTGAAAAACCAACTGTGCACACCCCAAGTCCATCTTAGTGATAAGATGTAACAGTCTGATGACATATTACAGGGACCTGCTCTGGATTGCAAAATGTAATTTTGCTTGGGTCTGTATTTGCCTCAGGTTGTGGCTAACCTCATTCCATCTTCAATGCCATTAGCTCTTCTCTTCTGTTTCCTCTCTCTACCCAGGCATCATAACAACAGAACTAGAGTTGCTGCAATAACCTCCCACCCCCTTTTTTGGGCTAAGGGTTTCTGAAATGACTTGTGAAGCTGGAGGAGGGAAGTAAAGGAGATACAAACAGACTACTAATGGGGCTGCCAATGTTTACAAGTGGATTACTACAATTAACTAAAAAAAACCTACTAGAATTAAGTCAAAATGGTGATTGTTGGCAAATTTGTTTCCTGAGGATTTGTTATGGTTCTGGACCAGGGCAAGGACAGATAATCACAGAGTTACTCAGTTACAGTGGGGGTCGGCAGCCTTTCAGAAGTGGTGGGCCGAGTCTTCATTTAGTCACGGTAATTTAAGGTTTCGAGAGCCAGTAATACATTTTACATTTACAGGGGCTGGCGGACAGAACCCCAGACTGGCAGCGGGCTGAGGGGGGCCAGACCCGGGATCCCAGGCCAGCAGCGGGCTGAGTGGCTCAGCCTGCTGCCGGTCTGGGGTTCCGTCCGCTGGCCCCTGCCAGCCGGGGTCCCGTCCGCCGGCCCCGCTCAGTCTGCTGTCGACCCGGGGTTCCATCCATCCAGGCCAGCAGCGGGCTGAGCAGGGCTGGCGGCCAGTACCCCAGGCTGGCAGCAGTGTACCACAGTAAATCAGCTCGCGTGCTATAGGTTGCCGACCCCTGAGTTACAGTCTGCAACTAATCTTCTGTGTGTTACTTTGAAAGTCAGTATGGTCTGCCCCAAGCTTTCACAAGCAGGGATTTCCTCCCCCACACCCTGATTTCCCCAACATGCCTCCCCAGGGGTGAACTAGTTACATGCAGTGTTGCCAATTTAGTCATTGGTTGGAAATTTGAATGGAAATTGAAGCAATAATGTAGACTTTAAAAGCATATACAGTATATGATAAAATACTTGCATCTGAAAAAGCATAATAGGTCTGAAAAGTGTGAACAAATACTAGCTTCCTCACACAGCTGTTGCTTTTTATGACAATGTTGGTGCATTCATTTTGGTGATGTTGCCCAATCTAATAATTTCAGATTATTATTTGTAAGCAAGGTTTGAATAAGCTCTCTGCTGACATCTAGTGATGAGCCGGGGAGTGAGAGGAAAAGGCTTCAGGACCAGACAATAGTCATATGAACACACCTACTCTGCCTAGGTATCCAGCTGACAGCTCTGTTGCCCAAGTAATCAATTTTATCTGGTGTTGGGTTACAAATCACTTTAGTATTGAATGCAGGAGTAATGAAATGTTGTTATCCTTATTGTATGAGTAAAGGGCAGCAGAACTCTGCTTAGCCTGCCTGAATGAGAGGGTCTCCCTCAGTGCTTAATTGGTGCTGGGGCTTGGCAGTTCATGGCCCCAGCACCTCTGGGCTTTCTGCTTACGAGTCACAGGCACTATTTGACCTGCCCCTCTCCTCTGTTGAGAGAGAGAGAGCTGATTAAGCTCAAGTCTTTTGTTTTGTTAAATGACCACTAGCTCTGAAATAGACCTGATTATCAGGTCTAAGTTTCTGTGAAAGAGATAACCCAGCCTGCACTAGCAGTGAGATTCCCCCACTGAGAGCTGAAATCATTGAAACCTGGGTGGAACCTCATGAGACTGACTCAGAGGTCACAGTGACAGGTGGCAGCAGAAGGTGATGGCACAGAGCCATCAGCGACAGAGACGTGGAGTGAATGTTGGTACGACAAACAGCAGCCAAAGCAAAGTGGTGAGCGGCTGGAGGAACGAGGAAGATGCCTTCTCCCTCCTCCTGCCCCCAGGGTGGGAGGTGAACTCACTCAAAACCACCTCTGAACTCTGGGTCTCCACTGACCCTGACCAAGGACAACAACTATGAGTGGGGTGCAGTGAAGGGGGAAGGGAAGGGTATGTTAAAGGAACATTTGTTTGTTGGACTACGTTTTAGTGACTTTGCTCCAGAATGCTAGATTTGTGACTAGGAAACATACAAATATACATTTCCTAGTAGGCCAAGATTTGTAAAATGCATTATTTGCCAAGGTAGTTATTTCACATTGTTACTATCTTGAGAGATTGTCATCTTGAGTATCTGTACTAAATATTTTTATTATTAAAATTATTTTTTTTTACAAAAGAACATAAGAACAGCCACACTGGGTCAGACCAATGGACTATCTAGCCAAGTATCCTGTCTTCCGACAGTGACCAATGCCAAGTACTTCAAAGGGAATTAACAGAACAGGGCAATCATCAAATGATCATCCCCTATTGTCCACTTCCAGCTTCTAGTGAACAAAGGCTGGGGACACTCAGAGCATGGTGTTGCATCCCTGCTCATCCTGGCTAATAGCCATTGATGGATCTATCCTTCATGAACTTATCTAGTTCTTTTTTGAACCCTGTTATATAATCTTGACCTTCACAACATCCCCTGGCAAAAAGTTCCACAGGTTGAATGTGTGTTTGTGAAGAAGTACTTTTTTTTTGTTTTAAACCTGCTGCCTGTTAATATCATTGGATGAACCCTAGTTCTTGTGTTATGTGAAGGAGTAAATAACTCTTCCTTATTCACTTTCTCCATACCAATCAAGATTTCATAGATCTCTATCATATCCCCTGTTAGTAGTCTCTTTTCCAAGCTGAAAAGTCCCCATCTATTTAATCTCTCCTCATATGGAAGCTGTTCCATAACCCTAATCATTTTAGTTGCCCTTCTCTGTATCTTTTCCAACTCCAATATATCTTTTTTGAGATGGGATGACCAGAACTGCACATAGTATTTAAGATGTGGGCAAACCATGGATATAGTAAAAGTGGAGGACTTGGTTTGCCAGACCGATCAACAAAGCCAGTGTTGACAACCTATGTGAAAAGGCTGCAAAACACTACATCTCTGGACTGCATCAACATGAAGAAAACCTTATAAGCCAATTTTAGAAGTACTTTATGAAGCTGTTAAGAATGCTGGAGACAGTTTATGCAAACAAACGTGGTTGTCACATCACACTTTCTATTTAAGCAAGAGGCACCACACACTACAAACTGGAGACCAATGTTAAGTGCATCGTCACTTGTTAATCCTGAAGTTGGACACTGTTTCCATCCAAGACCAGCAAATGCTCACTATCTTTCTGCAAGAAATTCAACTGCCTAGTTAGAAGCATGCGGTGCAACTCTGAAAGTCTCAGCAGTTGAAAAAATGAAGAACTCTGTCAGAAAATATGCATACATGGCTGATGAATGCACCAATGCAAATAGGCATCAGGCATTAAGTCATTGCATACATTATCTTGATGTCAGTGGTAGGTCAGTAGATGCATTTCCTAGATGTTCAGGTAATAGAAGACACATCAGCTGCATCTGTCACAACTCACATTTCAGAAGAGTGGAATGCTTATAAATTGAACCCCAAAGAGATGGCTGCTTGTGCATTTGATGGATCTGCAAACTTCTTTAGAAGACATAGTCGAGTACAAGCTTTGCTCAAAGAAATCTCTCCTATACACATTGCAGAGGCCATCTACTTCTACTAGCACAAAGAGCTGCAGAATCTTCAAAAGACATTTAAAAAGCCATAAATTTAATGGCTTTGTCGTACTCTTTTTTGAGCAAAAGTCCAAAAGGATTGAACGTCTTGGAAAAAATAGAAGATACACTGGGACTGAAGTTCAAATTAGTCCAACCTGGGAAAACCACTGGCTTTCTCATCAGCAATCCTTGGCTGTTCTCTGAAAATTACTGCAACCATTATTACTGGCTTTGGAAAGTACCTACTGAGATGGGACAGATTTAAGTAGTAAGGGTAGTGGACTACTTTTTCTAAGTTCAGAGAAGACTATCACCATTCTCTCTTCTAAGTCTACTGTTGAAATCACATGGGTCATTAAACAATGCCATCCAAGCATCTGCTACAAAAGTAGTAGATCTTTACCCAGTAATAAAAGCTACATTTGGATCAGAGGGAGATCCATTTAACAAAAAGAAAGAAAGAAAGAAAGAAAGAAAGAAACCCACAACATACCGGAAGAAGCAAAGACTTCAGCTCAGAAGTTGACTAATTAAGGCACATATACTGACTCCTTACATGAAGAGGACAAGTAATGTTTGTTAAGCCAGCTTGAAAAGTAAAGTACACAGACTTGATTCTTACAAATTTACAACAGCAGCTTCTGAATTCTACTCAGTCTCTATGTAGTTTTTACAGATCCCAGGCTTATAAAACATTGACAATTGAGTGGAGCGAAGCACTACCAGCAATGGGGCTGCCATGTGATCAGGACAGAATAGACAATGTGAACACAGAGTGAAATATCATATGAGGAACAAATAAAGATTTGACTTCAATTTCTTCTTTATCGTGACTAGTGGATTGACCCAATCTTTGTGCTATGTTTCCTGGGATGAAAGAAATAGGAATTCATTTCTTGCTACTCCCAGTCACAACAGCTAAAATTGAGCAATCTTTCTTCTCATTGAATAGAATTGTGTGTTCTGAAAGAAGTTGCCTTCTGCCTGATCATGAACATATCAATAAGGACTGGAAGTACCAGACACATGAGAAGCCACCAAAGATGAATGCATTGCATATGAGAAGTTTGTTAATAGAGTTATGCAAAATTACAAGAAATCAAGAAGGATGTAGATGTAGTGCTTCATAGTAGGCACGAGTAACCAACTTTAAATGTGTATTATGATTTTAAAACATGAATTAAATCTAATAAAGTGGTTGTGAAACATTTTTAGTTTTTACTATCATGTGATGCAGCCCACCTTTGCCCTCCTGGTCATTGTCCCTCACCCCCCCCCCTTATATATTCAAACACTCCTCACCCGCACCTGAATAGTTGAACACTAATTTCAATTTCTGGGGGAAACACTGTTCACAAGTCATGAGTCAGCTCCCCCACCCCCAAATTATGAGTTTGGCTTAAAGATCACAAGATATTAAATAAGAATAAATATGAGGGGTTGAGAACATTTGCTTTCATGTTTTCAAGCTTTTCCTTGCAACCATGAGGGATAGAAACTTTTTTCAATGAAAGCTGAGATTCTCATGTAATCACTGACACCAGGATCCGAGGCCTTAAGAAAACAGAAAAAACTAATTTCAGTGTTGCTGTGTTATTTGAAGCTCTATGCCAATATAAATATATGCAAACCAATGTGCACCAAAAAACACTGACTTACACATGTTCCACCAACCCCAGATGTCCACTGAGCTTCTGTGTGCCTGGCCATTACCAGGATGCAAAATAACTTCAGAATGTTCAGATGTCACCTCTGTTCCAATACCTCTGCTCCCTTCTCCTTTGGAGTTCGGAATTTTCAAACAATCTATTGTAGGACCAGGTAGTGTGAGAAAATTGCAAACTAATTTTTGTCAGGTAATAAATGAGCTGCGTGCTATATAAATTGTGTATAACTCTTAGAACTGTAGGGATAAACAGGATTTTCAGAAGACTGAGTACAGTAAATGACATAAGAATATCACAGCAAAGCTTCACCCAAGAGCTTAAGAGATACAGGTCTTTACCACCCACAAAAAGCTAGGATTTTATTACTTCACTTATTTACAGTTTCCCCTTATTTAGGAAACTGTTCTCTCTTTTTTAAAAAAAACAAGTATTTTTGCTTTATTATTGTAATTGAAGAGATAAAGAGGATTAGAGGACAAAACTGATTGGTTTTGGTTATGGATGAAGTGCATGTTAATGCTCACAAAGATTAGATTAGCAGTAAACAGACCATGACAAGGGCTGACATTACAATTTACTCATGGTGCTAAAAAAAATTTTCAGGAAATGTCCTGCTTATATCAGGAGGGAATTAGAATTTTCATAAATAGGAAATTATACATCCAGAAAGTCAATCAAGGTAGTCGGGGAACAGGATAAGGTGTATTAGTGGGCATGTCTATAGGTAAGTAGGTGGGTATTTCATTACTGACTCATGGCCAATGGAAAGAAAATGTATTTAATTAATCAATTAAAGTGGCAAATATATGCTGATAAGCATACCATGATCTTTATGCAGTGATCATGGACACTGCTACAGTCCCCAACAAATCTACTGGCTAACACAACAAGGAATTTTGATGGATTCAGGATTTAACAGAACCAGAACTCACTCATATTTTTCATCTATAACAGTCCCAGGACTAAGGGTTTCTGAAAGCTCTCTCAGATATCCAATATGTTTCGGGGCCACTGAATTAGATTACTACATTCCAAATTATTATTTTGGAGGTTACAAAAACCCCACACATAATCCAACAAGGTATAGGAAAAAAAACCCCAAATATGTATAACCTAGTAAAATTATTGGCTAAGCTTGTACAATCATAAAAAGTAACAAACCAGGCTTTGCAAAACAAAACTAACAAAAATCCTACTCATTTCAAAAACAATTATTCTAACATCTGTTTAAATCTTATAAGGACCCCTCAAAAATCAATGTGAATCAAACATTAGTTAAGACCATTAAAAGAAAATGTGAAACAGTCAAGACCTTCTCATTACTAATCAATGCAAATAAAAGTTCTAATTGTTGCAGCTCTTGTTTTGCCTCCGCTACTCAGTCAATGTTCACCATCTCTCATCATGTCTCTGGCAACCGACCTGGAACTTGAAGGAAGGAGCATAGGCTGCAGGAGGGAAGAGACTGGAGGAAGCAAGTCCGTGTGCATGTGGCTGGAACTACATGAAAGGGGGTTCCAAAGAGAATGGAGCTCGGATATTCTCAGGGTAGCAGATGAGACCATTACTCCTTGTTCTGTCAAGTTGCAGTGGGGGAGGTTTAGGTTGGATATTAGGGAAAACTTTTTCACTAGCAGGGTAGTTGCAATTGCAATATATCTTATATTTCTCTTTCTTCCTTTCACCTTATAACCCAACATGCAGTACATGAAACAATGTCATGTCTTAAACTAGGTTGTAAGACATACTACCTTTTGTTTGTCTACAAAATACCATGCACTCTTATGGTGCTTAATACATACCCAAGATGTTTTAAGTGAAATTATGGGAATGTAAAAGTGAGGGGTGAGCAGGTGAGCTACCTACAAATGTGATAGTTACTGCTACCTCACAGATGTTTTTGTCAACCCAAATGAACCCTCCTGAGCCGTTAAGGCACTTACATAAGGTAAATTCTTACATGTGGGTAAAAATGCAGAACACATCTCCTATAAGAAGCAAAAGTTTGCTTACTAAAGCTAAGTGAAAATTTTCCAGAAATATTTATTTGAAAGAGACTGTGTTTGTGATCCTTTTGAGTTCACTTTTTGCAGGCATTGAGTGCTGGAGCTGTGATAGCACAAATATTCATGAAAACAGTTCTTAACTTATTTCAATTGTATGTGTTTGTAAAACTTCCAATTTAAATTTCCAATGCGGCATGAAGTATGAACTGCAAAATTTGGACTGGAATATATAATTAACTTACACAACTTAAAGCAACTTAATAAGCATAGAAAGCTGGCTAGATCATCAATGGGTAGTGATCAATGGCTCCATGTCTAGCTGGCAGCCAGTATCAAGCGGAGTGCACCAAGGGTCGGTCCTGGGGCTGGTTTTGCTCAATATCTCCATCAATGATCTAGAGGAGGGTGTGGACTGCACCCTCAGCAAGGTTGCAGATGACACTAAACTGGGAGGAGTGGTAGATATGCTGGAGGGTAGGGATAGGATACAGAGGGACCTAAACAAATTAGAGGACTGGGCCAAAAGAAATCTGATGAGGTGCAAGGACAAGTGCAAAGTCCTGCACTTAGGATGGAAGAATCGCATGCATTGCTACAGACTAGGGACTGAATGGCTAGGCAGCAGTTCTGCAGGAAAGGACCTAGGGGTTACAGTGGATGAGAAGCTGGATGAGTCAACTGTGTGCCCTTGTTGCCAAAAAGGCTAACGGCATTTTGGGCTGTATAAATTGGGGCATTGCCAGCAGATCGAGGGACGTGATCATTCCCTTTTATTCGGCATTGGTGAGGCCTCATCTGGAGTACTGTGTCCAGTTTTGGGCCCCACGCTTCAAGAAGGATGTGGAAAAATTGGAAAGAGTCCGGCGAAGGGCAACAAAAATGATTAGGGGGCTGGAGCACATGACTTATGAGGAGAGGCTGAGGGAACTGGGATTATTTAGTCTGCAGAAGAGAAGAATGAGGGGGGATTTGATAGCTGCTTTCAACTACCTGAAAGGGTGTTACAAAGAGGATGAATCTAGACTGTTCTCAGCAGTACCTGATGACAGAACAAGGAGTAATGGTCTTAAGTTGCAGTGGGGGAAGTTTAGCTTGGATATTAGGAAAAACTTTTTCACTAGGAGGGTGGTGAAGCATTGGAATGGGTTACCCAGGGAGGCGGTGGAATCTTCTTCCTTAGAGGTTTTTAAGGTCAGGCTTGATGAAGCCCTTGCTGGGATGATTTAATTGGAGTCCTGAGGTCCTTTCCAACCCTGATGTTCTATGATTCAAATGAATGTTACATCATGAAACGCAAATTATGTTAATTGTGATCACAATGTAAACAATTTGCAGACCAAGAATTATTCTCTGGGAGAAACAAAAAAAAGCAAATTCCAGATAATCAAAATTTGACTTGTGGTACCTTTTTGTGGACAGTTCTTGAGTGGAAAAAGATAGAATTCCTTAAACTATGCACTGTAAATAGTTAGCTGAGCTCTTCATGACTATAAATGAAAAGGTGCTCAGGGAGGTGGGCAGAGGGGTGGGTAAAGAAATGAAGTTCACAAATAATTTATGTATACCTATCAGAAGCCCATTTCAGTCCTTGGGATGAACCATTTTGATCAACTGGTAGTTATCTTCAACAAGCGAAATGTGTCCTCATCTAGTGGATGGCAATAGCTCGTGTAACATTCTGGATCCTGGCCAAAGGACTTCAAAAACACAGCGGAGAGATCCTAGCCATCGATTTGCTGTCAGAGACAACAGAAAGCGCTGATGTCAGTCTGGCAACAAACAGTGTACATTTGCCTTGGGACTGCTTCTCCTAAGGAAATAAAACTTTGGTATGACTTCATGGTGTATTGCTCTGCCTCTGACCACAAAGTTACACAAAGAAAGGAACATCAGGTCATTACCAGAACAAAATGTATTTATAGAGCTAAAAATCTCATTTTTGACTCTTAATGATATTCTATAGTGTACTTTACCACTAAGAGATTGATAATCAAGATAAACCTTTTCAGTCCAACCAGGAATGTTCCAAGTATCATTGGGCCTGATTCATCACTATTTTACACCAGTGGTAATCTGGAATCACAGTGATGATTGGCCAGATGTGCTAAACTGCTAGAGCTCTGGTGCCTTCAGTGGCACTATGTAAATTTACACCAACAGGGAATGAGAAATTTTGGCTTTATTTAACTAAATGTTAGGAGAGAATGTGGGCCAGTGAGCCTATGCCATGGCTGTTTTGCACAATCCCATCAGGGGAAAGGACCCTAAAGCTGCCATATCTGGCCCAAGAAATATCACACCAGTGTAGGGGAATTCTCAAGTGTCATAGAGCCAGCATAACAGCTCCTAGGTCACCTCTCATCACACTCTCCAGAAGGTTTGAGAGTGTGGCTTGGGGATAAAAGAATATGGCTGGAGCTTCTCTGTCCCATAGCTACTATGAGTCCCTTGGCCACTGACCCAGATGCCTGTGAATAGCAGGCTGGGTTTTAGAGGAGCCATTACAATTAAAATGGCTTTGTATGTTGAAGAAGTCATAAACTTACAGCAGGGGAAAACAATGTGGTTTAACTAGTTCCCTGATCCAAGGCTTAGCATGATAGCTAGGGAACTCATGCTAAGGCTACCATATTAAACCTTGTGCATTGATACCTGGCCCTGGGCTTCCTGCAGCAGCTGGCTCTGCCTGAGAAAGAGGGTTTCCTTCTCCTGGCTCCCTATGAAGTGTGTTTGTATATACATGTGAGATTTCTTGGTGTGAGGACAAGTGGAAGAAGCAGCCAGCCTGTACTCCTGGAACCGCCAGTAGGGAATAACCCAGGAGACAGCAGAGGGGGAAGGCTATGAGCAAAAAGAGGGCTTCCCTAACTCACTGCCTTATGGCAGGGGTCAGGCTACTTCCTGGCTCCTCAAGGAGACTCGGGGGGTTTGAGAGAAGCAGAGGCTTTGGCTAGCCATCCCCAAAATATAGACGCTGGGGTTGGGGTGGTGTGGAAAGAGTATTTTTCCCCCTTAATTTTCTGGCAGTCTTAATAAAATAATCCTCTCAATATTCAGATTCTGATGAAGTACCAGGGATCTACCAAGGGCTGGAGAATTAAAGCCTTGTTCTTGGAGAGCTTATAGTGGGGCCTCCAAGCTTGTGGTAAATAGAGCACATTGTCAGACATCTAGAGGCAACTGGTGTACCGCAGCACTCACAGTGACACCATGTAGGGGAGTCTGTTCCACAGTGCTACCAGGCATGTAGAAGAATCTGGCAAATTACAGTGATTCCTTGCAGGGGGGCCTGGTTATAGGAGAATTCCCATAGGTACTCCTAGAAGTAGTAGGCCGCTACTGAGAGTCACCAACTTCATGCACCTACACAAAGCAAGCACTGTACATTATACCACCTCAGGGTTAACAAATACTATGCAGCAAATTGACCATCTACAGAAATGTGAGAATGATTCATCTGTATGTATGAAAGGATGGCTATTTTCAAGCTTTGGAAATAGCTTTAAAAGAAATTGTTAAAAGAAAATTCATTGCCATCTTATACAAGGGGAAAACTATTGCTTGTCAGAATTTATATCTGTGCATTACTGTAGCACACCAAATTATTTATATTGTGCTATGTATACAGTACCAATTGGGCTCAAGTAATTAAAAGCAAACAGCACAAATAATTCAAAGCAAACAGGCTTATCCTGCTGCAGGTACCTCAGGACATGGGGCTGTTTGTAGACTCACTGGTATTTTTAGGTTAATTAGCTTCTCTATCTGACATACCTGAGAACGGCTATCAAAGAGACATCTGGGAATCACAGGGATACAGTGCTTATCATCAAATGCTTGTAACCTAATTCCCAAAAGTACTGCTTTTTGGGTGCCATAGGTTCATTTATTGCCTGGGTTGATGTACTTACATGTGGTCACACAATGCACAGTCAACCTATGGGACTCTTTGCCAGAGGATGTTGTGAAGGCCAAGACTATAATAGTTCTTTTTTAAAAAAAGAACTAGTTAAGTTCATGGAGGATAGGTCCATCAATGGCTATTGGCCAGGACTGGAAGAGATGGTGTCCCTAGCTTGTGTTTGCCAGATGCTGGGAATGGGCAACAGGGGATGGATCATTTGATGATTACCTGATCTGTTCATTCCCTTTGAAGCACCTGGCATTGACCACTGTCAGAAGACAAGACACTGGGCTAGATGGACCTTTGGTCTAAATCTGTATGTTACCTTCTTGGTTACCCATTTTGGTTTTGAGCACTCCTAGTGAGTTGTGCTGGGGGAAGGCTGAAATGTATATTCCAGCTATTCTTTTAATTTCTATAATGGTTTCTGAGTCATGTCCTCCCTGAGATTTTATTTATTTGGATTTCTACAATAGAAAGATTGTTATAATGAGATGCTAACTAAAGTTTAGTTGCAGCAACCTGGTAGAGATGGATGAATTATTTGCAAAGCCTAATTTTATCTGAAGCCTTTTTTTGTTCATATGCAAGCAGAGTACAATTTCCTCACATTTATTTGTTTGAAACAATTCAATTAATTTTTGCATTGTTTTAAAATGCTATGGATTGACTGCAAACAGCTTTTTACAGGTATTTGAGATCCTAAATTTGCTGTCTGAGCTGTGTTGCGTGGTAGTGATGGACCAGAAAAATACCATGTGATCTAACTGTCTGAGAATGCAAGCACTTCTGGAAAAAAATACTCCTATGTGTACATTTAAAATTTTATTTCAATTAATATTTGGCCATGCAGTTATGAAATAAGTCTCTTGCAAACATCCATGCTAGTAAAGATTGGTCAAAGAACATTTGCAGGAAAAAAAAAGAAAAAAAAAGAAATGGAACATGAATGTAACTTGAATGTTTAAATGAATTCTTTTAACTATTTATAGAAAATCTTTTGTAATAGTTGTCCAGCTCTAACATCTGCTTGATTAGGTTAAAAAACTGAATTCTATCTTCCAGTGACATTCATTAAAGATCTCACCAATTCTGATATCTAATGTGAATTATTCTAGGAACTGTTAACAGTAGGTATATTGGGTGATGCAGGCCATCTAAGTAACTAGATAGAGGATATAAAATGTGTTCATATTGTTTGATTTCAGATATTAAATTTTATGTCTAAATGAAATCAAGCAGTGCTATTTTTCACTGATCTGTTTTTATGTTACAGCATAGCCATTTTGTTATTGATGAATTAGCAATTTTGCTTCTAAGAAAGCATTTTGCCGTTTCTTAGATATATAAAATGATGAGCAATGACTATAGCAGCTAAAGAAAGCATTCAGCAGGTCACTTAGTTGAAAACAGTCCATGCATGTGACTTCACATTCCTTCCTTTCATCTGACTGGAGTTTTAGTCCTCCCATCCAACAAAAACTATATTCTGTTAGGTGTTTTCTTTCCACTGTGCTTCAGAAATTACATGGCACAATGTTTGTCTTACATTTCTAACAAAGGAGGGGGAGATGGGGGCTGAGTTCCAAAGCTGAAAGACAGAAAGCAGAAAATCCAATTCCCGGAGCTCTGTTTTCACTCTGGCTTTTTATTTTTATTACCTAGTGTTTAGGGCCAGATATAATCTATGATTCTGCAGCCACTGAATTTGCCTCACAATATATCCCCTTGCCACAAAATTGTGCTCCAGAATCTCAGCTTTCATAAAACATTTCTAGCTTTTCCAGTTGCAGAGAAAACCTTAAAAAACACAAACCAAGTGTAAAGCAGAGCAGTATCAGCTGCCAGGGTCTGCAAAGACAGCCTAAAACAGTAGCTCTGAGAGGTGCAATATGCCCCCTTCATCTCAATCAATTTCCTAATTGCAGAATTTGGCATTTTTCCAAGATGCCATAAAATTCAGTATGTCTGCCATGGAATTTGTCATTTTGCTACAGCCAGATACCTATCAACCTCCCTGATGGGTCATACCTGCAGTTGGCTCGTGCTCTGTACCTTTGCCCACAAGAGGCAGTTAATTAGATTACAGTGCGTGTTCCTTGCACTGCTCCATGGGGATATGCTACAAGAGTTGGGGCCTCAGAGGAAGATCTGGATTCTCTCTCACCACCAGGGAGCGGGAAGGCAGAATTATAGTAGGTGGGCAAGCTCAGTAGCCTGAAGAGCATAAGGCCTGAGGAGCCAACCTGTTGGAGCCAGCTACAAACGCTCTTCCTTCTCTGGATCATAATGAGGAGAAAAAGGTTCTGAGCAGAGCTGCCTGGACAATATTATGTGAGCCAAGGCTCAAGAAGTGAACCCAGAAAGCCTGGAAAACATAACAAATCCTCAAAAATAATAATCATGGAAAATCATTGTGATAGAATAAATTAATGGAATTTGGTCCCATTGAGCCACAGAGTCAACTAGGCTTTAACTGTTTTTAAATAAGTGGACCAGAAGTACATTATTATTCTGTTCATATGTGATTACATTTGTTTTACAAATAAAAGTAGTTTTTATGGTCTCATGGCCTCATTTGACTCACCAGGGATGGTAAAGTTGAAAGAGTTCTGAACAGGTTCTGAATGAGCTGCGTTAAGAAGTATATTCCTTGGTTGCTATGGCAACTATCCATCTGTTAATGCCATAAAAAAAAATCAAGAAATACTGGCCTTTAAGATTTGTTTGGCTAA
The DNA here is from genome assembly GCF_016161935.1 of Mauremys reevesii. NCBI lineage: Eukaryota > Metazoa > Chordata > Testudines > Geoemydidae > Mauremys > Mauremys reevesii. The sequence goes on along the minus strand of NC_052627.1, from coordinate 81,351,870 downwards.
AATGCAGCACCCACACAAAAGTTAGAATAAGTTCAATATCCACCAAAAATCTTGAATATTAGCCTGTTCCAAGGACTTCTAAGGGATCTGCTAAGGCAGTTCAAATAGCCTTGGTCTTCTTTCCTCTAGCTGCTTACACATTTCTTATCACCTTCTAGACATCAGCCCTGGGACATCACTCCTTTCCTACTATCTTCTCCCCCTTTCAACCCTATAATTTTGTTGTCTTCAGGTAAATAAATGGAATTTGCATACAAATGGGAATTTGACCACCACATTCTCTCCCCAACCTACTCACAGAGCAATGGTAAGGTGGAGTCAGCTCTGAAAACAGCTAAGAGATTGTTACATGAGGCTATTTCTCCTGGTTCAGATCCCTCATGAGCATTTTTTGGCACACAGAAATACTCCAGTACAGGTATGCAAAACAGTCCTGTGCAGGCACTGATGGGCTGGAAGACCGAAACCTGTTGAAGACAGAAGGATGGAGATACAATGAGAGGAAGTAGGAACCAGACTATAACAGGACAGGATTTGCACGCTGAAACCAAGCACAACATTGTGAAAGGTACCAGATATGGACATACAACAGAAATCACAATGGAGAGCAGGTGGCATATCTATGCTACCAGTAATAGCATGGGACAATGCAGCCTTAACCACAGCATGTAGTTCTAGAATCTGAGCTTTCATTCTGAAAACACTGGGCTTGATTGTCTGGTGAGTCTTGAAGATGATGGTTGTTCAGGGAAACTGACTACAGCTCCCTCATTCTGAGAGAGTCTGCACCAACAGAAATTAATGTTAAGCATGTGCCTAAGTGATTTGCTGGATCAAATCTATGAGAGCACTGGTGTCATGTCCTTGAAACCATTAGCTAGAGAACCTGTAATAAAGCATTTTAATCAAACTTGATATGCCATCCACCTGCCTCAATGGGTGGGGGAAACTTGATGGGGCAGGCAGTGAAGGGGGACAGTCCCAGCAGTGAGGGAGAGGACACTCACTGAGGGACACCAGGTAGCTCCTCCCCTCTGGCATCTCTGGCACCCATTGGCCAGCTGAGGAGGAGGGATACTGATTAGCCAGCATTCCCCAGCTCCCAGGATTTAACCTGGAGCAGGGGCCATATGAAGTCTCTTTTGGCTCCATTCCAGCAGCCTCATCCTACCCACCCAAACTAGCAATGGGAACCTGGCCTGACAGATGCTGCAGGTCTAGCAGATCATCCATTTGGGGGTCAGGAAGGAATTTTTTCTCCCATGGACTAATTTTACAGAGAACCAGGGAGTTTTTCCACCTTCTGCGCAGCACCGTCAGGCCACAGAGGATTAAGTAGGAATGCACATAGTACCTAACTGAGCTACTTGGGTTGAGTTGTTAGTCCATGTCCATGTCCAGGTTAACAACTTAAAATCTAAACACCTTGGCTGTTTGTTTTTACAGATGTTTCTTTCTGATTTGTAAACCATTCAGAAGTCTCAGGGAATATGAATGCTTTGCATTTAAGAAAAAGATAAATAGTTATCATAATAAAAGGAAAATAGCAAAACCAAAAGAGTATGAAAGGCATGGCAGATACCACTGACTCCGTTTTTAATTATCTAGCTTCTGTGTAGCCCAAAACTTTTGTTCAAACAATTCCTATACCTCATTCGGGAATACCTCATACACTCAGCAGTGGCCCCAGGAGGATGCTTCAGGTCAGGGAAGTTAGCACTGCCAAGTTCCATTCCACTCTATCGCTGTCAGGTCTCATTCAGCAAAGTTAATTCCATCATATCTGCCGCTGTTAGGCCCTGGTCTAGCAGGTCCCCTATTACTTGGAACTTGTGCAAAGAAGCCAGCTCTGTCTTGGCCTGCTGCTACCAGATCCAGCCCCACAAAGTCAGCTCATCCAGGTTTGCTGCTATGAGGTCCTTGCTTAACTAAATCCCTTTCAGCTGGTCCACTGCTGATAGGTGTGGCTCAGCAATGCCATCTTACCTAATTCTGCTGTTGGTTCAGTGATGTCAGCTCAATCAAAGTACAGATCACAGCAAGATTCCCTGACAGAGTCCTTGCTCTCTTTTTTGTTGATTCTGGGCTCAGTATGCAACCAGAATCCACTACAGGAGAGCAGAGTGACTCCTTGGCATACCTTTCATAATTCACACACCCTTTTCTATATTGACACGACAAATTTAACATCAATCCTAAAGAATAGAACATAAGGGAATCCAAATGCCACACAAACACTGTCTAGAGCTGCAAGAAATGGATTTTATAATGTTTAAATTAAACTGGCCAGCAGCTGGATTTTCCTCTTTCACCAAGAAGAGGTGTAGACAGGCTCTCTCCATTAAGCCTTCTAGCTTTGGAGTTTATAGATTTTGACCTTTCTCAACCTCATCCAGGAATAAATCCAGGTATTTTTAAATCTAGGGTCTACCTATATAATCAGAATATTCTTTCTTGTAGAAAAGGGGGGGGGGAGTTTTCAATCCTCTAGACCTGCTTTGTTTTCCCTGAACTGATCCCACCCTCTCCCAAACTAAATCAAAACCCCAGTTAGTTATTCACACCCTTCAAAAAGTCAGTCATGATTATCCATTAAGGAAGAGAAACAATACTACGTGATTCAGCAAGCCACATGTTGAAATGTATTCATTAAAAAGTGCCTAGCAACTGTGAATAACAAGGGAATTAGAAAAAAAATGAAGTCACTTCACAGACAACTTGCAAGCAGAGGATTAGATTCATGCTGCCTCAGGTCTAATTTTCACTAGGACTTTGTGTAATGGTAAGTTTAATAGTTTTTTGGTGATTTTTTTTTAATAGTGAAACCAGTGGATGAGTTAAGTTTGTGACACAAAGACCTAGCTCCTCAAAATATATTTAGGTGCCTGGGGGTTTTGACACCTAAATATCTTTGAGGATCTTCATCAAAGACCATACTGTTTTGTTCCCCATCCCCACACTCCAGTTTTCTACATTTATTAAGAGAGCCTTAAAAAAGAAAAAGAAAAAAAAAAGCTTTTCTAAGTTGTGACTAGTTCCATAGAAGTCAATGGGACTTCTGAAATACAAAGTTAGGTATATGCTTAATATGTATTTTGCTGAATGTAGACATTTACTTCTTCATGTATGAACAACATGCCTCAGGGGGCACATGACCAGGATTCACCACCGAATTTGGTCCGCTGGTTGGATCATTAGCTTCCCCAGCCCAGGCCAGGGGAAGGGACAGGGAGCATGACATGACGTGAACACTGATCCATGCCCCCCAGGCATGTATCTTTATGAATAAGGATCAAGGTCAGATTAAAGATGGTGTGGTATTAACAATATAGTATTTTAACAAATAAGACGTCAGCCAGTGTGGTCATATCTGACAACAGCCTCAGAAGCCAGGAGTTTTAAAATCAAAATTGAAATGCTCTTTAAAGTACATGCCTCCATTTGAAGTGTTTACAGTATACCAAGGTCACCCATGTAATTTGGAAGTGAAATGTGAGAGTAAAATTTACATTCCCCTTTTCTTTCTCTTCATTATTGATCAGGCAATGATTCTGTATTAGAACTTTGTACACAAAGCAAAAAAAACTATTGGAACTGCCAGATATGGAGATGGAAATAACCCAGTGAGTAACCAGAGAATTACATCCCCAAGAGTGTTCTGGTGCCATTTAACACTAATACAGCATCCATAACTCAAACATCCACTTGCGGCTACAGTGCTGGTTGTGCACATTTTTAGAGAGAGCACAAGAACTGGCTATTAAAGAAACTTGTACATTTCCCCCTTTTCCTTACAGCGGGAAGTTCCTACTACTTACGCCTTCCACCTTATGTAAACAGGAAAAAAAATTATATTTAAATCACCAACCCCAGAGTTTTAGCTACAATGTACAAAGGGACAAGAGGTGTGAGTGCACTGTTTGCATATCCCAATGGATAGCTCTGTCTGACAATTGAATAAATTCCAAGTGTTAGGTTTTATTTACATGAGATCAGCCGTAATAGGTCAGACCAATGGTCCAGCCAGCCCAGTATCCGGTCACTGACAATGGCCAGTACCAGAGCTTCAGGGAAGAGTACAGAACAGGGCAGTTGGAGTGATCTACCCCATTCTAAACTTTGATTTTAAATCTTTTAAAATTAAGGATACATTTGAAAGCAAATATGGGTATTATTTAGTATTTATGCTATGGTAACTCCCAGAGGCACTGATCATGACAAGGTCCTGTTCTGGTAGGTGTTGTACATAAAGGTAAATACAGTCCTTGTCCAAAGGTGTCTACAGCTATATCTATGCTGCAACTGGGGATTTAATTTGCTTTAAACTAGCTAGCTCAGTAAAAATAGTAGCAAGGATGTGGAGGTGTGGGCTTCAGGGGAAGCTGTACATGTACATGCATTCCTAGTCCAAACTGCGGCATCCTCAACTGCTATTTTTAGTGAAGTATCAGATTTGCATCCGAAGAAGTGGGTATTCACCCACGAAAGCTCATGCTGCAAAACGTCTGTTAGTCTATAAGGTGCCACAGGATTCTTTGTTATTTTTAGTGAGTTAGCTAGATGTACCCATGTGATCTATCATCTACACAAGCTGTAATCTCACCCCCAGCTGCGGTGTAGAGGTCACCTCAGAGAGTAGGTACATGAAAACAAGAATATTTGTTGTTGCTATTCTCTATGTGTCACTTTTTCCCTAGGTTAAAAACATTAATCCCACCAAGGAATGAATAAATAAATGATACTATGCGAGTTAGGCAGTCAATCACACATAACAAGTAACGACTCATACCGCTCACTGCGTGACTAATCCATAGCCATTAATTCAGGCAAGTGATATGCTGAACAATTAGGAGGAGCTCACAAATTCAGGGAAAAAAATCTGTTTCTTTGAGGAAAGTTTGCACACAAGAAAATTAGATTTCTAGATGCCTCAAATATTCATTTACCTAGCTCTACTCCGATATCATATTTCTTTGTGTCACTGTAGTCCAAAAGCAGCTTGTTGGTAGCCTTTCAAATTTTCCATGTAAATCTCTTGAAAGTTTGTGCATGTGCTGTTTGAAGAAAATAGGCTGTAATCAAACCAAGATATCAATGATAGTTGTAACTAAGTGTAAAGGTGATTGCGTACCTCTGTATGAACAGTCTGCCCTCTTGTATGTGGCTGAAGCTTAACATAATGCCTCTTCTATTATGCTTCACCATAGTATATATTTCAGCACCACAGCAACTGGTTTCCATTACCTCAAGTGGTAGGGACCTGCAACCTGATGATCTGGAGTTAAAGGGCCATGGTGCTACAGCTTGGTCACAGGTGTGTAATGTAGCAGAAATTGTTTTGTTTATAGCAATGCACTGAGGGTGGAACTCTCCCTGAAGGTCTTTAGTACTAGGGCACATGCCAACTTTGAGGGGCTTAAGTGGATCTTTAAACTAGAGATGCTTAGAAAGTGTACTACTGGAATTCTTTAATTGTCTAACATTGGAGTTTGCAATGTTGACCTGAGGAAGAGCTGTGTGTGGCATGAAAGCTTGTCTCTTTCACCAACAGAAGTTGGCCAATAAAAGATATTACCTCCTGCCACCTTGTTTCTGTAACTCATCTGAGGAGTTAGCTAGCTAAAATATAGCTGGAGTGTAAAACTTCATGACCCCTAAAAATTCAAGGGCCTAGGCCATCATTTGAAAATTAAAGAGAGAAAACCAAAATACTACTTTACAAAAACAGGCCTTATCATACTCTATAGTGATGTTCATTGTATAAAGTCTGTGTGGTAGGTATTTTTTAAAGTCAATGCAGGAGAACCAGGCAAATAATGAGAACCCTGCAAACTGCTCCCCACAGTAACATGCAATGGGGTTGATTTGGGAAGTATGTGGGTCTCTGAAGCTTGGCAGGGTAAAGAGATGCAGAAGGAGCTAGGGACAGAAGCTCACATGCTTTTCAGAGCATCAATGAAATAAGAGTAGAGACAGACTCTGTGAAGATCCTAAACTTCACATTGCAGTATGGAGCTGGAGACTAGGTAAAGATCCTAAACTCTCCAGTGACTGTATTTTTTTTTATATGGAATGAAACAAAAAGACAAAACTTTAATGCTGTCACTTTTATTTCTCTCTCTTTTTAAGTTGCTAAATGCTCTCAATTTTTATGGTGTTTATATAGGACATTTGAATTTTTACATTCTAACTGCATACCAGACAATCTATTTCAAGGCTTCAGTTTTCATTTTTGAAATCTGTCCAAGGGATAGAATAGGGCTCTCTAGGGCAGGCCTACACTACGGGGTAAAGTCGACCTAAGTTACGCAACTCCAGCTACGTGAATAACATAGCTAGAGTCAACGTACCTTAGGTTGACTTATTGTGGTATCTACACCATGCTGGGTCGTTGGGAGAAACTCTCCCATAAGGTAAGTTGACGCTTCTCGTTCCGGTGGAGTCAATGAGAGAGTGATCGGCAGTTGAGCTTCTCTAGACCTGCTAAATTGACCCCCGGTGGATTGGTCACTACACATTGATTCCCAGTAAGTGGAGACAAGCCCTAAGAGATTGTGCTTCTCTGTGCAACCACACTGTCCCATGACAGTTACGTTCCTCATATCAACCATTAGAGAGGTATCTGTGAGTACAGGAGCCAGACCAAGACTCTGGAACTTGCTGTCAGAAGAAATAAGAATGACCACCTATCTCTTTGCTCAAGCTTAAGCTCGAGCTCAACGGGGTTCTTACACTAATATTAATAAATTGTAATCTCTTGCTGACAAGGAAGGAAGAGAAATATGGTTATTGGCGTCCTTGCTTGAGTGGAGGCTAAATACCATGGCATTCTGGATAGATATGCATGTGAAATTTTACACATATACATTTCATTGGGAAGTTGTGAACTGAGGAAAATATTAAAATACCTTCAATCTTCCCTTAACTGTTCTTTTCCATACTTGTATATGTAATTTTCCTTGCTCCCCATTCATAGTCAGAATACTTTTTTTTAAGTTGTTGGTTGTACAGACACATACCATGATATTTTATATGTAGGGCTCCCATTTCATCCAAAGCATTGAGGCTTTTTTTTAAAGCCACCCTCCCCCAAACTAAACTATAACACAGATCCATTGCTTCAACCACCCGGCCAAATTTTAGCAAGTAGATATTTGCTAGTGTTATAGCTGAGCACACGCATTTAAATGAGACAGTTTACCCTTTAAAATGGAAATATTTTTTTAAAAAAGCAGTTTAGTGTGAAATGCTCAGACACAAATCCAAATACAGCTGTTTGAGGGTGGCTAAGTCTATTTCTCAACACTCAAGGTTTAAAATAGCTAACTAATATTCCCTTTGTATGGACTATATTCAGATGGAGTCCTTCAAAGTTTTGGGAGTGGAGGAAGCTTAGTTATCCATGTATGAAACCAGAAAAACTAATTAAATCTGTAACAATCAGCATGAAATCTTTAATCACAATTAAATAGGATTTTTTCAGCATTTGAACAAAGAACCCCAAACAGAACAAGAGATGAACGGAAATGATGTATACTGCTAATACAGCACATGCAGCATCCAGTTCTGTAAAGGAGGAGATTTAACTTTAAAAGCTGTCCCCTTCCCCCCACCCCGTATAAAAATGTAAGGGAGCCAACTAGAAAAACTAAGCAAATATGAGTCTCATCTTTCAGGATATTTTCAGCACTTATTGGTCATCTTCATCACTGCAAGGAGACACCTTCTCTAACAAAGATTTAGCATTATTTATATTGCCCAGGTGTAGCATGGGATTAAATTAAATTACTTCTGAACCTAACTGGATAAAAGCCTTCTTTTAAGAGAAACAAAGTATTTTCTTGCCTCAATCACAGGTCTCAAAAGAAAAAATATTCCTTATAGTTTCTTCATCTCTCTTAAGATGTTTTTCTTGTTCCTTCTGTCAGAAAATGTCACAATGATGGGGTTACTAATGGTTATTTTCCCCTCCCATTGGGCTCCTATATTCTTCATCTCCATATGCAGGTGTTTCTCGGATATGTCATTTTAAAAGATTATGCAGGATTTAATCCTCCATAAACCCAAGGAGGTCAGATACTCCTGTCCAAACTTTCCATTGGTCTGTATATGGTATATTTCATGTTATCTTCATCTGGTTTAGAGCCTCTGCCTGGTTATCTGGTTGGATACTGGGGTCTGAGGCTGTTGCATACTGTCTGTTTGTGACCACATATTATTAATTACTTAATAAAAATCCAGTGTCTATTAGGAAAGTGGTGCCTTAAACATGAACTTTAAGCTTGTACTGATGATTTTAAATTTCTAATCTAATTATTAAAGTCTTTGAGGTAGGTATTTTACTAATCATTCTCTATAAATACATCAGAGGGTGGGGTAGTAAATATGAGGGAGGGAAAAGAGCTGTTTAAGCTAAACTACATTGTTTGCACAAGAACAAATGAGTATAACCTGTGCATAAATAAATTTAAGATGGAAGTTAGAAGAAGGTTTCTAACCATCAGAGGAGTGAGGTTCTGGAACAGCTTCCCAGAAGGAACTAGTTTTAAGATGGAGCTAGATAAGTTTATGAATAGGATTGTATGACTACCTGCAAAAGCAGGGAGCTGGACTCACTAATCCTGGAGGTCTTTTCCAGTCCTATGTTCTGATGTGCTAATCTTGGAATGCACCAGCTCTTCTGCAGCTTCAATCAGCTCTGGTCAATAGTTACATAACACCAACAATTCCATTCTGAGTTTCAGGAAAGACTCTACTCTTAGTTCCCTGAAACAAAATTGGGACACATCCAAGAGTTTGCTTCGTGCACTTTAGAGCACGTGTCTGTGATCTGAATCTTCCAATACCTAAATCCTGCCGCTACTTTTAACTCCAGAATCTAGTTATGCTTATACCCTCTGGCTCAAAGAGGCACAGCACAGACCACTCAGCCCAGTAGGTGGTGTGGTTAAAATGACTTTAAAGTCATGCTTGTGCTCACCTGATTCTGCGCTGGTCAGGGGGCTGGAATGGCCTCCGGGCATAATTTAGACAGCCCTTGGGGACTATTTAAACTACAGCAGCCTGTTCTCAGCTCCCTGTGGCTGGCAGCAGTGCCCAGATTCTCTGCGGCGCTATGTGCTGAAAGTTCGCATAATATGCTCCTCCCACCCCAACTGGGCCCTGGCATGTCCCTTATGCCAAGGGCTGCATGGGGGTCCTCAGAGGACAGCCTGCTACTGCCTACCCTCATTCTCACACTGAAGGAATTTTTCACTGACTGGCGATGTGATTTTTAGAACCCCTTTGCAGTACTCCAGTCCTTTCACCCAGTGTAGAAGAACCAAGTGGGTATAAGATTTCACCTGACCACCTACCTGCAAATCCCTCCTCAAAACTTCCCTTTGCCACAATGCCTACAAAAATCTTGACAATAGGAGGGTGGTGAGTCCACTGCCTATCATACTGTCCAACTCTTTCTCACTGTTTACTTGGACTCTCCCATGTTTTTATCCATCTGTTGTGTCTTGCCTTCTACTTCGATTATAAGCGCCGTAGGGAAGGGACTGTCTTTGTTCTGTGTTTGTACAGCACCTAGCACAATAGGGTCCTGGTCCATGAGAGGGGATCCTAGGTGCTACAGTGATCCAAATAATAAATAAAAGAGGCAATCAGGCTGATTCCGACAGACTTATTTCAAGACCTCTATCTCAATGCATAACAGGTTCCTTTCATGCTAAAATTGCACAAAATATGCTCTCAATTTCAGTAATGCTTAAAGGACACACTGCACTTGAAATCAAATCAAATCAGTTATTGCAGACATTACACTGTCCTCTGACTCTCCTGCCAATTTGGGTTTGTTTTCCAACCACATTATTTAAAATGCAGTTCTTTCCCAACTTACTGAGTAAGCAACGCACATAATGGAAAATGACTAAATGACCGTACAAGGGAAACTGATCATACAAAGTGTGAGAGGTGGCATCATACTGTGGATAAGGCATTGGACCTCATGAGACCTGGCTCTGCCAATGTCCTACTGTGTGACTTTGGCCTAGTCATATTATATCTCTCTGTTTTTATTTCCCCTCCCACACTTTGTCGTGTATATTTAGATTAAAAACTCTTTGTGGGAGGGACTGTTTCATACTATGTGTTTGTACAGTGCCTACATACCAGTGCTTATGTATAGAGGCACAATAGGCCCTCAACATTAGTTGGGGCTTCTAGACAGTATTCTGTGATAAATAGCTAATAATACTAATATGTGCTGCAGGGGGATTGGGACTCCCCTGCATCCCCACCAGATCACAATTCAAGGTGTTTGCAATGTCCTTCCCTTGTTTGTAGCACACAAGGGGTTAACCAAACAAAAAGTCCTTTTCTCCCTCTTTCCCTTGAGAGAGAAGGGAATCAGAGTAAAAGAAAAGAAAGGCAAAAGTTCTCTGACTCTTAGGGCTTGTCTACACTACAGGACTATTTCGAATCTACTTAAGTCGAATTTGTGGATTCGACCTTAATAAGTCGAATTTGTGTATCCATACTAAATACACAAATTCGAACTTCTGGTCCCACATTCACGGGCCAGCTTACTTTGGAACCGGTGCACTGTGTGGAAGCTATCCAGTTCCACTCCCCGCTGCCCATCCCATTGGGATTTTCCCCCAATGCATGCTGGGGGAAAAATGTGTCATTTCATTGAACCGTCATCCGCCTCCCTGTCTTTTCCTTGGCCCGGAAAAATCTGTTCGCGCTCTTGTCTGGTCTGGTCGCGTTTTGCGCCACATGCGGCACAGCACCGCCGCAGCGCTCGCTGATGTGCATATGCTGCACTTCTGGCCGCCGTTCGTCGTTACACGTCCACCTCTTCAGATGCTGAGAACAGTCAGATGGCAGGCTCGGCAGCAGGCGGTGGCAGCGCGGTGAGACCTCTCAGAAAGACCTCTCGGGCAGTGTGCGAGTGGTGGTGGGTGGGGGTGGTGGGTGGCCATGGGTCAGGTGATTCTGGGCAAGGGAAACAAAAAGCACAGACTGGGGTGGGAGTGGGTGCTGCAGGTCTGGGATGACTGGGAGGGCTGCAAAACTTCAGGATGCGTGGGGGCACTTTCATTGACTTTTGTGTGACTTGCTGTCCTGCCCCCTGCTGCCAGGACCTGAGGATGCAGGAGCCAGCAGCCTGAAGTGGCAGAAGCCCTCTGGAAACTTGCCTCTGGAAACTGACCAGGTCCAGACAGAACCACTTTTCAGTGGGCAAACTTGGCGGTGGGGATTGCTGGATTGCTGTGATTCAAGCAATCCCAAGCCGCAAGCAAAATGGTAGTGAGGTGGAAATGTCAGGTCATCATAGGATGGTCGAGCGCCATCGCGATGGGATTCCCAAACTGGGGGGGGGATGGGGGATGGGGGGGCTATAGATCCTCACATCCCTGGCCAGCCCAGGCAGCCCAGGCTCAGGCCAGCTACTGCTTTTCAATGGTGCTGGCTGGTGCAGCTGTTTTACCGACTTTAGGGTCATGGGTGGGCGGGCAAGGTTCGGGCGGGGGTGTGTGGCGGCGTGTTCAGTTCGTGGGTCTGTTAGGCTCTGCACTGTTTAGGCACTTTCTTCCAGACCACAAAAATAATGAATGGGGATGTGCATGCAGATGCCCACAGTGATCTCGGGGACCGCCCTACCCTAATGCCTTGGCTCATGAAGCCCCTACAGAAGCCTTGGACAGTGAAAGGAACTCTTCACTCTCCTACCGGCTGCAAGTGCAGAGTGTGTGTGGTGTGGGTGAGAAGCGTCTCAAGTGAAATGGGGGCGGACTTTACTGACTCACATGAGCGAAAGAATATCCCCGTGAGTGCCTGCTGCTGTGCTCCACAATCTCTGTGACAATCTCTGCTGAGAGCTTTCTTTAGACCTTTGGGTGGGAGGAGGTTGAGAGGCTGCTCGCTTGATCTTTGCAGCCAGACATGCTGAGAAGAATGAGAGAGACACGATATGCATCAGGGGAGGCTATGCGAGAGGCGTTTTTCCTCAGAGTTTCCTGCTTGACTGTCTTGATTTTAGCTGATTAACCTGTGATTTACATTTACCCACTTTAGTTTCCCCACTTCCACTTCCGAAGGCCTTTTTTTTTTTAATAATTTATAATTAATTTTAATAATATAAATCTTCTTTGTTAACTGAAATTTTCTCTTTCTTCGTTGAAACATTCTTGCATTGGTGCAGGGTGTGGGTTTAAAGTGCTGATGGGTGCAGGGGTTTGCAGGGGGAGGATGAGGTTTGGGGGTTGAAAGGGGTTTTGGGGGGTGAAGGGGTTGAGGGTGAAGGTCTGGAGGGGGTGAGGGGGGGGGGGTGGGGAGAGGGGGAGGGGGGGGATCTTTGGGAGGAGGGGGCGTGGGAGCGGGCCTGCGGCATGAGGGAAGCCTGCCTGAACATTCTGGGGACATGCCTTTACCAGGACCCTGCAGGACCATACAGGACCCTGACAACTCCAGCATACACATGGTGTGACACCACAGCATACACCCTGCAGACTGCCCTGTGTGTGTGTGCTGTGTGCTCTGCAGTGCCCTGCAGTGCCATCCCACCATGACACAACAACAGAAAGTCTTCAGACACCCTCCCTGGCAAGAAACCAGTAGTCTTCACAGACCAGCAGAAAACGAGACGAACCAGTCAAGCGGAACGGGCCTTTTAATAAACAGTACTTTGTGGGGCTTTACTTTAAGGGCAATTGGGGTTGATTATTTTGGAAAGAAGTTGTCGGTTGATGCTTTGGTGCTGTGGTGCTACAAATTTATTATCGGTGTGTGCTCACCCAGGGGTCTTGTCACTTTGGGTGCTCCGACAGTTCACTTTGGGTGGCAGATGCACTGCAGGTTGCGTTGGGGGGGGAGGGCTCCTGACTGCGGTCTTGGCTCACATCTGACTGCGGTCTTGCAGAACTCCTCCTCAAGCGGACGTAGCCGTTTTGCTCCCTCTTTAGACCAGCAGCGTTTGAGTCTCCTGCTGGTCTTCCTGCCGCCACATTATCTCCCATTCCATGTGTGTGCTGCTGCTGTATCCTCTCTCCTCCTCTCTGATGCTCTGCTGCTGCGGGCCATCCTCTCTGGCCATCAGTTTCTGGGAACTGCTTCTGTCAGCTTTTCTTTGGCGTGGCGTCTGAGCCAGGGTCGAGGGAAGTTTCTTGCAGAAGGGAATCCGAAAAGTAGGCTGCGTGAGGTGATTTCTTTGAACAAATACACAAATGCATGCAAAAAACACAGTTTAAGTAGTGAACAAAATTGTTCCAAGAAGACCAAACAGTCAGAACTAGTCTGTTTCAGTCGAGAACGGACAATGGCGAGATCATTGCAGGAGATCTGCATGCTCTGAGAGAGACAGCGGCATCCCATTAGCTGCGCCAGCGAAGCCAGTGTACAGAGTGCGTATCAGTTAGTGCTTAGCTAGTGTCTCCAAGTAAGCCTGCTAGCTGTGCTCTCCTGCTGGTTATGATGTGCAAGAAGCAAAAGCATGGCTGCCGGAGCGAAGCTGCAAAGCAGAAAAGATGGGCCTGCAACACCGCCTTTGTGGCTGTGGGTGAGTGCTGTAAGTAAAACTCTGTTGGTCTGAGGTTCTTAAGTAAAACTAAAAGCGAGGTCATTCTATAAAGTAACAAAGTTAGTACTAACTTCCACAATGCAATGCAAACGACATCACCTAGATCACCAGGCACACAGAGCACTCCACCATGCTAACAGAAGCCCTGCACAGACCAGACCAGAGGCCGCGGATGCCACACAGAGGCGGATGCCCCTGGACCTGCTGATGGCCATGCATGGGTAGCTGAGCATGGTGTAAGCCACCTGAGGATGGCCTACCGGAGAAGCAGGCTGCTTCAGCTGCTCGCTGAATAAAGCACTGAAATGCTTTTTCTCTTTGCTGAGGCTTTTTGCTTGCTCTCCTATGTGTGTAGACCTTCTGTTTTTATAGTTTTATTTTTATTATTTTTTTATATAGTATTTTTTTTTATATATTTTCCCTGTTTGTTTATTTTAATATATTTTGTTTTTTTTAATATATCCCTATTTTTTGAAAAAAAAATTGTTCCTTCCTGGGGCGTGAGTACCGGGGTGAATTTCTGGGTTGATGAGGAGGGGTGTGAGGGTGGGAGAGAGGAGGGAGGGGATGAAAAGGTCCTGGGCGTCCTCCAAGCCGTCTTCGAAGACCTCAGGTCGTCTCCGGGAGGAGGATTCCGTCCCCTCTCATCTTCCCCATGACCCCGTCACTGAGGTCCCGGGCACTGGGTCCGCCGCAGCACCTCCACCGTCGCGCCTCGGAGAAGCCGAGCATGTCTGGGGCTGGGCTGCGGGCGTCTGTTTGCCACTCTGGTCTGGGATGGAGCTGTCTCTGGGCTTTGCCACTCCTCGTCTTTGATACCACACTGCTTTTCTATCCTTTGTTTTTTCCGGCTTTCACTGCTTCTCATCAGGCTTAGCGTTCCTTTTCCATGGAGTTTGCTCGAGACTTTCGAGATCCGCCCCTCTCGGATCCGTTCCGCTTGACCCTCCCATGCTTCCGATCAGATTCGTCTGTTCCAGCTCTGGATGATGGGACCTCTCAGGTGCTGCGGGGCTCTGACCTCTTTGCTCGCCTGATGTGCCGGACTCCTCTGCTGCAGGAAACGCCGCCGTTGCAAATGTATGTCAAGTTTTTGGAATGGCTGCAAGCGCCAGTGGGCTGAAAGAATTCTCGGACAATGATTGTCATTGCTGTAGGTGGTGCCCGAAGGTGGGCTGGCCAGCAGTCTGGGCAGTTCGATCTGCAGCACCAAGCCGGAGCTGATAACCTGTCAGTGTGATTTAGCTCCGTGTGCCCAGCTCGTACTATAAAGAAGCACGCATCCATAGTCGAGCTGGCTTCGAGTGTGGGGCGTTGGGCCGCCTGGTCGGCTAAGTGAGTTGGTAATAAATTCCCTTAGGCAGTCTTTTGGGGTCAGGCCTTTGAGGTTTGGTTTATCAGCTAATATGCATATCTTTAATTAGGGTCTGCCTCTAGCCCCTCCTCTCAAGTCACCCAACTTCATATCTGTTCCATGCAGTCTCAGGAGTTGTGGCCTGCAATGGTGTCTTTCTTGGCTGATCTCTCTGTACTCAGCTGTCTCTGAGATACCATAGTCATCTTCTTCCTGTTCACCACCCCTGCCAAGCTTTCCCTTTTTAAGCCAGCTCCCCCGCCCCCATAGAGAGCAAGCCTCACAGGTGCACCTGGTTAGTGCTGGATGAGCCCAGAAGAGGTCATTAGCCTCCTCTCTACTAGAACGCGGATGTGCCCATCCACATGCTGTCAAGTCCACAGTGAAAAATAGAGACATGCTTTTCTACTAATTTTACATTTCTTTAGTCTCATATTACTAGTAACTTAGTATTTATAACAATTTCGAACTTGAAATGAATGTATGTAGGTTAACAATAATGCTGTTATGTCAAATATATTAATAAAATATAACAAAAGTTTACATCTAAACTAATCCAAAAACCCTTCTCTGAAGTGCCAGTGAGTGATAAGAGATGCCCCTTACAACCAAAAACCCAGAGTTTTAATTCTGTTACAATAATAATTTCAGTATACATAATTTTGAATCTAGGATCTGGTCCCTGTAAGTACTAAGTGTTACTCTATATATGAAAATGTTCAGATAAAGTTTTCTATCATGTTCAACTTGAATTTTCCCTGTTTTGTTACAGCAAATAGAAGTTCCCTGAAAAGGAGACTCATGTTTTGAACTCTCTCTGTAAGCAGCCCCAAGAAGACAAGGTATTTTTGACGGATCCTGCTGAGATTCTGATTCCTGACCCACTTTTTAAGAATTATAATAATATGTTGATTAATATACACTGTCTGTCTATCTGTATTATTAGCAATATATATATATATTTTAGCCAGCATACATTAGTCAACACACACACACACATATGTATTAATTAGTATGCTGTATATTACCAAGGCCATAAGACTTGGGTATGCAAGAACAATGGAGCTGCAGCATTATTAGCTGGGAAACAGAGTGTCTCATTATACACTGTGTACTCAGTTTCCTCAGCTGAGCTTGTTATCTTTCCTGTGTATAACTTACAAGCATATACTACTGTTCTAGCAATACTGACAACTTAAAATCTACATGAGAGATTTATAGATTCCAAGGCCAGAAGGGATCACTGTGATCATCTAATCTGACCTCCTGTATAACACAGGCCCTAGAACTTCCCCAAAATAATTCCTAGAGAAGATCTCTTAGCAAAACTATCCAATCTTCATTTAAAAATTGTCAGTGAATCCATCACAATTCTTGGTAAATTTTTCCAGTGGATAATTACTCGCTGTTAAAAATGTATACCTTAATTCCAGACTGAATTTGTCTAGTTTCAACTTCCATCCACTGGATTGTGCTATGCCTTCCTCTACAAGATTGAAAAACACATTATCAGATATTTGTTCCCCATTCAACTCACCCCTTAACCTTCTCTTTAGTAAGATAGCGAGATAGACTCAAGGAGCTCAATTACTATAAGGCATGCTTTCAAATCTGTTAATCATTATTGTGGCTCTTCTCACCCCTCTCTCAACATCCTTCTTGAATTGTGGGCATCAGACTGGGCCCAGCATTCCAGTAGCGGTCATACCATTGCCAAATACAGAGGTGAAATAATCACTTTACTTCTGTTTGAGATTCCCCTGTTTATGCATCACAGGATCCCATTCACTCTTTTGGCCACAGCATCAGAGTGGGAGATCATGTTAGGCTTATTATTCACAATGACCCCCAAATCTTTTTTCAGAGTTGCTGCTTCCCAGGATACAGTCCCCCATTCTGTAAGTATGGCTTACATTTTTTGTTCCTAGATGTATTAATTTATATTTAGCCATAATAAAATCATAGAATATGAGGGTTAGAAGAGACCTCAGGAGGTCATCTAGTCCAACCACCCGCACAAAGCAGGACCAAGCCCCACACAAATTTTCACTCTAGATGGCCCCATCAAGGATTGAACTTATAACCCTAGATTTAACAGGCTAATGCTCAAACCACTGAGCTATCTCTGTTGTTTACTTGCACTCAATTTACCAAGCAATACAGATTGCTCTAAATCAGTGCCTCAAATTTATTTGATCACAGCCCCATTCTTTGTGTCTGTCATTGTTTATGCCCCCCAAGTATATATACCACCACCCAGCTCTGAAGGCAGAACAGAGAGCAGCAGCTGCTGACTAGGCACCCAACTCTGAAGGCAGCACCGTGCCAGCAGCACCACAGCAGTAAGGAAGGCAATGTGAAAATTGATATTTCTCAATATGACTATTCACAACAGACTTAGAATCCTATTGCCACCCTTAATTCTGTGTGCTGCTGTTGCCACCCAGGGGCTAACAGCTGGAGCCCCACCACTTCTAAGTGCAGGATTGAGGGGGTGGGGAGGAGAGCCTGAACCCAGGTGTGGGGCCTCCATCTGCCAGCCCTAGGGCAGTGGGGCTCCCTCTGTCCCATTTTCCCCTGCCTCCTAAATACCATGGGGCTTCATAACAATTTTCAGCATTTCTTGTTTGTGTAGTTGTCCATATTTTTGTTTTGTTTTGTTTAAACACTTCAGCTCCGAGGGCAAATAAAACCAATCTTTTCTACTCTTTGTTTTAATATTTCTCTGAAAACTTCTCCTTAAATCCTACTTATTTAATGCACCTTTCTTTTGCTGGTAGTCTGCTCTCACCACCTTGCTTAATCTATTTATTGTTTTATCATATGTCTAATTTAGATTCCAAATTCTTTGAAGCAGGGAGCTTTGCTATACCTTTTGTAAAGCACCTGGCATACCTCTATTGCTGGATGAGTGATACCTTTATAACAGTCTCCCAGATTTCTACAAGCTTTTTAACACCAACATTTTACAAAGCAAATAGTTCGTATTTTCACCCATTAGCACTGCTCTGTATTGCCGCCACCTACCTGATTGAGGTAAAAGTCACAATGGACAAATTCAGCTATGTTGGGTCTATGACACATACAGAGCTGTCAGTGGAAGCCTCAACTGTCCATTTAGTTTTCTGCCTATTTTGTCTCATTAAGGCAGCACAACGCAGGCAGAATAGGGGTTGAGAATCTCATCAGCAAAGTCAGGACAGCTAGATTCTATTCCTGACTCTGTACTGACTTGGTTTGTGATTTTGAGGAAGTGGCCTCTGTGTCTCCATCTCAGCCTCATATTCCTCATCTGTGAAATGCTTTGGCACCGTTGGATATTTATGTATCTACTTATGGAGCTTTATTTTGTATTATAATATTTGTACAGTACTGGGCACATTTGATTCAAAAGTCAGAGAGGCTACAAGCATGAGATCTCATTTTATGTTCATATATGCTCCAGTAACCTGATTCTAAAAATACTCTCAGAACAGAAATGCGCTATTTTATCTATGACCAATCCAATAAAAAATTATTTGCATTCCAAATACTGAATATTCATAATAAAGTGCCCACAAGCAAGCGCCAGACCAAGGATTACTCACAGAAATAAGTAGGTAGTTTTGAAAAAGCAATAAATGTGTGAGAGAAAAATCACAATCTGTTCATGGACAAGTTTCCAGCAGAAAAACAGGAAAAATTAGTTGATTAAGTTACTCACTTTGAATTATTCATCCAGCTCAAGGTATCATCTATCTAAGTCATTGTTACTTTGTAGTACATACAACGGTAGAACCAAGAAGCCACAATCAAGATCAGGACCACATTGTGCTAGGTGCTGTACAATAGAGAATAAGTCTAATTACTTTTGTTTCCCTTCTCTGGATACATTCAAACCAATATGTTTTTATAGGAATGGAAATTCCCTTTTGAGGATGTACCTCTCTGTCAATGCTGAAGTGGGGAGGAAGAGATTGGTTGTCTGGGAGAACACTTCTCCCAAGATCCCACAAGTGAGCTGCTCCTGTGCACAGAAGGAGCTCTGCAAAGTTTTGGGGAGGGTGCAAGATCTGCTGGAGGTGGAGCAGGAGGACATCACAGTATCCACATTCCTGCATGGAAGTCATGGTGAAAACCAGAGAGGTTGGGAAATTCCGAGAGGATTTTCTAGTGGAATTTGTGAATTTCCCTCCTGCTCTGTCTTTCTGCATAGCCATATTCTGCTGCCTCTGGATGAAATTTCCTGGCAGCACATTATTCCTAGTTGAAAAATCCTATTTTATTTCTGAGAAAAAAATTATTCTTTTTCAAAAACAAACAAAAATACCTATTTGGTTGCTTTCAAATTGAAATTTGTTATTTCTTTTCTGTTGTAAACCAAAATACCTTTCAGTTTTCAGATTCTCCCCCACCTTCCCTTCTCTCACTTATTTAGTTTCTGCCTTTTTTCCTTTCTGGAAAGTGCAGAGAAAAATTTTTTTTGTTATTTTAAGCTGGTGGAGAAGAGTGGAGGATTTTTTTTTAAACCTTTCACACTTTTTCCAACAGAAAAGTGAGAGAAAATAGGAAAAACCTCACGTTCCCCAGCTTGTTTAGCTTTTCACATTGCACTGGAAAAGAGGGATCTAGAAGAGTGCACACACTGCTGGCACACTCCTTTATGGCTGGCATAAGCCTTTTCCCCTTGTGACAGCCCCTGATGACAGCTGCTGGAGCTCTGTAGTGGTCTGCTTCTTCTCATGATTCAACCATCCAACCTGATCATTATGAGTTCTCCCATTCCAGGGCAATAGTCCCACCAACAACATTTCAATATCCTTACATCAGGTCTTCAGCTCCCAATTCTGGGCCCCAGGATCCTTCACCCTCTTCTCTTAGGGCTTTTAGAAGTCTTTATCCCTTTATATCAGGCTAACCCTGTCCTCTAGATTCCAGCCCAGGGACCCTGTAGTGAGCAGGCAAAGTCTATCTATTCACACATGTCCCCGCTACCTCCCTTGCCTTCTTCCTACCTCAGCCTGTCATCAGGCCCTTCCTTCCCACAGCCCCTTCCTGGGGTCATTGTGTACCCTGTGTTCTTCTCAGGCTACAAGCCATCTCTATCTTCCAGGCCGCTACAGCCTCTCTAGGGAGAGCTTTTTCCTGCAGTCTAACAAATCCCATATGAAAAGACAAACGTAAGCCACTTTTGCCCTCCTCAGGCTCTAACTTCTTCTCTCTTAACATCAGCTGCTCCATCCCTAAATTGAACAGTTCCCAGGGCTCTCTCCCTATAAGCCCAGATCCTGTCCTTTTGCCAGGGCTCACCACTAGAGCTTGCTCTACCCTGGGGGCTTTTCTGTCTCTGTCCTGGCTTCTTGCCAAGTTTTCTACTCGAGAGGGTCCCAAGGCCAACTCTTCCCTTGGGCAACTGCTTAATGCCCAAATAAAAGTGTTAGTCTCTAAAGTGCCTCAAGGACTCCTCATTGTTTTAACCCTGCCACTCTCTCGCCATTCGCTAATGCCAAGAGAGAGACTGCAGAATTCTTTCCTGCTCTCCCTTCAGCCTCCTCTTGTTCTGGGGTTCCTCTCTGCATAGTGATCAGTTCCTCCCTCACATGAGGCTCGTTTTAAGCTGGGCTTGGACCACCCTCCACCTGCAACCAGGTGCCCTAATTAATCTCTCCTGCTCCAATTAACTCTTTCAGAGCCAGGGTGAGATATATACTCCATCACAGGAAGAAAAGTTTAGCAAAAACTTTTAAAGAACTTTTCCAGTGGAAAAAGGATCCATGGGAAGTTAATAATTGAGAGAAGATGTGAATTTTCATCCAATTTCAAATTGAGAATTAATAAAAATATGTAAATTTTCCTAAACATTTTGTTTCAACTTGTTTGTTTTGAGAAATGAAAAAATATTCTTCGAGATAACTCATTTTTCAGTGAAACCTGGAAAAAAAATCTGCTAGATCTATAGCATAGTTCCAGTGGCTGGGTCCCCCTGTGGTTGCTCAGTAGCAACTGCTGACAGGAATTGGGGGAAATTACAGCTGTACAAACTCTAGGTTTGATTACTGTAATGCACTGTACCTAGCACACAAACCCTGGCCTTCAAAAACAAAAAACAGTCCCCTTTGAAACAGCAAATCTCTTTAATCAATATAAGCCCCTGGGAGCACATCACTGTTCCCTGGCTAATATCAGCTGAAATATAGAAAAGAAATCGTGAATATAAAGTACTCTAAAGCACTGCTTCTCAGCCTTTTTGATACCAAGGATTAGCTTGCTGCCTTTCTAAACTGTGTCAGGGAGATCTCAGGGACTGGTGCCAGTCCACGGACTGGTCATCGAGAAATACCGCTCTAAGGCAGTGGCAGCTCACACTCCCGGGAGCTGCAGAGCCCGAGGGCGGTGAGGGGGCAACTGGGGGTGCATGGGGGCCACCACCCACATGCATCTGCTGCAGGAGCCCCCCCAAGGGGGGGGTCGCCGGGCCGCAGCCTGGGTAGGAGGGACGGCAGGCGCAGCTGCTCCCCCGTAGCGGCGCCACCACCTCTGCAAGGCTGCTGCCCCCCTGCACACCCATAAAACTGATTAAGTTTGGCTACCAGTGTGAGTCAGAAGAAGAGCTCTGCCTCTATATTTAGGGTTCTTCAATAACTTGATATCCCATCATATTGCATTTTTGTTTGAAAAGCAGATTCTGTGATCACCATTGAAAATCTTGGTTACATTCCAGAACAGTGGTACAGAATTCAGAAGAAGCCCTAGATTATAGTTTATCATGCAAGATGGGAATATTCTTCAGAGTTCAGATTAAAAGAGACCAATTACATGGTTGAGAAGTAAATATAAAGTATTTTAATATGTTTATACAAAGTGAGTTTATTTATACTTGGACCATCACGTCTTTAAAAAAGTCTTGTTTTACTAACTTTAATATTGTTAAACATTCACAAAGAAAGAAAATGACTTTGAAAGTTAAGTATGGAAAAACAACCATTTCCCCCCCCGCCGCCTTTTTCCTGCCTTTTGAGGTACTGTTACTCAAATATTTGCATAGCATATTCTGAAAGTCAAATGAAAAACAATGAACTCCTATCAACTAAGCCACCAAGTAGTTAGGTTTCCAGAGAATGGGGTGAGAGAAGTACATTTTTTATCTAAGAGATAAAGAGCTAAATTTTCATGGAACTTGCTGAAAGTTAGATGAGCAATTAACTGAGTGGGATTTGTCAACTGCAAAGCTGATTCTCGGTAGGCTATGCTTTATTCATTAATTTGGATTTCATTCTAAAAGAAATATCCCACAGCCATATGCACCATTGACAACCTGCCCAGTTGTTTGTCTATGCACCTGTTATATCATGTCTTTAGACTGTAAACACCTGAGGACTATCATTTACTATGTATCAATTTAGTTCCTAGCACAATGGGGCCCCAACTTGGTTGATGCCTCTGGCAAAATAAATCTTGAATATTAATAGTTTTAAAACACAGCGCCATAGGAGTTGTAATACATAACTCCATCCAGCGTAGCAGCATTTCTCCCGCCCCCCTGCTACACGCACTGAAGCATGTGAATAACTTTAAACATAGCAGGACTACTCACATGGTTAAGGTTATACAAGTGCTTCAGTGCTGTATTGTCTAATCATCAGTTAGTAGATATAATGGCATTTGAAGTGCTCTTTAACCATAAACTGACAGATTACTGTTGTCCTGCACCCTAGGACACATAGTACTTGGTTGCAAGTAGTCCTGCTTAAGGGACTCACTCTGGGTACTCTTGGTGCACAAATTCCCTCGAAAGGTGCTGGGCTGCAGACTTGGTCATGTTCCCCTTACAACTTTCTCCACATTGCTTGCAAATATGGTAGCATGTCCTCTAGGGATGGTGTACCATGCACACTCCCTATCCCTGCTCTCTGGAGTTCTTGGGAGGCAATGTGCCTATTCAGTTGAAAATGAGGCATATGGGTGTCATGTTGGCCCAACGATATGTCTATGTAAGAGCTAGCTCTTCTAGATGTTCTTCTGAGTTGCCTTGCAAGGGAGAAGAATCCGTGTGTTGCAGGAATTCTGAGGAAAAGCTGGGAATAGAACATGGATCTGCTCACTCCCAGGCATGTGACTCACACACAAGATCTTCCTTCTTAGCAGCTATATGATTTATTTTCTAAGAGAAAAAGATTTACAACCCAATAATAAAATATCCCCTCTGCTCTTGTATGACTGTATTCATTACTGATCATTAAGAAATATCTTTTTAATAATTCAGAGGTAACAGGTACAGTTAGAGCTATAAAAGCTCATTGGGATTTGCCCCCAGGGCTGGCTCCAGACCCCAGCGCGCCAAGCGTGCGCTTGGGGCAGCATTTTGCCGGGAGGGCAGCAGGCGGCTCCGGCGGACCTCCCGCAGGTATGACTGCGGACGGTCCGCTGGTCCGCGGCTCCGGTGGACCTCCCGCAAACGTGCCTGCGGGAGGTCCACCAGAGCCGCGGGACCAGCGGCCCCTCCGCAGGCATGTCTGCAAGAGGTCCCCCGGAGCCGCGGGACCGGCGACCGCCAGAGTGCCCCGCATGGTGCGCCCCGCATGGCGCGCCGCCCTGCTTGGGGCGGCGGAATTCCTAGAGCTGCCCCTGTTTGCCCCTCAATGAACTGATGTGCAAGCAGGGTTGGAAGTGACCACAGGAGGCAGGGGTGGCTCTAGGTATTTTGCTGCCCCAAGCACGGCATGCAGGCTGCCTTCGGCGGCTTGCCTGCGGAGGGTCCGCTAGTCCTGCAGCTTCAGAGGACCTCCCGAAGCCGCGGGACCAGTGGAAGCCGCGGGACCAGTGGACCCTCCACAGACGTGCCTGCGGGAGGTCCTCTGAAGCCGCGGGACCAGCGAACCCTCCGCAGGCAAGCCGCCGAAGGCAGCCTGCCTGCTGCCCTCGCGGCACCGGCAGAGTGCCCCCCGTGGCTTGCTGCCCCAAGCATGCGCTTGGCGTGCTGGGGCCTGGAGCTGCCCCTGACAGGAGGTCATCTAGTCCAACCCCTGCTCAAAGCAGGAACAACCCCAACTAAATCAGCCCAGCCAGGGCTTTGTCAAGCCAGGCCTTAAAAACCTGTAAAGATGGAGATTCCGCCACCTCCCTAGGTAACCCAATGCAGTGCTTCACCACCCTCCTAGTGAAATAGTTTTTCCTAATATCCACCCTAGACCACCCCCACTACAACTTCAGGACCATTGCTCCCTGTTCTGTCATCTACCAACACTGAGAACAGCCTAGCTCCATGCTCTTTGGTACCTCCTTTCAGGTAGTTGAAGGCTGCTATCAAATTCCCCCTCACTCTTCTTTTCTGCAGACTAAATAAGCTCAGTTCTCTCAGCCACTCCTACTAATGCAGCCCAATATGCCATCGTAAGTGCAGGACTCTGCACTTGTCCTTGTTGAACATAATCAGATTTCTTTTGGCCCAATCCTCCAATTTGTCTAGGTCACTCTGGACCCTAGCCCTATCCTCCAGCATATCTACCTCTCCCCACAGTTTAGTGTCATCTACAAACTTGCTGAGGGTTTAATCCATCCCCTCATCCAGATCATTAAGGAAGATGTTGAACAAAACTGGCCCTAGGACCAATCCTTGGGGCCCTCTGCTTGATACCAGCTGCCAACTAGACACTGAACCATTGATTACTACCCACTGAGCCCAACAATCTAGCCAGCTTTCTATCCACCTTATGGTCCATTCATCCAATCCATACTTTTTTAACTTGCTGGCAAGAATACTGTGGGAGACCATATCAAAAGGTTTGCTAAAGTCAAGGTATGCCATGTCCACCATTTTCCCCATATCCACGGAGCCAGTTATCTAATCATAGAAGGAAATCAGGTTGGTCAGGCATGACTTGCCCTTGGTGAATCCATGTTGACTGTTCCTGATCACCTTCCTCTCCTCCAAGTCCTTCTAAATGGATCCTTGAGGATCTGCTCCATAATTTTTCCACTTAGCCTTCCCTCAGTAACCCCACAAAACCACACACTTAAAAGTAAATCCATACAGAGTGAGGTAGGAGAAGAGAGAGAGGAGAGAAATCTTGTATTCATGTTAATAAATGTGCATACCATGGAACCTAGATAGTGAGCATGTATAGAGGCCAGAGACAATCTGAGTTCTTTAGTTTTTGCTTCACAACAACAAGGGAAGTTTAGTGCAGGCTATGGAGCTCAGCTTGCTGGTGAGAGCAAGGTGTAGCAACTCTACATTCACTGTTGAGGTGTAACAGGGGCTTCTCCAGCCCGCATTTCCCTAGGACTCCTGGAGGAAGATATGCTTGCTTATGGTGCAGTGCCTCCAGAAGTTGCTACCATGGTATAGTCTTTTCTCCACTCACACCCACTTACTCCAACACAGCAATGCCTTAAAACTACACATTTTGCATTTCAGTAACATCATAATGCCACTATTTGGTTTTTCTGGCTTGATTTATTCTTTATGAGCTCATGCTGCTTATCATTATTTAGTATTAGTCAGGCTGCTCAATGAAGAGCTTGAAGATCAATTTCTTTATTACTTATTCCTGTATTTTAATTGCCATTGGAGTTAGTCTAGCTGATCTTCATTTTCCTCACACCCCCCCACCACTTCTTTTCTATTCTAAACACAGTTACTATATTCCCCTTCTCTTGTATTTGGTGAGTCGTCAAAGAGGACTACTTCTGACTGCATATTCACAAACAATTCTTCAAGACCTACAATAAATATTCAGTGATGCTGCTGATTGGAAAGGATGGATAAGAAACCTACAAATACCTACATTGTCTTGCTCAAATCCTCCTTAGCTATTAATTTCCTGCATATGTCTCAATGTATCTTATTTAAAGACAGACGGAAACATAAATGGAGTATTTCATCCATAGCTGAGTACCTGTAACATGCTATTAAGCTTATTTTGTAATAGTCTCCTTCCTAGTTTTTCCTTTACCCTAGATACAATTACAAAACATTGCCATTGACTCCCTACACTGGCTATATTTTATTTTACAGTTTGCATTTACTATATTAAAATATTGTGTTTTGTCTCATATTCTTGTCAGAGATTCCTTCTCTGTTTTATAACTGTCTTGTTGCTTCCCATTGGCCTCTTCTTTTTACTTACATCTTTCTTTTGTAGTAGACTTATTATCCATTTTGCCTCAGTGATAGTGTCCCTTAGAATACAAAAGGAAGTGAATTTCCTATTGCTTATTCATGCTACCACTCATGTGATCTTTCCCACTAGTTCTTTTAATTTCACAAAATGTGCAGTTTATCAGCTGGCTATTCTTATACCACTGCCCTTTTTTGTTTGTTTGTTTGAAGGCACATAAATATGAACATAACTTCTACTCATGAAAGTAGTCCACTAGATATCGATCATATCGTTTTACTCAGCATCCAGCATTGATACTGATGGGATTTAATGTGAGATTACAGATGAGGCAATAACTGTGCCCAGCCTTCTAAATATATAGTACAATAGGGTGGATGAAGTTTAAACTATGCAGCAAATACACAATATTGTAACTAATATGTGTAAGAGACAAATAAAGATTTTGTGTAGAACCAGGGAAGGGTTTCCATGGGCCATATGTGGAGACTGGGCAGGAGGGAAGAAGGCATGAAATTAAGATTGTTGTTTGAATGTTAAAGATTCTTTTCCTTTTCAAACCATCATCTTTCAGGGTTCAATCCAGCTTTCACAGGACTTGGATCAGGCCCTAAATTTGCATGCATAGATTTTTTGGGGGATCAGTCGACCTAAGTTACGTTGCTCTAGGTACATGAATAACGTAGCTGGAGTCGACTTAACTTAGGTCAACTTAGGTCAATTTACCCCGATGCCTTCACTGCACTGCATGGATGGGAGACACTCTCCGGTCGACTTACCTTACTCTTCTTGGAGAGGTGGAGTGCTGGCATCAGTTGGAGAGTGCTCTGACATTGATTTAACAGGTTTTCACTAGACCCACTAAATCGACACCCGCTGCATCAATTGCAGCAGCATCGATCTCCTCGGTAGTGAAGACAAGACCTTTGTCTCACACTCTATAAAAGACAGAGGACTTGAAAGGTAGGTTGGGGAGTGAAAACTGCCATCATCCCACCAGAGTCGGAGGAGACAGAAACAGAGACTAGCTCTTTACTTTACACCAACGGTGGTAATGTGTCTATTCTTTCTGTATTATGTATAGTGCTGTATTAATTGGATCAACTTTGATTAAATAATTCCATCTGAGCCTGTTATTTGACAATCGCAAATCATTTCAAATTTAAACACATAACAGTTATTTTAAGATGTTTTCTTGTCTTTTATGCCATGTGTGACTGGTAATTGCTCTGACAGGCTGGTTTTTTAGTAAGTGACAATTTGGATGTAATTTGTAGTAATAGGAAGATTATATGGATATCTAATATGAAGCATATCATTCTTGACTGCATGTGAGTTCGATAAAAGTTTACAGATGGATTATAATGGAGCCATTATCATACATTACAAAAGGAACATGATGAATTATATGTTTGTCAACTAGGGAATACTAAGCCACCATCTGTTTTGTCTAGAGTTATCGTTGTTTTTCCCTTCTCAATATAAAATTTGTACATGTGATCTACTTCTCTTCTCAGTTGTGAGATTAGAAAAACCTGAAAAGAGTACAGTAAATAAGATGGGATATTAATTTTAATAAAACATATTCATCCTCCCAATAAAAGAGGATGATATTACCATTTTTTTCCAAATCAAATGTATGGTAATATTTTGTATTAATGGGGATATATTTTTATTACAAATATCTGAAATTAATCATTTCATGCTAAGGTATTAGAAATATGGCAGAGATGAATTTAACTGAAAATCGTGGGATGGAATCCTTTGATATATATCTCCTATTGGTACTGCCTCTAAGTTAACTTTCCAACAAGAACATTCACCACATAGCTGAAGGACATCACTGATGTGCAGAAGAATAACTTTCACAAGTATAAAAATCAATTGATATAGAATGTAGAAATGTTATATTTACCAG
The DNA here is from genome assembly GCF_016161935.1 of Mauremys reevesii. Taxonomy (NCBI): domain Eukaryota; kingdom Metazoa; phylum Chordata; order Testudines; family Geoemydidae; genus Mauremys; species Mauremys reevesii. The sequence continues at coordinate 81,323,929 of NC_052627.1, read as the reverse complement.
ATAATTAAAATTGGATATTACCTAATGGCAATAGTTCAAATATTCAATATCCGGAGTATAGAAAAGTAGGGATATTAGACATCCCCCATCTCATATGCCTTCTTAAATTAAAGTATACACAGATTGTAGTATTCATGCCACCACAGGTTTTAAGAATAATTCCAGATTTAAACATGGGTCCAAATACTTGGCCTTGCTGTAGTTGTTCCTTCGCCCTCTTATGCTGCTGTGACAACACAAAGTGCCCACAAAGCTATCATCAGCAGCTTCCTGAGGATACTTCCAAGTGCAGGTAGCATAGAATTATCATGGAGCTGGAGTAGCAGCTCAACATTACTTCTCCGCTGTCCCCCTGTGTGCAGAATCCCCAGACCATGTATAGGCAATACAGTCTTCTAGTCTGCCAGTGCAGAGAAGTGTTCAACATGTCATTGCATTTTGTATTGGGAGTTGCAAGGACTCTGCATTTAGATGAATTTTACCTAGAATTAATACAAAAAAAGGGGTGGGGGAATTCTTTCAAGAAAATAATTATCATCATGCATACCATAGAATGTATTAACTTACCAACTAATAAAACACAAAATATGTTAAACTTATTCGGGACTTTCTCAGATTAGCTAAAGGATCTTGTTTTCTTATCAAAAAGATCCTAAATGCTGCCGGCTATATATTCAATCTATAGCATATCTTGGGCTATCATTGGATTTCAAAGGTTGAATTAAAAGCCACATGATGATGCTAGAGACCAGTTGAGAGAGCTTGGAAAATCATGACCTCATTTGTTTGTTTAAAGATAGATTGTGATCGAGTGCCTGAATGGGCCACACTGAGGGCAGACTGCAAGAAATGTGGCAGATAATCCCCAAAACTGGTGGTTTATTCTATAGTTAGATTCACCAAGCTAGTAAAAAAGAGCTTCTGTAGTACCACACTGGTTAACAAGAACCCCTTTAGGCATTCCAGCCCATTTAGACAACCAAGAATAATATAGTGAGAAGCTACTGAAAACCTCATTCACCATATTTAAGGTTCACCAATCCCAAAGGACCAGACACTTATCCCCAGGTTAATATGAATCTCAGATTTTACCCAAATATCACGCTGTCAGCTAATCCTTAATAACTAAATTTAGATTAATAAAAGGAAAAAGAAAGAAGAAAGTTATAAATGGTTAAGAGATCGATATACATACAAATGTGTGTAAAGTCCTTAGGTCAATTTCATAGCAGAGATGGTGAGGCTGCTGATTTGTAAAAGTCTTTCTGGAATACATTCAAAGGGCTATAGTTCAACAGGCAGTTCAGGTGTATAATCTGTTAGAGTTTTTCCATGAGAATTTCAAGGTAATCCAGGTATCTATGGTTTAGATTTTTCCTGGTAAGGATTAAGCAGCCCAGAGATGAAAGGATCAGGCCTGAGGTTTCACTTGTATAACTGAAACGGGCTGTTAAGTGTTTTGAACACAGCCTATGACTGACAATTCATCACTTTGAAGTTAACATCCTACTTACTATGCATACACTGGTAAACCAGGTACAGTATAAAACAACAGCTGGTCATTATAACAGAGATAGTTAAACGGAAGACAATGTAGATACTGTTATTAGTTTCCTGCAGTATCTCACATCTTTAAGTTTAAAGTTAACTGAACAATTTGCATACATAATGTAAAGCAATTAAGACCTGAACGGGAATTAGCATCTACAAACTAATCTGGTTACATTGTTTATCTTGTTAGAAGTTTTAGGTAAACACAAACAAATACACTTAGCCTCTCCCTTGATTTCTATTACTACAAATGAATGGGTTAATGATTGTTAGTCTAGTCTTTGACATTCACATACAAGTAAATTGTCTTGATTACAATTGTAATGTCTCTTGTTAAGTTGTTATGGGTCATACACAGGTTGGCAGTGTCATATAGATAAAGAACATTTGATTTAAGGCTGTAGAATTTAAAATGAAATGAATGAGAAGCACTGTGAAAAATCCTAGTTTGTTCATTGAATCAGCTAAAGCTTATCTTGGAAGGCACAGTTATTTTCTATAGTGTAGGAAAAAAGAGTTTATGCCCTGCTGGTTAATTTACACCAGCAAGTGTTTTATCTAGAAGCCATGACTAAGAAGGGAACCTTTGAGACAAATAAATTTTTGACTTGTTTTAAGAAACAATAGAACTGCAACCAAAACAAATATTTCTAAAGGCAAATTACAGTGAGGAATAATTGTAGCCTCACTATTGCAAAGATGTAAGCGTGTACATCATTAGCCCCACTAAAGTCAGTGGGACTATTTGTGTGCCTAAAGCAAAGCATGTGCAGAAGTTTTTGAAGGATTTGCATCTTTATTTTATATTAATGCACACACCTGATTTTGACATTTTGGGCAACAATATAAAAAGCTACACATAAATTACCAGTTAAATATATTTAAAAATTTAGTCAGGCAGATAAAAATTCCATGTCAAAAACATCTTAGTTCAAAGATTCTTTTACGTGATCACCTAGTTTCTCCTAAGGTTAACAGCAAAAGGAATTCCAGCCACATGGGGAGAGATTCTGTGCTGTGCTTCTTCTACAGAATTTCTTCAGTACTGCATGCTGTGGCCCCATCCCTTAAACAGTCTTCTCTCCCAAGCCCCACCTCCAACACAAATCTCTGATCACGGCTCTGCCTTCCAGTCACCCTCTATGTCAAGGCTTGCAATGGGGCCTTGGGAGGTACTTTTACAGCTGGCTCCACATTACCTACAATTGGATACAGTCTGGCTCCAATCTTGTTTAACCTGAGAGAGCAAGATGGATCTTGACGGATGTTCCAAAGAATGCTTGTGAAATTTTTTTTGTTATTAGGTATTATAGAACAATGGTATTTCAGTTCAGACTAACTCCCACCAAAGCACTTGATACAGTGCAATGAAAGACCAGAATGTTGATGGGTTCCTGAGCTTTAAATAATCATATCAGAATTATTACAAATTTAAAAATAAGAGCCTTTATACAAGCCCTCTAGCATGTCAGCAGTCATTCTGCTATGAGACACCTATCAGACCTTGGATCCCAGTATTTTGGAATGATAATGTCCTTAGGGTGATCCTTCCCATTGATTCAGTGGGAGCAGAATCAAGTCCTTAGAGAAATTAAGCCTGCTATAAGAAATAACTGTGTGACAATGTCATTATGGGATTATCTAAGGTGCCACAAGGACTCCTCGTTGTTTTTGCAGATTTCTGCTGTCTCTCTGATTTGCATGCCAAATTTACTCTTTTTGCAAGTTAAAAAAGTCTTTTTCTAACTGTCATTCCTGCAATCTCAGACTAGAATCTTGAAGTCAAGCTGTGATCTTTCCTATTTTTGCACCATCACCACCAATTTAAATTTCACAAGACAATATATATCTTCAAAATTCTGTATTCAAAGTTTGAGCAATCTAAGTGTCTTCAAATTCTGCTGTCAGTTACAGCTGTTTAGCAGAATTGCCTTCATAAGTGTGTTGTAATAAATCCAAGCAGCTGTCTCAAGTTGTTATGAAAGAAGAATACTTAAAATCCAAACAGAAAAATTCTTTGGACTATATTAGCTTCCTCATTTTCTGTAAATATTACAACCAAAAAACTACATTAAAACAATGTTAAGGTTGCAAAGTCAAGCACTCAACTGTTGCAGAATTATTGCAAAAAGGGCCAAAGGATCTGTTTTAAGAACCGCTCACTGTGATTGGAATCTTGATATAGAACTTCCTTCAATAAACCTTCTGCTATGCTAATATTTTTGTGAAAAAACTGTTTCCCACTCTAGCTGAATACCTGCTTTCTTACATCTATTTGTGTGTGTGTGTTTCTTTAATGAGCGAGTAATGGTACAAACATTGTTTGTCACACTTTGTGTCCTGTATGATCTTTGCCTAGTATGGGATACTAGAATTCCGACAAACTACATCAGAAGATGATATTTAATAAATCCCATAAACTTAAAGTCTGTTAATTGGCTAGACCTCTAGACTGACATATAAGAGGTTTCATCTCCAGTTGATTGGAGGATGGTGGCTCTGGAGGTTAAAGCATGGAAGTGCAATAAAATAGTGTAGCTGTTTTTGTGCACGATTGTGCATTTGAACAAATTTCTTGACTCTCAAATATTAAATAAACTACTCATTTTATTAACATACAAGTTTCCATAATAAAGTAATTATCATTACCATTGCTTGTGTGAGATTTGTGGTAAGAGGGAAATAGATACATGCTTCTGCATATGCACAAATGTGCTTAATATTTATGATCTATATAAGTCAGTGGAAACAGTTAAGTAGTAGATTAAAGTTAATTAAAGAATCTGTCACCCAAGCCATCTTTTAAAGCATACATTTAATCTAAAAGAGATAAGAATGTGGTAAGCAATTGCTAACAAAATCAAGGAAAGTTCAGTTTAGACCCTGAAAAAGGGAAGGCAGTCACTTTAAACTAGGGTGACCAGACAGGAAGTGTGAAAAATCAGGATGGGGGCGGGGGGGTAATAGGAGCCTATATAAGAAAAAGACCCAAAAATCAGAACTGTCCCTATAAAATCGGGACATCTGGTCACCCTACTTTAAACACTAATGCTGTAGTTAAACATACAAGTCTACCTTTAAAGAGTATATTACAAGCTCCATTTCTGATGTGATAATTTATATTAAAAATACTTATCTGATTGTCTGTAGAAACCTTGTGTCTACATTGCAAACCAGAGCATATGAAAAAGTACATTAGAGATTTAAAATTAGAATCTGCATGTGAATGAATGTATCCCTGTATTCACACCATACACCCTACAGTAATAATCTTTTTACAAGACATCCCTGGTAAGGTATCATTTGAAAATTCATAACTTGCTGATCAGTAATATTATGGTAAAATGCATATAACAACATTATGTGTAAAGTTGTGAACAGAAACTGAAATAATGACTGAAGTGTTAATTTGGGTTACAGTTTGAGAGTAGGGAAGAGGGAAATTAAGTGAAGTCCTGAGACTGCACAAGAATTTCATGTCTCATGTGTGTTCTTTAAAACACAAACAGATGCAGATAGAGCATATCCTGGGGGAACAGGGTGGGGTTAGAAGAACTGAAAAAAGTGGCCAAATCCACTGGGGCTGCATACATGTAACTGACAGCAGAATTTAACCCAAAGGGTTTTAAGCTGCAAGTAACTGACTCAGCTTGATTTGTCTTGTGCTGACTCCCTATTCCTTAGATCAGTGGTTTTCAGCCAGGGGTACGTGTACCCGTGGGGGTACATAGAGGTCTTCCAGGGTGCACATCAACTCATCTAGATCAGTGTTTCTCAACCTGAGGGTTGCAGCCCCCATCAGAGTCACAGGACAAGGTTAAGGGATTGAAGGTGCAGGGCTGGCACTAGGAGGGCAAGTAGCAGGGCAATTGTCCAAGGACTGATGCCATAGGGGTTCCCGTGAAGTGAAGTTACATGCTTCAGCCCCATCACCTGGGGCTCAGGCTTCAGCGAAGGCTTATAAGTGAAAAACAGGCTCAAGTATCACACTGAACTATAGGTACAATTTTTATATTCCATTTGATTTATTTTCTAAAATAAAAATGAGAAAGCAAGCAATTTTCCAGTAATAGTGTGGCTGTGACACTTCTGTATTTTTATGTCTGATTTTGTAAGCAAGTAGTTTTTAAGTGAGGTGAATCTTGGGGCACACAGGACAAATCAGACTCCTGCAAGGTGTACAGCAGACTGGAAAGGTTGAGAACCACTGCCTTAGATTGTTGGTACTTATAGGCAGAGGAGCCCTTCTACTTCTCTCTCCCGTACACAGTCCTCTGTGTGAGGAAATCCATTAGCTAAGACGGCAAAGGATGTAAGTGCTCTGCAGATGCTCTGAAAGGGACATTCAGAGCCACCATTAAGGTAGCTGCCACCACTTTCTCTAAGTCCCAAAGGGTGGGAAATGCAATGATTGAACCACTTCAGAGCAGTCTGCTCAGTGTCTGAATACATCTCCCTTCCCTTGCACGGTACCATTTCTTGCTATTATGTAACTGAAATGCCACTAGCAGCATTGGAAGTGAAATTGAAGTTCTATTTTCATGTTGTATAAGCATTTTAATGGTTGACGATACTGGATCCAAAAGGGAAATTTTAATAAGGGATTTTTTTTTATTAATAACTTGTGTTACGGTTGCAACCAGAAGCCCCAGGATGGATCAGGACCCCATTTTGCTAGGTCCTATACAAATACATAATAAGAGTCCCTGCCCTAAGAGCTTACAATCTAAATAGATAAACAGACAAAGGGCGTTAAAGGCCAGTTTTACATGTGAGGATCTGAGGCACAAATTGATTAAATGAGTTACCCAAGCTCAGTCTAGAAGTTTGTAGCAAAGCTGAGAATTGAACCTAGCTCTCCCAAATGCCAGCCTATTGTTCTACCTGTGTTCCTTTCAACTGGTAACATTATTTCAGCCTGTGTGCCAAAGTCATACTGAAGCTATTCCTAAATATTCAATTAGATGTATGGGGCTGTGTGCATGGTAAATACAAAAACACTACCAGATTGTGTAGCCTTAAAGGCAAAGCCCAAATAAAGGAGTGATTTGTTACAAATTAAAGTCCTGTATAGGTTGCCAATTGTTTTAAATGAAACAACTAGTCAAATATAAGGACTGTTTTAAGGTAATACTCTGAACTCTACTCACAAACGCTAGGGGTTGGAGGTGGGAGCATGGAGGTTGTGCTTCAGTGTAGCAGCCAGGGATTCTGTAACAAGAAACATCAGAGTGATGATCTCATACAGCACGAGATTATGCATTCATCACTTGGGCAAAACTCCACTGAACTCATTGATCAGGCTCACATGAGCTGCAGCACATTCATTATTGTAATCCAATGTACTGTGTTGTATTGATGGACTAGAAGTGAACACTTTATCCTAATATATTTCAGCAAGTCTTTGATTTTTATAGTTTGTTTTAAAAGGCAATGCTTTTGGCAGAAGGAAAAAAATAGGTCACGGCTCATCTAGATGCAAAATGCAGTTGGCTTATTCAAAGCCCATAGCAACAACTTTGGAAATGAAAACATTTTTAAAAAACCCAAACTTAACATTATGCAAAATTGAGAGAAGACAGACAAAAAATATAATTGAAAATATATTTAATTATAGATGTAACCCTTCTGCCGGACAGAGTTGGCAGTAATAAGGGTCGAGTTCAGTTGCAGGGGTTGGCAACCTTTCAGAAGTGGTGTGCCAAGTCTTAATTTATTCACTCTAATTTAAGGTTTCGCGTGCAGGTAATACATTTTAACGTTTTTAGAAGGGCTCTCTCTATAAGTCTATAAACTATTGTTGTATGTAAAGTAAACAAGTTTTTTAAAATGTCTAACTACCCCCCCAGGATCCTACCCCCTACCTGTCCCCTGACTGCCCTAACCCTTACCCACATCCCCACCCCCAGACAGACCCCTGGAACTCCCACGCCCCATCCAACCCCCCCCCCCCCGCTCCCTGACTGCCCCCTGGGACTCCCCTTACCATGCTGGTCAGACGCTGGCTCCACGTGGCGCGCTGAGGCAGCTGGAGGGGGCGAGCTGCAGGAGTGGCAGCGGCAGCTCACACTTCCGGGAGCCCAGAACCCAAGCACAGTGAGGGGGCACCTGCGGGGCATGCCTGCCCAGGCTGCAGCCCGGTGGCCCCCTCACGGGGCTACTGCAGCAGATGCATGCAGGCGGCAGTCCCTGTGAGCCCCCCGGCTCCCTCCTCACCACGCTTGGGCTCTGCAGCTCCCGGGAGTGTGAACCACTGCCGCCACCCCTCCCGCAGCAGGCTCAGGGCCCCGCACCCTGGCGGCTCACACTCCCGGGAGCCGCAGTCAGGGTTGCCCGGGGGGTGGGGGGCAAGTGGGGCAATTTGCCCCAGGCCGCGGGCCCCGCAGGGGCCCCCACAAGAATATAGTATTTTATAGTATTGCAACTTTTTTTTTAATGGAATTGCTTTGCCCCAGGCCCCCTGAATCCTCTGGGAGGCCCTGGCTGCAGTACCTGAGCACAGTGAAGGGGAGCATGCCTGCTGCCAGTCTGGGTTCCCAGCCACCGGCCCTGCTCAGCCTTCTGCCAGCTGAGTGAACGGAACCCCAGGCCGGCAGGACGCTGAGCGGGGCCACCAGCCGGGACCCCGGCTAGCAGTGCATGCCAGGCAAAATTGGCTCGCATGCCACCTTTGGCACACGTGCTGTAGGTTGCTGACCCTTGATCTAGGGGTTCCTTTTCAACTATACAAAATGAAACCACTAGAGCCCCCACCCAGTGACATGGGACAATTACACACCACCCACTAGGCTCCTCTAAGAGGCAATATTTCCCCTCTCACAAGCACAGAGTCTGAGTATAGCAAGGAAACTTTTACTAAAAGGAGGGAAGTAACCCGGTATTAAATTGGGAAAACACTGCAAACAGGGTTTATAAACATAAACCATGAGCAAAAGACCCACCCCAAGTAAGTTGGGCAGTGTCCTTTTCCCCTCAGCTTCTTAAGTTCAGCAACCGATAGTCCCTTTAACATGCCCGTCCCTTCTCTGCACTCCATTCACAGTTGTTGTCCTTGGTCAGAGCACACCCAGAGTCCAGAGGTGCATCTGCAGAGTTCACCTCCCACCCTGGGTAGGGGTGGGGAGTAAGAAGGCACCTCACTTACTCTGCTGCCTGGGCACTCACTCACCATTCCTCTTTGTCGGCTGCCCTGCTGGCTGCTCTCTCTGGGGATCCACTCTGCTCCTCTCCGCCAGCTGCACTGCCAGGCAATTGGCACGATCCTTTCCACCAGCTGCTCTGCTGGCCAATTGCCGCACCTCTCTGCAGAGCTCCTCTCCACTTCTCTTCACCATCCGCCCTGCTGCCCAATTGCTGCACCTTTCCACCAGCCGCCCTGCAGGCCAATCACCATGACTGTCTGCCTCCTTCCCTGGCAGCCAAACACCAATCTGCCTAGATGTCTTCAGGTCTCACAGCTCTCAGTGATTTCAGCTGTTAGTGGGGAAGCCTCACTGCTGGTGCACACTGGGCAGTCTCTTGCGTCAGAGACACTGCCCCAAAGCAGGTTTAATGCCTAGACGTAGGGATCGGTGATTTCAGCTCTTCGGTGTATAACAAGTAAAGCTGTCAAGCGATTTAAAATATTAATCACTATTAATCACACGATAATAGAATACTATTTATTGAAATATTTTGGATGTTTTCCACATTTTAAAATATTTTGATTTCAATTAAAATGCAGAATACAAAGCGTACAGTGCTCACTTTATTTTTGTTACAAATATTTGCACTGCAAAAAACAAAATAAATAGTATTTTTCAATTCACCCAAATGAACTTACAAATGTAGAATTATGTACAAAAATAACTGCATTCAAAAATAAAACAATGTAGAACTTTAAAGCCTACAAGTCCACTCAGTCCTACTTCTTGTTCAGCCAATTGCTCAAACAAACAAGTCTGGTTACAATTTGCCTGCTTCTTGTTTACAGTGTCACCTGAAACTGCAAACAGGCATTTGCATGGCACTGTTGTAGCTAGCATCACAAAATATTTATTTGCCAGGGTTGTGAGTTCAATCCTTGAGGGGGCCATTTAGGCATCTGGGACAAAAATCTGTCTGGGGATTGGTCCTGCTCTGAGCAGAGGGTTGAACTAGATGACCTCCTGAGGTCCCTTCCAACCCTGATATTCTATGATTCACATGTCCCTTCACGCTTCAACCACCATTCCAGAGGACATACATCCACGCTGATGATGGGTTCTGCTCAATAACAAACCAAAGCAGAGTGGACCGATGCATGTTCATTTTCATCATCTGAGTCAGATGCCACTAGCAGAAGGTTGATTCTCTTTTTTGGTGGCTCAGTTTCTGTAGCTTCCACATTGAATTGTTGCTCTTTTAAGACTCCTGAAAGCATGCTCCAAACCCAGTCCTTCTCTGATTTTGGAAGGAACTTCAGATTCTTAAACCTTGGGTCGAGTGCTGTAGCTATTTTTAGAAATATCACATTGGTATTTTCTTTGCGTTTTGTCAAATCTGCTGTGAAAGTATCTTTAAAATGAACACATGCTGGATCATCATCTGAGACTGCTATAACATGAAATATATGGCAGAATGTGAGTAACACAGAACAAGAGACATACAATTCTCCCCCAAGGAGTTCAGTCACAAATTTAATTAATGCACTGTTTTTTTAACAAGCACCATCAGCATGGAAGTATGTCCTCTGGAATGGTGGCCAAAGCATGAAGGGGCATATGAATGTTTAGCATATCTGGAACGTAAATACTTTGCAACACCAGCTACAAAAGTGCCATGCGAACGCCTGTTCTCACTTTCAGGTGACATTGTAAATAAGAAACAGGCAGCAGTATCTCCCATAAATGTAAACAAACGTGTCTTTCTTAATGATTGGCTGAACAAGAAGTGGGGCTGATTGGAATTGTAGGCTCTAAAATTATACACTGTTTTGTTTGGGGAGAGATAGCTTAGTGGTTTGAGCACTGGCCTGCTAAATTCAGGATTATAAATTTAATCCTTAAGGGGCCACTTAAGGATCTGGGGCAGAATCAATACTTGGTCCTGCTAGTCAAGGCAGGGGGCTGGACTCAATGTCCCTTTGGGGTCCCTTCCAGTTCTATGAGATAGGTAGATCTCTCTCTCTCTCTCTCTCTCTCTCTCTCTCTCTCTATATATATATTTTTTGAGTGCTACCATGCTGCAAAGAGAAGAGACCCTGAGTGGCCACCATGAGAAGTGACTGGCCATGTACGTTTCACTCTCCACCTGGCCCAGTTGCCAAGGACAGGGGCCAAGCATGCTAGGGGTCAGGCACAGCAGGAGAAAGGCAGACTCCCTCGCCCTCTCCACAGCAGGCCAAGCAGAAATCAGGGAGGCACTTGACCCTGCACTCCCCGCCACATGTTGCCTATGTGAGGGACAGTCACATAACCTCTTATGTCTAAGGTGGATCCTAAAACAAAAGCTCATTAAATATTACTCACTACACTGCTTTAAAAAAAAATCATAAATGAAAAATTCCTCCTGCTACAGCTGTTTTTTGTACTGTTTAAATGATGATTTATTATAAGCCCAGTTCTTAAGGAAAATTAGTAAATCATAACGATTATCTAAAGCTATGTAAACCCGTTTCTTTTGCAACATATTAAAACAGCTTGGGGAAAAAATTTAAAATGTTGCAATTCATAAATGCCTAATAAATAAATATTTACCCTTATACAGGACATCTTCACTTAGGATGTTTGATCACGTTGAACAATAAAAATATTTTTTTCAGAAGTCCAGCCATAACATAAAGCACAGTCAACCTGTGGAACTCATTGCCGGGGATATTGTGAAGGCCAAAATGTATAACTGGGTCCAAAAAACAATAGATAAGTTCATGGACCATAGATCCATCAATGGCTATGGTCAAGATGGTCAGGGATGCAACCCCATGCTCTGGTACTCCAGAATTTCAGCCTGTTCTGTTCAGAAAAGAGCAACTAAAATGATTAGGGGTTTAGAGAGGGTCCCACATGAGGAAAGATTAAAGAGGCTAGGACTCTTCAGTTTGGAAAAGAGAAGACTAAGGGGGGACAAGATAGAGGTATATAAAATCATGAGTGATGTTGAGAAAGTGGATAAGGAAAAGTTATTTACTTATTCCCATAATACAAGAACTAGGGGTCACCAAATGAAATTAATAGGCAGCAGGTTTAAAACAAATAAAAGGAAGTTCTTCTTCACGCAGCGCACAGTCAACTTGTGGAACGCCTTACCTGAGGAGGTTGTGAAGGCTAGGACTATAACAATGTTTAAAAGGGGACTGGATAAATTCATGGTGGCTAAGTCCATAAATGGCTATTAGCCAGGATGGGTAAGAATGGTGTCCCTAGTCTCTGTTCGTCAGAGGATGGAGATGGATGGCAGGAGAGAGATCACTTGATCATTGCCTGTTAGGTTCACTCCCTCAGGGGCACCTGGCATTGGCCACTGTCAGTAGACAGATACTGGGCTGGATGGACCTTTGGTCTGACCCGGTACGGCCTTTCTTATGTTCTTATGTTCATTCGCTCTGAAGTATCTGGCATTGGCCACTGTCAAAAGACAGGATTCTGAGCTAGATGGCCCATTGTTCTGACCCTGTACGGCCATTCTTATGTAACAGTAAAAATGTAATTGATAAATACTTAAGTTGTTTCAAAATATATTTTGAAATTTGTAAGTAATCCATCCAAAACCAATTTATGACAATTTATGTATTAGAATAGTGAGACATGGTTGGCAGTACTGAAGAATGCTGCAAAAATAAGTTTGTTTCCTGGTCAGCTAATCCAGATTGTTCAGACATGTTTCCATCATCATCTTCAGAATCATTGCCTTCTAAGGAGCAATTTTCATAATGTTGTTTCATTCTGACATCCAGGCCTTGTGTCTCTCTGTTGCACTGCTTGTATTTGGCATGTGTTCCTTTTTTACCCAAAGGTAAAAATTTCCTGAAAATATTCCTGAATAGGGTCTTTTTCCTCCAGCTCCCAGGTGTTGCAATCAACACTAGAGGCTGCACTCTGAAGAATGTTGTCTTTTCTTCCCACAGTGGCCTGCTTTGACACCAGTTTGCTTCTTTCTAGTTGCACTTCACCCTTATTACAGAATTCCCTCACTCCAACTCCACCCCCAGAAAAAACAAAAGAATGAACAACAGTCCAAAGCTTCTGCTCATGTAACCCACACACCTTTCGCACTGCACTATTTTATTTGCTTAGAGACAGAGAGATGCAGTTGAGAAATTAATGGATTTCCGAATCTTTGTATCTGTCTGTGTACATGTAAGAGGCCAGAGTAAGTTCCTTTACCTGAAGTGCCCAGAACCATCCAAAAGCAAGCACAGGTAGTTATTGGGCAGATCAGTATTTTTCCAGGACTTGGAGGTAAGTTTTCTGATGGGTGGAGTCAAATATTCATAATTTGAGATCTGAGCCAATCAGAGCTCACATAGGAAGGAGCTATAAAAAGGAATGCAAGATGACTCATGGGCTCAGTGGATGGTCTCAGTGCCTATGATGACTATGCCAGTCTATTCCACCCATAGCATAGCCCTAGGTCCCCCATAGGATTATGCGCTTATTATAGACCTCTTGTTCCATATTTATAAATCTTGACCTCAAAAGTTAGAACCAGGGAGAAAACATTTATATAGTAGTAAAATAACCTCTAACACATTTGGAAAGAGGCTTATGGATTCTACATTGATATTTTTATTCAAATGTTTTAAGAGATAATTTCATTTTAAACAGGTTTGTTTTAAAACAAAGTGAATATTATAATAAATAAATAAAATCCATCCTGGACCCAGATGATCTTTCTAAATCCTCTGTTCTAGATCAGTTATTTAGATTAACCCATTCACTCTACTTATTAACTTATTTCCCCTTTCTTGACAAACTTTCTTGCACACTACACAACAAAACTAAATTAGATTGTGTGGCATATAGCCTTAAAGCAATGCTCCATTGGACTTTGCAAAGTTTATAGCTGCAATCATTCATGTTGTTCTTTCAGGGTGGATTCCTGTATGTGTACAGAGCCACATTGAAATCAATTTGCTTTACATATTGTTCCAGATACTCCCTGAGTCATGCTGGCTTCTGTTAACAGGAAAATTTATCTCAAATTAGAGTTGGGTAGCATCTCTATTTTCTGTAAAAGTCATCTCACTTTTCAGGTACTGGCTTTTAAAGGAGCTAAAAATATTCCACTGTGAAATGATAGAAAATCCCACTGTAAATATTAAAACAAAATATTTGACGCAAAAATGCTCTCCTGATGTAGCTGAGCAAAGATTCTACCACCACTTAATGAAGTCATATGGCTTTCATAGCTCACATGTGAGCTCATTCCAAAATAATGCTACATCAAATCCTAGCCACATTTTTGAGTTGTTGTTTAACACCACAGACCATTCCCTGAGATCAGCTCTTTATTAGGTCAAAAATAGCTACTTCATGCCAATGAGATCTTTTCCGACAAGTAAAACCCTTGATTATAGCTTCAGCTTTTGACATGGGTTTTGTGTGTGTTATAATACTGTGAATGTGGTCAATTGTCCATTTCAGAAGTTCAGGTATTGCCGCATTCCAAACATGCAAAAAAAAATAATTGGGAAGTCTCTTGCAACAGTGATAAATCAGGCTTTCAAGGCTCCATTTATTTGATATTTTCTTGCCCTCTACCTAGTTTGTCAGGAAACTTAGTCCCTCAGCTATACTGGTACCATTTCAGAAATGGTGTCCCTGTTCACAGCCCACATATGCGCAGCTGTCACCTTTGGTTTTCACATAGGTCAGAATTCTTAATGCCAACTGTAGCAATACTCCAAAGGGCACGAGATGGCACTGGGTGAAGAGACTTCTGGGGCACACCTGGATCTCAAAGGGATCAAGCTGTGAGGACAAAGTGTTTGCAGCTGCAGTGTGTGCAGTGTGACACTATGCCAAAAAAAAAAAAAAAACAAAAAACGAAACATGACCAAACAAACAAACTGGCTGTGATTCTAGTGGATATACATGGATCCCATTACATTCTTTCACTTAGAGGTGAAGGAAAATATTTTGGCAGTGGACCTAATGGGTGACTCATCTCATCAGTCCTAATATTTCTGTGGTGAAGAGAAGAGAGACTATATTTAGTTTCCTTTTATTTGGATTTTATGAGAACATTGGAGTAAATACCACATACAATGCATAGTGGTTTTAATTAACTAAAAGTTATCCTTACCCTGTCTCAGTTTTTTACTTTTCAGGCTAGGTAAAGCATACTTAGCTAAAGTATAGACTCAAGAATTCTTGTAAATCTGTACACATTTAAATTTCAATTCTATTTTGATTAGTACAATTACATAAAGATAGATACATGAGTTTTTACAAAGTTCAAATGAATGAGTTTAATACATAATGTTAAAGCTTAACCAAAAAATAAATAAATAAAAAGGATCAAAGTTTAATCACAATATCTAATCAAACAACAATTTTCTCCTAATTCCGTATTGACCATTTCAACCAAAAAATAATTCTGAAGTTAGACATTTTCGAAATGTAAACAACGACTTAATTACTGTAAATTCCATTAAAAATAACTTCCCAGATAAATAGCTGAATCTTTTTCTTTCAAACACAAATACCCACACATATGTACTTGTTGATACAAAGCTACTTCTGGAAATTCTTGAATAGCTGTGATCACAGATATTTGTAATCCTAATTTTAGTTTACTATAAACTCTTAACTCTAATCAAGTGTTAAAATAATGATAAATCTTTAGTTCACAACTCATTAATTCAAGCTTCCCATCTCTTACAAGCTGTCAGTTTCAGGTGATATTCCAAATTGTGTTATCTGAAGAATCTCTAGAATGCAACTGCCATGCTTTTCTTTTATCTTTTCAGTGCATGTAAATACATTTTCTTGTTAAAATAGTGCTATGCTGAACTAATAAATTTTCTAGTCTCAACAATCTTTACTTGTTGACTATTTCTAGACATCTGTGGTGAGACTTATTAGGGAAGCACAAGTATGTCATGCAGTTAAGTAATCTAAAAGCTTTTTATAATTAAATTACATACTCCTAGAGATGTATTTAACCTTGAATAATCAAGTCTTATTTCTTATGCAAAATAAGTATTGCTCTGTATTTTTGTAGGACAGATTGATGGTTTTCCCCCAAATAGGCAGAAACTTCATTTCAATTCAAGTAATTGCTACTGATGTACTCTTGCTCTGTTGTCTCACTAGCCTTCCTATAGGGCTGAAGAAGGAAGTTACCACCACTAGGAGTCATCCTTGGTAGCTAGCTAGTCAGTAGGCCAACAGCTATAGATCTCCTTGATGTCTCATGCAGTGTTTTTGGCTTGTAGAAAGCCATTTGCTGAAAGTATTATGCTTCTTGTATTCTGTTTTGGTAGGTGGTCTGTTGACTAGTTCTATTTTCAAAAAGCATTGTGAACCAATCAAAACACAGTCCTAACATCAGCAAGCTGAGGTGGCCCAATCAGAATGACAGTTTGCTTCACTGAGCACCATTTTATACTCTAGAGAACAAACAGGGCATTTCCTTTGTGCTTCACACATCACAATTTGTGGGTTTTCCTGGACACAAGCAAACAATATGCATTTTAATTAGCGTTGTGAGGTGTCCGGTTTTCAATTGGAATGCCTGGTTGAAAAAGGGGATCCGGATACCAAAAGTCTGTCACCCGGCTCTGAAGAGGCGGCTCCCATGGCAGCACGAATACACTGGCTCAGACGGCCCCTTTGAGGACATGGTGTGCAGGGCTGCAGTGGAGGATAAAGTATGGGGGCCTATGGCAAGGGGGTAAGGGAGCAAGCATGGGAACATTTCCTGGGAAGGAAGGAATGCAAGCTGCCTTGCCACTCCAACCAGCATTTTCCCCAGCCACACTCTCAGGCAACTCCAGGGCAGGTGAGACTCATCTCCTGAACAAGTAAGATCCATAATCTAGGTCCTGCTCCTATGAAAGCTTGTTCACACTCAAGAGCCATCCCCTAGTGGCTGATAGTTCAATTGTTTCAGTTGAACACAGCTGTTATGGGAAGTCATAGTTATGTATGGGGATAGAACCTTGGCCAGTTCTAAGGAGGGCTTTGAATGTCAGGACAGAGTCCCTGAAACTAGAGCCTGTACACAGTGGGGAGCCTATTAGAGAGTAGAACACTGTGGTGACTTTCCTCTCTAGTGACTTGTGTTTCTAAGCAGGCAGACTGCTACATTTTTTGATAGCTGGAGCTTTTTTAGTTGTGCATGGCCAGATATGAGTTGCAACAGTGAGAGATGGAGATCATGAATGCATAGATCACTGTGGTCTGATTTGAGCCTGTTAGGATGGGATATAATTTTCTGGCCACCGACATGGAAGTGTATGTTTGTTTGTTTTTACCACCATGCTCTATGGGAGTCCCATAGCATGGTGTCCAAAAGGACTCCAAAGGCTCCAGACTGACTTAATCTGAGTGTAGATGCTTAATAGTGTGGGATGTTATACGGGATGCAGACAGGAACTGCATGTGTGTGTGTCACTTAATAAAGCACAGAATTCCTTAATGGGGTCATATCTCCTAGAAAAAAAAATCTGTAAGTATTAATATTTGAGGCACAACACAAGGACAGAAAAGTCTTGAGGAGATGAGACCAAATAAGTAGAGAAGAAAATGCCAGCCTGTAGCACCACAGCTGCTTACTGCCTCCCAAGCACTTCCTCACAACTAGAGATCACTCTGGGCTGCACTGCTATACATTCCTCCCCTTAACTCTCAGTCCACAGGTAATTACAGTACTCCCCTCCTGGGGAGGTCCCATTTATTGAGCCCATACATACACGCCCTCCAGGCCCCAATGGTTCAGTTCAGTCACCCTCTCCCTTAAGGTAGAGAAACCTCCTCCTTTCTTCCCTCAGTTAAGTCCCAATACAAAGTCTCAGGGCTTGGCTACCCTTGCAGATGTGCAGCGCTGGGAGTTACAGCTGTCTTCGTACAGCTGTGTAGGGAAAGCGCTGGAGTGTGGCCACACTGACAGCTACCAGTGCTGCAGTGTGGCCACATCTGCAGCATTTGCAGCACTGTTGGGAGTGGTGCATTATGGGCAGCTATCCCAGCGTTCAAGTGGCTGCAACATGCTTTTCAAAAGATGGGGGTGGGGTGGAGTGTGACAGGGAGCATGGGGGAGACAGAGAGAGTGGATTTTTGGAGCTGACACAGTGTCAGCTCCCTGCCTTGCAAGTTCTAAGGACTGGAAGATACACAGCACCAACCTTCAATCATTTAAAAAGTTTGGACCCCTTCCTCCACCCCTCTCTTATTCACTAAATGCAAATAGCCTTCAGACCAGATAAGCAGCTGCTCCAAAATGGACTCCCCTCCCCGCCGTGTTGCTTCTCTCCTCAAGCAAACACTAGCTGTGAACATTCCAAAAGAATCCCCGTGCCTGCCTCTGCTGGAGCAAACAGGAGCTGTGTTTGTTTTTTTAGATAAGCAGCTCCGGGAGCCCGGAGTTCACAACAAAACAGCAGAGTGGCTGAACAGGCATTCTGGGATACCTCTAAATACCTCGGAGGCCAATTACAGCGCTTTTGGTGGCCACACTTGCGGAGCAGCGCTGCATCACCAGCGCTGCAATCCTTATACCCCAGGCAGAGCAGGAGTACAGCCAGCGCTGCAGCCAGGGAGATGCAGCGCTGTATGTGCCTTGCAAGTGTGGACGGTGACTAAGTTGCAGCGCTGTAAACCCACCACCAGTGCTGCAACTCTCCAGCGTAGCCAAGCCCTCAGGGGTTTTACATGGCTGCAGCTCAGCCTTCTTCAGCCCTCTGTATTCTAGGCCCCCCATGAGGTTCTTTAACAGGAGCCTTCTACTCACTGCAGCTCCCTTGGTCTCCAGGGTCTTCCCTGCAGGAGCCTTTCACACACTCAGCAGTCGCTCATCCATATCCTGAGGTTTTCCCCCAGTTCACTTCCTACCTCTGACACTCTCAGCTAGTCTCTCTCTACTACACCCCTCCTCACTGTAGCCTTTTATATTGGGATCACCTGATGCCTCTCAGATGGGGCTCATCTTGCAATCAGGCTGGCTTAGCCTCAGACTCCCCAGGCCAGGGCAAGCCACCCTAATAAACAGTCTATGTAAACAAATAAGTGCAGTAAAAAAAATACAGTAAGCAAAGAGTGGACAAAACATACAACACACATTAAATGCTAAAATGATTGTTGATGATAAAACAAGAGAAAATTTAGAGTTCTGTACACAAGTCTATTGATGTAAACTTCATGCTATGGTTTGCAGAAAATGGGGCTGATCCATGTACTGGGCCAGATTTAAGTCAAAAGTAACTCAACTGAAGTAAATAGAGTTATACCAGAATAAAAATCTTGTCAGTGAGACCAGAATCTTAATTAAAAGAAAAAGGGGGAAAAAATGTGTATCAGAATTAGTGGCAATGGAGAAATGAGATAGATAATATGCCAAATGAGAGAGTAGGGAAATTGCAATTGTGGTTATATGAGTATGTAAAGAACAAAAACTTGTAATTGTGAAGGAAAGAAAGCTACATTTTTTTCAGCAGTCACAAAAACAAGACACGAAGCATGCATTGGTGAGAAGTTGAGGAAGGGGAGTAAAAGACTGGTTATTTAAATTCTTCATGTCTGCAGTTGTTACATTTGGGATGTACAGAGCAGTGGTTCTCAACCTTTTTTCCACTTACTGACCCTAAAACAATTTCAAATGGAGGTGCAGACCCCTTTGGAAATCTATTGTGTGTATATATATATATATATATATATAGTTGAATTCTGTTTAGTCAGTTTTCAGTCTAAATCTTTCACGCACCCCTTAGACATAGTCCACGGACCCCCCCAGGGGTCCGAGGATCACAGGTTGAGAACTACTGCTATAGAGGGTTGGTGTAAAGAATAAACTTCTTTCTCAACCCGTGGCATGCTTGTGGCCAAATCAGCATACAGCTGTGGCCCATGTGATATACTCAGGACCATACAGCTAGTATATATATATTAGAATAATAGAATATAAGGGTTGGAAGGGACGTCAGGAGGTCATCTAGTCCAACCACCTGCTCAAAGCAGGACCAATCCCAAATGCCTTATTCATCAGTTGAATGCATGAGCTCTAGGAGCAGCTACTGTTCCACTGATGGGAATGTTACTTCACACAGAGATCAGCTCACTTCAGGTAAGAGGATTTATTTGCATTTACAGGCCTGTTCTCAGTCATACAGAGATCTTGTGATTACTTGTATGGTTTCAGCCTACGTAACATATAGAGAGCTGCATATGCGGCCCATAATGGTGAATAAGTTGAGAACGACTAAACGAGTTCAGGATAGTAGTAGACTGTGAAAATTAAAAGGAAGTTACTGATAGATAACTGTTCTTAAACTAGAAAAGAATAATGAAGAGAATGTGGAAGGCTAGAACATTTCATTTTTAAAAAAGAAACAAAGCACACAAATGTAGATTATGATTTCCCCTTCATAAAAGCAAGGAGTATTACCAACAAGATAGAAGAATTGCAAATATATGCATTTCAAGAGAAATATGATATTTTGGTGTAAACAAGATTTGGCTACATCAGGAAATGAAAATGACTACGGTATTAAATTACAAGATATAAATCTAATTCAAGAAGGATGTCATGTGGTAATAAGAATTAATATCTATCTGAAAGAGCAACTCACTAAAGCAGACTGGCAATCACAAAAGGCCACAATAATGCAGGCACCAAAGATAGAGATTTGAAGAATGTTTGAGGTATCCTCATGAAAAAAAGAATTTTATGATGCTTTAATGGATTTTGTTTTAATTATGAGAGGAACGTAGATACATTTGATCCATCAATTCACATTTATGAGCACAACAAACATGTGAGTACACAGTATAAAATGTAAGCTTCAGGGAAAACCATTTTGGAGAATAAAATGTAAAAAAAACAACCAACCAAATAGAAAACAAAGAAACCCAGCTAACAGCAATTGAAAGAGGAGACGTCAGTGAGTTGACCTGCAAGTAGCTATTTGAATTTCCAAGCCCCACTGTATATCTATTGTTCAGCAGACAAGTTATGCCTCCAGAGCTGAGTTAAATAGTGTAGTGTACTTGAAAGCTTTCTTGGATCTATTGATTTTAAGTTAGTCCATCTTATCTTTTGATCTTTTTGTTTAGAATAATTTATTTTCTTTCCTACCTATCTTTATTTACAAAAAGAACAGGAGTACTTGTGGCACCTTAGAGACTAACACATTTATTTGAGCATAAGCTTTTGTGGGCTACAGCCCACTTCATCGGATGCAAGCAGGGGAAAATACAGTAGGAAGATAGATATAGATATATACACATATACACACACACAGAGAACATGAAACAATGGGTGTTACCATACACACTATAAGGAGATGATCAGTTAAGGTGAGCTATTATCACCAGGAGAGAAAAAAACTGTTTGTAGTGGTAATGAAAATGGCCCATTTCCAGCAATTGACAAGAAGATGTGAGGAACCGGCGGGAGGGGGGATAAACATGGGGAAATAGTTTTACTTTGCGTAATGGCTCATCTACTCCCAGTCTTTATTCAAGCCTAATTTAATGGTGTCCAATTTGCAAACAGATTGACAGAGCCAGAAGAGTACCCAGAAGTCACCTACTACAAGACAGGCCCAACAAAGAAAGTAACAGAACGCCACTAGCCGTCACCTTCAGCCCCCAACTAAAACCTCTCCAGTGCATCATCAAGGATCTAGAACCTATCCTGAAGGACGATCCATCATTCTCACAGATCTTGGGAGACAGGCCAGTCTTTGCTTACAGACAGCCCCCAAACCTGAAGCAAATACTCACCAGCAACCATATACCACACAACAAAAACATTAACCCAGGAACCTATCCTTGCAACAAAGCCTGTTGTCAACTCTGTCCACATATCTATTCAGGGGATACCATCATAGGACCTAATCACATCAGCCACACTATCAGAGGCTCGTTCACCTGCACATCTACCAACGTGATATATGCCATCATGTGCCAGCAATGCCTCTCTGCCATGTACATTGGCCAAACCAGACAGTCTCTACATAAAAGAATAAATGGACACAGATCAGACGTCAAGAATTATAACATTAAAAAACCAGTTAGAGAACACTTCAATCTCCCCGGCCACTCGATTACAGACCTACAAGTTGCAAAATTACAACAAAAAACTTAAAAAACAGACTCCAACTAGAGACTGCTGAATTGGAATTAATTTTCAAAATGGACACCATTAAATTAGACTTGAATAAAGACAGGGAGTGGATGGGCCATTACACAAAGTAAAACTATTTCCCCATGCTTATTCTCCCCTCCCCCCCTACAGTTCCTCACATCTTCTTGTCAGTTGCTGGAAATAGACCATTTTCATTATCACTACAAACAGTTCTTTTTCTCTCCTGGTGATAATAGCTCACCTTAACTGATCACTTTCCATATAATGTGTATGGTAAAACCCATTGTTTCATGTTCTCTGTGTATAGATCTATCTATCTATCTTCCTACTGTATTTTCCACTGCATGCATCCGATGAAGTGGGCTGTAGCCCACGAAAGCTTATGCTCAAATAAATGTGTTAGTCTCTAAGGTGCCACAAGTACTCCTGTTCTTTTTGCAGATACAGACTAACATGGCTGCTACTCTGAAACCTGTCTTTGGGCTTGGCTACACTTACAAGTTGCAGCGCTGGGAGTTACAGCGCTGCTGCAATGCAGTGTGTGCGGGGGCCTGGTGGGCACACTGACCAGCGCTACCAGCGCAGTGTGTGGCAGCCACACTGCAGCAGCGCTGTATGAGAGGTGTTTGAGGTGCATTGTGGGCAGAACACCTCGTCCGTTTTGCCCGTTTTTTTGCTGGAGTGTATTGGGGGGAAAAGTGAAAGAGGGGAAAGGCTTCGCTTCCCTCGCCTCAGCGCCCGCGCCGCATCCCATCATTCGCAGCATTCATTCAGCATTCCGGCGCTTGGCGGCCATTGCTTCTTGTGTTGTGTTCTCTGTTACTCTCTGTGAATGTGGATTTCTGGCAATGATGAGAGATGATGCTGAGAGTGTCACCAGCACGTGTCACCAGCACAGCACGCAGCAGTTCCTCCTTCCAAAGTGCTCCAGTGTGAGAGTGTGACGGCGATATCAATATATGATTCTGCGCGCCGTGTGACACCGTGCTGCTATTCATGCTTGCGGCAAGCACAACAAGCACTCGCTGAGGCTCGAAACACAAGCTGAGTGGCAGTGAGTGGTCATGGGATGAGAAGTCTGGGAAGTCAAGGATGGAGGCTGCAGAACTTTGTGAAAAGCCTTTGAAATTGTGGGATCAGACCGCCCCGGACCTGCTCTCGCACCTCTCTGCGATTGAGCTGCCCTGACGCCCTGAAAAGCGGGGTGGGCTGGGGGGGGAAAAGAAGATGGAGACAGGAGCCGGTCGGTAGACAGCTCGGAAGTGGGTTGAGTCCAGTTTGGTGGGGGTTTGCGTGTTGATGCAAGGCAAGAAGCATTTGCAAGTTTGCCTGGCAAGAAAGACCGTGTGACTCTGACGTGTGGATGGCTGTGGTGGATGGGTTGCACAAATGGGTTTCCTAACTTGGGAATGGGCTTCCCTATTCTGGCGATATTCTATATATTCCCACCATACCCCCCATCCCCACTTGGCATCTCATTCGTTCTCTTTCTCTTCTCCATTTTATGGCTCTGGCATTTACATCAGCTGAAGGACATTCACACATGGCTGGCCTGGCCTGTGCGCATGGCATGGCCTGAAGGCGCAGTCAGGAAGAGGGAGACAGACAGGAAGGGGGATTTTAGGACTACAGGAAGATCACAGTAGGGGATGTCGAAATGCCCACTGTGATCCTGAGACCTGGCCTCCAGCCCTGCCCTGGGCTCACAGGGGTTTGACAGGAAGCGGTAGGAGGCAAAGGGACAGAATGACTGACAGGTTGACTGAGCAATGACTGGATTGTGGGCTTTGACTGTGGAGTGCTCGAAGGCTCTGTTGAAGCAAGTTATGGGGAAGTTGTAGCATTGGCTAAGCCTGTATCCTGCGCTATATGTGATGTAAAGGGAAGGTGAAACATGAGGAATGTGAAGGATTGGGTGGGGTCCTGAGGCACAATATGCACAGCCAGAGCTGAGGGAGAGCAGGGGCAGAGAGCAGGGCTAGAGAGGGGAGGGAGGGAGGGGGGGAAGGGGGAAGAAGATGAGGCAAGGGCCAGAGAATGCTGCTTGGCCTGGCAGTGAACTTGCACTGCTTATTCTGTTGCATATACTAATATTAATAATAATTTCTATTGCATATACCATATAAATAATTTTATTCTTTTTAAGTCTGCATTAATAAAGACTGTTTTCTTTTTACAAGAAAGATAAAAAAAAAAAAAAAAAAAAAATGACAACAGACACAACACACAGAAAAAACACATTAACAGAAGAACAGACAGACAGACACACAACATTTTGCATGGCATGTCTGGATTGGTTGGGTTGGTTGTGCTGCTGTTTGTTTAATGAATGCACTGTGTGATGTGGTTGATGCCAGGATGTGGGGTTGGCACTTCAGGGGGGTGGGGGTGGTGGTGTAAGGGGAGTGGTGGGGTGGTGGTAGGGTGGTGGGTGGTTGGGGTGGGGGTGGGTGAAGGAGGCAGGGGTGGAAAGGCTGGGGGTGGGCTGTGGAGCACGGGCACAAAGGTGGGGGGTGCACAAGGGGGGTGGGGGCATGAGGTGCGCTGCTGACATGGTGGTGTCTCTCCGCTGCTTCTCGGTGGTCCTTTCCTCTCTTTCTCTAGACTCCTCTTTCTTTCTGATGCTTTCTCTGCTTTCTTTGCTTTCTTTCTGCTTCTTCCTTCTCTCTTTTCTTCTCTTCTCTTTCTCTTCTTTTTCTTTGCTCTTTTTTTTCTCTTTTTTCTTTTTCTCAGTTTTTTCATCTTTTCTTTTTCATTCTCTTTTTGAATCTCAAAGACTTTGTGATGAGCTGAGGTCACACAGACCAGTCACAGTCATGACACCACAGGCAACATTTTATCCACTATTTAACATGAAGTTCTTACATCACACACATTCTTTATTGCTTGAGGGAAAACTCACTTCAAAAGGAAACTGGGAGTTCTCAAAAAAGGAAAGGACAGTGAGAGAACAGGGAGAGAGTGTGAGAGTGGTGAGGGTGAGAGGGGCTGGGTGAGAGAGGGAGGGGGGATGGGAGTGCATCAGTCTCCTAGAGAGTTGGATCTTATCTCCTTATCTCTTAATCCTTTCACTAAGACCTCTCAGACAGGACTCACGGGACTTCTATTTGGAACAGCTGGAGGATGGAGAGAGCAATGTTGAACAGCGTGCCTGGATTCCGAGGAGTGCCCTGGTGCGCCCGCCCTGGGCGCGTAAGGCCTGAGCGGGACTGGGTCAGCGTCACTGGGACAAGGCCTGGGCGCGCTCGGCCACATGGACTGCACACGAGCCTGCATGGCCTGCTCTGGATGAAGCTTTGCTCTGATTGCTGAGATAACATGCTTGCTTGACATACTGACAGACATTCGCGGCGCAACCCATGAACACTCTGCCATCCATGCTGCCCATCCCCCCCCCCTCTGCATCCAGAATTCCAGCCACCCAAAAAATTAAAGACGCCCACCTCTCTGCCTCCTCTTGTGCTGCTGCTGCTCTGCCCTGCTGCTCCTTCCTGCTTTTGCTGGCTGTCCTGCTGAGCTCTCCTGCTGCTGCCTCCTCCTGGCTGCCTCCTTCCCCATCCTGGACTCTGCCCTCCCCCTCTCCCCCCCCTCTCCCTCCTCCCCCCCCCCCCTCCTCCTCTCCCCCTCCTCTCCAGTCCCCTGGCCCGCTCTCCTGGGTCACCCCCAGTATGTTGTCCCATGGCCACCCCCTGGCAACCCGTCCATCCTCGGATCCTCCGGGCCCTCTCATCGGATGGGCCCCTGCTGCATCCTTCTGTCAGCTTGTCTTCGGCCCTCCTCAGCTCTTTAGCGGCCCTATGATTGCTGCCCAGCATGTCCTGCGATATCCTCCCTAGATAGCACCCTAAGATGCTGGCCGCTGGCTGCTGTTGCCTGATCCTGCAGCCACCCCAACCACTGATCTGCACCTGCTGCATGCCCTCTGCACTCATGCTGCATGCTGCACTGTAAGCTCCACAATGGCGGCTGATTAACCTGGCGCAGACCTGCTAAGTGCATAACTGATGGCTGGATGCAGCAAGGAGATTTTAAATTTTAAAGGGGAAGGAGATTTTTAAGGAGGAGCACATTGGAGAGGGGCATTTAAAAACAGGAGTTGCAGGAGTGTGTGCACTTCTGGGCAGGGAACAGCAGAGAGTGGTGGAGGAGGCTGGGGGATGGTGGCAACCAGGTGCGAGCAGCGCTGTGCTGCAGTGCGCGCTGCGGGTGCCTGCTGTGCCTGCAACTCCTAGTGCAGCCAGCCTGCAAGCGCTGCAGGACTGGTTTTCAGGTGCGGTGTGTTGTTGTGTGGCCCAAGTGTGGACGGGTGTAGTGGCCTGCAAGCAAGCTGCATAAGCTACTTTATCTACACATTCTAAGCCTGCTTAACACCCTTGACCTGTTGCCCTCCAACATTTGCATTGTTAATTTAAACATTTCCTGAGTGTGTACCATGTAGATATTTCAATAACTGCTCTCTTATGAATTACAGAGTAAAGAACAGCATAACAGCCATCAAAGCCACAGATTATTTTAGTGTTTTAAAGAAGCACTGCTATTATAATTTTATGAGGGGCAAAATAGGTACAATACATATATATTTACCATGTATGATTTGATGTCTTAAAGAAGAAACTATATTTTTGAAGACTAGTAGATAGTTTGTGCTCTCACCAATGAGTGAAATTAAATAAATAAATTAAATGATAGATAGTTACTTATTAAATAAGACAAGATTTCGAGCTACAGACATCTCTTCTTCAGATCTGGGAAAGGAACTCCCAGAATCACAGCAAAATGCAAGGTGGAACCGATTGTTTAGCATAAGTAGTTAGCGCATATTGTAAGGGACCATTCAAAGATAGAGTGGCCCGTTAACACCTCAGCCGTCATAGGACCCCATGGAGTATAGGTTGTAGTTGTTTGATTTTACTCTACATGGGTTCCAATGAGGTGGTAGGTGACAACTAGGGGTGTGAAGTCAAAGGAAACCTGCACAATACTTTTAAGAGACAAGCCTGGGAGCTTAAATTCATTATTCTGCTAAACACCAAAAATCATGGACTAAACAGAGACAGGTTTCAGAGTAGCAGCCGTGTTAGTCTGTATCCGCAAAAAAACCAGGAGTACTTGTGGCACCTTAAAGACTAACAAATTTATTTAAGCATGAGCTAGCATGAGCTTTCGTGAGCTACAGCTCACTTCTTCGGATGCATGCATACTTCCACCTTTTCATGTTCTCTGTATGTATAAATATCCCCTGTCTGTGTGTTCCATTCTATGCATCTGAAGAAGTGAGCTGTAGCTCACGAAAGCTCATGCTTAAATAAATTTGTTAGTCTTTAAGGTGCCACAAGTACTCCTGTTTTTTTTAAACAGAGACACTGGATTTATGTTTTACTACAGTAATCTGTGACCCACTATCTGCATCTTTTTGTTCTATAATTGCAGAGGCGTTAGTGGGCCACTCTACCTTGAATGGTCCCTTCAAATATGTGCTAATTACTTATGCTAAATGAGAGTGTGAACTTGTTGATAGCCTCACATACCACTCCCATGTAATGGAGCACCTTATGAACTGGCTACACACACACACACACACACAGAGTTCCGGACTGCCTGTGAACTGAGTCCCCAGAAACCTAGCTGTTACATTAGTCTATACAAAACCGTGCATCTATTTGGTCCATTGCTGACAAATCCAAACTGCAGCAAAGGGTGTCAATCTATTTGTTAGGACAAAAGTGAGTCAGGTATATCAATGGCTGCAGGGTGCTTGCAAAGAGGCTGTGTTACAGCTCCATGATAATTTAGCATCTTGTTGGTTTACCACAAATTTTCACCTGTTGCTGGCTGGTGACGAAAGCAAATTTCTCATGGAGTAGGAACTCCAGGCAGTCTGTTATATTCCAGGGCAAGGCATACTTATTAGGGTCACCTCTGTAACTCACAAGCCCCCTCCTTTCCTCAATGTGCTGTTTGGACATTAGCTGCTGAAATAGCTCCTTATTATACTCAGATGGCTGTCCTCCACTGGTCTGGAACAGAAGTTCACACTTCCATTTGTGGACCTCCAGAATATCAATGTTCTTCAGAGCTTGCCCTGTCTGACGGGGTTGAACAACCACTGATTCTTACTAGATCATTAATAAGTTCCTACACTCAATGGGGGGGGGGTGTCAAAGGGTCATGGCCCTCTCACTTTTGAAAGTGGATGGGTCTGTCCTGTCCACTTATTAACACAGGCCCTTCCCACTGCCATTCCTCTTTCCCCTGAGGCCCCACCCAGGCTGAAAGCTGGAGCCAGGTTGGGGTAAGAGCCACCTGGGCAGTTGTGGATAGCTGCGGACCCTCCACCTGCCCTGGGGGGGGGGGAGATCTGGGTGTGCGCAGAAACACAGGTGGGGTGTGCTGGTGAGAGCCAAAGGGATGTGAGGGAAGGAATTTCCCACAGGCTGTGAAATCACAACAAAATACCTCTGTAGATGCTACCATACTGGAACATCATAGCCCCTGAAGCCAAAGCGCTTGCATCCCTGGTGAGAAATAGTTAATGAATCATTGTAGCCATGGATCCAGTGACTGTTACCCTGCATTTCCTCTATCCTGCTCTCAAATCACCCTGACATGTTTGGGAACAAAAAGGCCCTGTGCCGCTGTGCTCCATAGTGTGCAAAGGTCATGAACCACTGCACGTAATCCCCAAATCCCATCCCACAACCCTGCATAGCAGAACTGCACCAAGTCCAGTGAGTCTGAGGCATAGGTGCTGACTTTTGATTTTGCTGGTGGGTGCTTTCTGCCTTCCAGTTTTCTATCTGTGGCACTCCATTATCTTTCAAATAGTGTGCACTCTCCAAACTCTCCTGATTTCTTACTGCTAGATACTGAAATAGCATCAGCCACAAAGGATGTCATCTTCTATCCACAGCAGCCAGGAGATTGTTCTCCATGTTGACAGAAGAGGACTCGCAACCTTCGGTGATCAACACATTGGTTACCTCAGGCTCAAATATGGGAGTGCAATTGGGAACTCTCAGAGCAAATCTGAGTGAGCGGCCTTGTGAGCTGGCCCATGGGGTGGCAGCGCTGCTCACTCACATTTGGCCCAAACGCCCCTCTGTCATGACGACGGAGGGGAAGTGAGCTGCAGTGGAGTGCTGAGCCCAGTCTGTGGACAGGAGCTGCACAAACTGCTGTTGCAGGGTGAGGGTTTTTTTTTGTGGTCATTTTAATCATTGTTTTAAAAAGAAGGAATTGGGGAATGTGGGCCTGATCCTGTAGACACGTACATGAGTAGGTCAAGTTAAGTAAACAAGACTAGTCAAGGGAGTTAGGGTTTGCAGGAGCAGGCCCCAGCTTCCTGCAATAGCTCTTGCATCTATGTTCTCTACTTACAGTGCAGAGTAAGGACGGTCCAATGGTTAAGGCTCTCGCCTAGAACCCTTGCCACTTAGCTTCACTCTAGCCCGCTTTCCTGTGTGATCTTAGACAAGTCACTGTGCCTCAGTTTTCCTGTAAAAAGGGGGCTAATAATACTTGCCTCCTCCAAAGGGATGTTGTGAGAATAAATATGTTAACAATTGTGAGGTGCTCAGATAGCACAGGAATGGGGGCTATAGAAATACCTTAGGGAGAGAGAGCAGAAAAATTTATTTTGGGAGCATTCCCAGAAGATATGAACATTGTTCCATAAAGACATGGCATTCCCTCCAGCATTTTGGTTTTTAAATTTATGTATTTTGTTTTCAAAGACTGCTCTACAAAATGATCTAATCATTCTTTTTCATGGGCATGCTCATGATGGGGACCTTTTCATTATTCATTGCTGTTACTTTAACGTGAAAAATAATATTTTGACTTGTGATTTAAACTTCAGGAGTCAGTTTACGCCAGGAAACTAGCAGGTGAAGAGAGGGTCATGTTTCTGTGGTGATAGTGTTTAAAAATATCATTGTGTGGGTATCATGTTGGCATGTGACGTTTTACATCCCTAACCCTTCCGGTTTTCTGTTCTTTTTCTCTTTTTTAAATTGGAATTGAGTTCTATTAACGTTTGGATCTCACTTTTGTGAATTATACTTATAAACTATATTAAACCATTAGTCATAATACTTTGTTTATACTGTTCCAAAATTAATCTCCATTTGATTGAAAAGGTGTTTACTGAGCAGGGCAAACATCACAATGAAAGACCACAGAGCAAAACAGCTTGGTTCTTTCCTGATGTCTGTACTCTCAAATGTATTCCCAACGTGCACTGAGATGAAGCTTGTAACAGACTGTACATGTATTATAAAGCTCTCATAGCACACTTATTTATATTGGCATAGGCACATTTGAAGAGCAACATTTTTCCACATCCCTCCCCTACAGTCAGTCTGTTGCTATGGCCACTGTTCCAGTGAGTCACCATCTATTTAAATCTAGCAGGATAGGAGTATTCTTTCAATCATGGGATTTGATTGGCTGAATATTCCCAAATGCTTTCTAATTAGTAGAGTATTCTGGTCAATATAAAATGCCAAAGGCATGGGTTCTAGTGCAATTGAAAGATTGTGGTTGGTTTTATTTGATCCTTTATATGAAGGCACATAGATTAAAAATCAATTAACGGAAAACAAAATTAATGCATTAATTTCATACCTTTGGGCAGGGAATGAGGCATTGGCAGGGGGGCTTCAGCATGGAACTTCTAAGGTGGTGGGGGGCTGAAGCCCCAGCATCCAGATCTGCAGATGGAGGAAGGGGGGAGGGAGGCTGAAGTGCCAGGCTGAAGCCACACGCACCAAGGGGGCTGAAGTCCAGAGAGGGTCTGGAGCCGGGACTCCCGTGCCCTGAGCAGAAGCTGAAGTCCCAAGACCCAAGCAGGGCTGAAGCCCAGAGCCCCCAGCCCTGATCCTATAGTTGAAAATATAGAAAACATCCAAAAATATTTAAATAAATGCTATTCTATAATTATTGAACAGTGTGATTCAAACTGCAATTAATCATGATTAATTTTTTAAGTGCTTGACAGCCCTATTAAAAAGCCCTTTGGGCAGGAATATTATACATTACTTCAGAGACAGAAAGACACACAGAACAAGTGAGGTAGAATGCATATCAGTCCTGACTCCCATTTTCCACTCTCCTCCCACTACAAAAAATCTCCTCTACACTCCTGTCAGCCATCGGCTTCTAGAACACAGTCTGTGTGGTCCCTCCACATCCCAGAATCCAGCCTGTCTGTAATACAAAGCATAGAGGGTTGCTCTGGTGGGCTGGGAGAAAAGAGTTAGACTGCGAACCATGGGTAGAAGAGATGGACAGGACACCGAGTCTTCAGTGGGATGGTGGGGGCTAGACACGATGGGAGTGAACTAAGAGGAATAAGAGGAATCAAGAATAGACGGTGAAATGGAATGGAGCAGTCTGACCAAGTGCTACATGCCTCACTAATGCAACAAACTCATTGGCTAGATCCGCAAAAGGGACTTAGGCTCACTGTTGCAATGCCTAACTTCCCAGTGGAATTCTGAACACCTCTTAGACACCCAGACTCCCTATACAATGCATGGGGAGAGCTAGGTGCCTAAGAGTAGAATTTTCAGAAGCTTTTAAGTTACTGTGTACGTTATCTTGATGTCAGTGGTAGGCCAGTAGATGAATTTCTAGATGTTCAGGTTATAGAAGACACATCAGCTGCATCTCTGACAACCCACATCTTAGAAGAGTGAAATGCTTGTAAATTGAACCCCTAAAGAGATGGCTGCTTGTGAATCTGATGGAGCTGTAAACGTCTCTGGAAGACATAGTGCAGTACAAGTTTTGCTCAGAAAAAAGTGTAACCCTAATCTCTCCTATACACACTGCAGATGCCATGTACTCCAACTAGCACTAGTACGAGCTGCAGAATCTTCAAAAGGCATTTTAAAAGCTATAAGTTTAATGCCTTCATTTTACACTTTTTTCAGCAAGAGTCCAAAAGGATTGGAAGTCTAGGAAAATATAGAGGATACACTGGGCTCAAATTAGGGTGACCAGGTGGGGTGAGGTGGGGTCAGGAAGAGGCGGGGTGGGGGCGGGGCCTGGGGCGGAGCAGGTCTTGAGCACCCTCATCAACTCAGAAAGATGGAGCCTCTCGTATGTTTTGTTGAAGCTGTTCCCCTTTGTATAAAATACTTAAAATTTCATTGGGCCAGAAAGAGCATGAGTGACTCTATAACCTAGTGGTTGGTGCACTTTCCTGGGAGAGGCAGACTGGTGTCTTTGCTCCAGTGAATATTTAAGTAGTTTATGCAAAGTTTAATGGCTCTAACAGGATAGAGCCCAGTGGCCAGGGCACTAACTTGGGAGGTGGGAGGCCTGGGTTCAAGTTCCTGCTCCTGTCCTAAGGCAGACTTAGGACATGAATGAGGGTCTCCCATCTTGTAGATGAGTGCTCTAACCACTGGACTATGCGGTATAAGGGGGATGCCACTGCCTCAGCTGTGTTTTGTGCAGGGTTGGATCTAGTAGGTGTGCTCTTAGGGTGCCTCTGAGCACACCTATCAGCTCAGGTCCCCCTAGTGAGCCTAGTTTGAGAATCCTACCAGCTTAGTGGTGTCATGACTTAAACTGCTTTGCACATGTCCACCAAGAGAAAGTTAGGCACCTAGAGGAATTTAGAAGGGGAAAATTAAGCTCCAGGGATGTTAGGTGCTTACAAGTATAGGCAGCAGCTGAGCAGGGATTTTGAGGATTTAAATTTTGGACAGAGGGGCCTAAAATGGCATTAGGCACCTAAACCCCTTTGTGGATCTAGCCACATCTGTTTGGGGGATATTGACAGTGTATTGAAAACTGTTGTTAAAATTATAAGCTATCACTTTAAATTCTCACAGGTTTTTCCTGGTCCTGCTTACATGCTACGGGCACTGTAGGAACTCTGGGTCTTTCAGCAGTCAGTCTGCAAAGAGCCAGCCTAACAAGGTTATTCCTCTCTGCCTGCTTTGTCTATCGCTCTGGTTTTGGTTCTTGTGTTTTAAGATTCTGGATTGCAAGGAATAAAGTAGTGTTACATTGCAACCTCCCAGAAACAGCATTTTATGTTTTTATCTAACTCAGGGGTCGGCAATCTTTCAGAAGTGGTGCGCTGAGTCTTCATCTATTCACTCTAATTTAAGGTTTCGTGTGCCAGTAATACATTTTAATGTTTTAGAAAGTCTCTTTCTACAAGTCTATAATATATAACTAAACTATTGTTGTATATAAAGTAAATAAGGTTTTTTAAATGTTTAAGAAGCTTCATTTAAAATTAAATTAAAATGCAGAGCCCCCTGGACCAGTGGCCAAGACCCGGGCAGTGTGAGTGCCACTGAAAATCAGCTCGTGTGCCGCTTTCGGCACACATGCCAAAGGTTGCCTACCGCTGATCTAACTTCTCTGTATGCCATGAATTTAACAATATTCTAATATGGGAATCTGCCCTGTTGAACACTGTATATAACATAACATAAGAATGGCCATACTGGGTCAGACCAAGGGTCCATCTAGCCTAGCATCCTGTCTGCCGACAGTGGCCAATGCCAGGTGCCCCAGAAGGAGTGAACCTAACAGGCAATGATCAAGGCATCCATCCTGCCATCCATCTTCACCTCTGATAAACAGAGGCTAGGGACACCATTTCTTACCCACCCTGGCTAATAGCCATTAATGGGCTTAACCTCCATTAATTTATCTAATTTCTTTTAAACTCTGTTATAGTTCTAGCCTTCACAACCTCCTTAGGCATAATATATGTACATAATTAAAAACACACTGTGCCTGAAAGAGTGAGAATTGGGATAGTCTAGATGAATGGTGAGTGCCAAGTCAAGTGCAAGCTGGAGTGTAAATCTACAGTACACTAGCATGATGCACCCTGTCCATGTGGATCCTGCTACTGTGCACTGGAAGTTCCTTAGTGCACACGACCTTCCCTTCCATTCAGAGTAGATTAAAGCACAGTAGAGAACTTCTAGTGTATGGTAGCAGGGTCCACACATGCTGTAGGGCAGGGGTCGGCAAACTATGGCACACATGCCAAAGGTGGCACGCGAGCCAATTTTTGATGGCATGCGGGGCGGGCTGAGCTGCTCAGCCAGCTGCTGATCTGGGGTTCCAGCCGCTGACCTCCTGCCAGACGGTTATCAACTTATAACTCAGAAGCCTGTGTGCAGCTTAAAGTATTTAAATACGTGCCACCACACATTGGAAAACTCAGCAAAGAAAAGCAAGGGCAAGGATCACACTAAACTGATAAGATCTGCATTTTAATTTAATTTTAAATAAAGCTTCTGAAACTTTTGAAAACCTTGTTTACTTTACATATAACCGTAGTTTGGTTATATATAGACTTATAGATAGACCTTCTAAAAGACATTCAAATGTATTACTGGCATGCGAAGCCTTAAATTAGAGTGTATACATGAAGACTCGGCACACCACTGCTGAAAGGTTGCCGACCCCTGCTGTAGGGTGTGGTATGCTAGCGTGCTGTAGATTTACACCCCAGCTTGATGTACACTTACTCTATAGACCAGTAGTCTAAGAGGGCAAGAAATGGTTTAGGCACTTGACTCCAGGATAGGCTTCCCAGCTGTGGATCCCAAACAGAAATAGTCACTTCCCTCCACCCAAACTTTGGCACCTAACTCCCTGAGAGGGGCAGGGCTTAAAACACACCTGCATCTTGACATCTGCTATTGCCAAGCTTACTCTCTCTCTCTTTGGCCCAATCTAGCCCTTTGTGTTGAAATAAAAAGAATCAGTGGAAATGCCAAACTTATTAGTTACAAAAAGTGCATAGAAAGCAACACAATGCACCCCTCTCAATAGAATGTTAAGAATTAATGTAGGCCATTATGAAAAACAATGGCCTCCCGCTTGTTGCAAAAGATATATCTAATCCAACATGATTTACAATTGAAGGGAAGGGAAAGAATTAGTCAGATTGTGTTAATCAAATTAGGTGGCGTGAACTCCTGTTTATGTAGAATAAGATATGTCTCATGATCCGGCAATATCCAAAAGCACACCAGAGTTCTTTCCATAAGATTCATGGTGTGCGTGGATCAATATTTTCTCTGGTGCAAAGAAATATTTCTACTGAGCTATTGCAGAGAGGGAAGTAATCTTGTACTTGTCACAATAACAAATGATGAAAACCACTCTTCCAGCTATGTATCAAATAGGCATTGTGCATCTATGCAGAAGCATAGGGGAAGTAAGCCCCACTCATCTGCTTTATGCCCTGCACAGTCTACTCAGACCTTTGGTTTAGGTGTGGTAAGGTAAGTGAGATATATGGCCCATATCCTGAAATGTATGGAACTGAAATCAATGGAAGTTAAAAGCCTAAATACCTTTGAGGATCTGGGCCTAGATATTCACTTGTCTCCCACACCCCCTATGCAGAATGGGAAGGACCTTGATTCTGCTGCACAACACACCAGCCAGCACAGCTGAGAACTAGTAGCATGGTGGGTGGTACTAATCTTATACTAGTCAGGGAAGGATTCAAGTCTCTGAGGCACAATTCTGTCCCTGGTGTGCTCCTGGGGCATTGCCTCTTACACAGGGCAAATTGTATCTAAGAACAGAGGGTACTCAGCACTTTGCAAGATTGAGCCTATGAAAGCATCAATATTTCAAAGCTTCAAAAATGGTTCAGGTGCAAACAGTTTCCTGGTTTTCTAACACAGAGCTTTGATAGATACTGTAGCCCATAAATTGCAAGTTATATACGATGAGTTTGTATTGAACAAGGAGAAGCACAAACCATGTGAGGAGTTTGCAATGAATGAGCTTCCTTCAGCTTCATTTACAAAGGCAACGATCCATTATACTATAGCAATTTTAGGTCTATTTCCTTAATGGGGATTCACAAAAACCATAGGTGCTTGCAACTGACTTGGAAAGTTATCCCATATAAAAAGCCAAATTATGCCAACATCTGCACTATTGTGCTTTGAGGGGGAAGAGTGAAAGTAGCCGCCTTCTTCCCTTCCTGCAGTGCACCTGCATAAGAAGAAATCATAGAGCTGCTGCTTATGCTTTCTGAGTTCAAATCTAAATCCAGCTTCATGCTTTTATTTGTGTTTGACTATAGAGAGATTCTCTGATACTTCAGCATAGTGCCTGTAAGAAGTGGGAACAGGTAGAAACTTTATATCCAGCACTATATTTCATAGATTTTACATGTTATCATTTTAGACATGCACAACTGATTAGGATTACTCACAGCCTGAGGGCTTAATGGAAGATTCTTCATGTTGCAGGAGTGAAAAAAGTGCAGAGCACATAAAAGATCTCAGTCAGACTTTTCTCTCTGGACATTCTAAAATCTTACACATATTTTTGAATTTTTTCATAACAACCAACCCTTCAACATGTTTGGGGTGGATGGCTAACTCCCCTCAGGTATCCAGTACTGCCAGCCCTAAGTGTTCAAGAATCATGAGTCAGCCTCCCAAACAATAAGAAGATTGGCTTCATAATCATGAGATTTTTATAAAATAAATTGAGGGCTCCTTTTAATTGCCTTAATGAGTCTCTAGGGTGTATGTTTCTAGCCCTTCCAGATGTGGAAAAAAGCTGAAACACTTTTTTTTTTTTTTTTAAAGAAAGCTGAGATTCTCACTTAATCACAGGTTTCCAGGAGTTGGGGCTGTTTTAAACAAAAACAAACAAACTAAATATTGTGAGATGCTTGCTAGAATTGTGAGAATTGACAACACTGTGTCATACATTATCCTTTTGGAACTCCAGAGCTCTGGGGGTTATGAAAGCAACAGTGCATGAACAATGCCATTATAGTGGTAAGAAAGAGCTGATCTGAAACCAGCTGCATGTTTATAGTCTCAACATTACCGTAAACAGCCTGGTGTAAGGCTGGTGTAACTGGCTACCAGGGGATTCCCTTCACATACAGAGAGTACCCAGGTGACAAAGAAGCCTACTTTCATGTGGTTCTCAACCCATGGCCCACTTGCGGCCCAAACAGCACAAAGCTGCAGCCCATGTGACAACTCAGGGCCATACCGGTAAAATATATATTGTGTATACATAACACAGAGAGCTGCATATGTGGCCCATAATGGTAAATAGGTTGAGAACCACTGGTCTAGAACATCCCCACTGCAGCCTTCTATAGTACTATTCATTAAGGTGGTAGGTTGTTGGTGGTTGCTGGGACTCATTTCCATTTGACCTTGAAAAGGCCACCACCAGAGAGAATGCTTTTGACACCCACTAATGCAGGGGTGAGCAAACTTTTTGGCCTGAGGGCCACCTCTGGGTATGGAAATTGTATGGTGGGCCATGAATGCTCACGAAATTGGGAGCTGGGGTGTGTGAGGGGGTGTGGGCTCTGATGGGGGAATGCTCCAGGCTTCAGAGAGCAGGAAGGGAATAAGGGCTGGGGCAGGAGGTTGGGGTGCAGGCTCTGGATGGTGCTTACCTCAAGCAGCTCCCGGAAGCAGTGGCATGTCCCCTCTCCGGCTCCTATGCGGAAGCATGGTTCCTGGCCAATGGGAGCTGTGGAGATAGCACTTGGGGCAGGGGCAGTGTGTGGAGCCCCTTGGCTGCCCTACATGTCAAAGCCAGAGGGGGACATGCCACTGCTTCTGGGAGTTGTGTGGAGTCACAGCACGTGCGGAGCCAGGCAAGCCTCTGACCCTGCTCCCCAGCTGGAGCTCAAGGGCCAGAATAAAACTGTGGCCCCCAGGCCATAGTTTGCCCACCCCTGGACTAGCGAGTCGAGTGTCAGTGAAAACACAAGGGTGAACCTGAGCAGAAAAAGGTGAGTTTTCCTCTTCTCTCCCCACAAAATGTTTACATAGATATTGGCCCAGGCTTCGTAGGGATTTAAATCCTGAAGATCTCAAACCTTGAATTGTTTTTGTACTGGCTGGTGTGGGGTTTTCAAATGTGGAAAATAAGCAGCTTTCATTGTCTGAAAAGGAAATTTTTGCAAACACTTTATTTTTTTCTCTTTCTTGACTTTGTTTAAAGATAAGAGTGCTTGAAAAATCCTTTGCATCAGAAAATATTATCCTTCACCACTGTTTTCATTTTTTTCTTTTAAGCTCATGACCCACTTCAACTCCATTTTCGCTATTGTATGGCATCATGCTCACCTTTACTTTCCCTAGATCAAAACATGGTCTGATAAGATATAAACAGTTGTCTGGTGGAGAAATTAATGCATTTTCTACATTTGCTCCTGTACTACTTTTATGGAGAGGAGATTTCTACTGTGAAATCTGTATAACCAATGAACAGTACAGAAGAAACATTTAAAACCAGCCACTTAGTTAGAACAATCTTTCTACATGACAGCAAATAATACTGCATACAGCAAAGGTGCCTGTTATTTTTAGGAACTTACACTAAAGTACTGTTAGTGTGCTATGGTTAATTAAGAAACTTGAAACGTGTGGCTTTGAACTACCCTGGAGAAAAATGCCACAGGAGCTTTGCTGTTCCCTGTCTCTTGCTGCAGTTCTAGCTTTGAGGCCTATGGTCTTAACTAAGTATATAATTATGCCCTTCTTGCCATGACCCTTTTTATCCACAACAAACTCCTCTAATCCCTCAGCTGAGCACACTGACTATTGTGGAAAAAAATACCTAGGATGTTTTAGTGATCCGCAAATGTAATTTTTAATAAAGTGTTACAAGTTTGTGTACTGACTGCCCCAAATGACCAAGTTAATGGGGCATTTAATTCATTGTGTTGTGTTAACACATTTAATTTTTTTTTTTTTTTTTTTTGTGAAAAAAAAAATCCACAAACCACCACAAACAAGTGTGATGATGCTCATACATCTTTGCAACTGATGTCACACTCATCACTGAACAGAACTGGAGTCTGTAAACTTGTTTATAGGCATAAGCGAAGATCTGGCTGTGTTTTGCAATATTTTACTTACCTACCCTGTAGAATACAGGTCTGTCGCATCTTACGCACATTTAACATGCGTGATTTTTAGCAACACAAAAAAAAAAAAAAAAAAAAAAAAAAAAAAAATAACAATAAAAAATTGTGTTTCTGTCGTGCGATATTCCAGCATTCATCAACCCAAAATGTATTTTCACTATTTGTGGTTTTACTAACTAACGCTAACGGAAAAACCCCGCATAAGACAAGACAGACCACACACACATTATAAAAAAAAATTATATTATTTAAAAAAATATATATGATGGTGGCACTATCACTGAACTACTAGTGGGAGTTACACACATACATATATTTATGTAAATATAAACCACTGAGTTCACTTTTGTTAATGGGTCCAACCCTGTCATTAGTATAAAATCTAAATGTTTGTCCTACATAATATATATTAAGATTCTGAGTACATTTTAACTTTGTAGAGCTGTTCTAGTCCTGTGGAGGCATTGCATTTTAAATGTGTTACAACTGAATTTCAACGAGTAAACAGATTACATGACGTGTTGAATAGCTACTTACAATGATGCCCCTTCCCGCCCTGGGAATAGCAATTCATCATTAAAATTCACACTTACCAGTAGACTTGCTTTTCTTGGTCACCCTAGAAGAATACATATATTCTTTGCCATGTTTCTGTAATGTTATAACTTGTGACAACTGCAATAAAGATATATACAAGACAAATATATTATGTTTTGAAATGTGATTGATCAGGGTTTTTTCATAGCTGAGTTCCAATGATGCTGTTTAATACAAAAAGAATTGAGAAATATTCAGTAAAGACATTAGGCTGTCTGCTTCTTCAAATGATCAACTAATCACCATTGTATTAACACTTCTCATGGGTACCCAAACTATTCTTGCCCTCTAGGGAAAAAGCAGCACTTTTCCACATCAGTTAGAGCTCGATCACATCTGGTTATGTCATTTTATTTGATGCAACTTAAGTCAACACATTATGGCACATGTATCATAATGCTTTAGAACCTGAAATGAACTGTTAATCTTTCTCTCTATAGGTTGAAAGAGCAGAAGGCACAACTGCCATACCATTTACAAACCAGTCATCACCTACTCTTACCTAGCTATGCTTATTGTTCTGACAGTGCTTTCTTTCTCTCCCTCCTCTCCTCCTCTGCTCCCACTGGGAGTTGAAGATTGTGAACCCAGTTTTCTGATTGGTTTTAGTATATTGCATTATGTTTTAAAACCATACTTATCGCCTGTTAGTGAAATCTAAATCTGTTGAAAATTCAAAGATATTCCTATCCAAATCTAAGGAGCCATTGGAGTGTGTTGAGCACTTCAGACATCTGGGTAGCATAACTACAAGGGAGGCTATGCATTACTTAGATATCTGACATAGAATTGGACTTGTGACTACTGCTCTAGTGACACTCAGCCACTATAAAGCATAAATTGAAATTTGTGCAGTCTTTTCTCTCCAGCATTTTCCATGAACACTGAGGAACTAGGACATTAAGATGCTTTCTGCCTTCAAACTGAAATGCTAGAGGTGATTGCTGTGCCATAGCTATACCTCCCACACATGCATAATGAAGAGGAAATTATTCAAATATAGGGTATAACTGGAGTGATACCAGATATCATCAAGATGATCGGACAGAGAAAACTTGAATTTGCAAGACGTGGGTGGGATGAGTGGCGGAAGACTGCTGATGAGAGTTTTGCAGGGACTGGTGCCTGTGGCAAGTGTGGTTCAGTGTTGTGGCTGAGTGGATGGCATGCAGTATGGGAAACTTCAAGGCTGTGGAAAGACCCTGAAACGTGGAGGAAAAGTGTTGGCCAATGACGCCCATGTGCTGGGTTTACTGCTCATTGTGATGTGACTTTATGGTGCCTCATACTATGAGAAAAATAATAATATCTCTTTCTTTTATGGAATACAATGTTTCTATTTTTGTCTTTCTCCTCCATGCAAGACCTTTCCAACACCATTAAACTCCATCTGGATAAATCCTCCTATAGTTTGCTCCAAGGGTGCAGTTTTTTCCATAAAGAAGCAGACATGAGAAAAAAGTCTGTTTGCCTTACATGAATTGTCAACCTGTGGAACTCCTTGCCAGAGGATGTTGTGAAGGCCAAGAGCATAACAGGGTTCAAAAAAGAACTAGATAAATTCATGGAGGACAGATCCATCAATGGCTATTAGCCAGAATGGGCAGGAATGATGTCCCTAGCCTCTGTTTTCCAGAAGCTGAGAATGAGCAACAGGGGATGGATCACTTGATGATTACTGTTCTGTTCATTCCCTCTGGGGCACCCGGCACTGGCCATTGTGGGAAGACAGGATACTGGGCTAGATGGACCTTTGGTCTGGCCCAGTAGTGCCATTCTTATGTCCTAATGGGTCCAGTTCTTTTCTTAGCTACACGATTGTAACTGAGAGCAGAGTCAGGCTATTTACTTCCCTGTGCTTTCTTGTGTGAACATAATGAGTAAAATCGGGCCCTATATAGCACATGGAAGTTGAGTCTAGGCAGTGTGATGGTGATTAGGTTTTAATTTGCTTGGGTTGGGCCTAGGCATTCTCATGAGAGTCTGTTTTTATCTATTTTAACCATGTCTCTTCTTTCAATATACAGACTTCATGTGGCTTCACCTCACCACAAAACAAAAATTGGAAAGCTCCTTATACTGCCTTGACCATGAGACTTCCAATCAGTAGGAGTCACAGATGAGCACACTAGGCTCACGATTGCTAGATTGGTGTTCCCAGCCTCCTTCATCTATATAAGATGACTCATATTCTGCACAGGAAATGGATTTCCGACTAGCAGCATAAGGCACTATGACTAAGTCATGGGGAAGCAGCGATATAATTATAGGAAGCAGAGGGAAGCTTCTTGCTCAGCTTCAGTGAGCCATGTTTCTCTTATCAGGGTTCATCTAACTAAAGAAACAAGAAGAATGATGCAAAGGAAAAGAAACCTTAAAAAAAATCAACCCAGTGGTTGTCTAGTTAAACAGTAATTTGTTTCTAACAAACAAACAAAAATATATTACATGGGATGTGCAAGGTCCAGGAAACAGTTGATCATCTCCTTTGCAAGTGTACCACCAAACAGGGATATGAATATGAAAAGCTTGGAGGCCTTAAAGCATCAAAATGTTCACAGCAACATCGAGTAAGAGCATCAGGCAAATGGGGACCTATAAAAAAAGCAATATTGCAGTTCTTTAAGAATACTGGGAAAGGTGAAAGACTTTAACTCTTGAATTAGGCATGGTGCCCAGTACTTAGCACTCAGACTCAGCAAGTGAGTCTGCTTCACCAGAAAACACAAAAAGAAGTGGAGGAATGATTGGCACAGGCAGTGTCTGGGGAAAGGAACCACTGAAGTGTGAAGATAACTCTGGTGGTATGTCCTTGGGGGAAGGGGCCAGGTGCTCAGGGAAGTAGCCTTGGGGCTGATGCCCCAGAAAGGGAGCAGAGCTGGCTAAAAGACCAGAAACTGGCTGGGACAGGGAAGCTGCAAGAAACAGGACCCCTCGGAGGACCCCTACGACAAAGGGTGAGCTGAGGAATTGTTTTTTTCCAGTATGTGCTTATGTTTGGACAAATTAGCCTACTGAAAGGAAACTGGGAATCCAGTGAGTGCTTGTTAAGCTGGGGAGAAGCCCTGCAGCGTCACATATGGTGAAGAATGCAGGAATTTCTATTTCTCCTATTAAAAGGGAAGAGTGAGGGGGATCTTTGCCCAGTGAGGAGGGGGGAAACAAAGGCAGGATGCTGCAGAGTGACCTTTGGCCACAAGGGAGCCTGGGGTGGTGGGCACCATATTATAGGGCCTAAACAAGGCCTAACAGAACAGGGATTGGAAAGAAAAAAAAAGTTAGGATAGGAGGGTATGGGAGAAGAGTTACAAGAGATCAGCAGCTCCTTTATACATCTTGTGAGTTCCTTTGCTATTGTTTGTTTGTTTTTTCAGTAGCAGAGATTTTGATTAGAATTTCCTGGACTGAAGGACAATGAACTGGAAAATATAACGCAGGAAACCATTTGAAAGCAGCAAGGAGAGGTGCACTAGATCTAATGATATAGATGATCTGTCTCTTTTACTCCTCACAATCTGTTATTCAATTAGCAGTCTTAGACCAAAGTTTTGGAGGTTTAGATTAAACATTTAAAGACTGATTTTTAAGCTTGCATTTACTCATTTAATATAAATAAACAGACAATTTCATAAGCACAAATCACACAATTGGAGTATCTGAAAACTTAAAGGGTGAAATTATAGCACCACTGAAGCCAGTGGGAGTTTTCCATTGACTTAGATGGGGCAAGAATTTCACCCTAAGTATTTCTGTAAGCATAGCTGAGTGCTTTGTCACTGACATACCATAAAATAAAGAAGTTACTAGACAAACATCAGGTATCTGGCTTGCAGCTTATTATTTCAACAACTAATGGATACTTAAAATATTTAATAGACACTAATAAAATCAATAGTAGAGGAAACCTAATATTACTGGTGCTTAGAGGAAAATGCTAATTATACATTAATAAAATATGAAAAAAAGTTTTTCCGTCTACAAATCTTTTCTACTTATACTAAATAAATATTCTCTCTTTAGCAGGCTTCTTCCTTTGAAAGAAACTTTTTGCATATATATCCAATTAAAAAGATAAAAAAGTGCCTTTTCTGTTAATTTTGTTACACAGAACCTTGGAAATTTAGGACTG
The DNA here is from genome assembly GCF_016161935.1 of Mauremys reevesii. Classification (NCBI taxonomy): domain Eukaryota; kingdom Metazoa; phylum Chordata; order Testudines; family Geoemydidae; genus Mauremys; species Mauremys reevesii. Next base: position 81,280,460 of record NC_052627.1, on the reverse strand, counting down.
GAAAGAACCTAAAGAGTTAGTCCTGCCTCTGTGCAGGAGACTCAACTAAGTATTATCTATTCTAGACAATCCCTGACAGGTGTTTGTCTAACCTGCTATTAAAAACTTCCAGTGAGGGAAATTCCACAACCTCGATAGGTCATTTGTTCCAGCGTTTAACTATTCTGACAGGAAGTTTTTCCTAAAATTCCTAATGCCTAACCTACACCTCCCATGCTGCAATGAAAGCCCTTTACTTCTTGTCCTATCCTCAGTGAATAAGGAGAACAATTTATCACCATCCTTTTTATAAAAACCTCATACATACTGGAAGACTTATGTCCCCCCTGCCTCCAGTCTTTTCTTCAGAGTAAATAAACACAGTTTTTTCAATCTTTCATCATAGAATAGAATATCATAGAATATCAGGGTTGGAAGGGACCTCAGGAGGTCATCTAGTCCAACCTCCTGCTCAAAGCAGGACCAATTCCCAATTAAATCATCCCAGCCAGGGCTTTGTCAAGCCTGACCTTAAAAACCTCTCAGGAAGGAGATTCCACCACCTCCCTAAGTAAACATTCCAGTGCTTCACCACCCTCCTAATGAAAAAGTTTTTCTTAATAGGTCATGCTTTCTAGACTTTAATCATTTTTGTTGCTCTCCTCTGGACTTTCTCCAATTTGTCCACATCTTTGTTGAAGTGTGGTGCCCAGAACTGGACACAGTGCTCCAGCTGAGGCCTTATAAGCACAGAGTAGAGTGGAAGACTTACTTCCCGTGTCTTGCTTACAACACTCCTGCAAATATATCCCAGAATGATGTTTGCTTTTTTTTGCAACCATATTATGTTGTTGACTCAAATTTAGTTTGCGATTTATTATAACCCCAGATCTTTTTCTGCAGTATTCCTTCCTAAGTCATTTCCCATTTTGTATCTGTGCAATTGATTATTCCTTCCCAAGTGTAGTACTTCTCAGAAATACTATGAAATAAATAGAAATTCAACAAGGACAATACAGTTTATCCAGATCATTTTGAATTCTAATCCTGTCCCCCAAACTGTTTGCCATCCCTCTCAGCTTGGTATCCTCTGCTAACTTTATAAGTGTACTCTCTATGCTATTACACAAATCATTTATGAAGATATTGAGCAGAACCAGACCCAGGACAGACCACTGTAGGGACCCACTTGATACGTCCTTCCAGCTTGACTGTAAACCATTGATAACTACTCTTTGAGTATTGTTTTCCAACCAGTTCAGTGCATTCAGTCTAATGATAGCCAGAGATCTAGTTAGTGCTTTTAGACAAGCTTAATAGCCCACTGCCATTTTTAAAACATTAAAACCAAGGGTACGAAAGCACTATTAGGTAGTAAGTAATTGCATTTTCTTGGGTTCTTTCATGAATGGTTACTGTGTACTACATATCACTCTTTCTAAAGACAAGGATTTCCCAGTCTGGACAGTGAGTGAACCTCATCAGGTCCTGACATTTCCCTGACCTGTTTGACATTCCCCTGAAGCTCTTATTGCCTTTCACATTAGGAACAAAACAAACTTAAGTCTGTGTGGTTTCTGCCCTGTAGTGGAGCTTGAATAAATTCATATTCCAGTTCATACTTCCCGACAGCTAGTTGGAAATGTTTGTTTTTTCTGTCTTGCACTGAAGTCTGATTGAAGATGTGCCAGCCAGGGTTATATGCTCTACTCCAGCAGATTGCTGTGCCACACAGGGCCGGCTCCAGGCACCAGCTCAGCAAGCAGGTGCTTGGGGCATCCAAGGGGAAGGGGAGGCACGTTGGGCTCTTCGGCAGCAATTCGGTGGTGGGTCCTGGAGGGAAGAACCTGCCGCCGAAGTGCCGCTGAAGAAAAAAGCAGAGTGGTGGAGCTGCCGCTGATTGCGATCGTGACTTTTTTTTTTCCCCACCACTTGGGGCGGCAAACACCCTGGAGCCGGCCCTGGTGCCACATTTGCTAATGCTATGTCTTCCATTACAGCCATTAAAACAAAAAAAAGGTTTGAGCACTAAATGAGTTTTAGATTTTATAATCATAAATCATACCTGCTGGTGGTTGAGTTGATGTTCTCCTGCAAGAAGAAAAATAGAGGTCTGCAAAGTATTACAACTTTTCCAATCTGCTCACTAAATGAATGTTTGAAGCAACATGATATACATCTACTGTCTGCAAAGGGTTAAGCCAGAGCAGATGATGAGAAGAAAAAAGTTGAAATGCTATATTATGAAAGATCAAGAAGCATGCCCATAAGTGTATTTAAAAATGGTCTGGGCAGCAGAAAAGACTAAGGTGACGGTTACAAAAAGGAGTTGTCTTCACTAAAACCATTAATTCTACAAAAACGAGGAATCCTTGTAGCACCTTAGAGACTATCAAATGTATTTGCGCATAAGCTTCCGTGGGCTAGAACCCACTTCATCAGATGCATGAAGTGAAATACAGGAGCAGATATAAATACATGAAAGGATAGGGGTTGCTTTACCAAGTGTGAGGTCAGCCTAATGAGATAAATCAATTAACAGCAGGATACCAAGGGAGGAAAAATAACTTCTGAAGTGGTAAGAGAGTGGCCTATTACAGACAGTTGACAAGGTGGTGTGAGTAACAGTAGGGAGAAATTAGTATTGGGGAAATTTAAGTTTAGGTTTTGTAATGACCCAACCATAATATAATTATAATGCTATAATTAGATTTTACCAACCCAGTAACAAATGCAAACTCCTGGATCACTGGAGGGGGAGGGAGAGCTCAGTGGTTTGAACATTGGTCTGCTAAACCTAGGGTTGTGAGTTCAATCCTTGAGGGGGCCACTTATGGATCTGGGGCAAAATCAGTACTTGGTCCTGCAGGGGGCTGGACTCAATGATCTTTTGGGGTCCCTTCCAGTTCTATGAGATAGGTATATCTTCAACAACAAAAAACACAATCTTACTACGGAGTCACAGGCAGTCCTATTGGAAACTCCCATCTACCTTGCCACTGAGGCAAGCTGGATTTAGTGATAAATGGTCACTACACCAAAAATCACAAAATATTCAGGTTTCTCCCAGTCCCAAGAGATCAGTCACTTACCTGAGATCAATTTGTACCTTAGATTACCAAAGACAATGCTGTTAGCCAATCCTATAGTAAACTAAGGATTTATTAACTAGGAAAAAGAAACAAGTGGTATTTACAGGTTAGAGCAGGCAATATATGAGTTCAGTGTATGGTTCTAAAAGGTAGAGATGCAATAATCAGCCAGCAATTAATCTTTTTTTTAGGGCTAACCTAGGTTGACCATGGGGATCTCTGCTTTTTTTGTCTCTTAGCTCAAGCCTTAGTAAGAGTCCAAACATCAAAGAGATGGAAAATCTTCATGTCAGCTATCTTTATTTCCCTCTTCCAGTATTCAAGCTGATGGGACATGTTTTCTGTCATGTAGCATGTTAATAGGTGTAAGAGGGCCATTAAACCAGCCTTTAAGTAGTGATATTCCACAATGGCCCACTTAGTCTTGATAGTTCTTCTGGATGTGGAGGGGAACAGATTTTCCTGCCTAGGTACACAAGTTCAGAGCCGTCATTTTTACAGTTATGAAGCAAAACTTACATATTACCTTATAGCACAGGATACAGACATTACAAGTAAGATCAAAGCATGCGGAAATTCACAAGCATTTCATAGAGTCTAAACACATTCTTACAAGTCTAACACCTATCTTGAACAATATTAACCTACAGGTGAATTGGTCTGGTTGTATTTGTCAGTGCTCCACTGATGCCTACAGACTTGACAAGATCTGGCATCTGGTTTACCAGCACCACATACTGAATCAAAGCCTTTCAGAAATGAAACATTTCATTTAGAGAGACAAGGTATGTGAGGTAATTATTGGACAAACTTCTGTTAGTGGAAGACAAGCTTTTGAGCTTCACAGAGCTCTTCTTTAAGTTTAGAAAATGTAACCAGAAAGTGTCACAGCTAAATACAAAGTGTGACAGATTGATAAGCATAAGGAGTTAACACATGTTGCAAGAAACCACTTAAAATGAAGTGGGCAATTAACACCTCTATACTCATAGGACAAAGAAGAGCTAGCAGGTTACAAATTGTCACTAGCCTTCCATCTGGGCATATATGTCACAGGGGTCCTGAGCTCCTCCTGTCTGCCTCTGGCTCCAGGTCTTTTGTGTCTCAGCCCTCACCTGCCCAAGTACAGAGCATAAGAACGGCCCTACTGGGTCAGACCACAGGTCCATCTAGCCCAGTATCCTGTGTTCCAACAGTGGCTAGTGCCCCAGAGGGAATGAACAGAACAGGTAATCATCAAGTGATCAATACCCTGCCACTCATTCCCAGCTTCTGGCAAACAGCGGCTTGATTACAATAATTGGGTGCATTCACTAGCCTTGCAAGTGTTCACAGAGACCTGAAACCATTGTCTGAGACCATGATTTTTAGTGTCTAGCACAGTTATGACTAAGTTCCTGCACTCATCTTTTGAAGGTGTTGTGAAGGTTTCCTTTGAGGATGAGGACTGATAGGTCAGATATGGAGCAATCGCTCTGTAAAACGTATTCACCCATTGGTGATAGGGTGGTTTTATCTTATTGTTTTTCTGTGCAAGTTCATTTGAGAGTGTAGTGACTGGCTTCACCCACAGAGTTGGTGAGGGGCATTTGATGCATTGGACGAGGTGCACAACCTGTTGTGATAGGCATGTGTAGGGCCCAGGGATCTTGTGTGTTGGGAGGGGTATTTATCATTGTAGCAGTGGAGATATGTCTGCAGGTTTTGCATCTGTTGTTCTGACAGGATCTGGGGCTGCTTAGAGTTGGTGTATCCTGGTCTGTGGGAAGCTTGCCTTTGATGACCTTGGTGAGGTTGCTGGGTTGTCTGAAGGCCAGAAGAGGAGATTCAGGAAATATTTCTTTCAGGATATGGTTTCCATCAAACATAGGTTGTAATTGTTTGATTTCAAAGGGCAACTAAAATGATTAGGATTTGGAATGGGTCCCATATGAGGAGAGATTAAAGAGGCTAGGACTTTTCATCTTGGAAAAGAGGAGACTAAGTGGGGATATGATAGAGGAATATAAAAATCATGGGTGGTGTGGAGAAAGTGAATAAAGAAAAGTTATTTACTTGTTCCTATAATATAATAACTAGGGGCCACTAAAGGAAATTAATGGGCAGCAGGTTTAAAACAAATAAAAGGAAGTGCTTCACACAGTGCACAGTCAACCTGTGGAACTCCTTGCCTGAGGAAGTTGTGAAGGCTAGGACTATAACAGGGTTTAAAAGAGAACTAGATAAATTCATGGAGGTTAAGTCCATTAATGGCTATTAGCCAGGATGGGTAAGGAATGGTGTCCCTAGCCTCTGTTTGTCAGAGGGTGGAGATGGATGGCAGGAGAGAGATCACTTGATCATTATCTGTTAGGTTCACTCCCTCTGAGGCACCTGGCATTGGCCACTGTCGGCAGACAGGATACTGGGCTGGATGGACCCTTGGTCTGACCCAGTATGGCCATTCTTATGTTCATTGAGGCATTTTCAATTTAAATGAAATATTTTGATATTCCCAAATTAAAACTTTTTATTTTGGATTATTAAACTGACTTGAAGCTAAGCATTTTGAGTCTGTTCTGCATCAAGTTATATTCTCCTATAGTGTTGCATTGCCTCCTGGGATCATAGTTCTAGAGCCTGATGGGGCAGGACTACACATCCTATGATGTACCTACAGCCATAGACTCCCATGATGCACCATGCCGCTCAGAGGAAAGACTGCATGATAGACGTAGTCTAACCAGGGAGCACAAGCCATAAGAGACAATGGCGTCTGAACTACAATTCCCATGAACTGACCCTAGAATAAATATTTGGGGGTTAACAAATTGAAATAATTTGATTTAGGTTAAACTGACCTGAAACACTCTTGAATTTTCAGTCAGGAAAACTGACAAAAGTCAGCAACACTGGTTTTGTAGAAACTGCAGTTTCAATCAGAAAGTCATTTCAGTGGGAGTTTCCTGGCCTGCTTTACAAGTTACCAGTTTACATGTGACTTGGCTGAGCTTTTCTGCCATCACAAGAGTGACCTGAGTGTAGCATTCTGCCTGGTCATATTTTAAAGAGTGCCTTCCAGGACACTCTGGACATCTAATCTGAAGAAAACCTCACCAAAACCTATGGATATTTTTTCAGATACACCTCTGGTCATCAGCAAACCCTTGCCACCTATATGATTTCTTATAAATAATCCATATTCCCTTGCCAGGGGGTCACACTGGTAATTTCATGTCAAATAAAAGGTTTTGTTTGATACAAAGTGAAATTTTCTCAACATTTCATTTAGGGTTTTTTGAAAAACATTTATTATTTTAACATGAAATGTAGAGAAATTCAGAAACAAAACATCTTTCCAAATCAAAATGCTTCATTTTAGAAATACCAAAATGAACCATTTTTGACATTTCTGAAACAGTTTTCTTTTTGACCAAAACTCGTCACCAAAATCAACCTGAATTTGCCAACAGTTTGTTACCCTGAATCTGTATTTAAGGAAAAAAACCTATTCATTTGAAAAATTTTGCTAAAGGTATAGCAGCCAGTAACTTGACAGGCATTACTTATATATGAAGACACAGTAATTTATATACAGATATTCCCAGGGGTCAACCACATACAGCAGAACTCCAATGACATTGAAAAACTGTAGGATATTTAACTATACAGCAATATGGAAGATTAGTTCTACTCCAACTGATATGTTTTCCTATGCTGAATTCTCAGCTGTGCATTTAGGACAGCTTTATGGCCCCTTTGCACTGCGGGAATAGCACAAAGACAATTTAGTATGGACTGTGAGGATCAGGTCCAGTGTTTTGAACCCTTAGCTGAACACTCACACTTATAGCATTAGATCATCTTAAAAATAAAAAATTCAGAAATTTTGAGTCTCACAAGACTGAGTAGCATGTTGCAGAAACTCCTGTAGATTCCCTCATTCTAAAAAAAAAAAAAGCATAAGAGCTGGTAAAATGTTTTTTGACTGAACATGTTTCAATTGGAAAATGCAGTTTTGTCAAAACTGAAACACTTTGTGGGAACAGGTCACTTCTGATGAAATTTTTGATGGGGGGAAAAGTCAAAATAAATAATTTTGATTTTTTTTTGACAACTATTTTTTAATTTCAATTACCTTTCTTTTGACTTGCATTAAAATATTAGGTTTGATATGTTGGTATATGTAAATATTGCATCTAGTATTTGATAGTATGTATGAACATTAGTAAAAACAAAACCATCCAATACCAAAATGAAATGTTTTGATGGTCCCAAATAATTCCCCCCCCCCCCCCAATTTTTTTTTAAATGGCCAGGAAATTTCTAATTTGAGCTTTGCATTCCAAATTTGGAATTTTTTTTTAAATGTCAGAACTTTCTATGAACCAGAAATTCTGTTTTCCATCCAGCTCTAATGGCGACTTTATAATCTTCCCAAGTTTTCTTTTGTTTTTCCAAATGCCTTAAATTTTGCTAATGATCCAAGAGCTATTTTAAAACTAAAACAAAGCTTTTAGCTTCTACAGCAATGACTGCTTCCTTAGATGGAAGGAAGCCAGCCTAGCAGCTGCCAGCTCTTCAGCTGCTTTAGAAGTCTTTTTAAAATGCTATTTTAGTTTAACTGTAGGCATTAATAAAACCACAAAATTACTTCCCCTAAACCAAAAAAAAAAAAAAAAAAAAAAAAAATCAAGATGGCAGCTCACAAAGGTACATATGGGAGTTCCTGAGTCCCTTATGAGAGCTTGCTGAATTCTTGAAGAGACAACTATAACTTCCCTAGGACTAGCATTACTTTCTTTCACTTGCACAAATGTCCTGCAATTATTTTCCACATGATTTACAACATTACTTCCCCTGGAAGCAACATGATGCAGAAAGATAAGGCTGGCATCAGTGGTCAGTTTCATGCTGCTTCCTAATGCAGCATGGTAGAGGAAGAGATTTGCTTTTCAGACTCTTCTTCCCCTTACAAGTCTAGCCAGGATTTTAGGAGGCTGATGGCTCACAGAAAAGAGGTGAGTAGTCTATCTTTCAAAGTGACCAGAGGGGGAAGCAGGTTACTAATTTTTATACACAACAGGTAGGGCTAGCTGGATTGAGTGGGGACAGAGGGCAGCTTTGCCTCCATAGATCTGGACAGTTAATTAAGTATCCATCTCAGAACCTTTTGATGTTACCTCATCAAAAGATTTGTATGTGGCTGAGATTGCTTTGCAGTGTTTTTGTTATGTACTGTAAGTTTGTTAAGTAGAGCTAGGTGAAATTTTTCAGACATATGGTTTATTCACCAAAAAAGTAGTTTCATTCAACCCAAAACTATTTGCAAATTTGACATAAATTTGTCAAATACCTTCAGTCCTCCCCAAAAATCTTACGCTACATTCACAAGGAGACTTAAGGACCATCCACAGAATGGCCAGAGGAGGATGTGGTGCCCCCCATAACCTTCTTCTTAATGTATGTGCAACGTGCCTCAAGTGGCATGTGACCAGGATTTATCACCAAATTTAGTCTACTGTTTGGATCATTAGCTGGATACTAATGGGGAGCGTCACATGAATGCTGATCCATGCCTCCGCCCCATAACCTTTACCCCAGTGGTTAGAGTACACATATGGGATGTGGACCCAGGTTCAGTTTCCTGCTGTGCATCATATCGAACAGGGATTGGAACTTGGCTATCTCACCTCACAGAAGAGTGCCCTAAAACCCCGAGTTATTCTAGGGTGACTCTCTCAGTCATGTGAGAGAATGATTCAATAGCTTAAAGGTTAAGACACTCATCTAGGAGAGTCAAGTCCATTCTCCAATGACTAATTTATTCACTAGCAGCGAGATTGAGAGCACCCCACTCCACCCACAGAATACACTGTAGCCCTGTGATTAGGCCACTCTGGAGAATTGTTTGACATCAGGCAGAATGGGGAACTGAACCTGCAGTCAACCACATTCTAAGTGCCCTAAGTACTAGGTTCAAAGTTAAGACGACAACCACCACATCTTCTGGTTTTGTGAATATAGCCCTCTATTCCTCTTGCTTTTGTTTTAAGAAAAAAGTAAAACAGGAAATGAAACATCTAGTTTCAGGTCAAATGAAACATTGTGACCTGAAACAAAAAATTGCTGGGTTGTTTTTGGGGGGTTTGTTTGTTTTTTGAATCTGCAGTTTTGGATTGCACTGAAGTGGATTTGGGTGTGTGCACGCATGTGTCTTTTTCCAATTTCAGGGAACTGAAAACTCAGTTCTTTGCCCAGTTTGACAGACAGGGCAGCTTTCTGCCCTATCCTTTAGAGACCTTATTGAATTAAGTTTAAGTAACTTTAGGGGCCATACTATTAAATTAATTTCTGTATTATTATAGGCCAGGATTATATATAATATCTTGAGGGAGAGGTGAATGCAAGTTTTGCATCTCCAGTTACACAAAACCCCAGGCTTTTGAAAATACAGACCATTGGTCACCTGTTCCTGGAATTGAAGGTCAAAGACCCAAGCTGTATAAAGGAAAGATCAGGAAAGATCATGTTTACTTTACAATAGGTATCTTTAATTGTGGCATTATTGTACCATGGTATATCTGTAACATGCTGCTAGAGATAACCACAGCTGTGAAACACTGGGTACCTCTCTGCCTCAGCAAGAAAGCTGGTGATTAGGCTATGTCAGCTCTTTACCACACCAATCTGTCTTCCTCACCAGCAAACTCCTCAATGGTCTTCTGGCCCAAGTCTTGTCTAGCAGATGACTATCAGTGAACTGCACCCCTGAGCTCAGAGATATTTTCTCTATAATGCACAGAAAATAATCCTATACATTCACAGAAGATATTAAATTTGCTGCTCGGTTAGACAGTCATTACATCACATCTTATTAATTTAACTGGAGTAAATATACCCTTCACTTCAAACACAACACTGTATTGGTTCATAGTAAAAGTAAAATATGTTTATTAACAAAAGAGCAAGGATTAAGTAATACCAAGATATAAAGGCAGAGATGGTTACAAGCAAATAAAAGTGAAAACATGCATCTAAAACAGGGGTCGGCAACCTTTCAGGAGTGGTGTGCCGAGTCTTCATTTATTCACTCTAATTTAAGGTTTCACGTGCCAGTAATACATTTTAACATTTTTTAAAAGTCTCTTTCTCTAAGTCTATAATATATAACTAAACTATTGTTGTATGTAAAGTAAATAAGGTTTTAAAAATGTTTAAGAAGCTTCATTTAAAATTAAATGAAAATACAGAGCCCCCCAGACTGGTGGCAAGGACCCGGGCAGTGTGAGTGCCACTGAAAATCAGCTCACATGCCGCCTTCAGCACGCGTGCCATAGGTTGCTCACCCCTGATCTAAAAGTTCAAAACTCAGTCTAGAAAGAGACATATGTCTCTATATGTCTAGAATATATATGTTCTATATGGTTTCTTTTACCCATTCTCCTTTCCAGATTTTTAGTAGACGGCCTGGCCAGGACTCAGATCAAATCACTTAGTTTCTTTGTTTCCTAAAGTGAAGGATCCAAAGGGATGTCTTAGTCTTACAAGTCAGGCAGGTCTTTTGGGTAACCAGTCTCCTGTCTCTCTCTGGGGTGCAGGAGCCAGGTTAAGTCTATCTCCCGAGTTCAAAAAACAGGGTAACCCTGGCTGGTTGATCTTGAGAGCTTTGTTTACTGCTAATATGTAAATTGAGGGAAACCCACATTCCTTTATCTAGTGTAGACCTGTTTACCCCCTTTACCTAGGCTAGACTGTCTTATCTTAAACATAAACATCATACAGAGGGAATTCATAACTTCACATATAAGGTTAACATGCATTTTACAATGATATTAATAACCAGCATGTTGTTCGCTTTCATATGATATCTCACAAGGCATATTCTGTGCAAATATCATTGCAGTAGTGTGTAGGATGTGAATACAGGGGTACCTATGGTCACAATATCTTATCCACGGTATTTCATGGTTTTCACCTGAAATGGGGAATGCCTCAAAAAGGGGCAGATCTATAGCTGGTGTAAGTTGATATAGCTGCATTGACACCAATGGAGCTACATCCATTTAGATTAACTGAGGATGTGCCCACCAAAATTTAATTGTACCCACTACACATCATTAGTCTTTACTAAAAGAAGATGCTGTGAAAAGTATCATAAATATGTAGAAATGATGTAAAGGCATCAAAAAACTGAACCCCAAATCCAATTAAAAAAAAATATCACTGCTCAATTCATCCTGGATCTGAGATTGAGGTTGCTGGGAAGTTAGTCAAAAGAATGTGTGGCTTCCCTGCTTGCTATTGCAGTGTGCAAGGACTCCACTGCTTTTTCGTCTGATCTTGTTTCACGTGACAATACCTTGCTTTCCCGATAAGAAGTTCAAGTGTAATTAGCCAACTAGTCAGTGAAGTTTGGGAACCCAGCAACATAATCCAAATAAGTGCTTTGGTCTATGTGACGCATGACCAGTAAGGGGTAAGCATCCTGAAGGATAAATAACTAAAATTCAACCCTTAAAGACATAGTGGTAGATAATGTTTGTGTGCTTACATATATATTGGTAGAGGTCAACAATGTAATCAAACTGTCCCTGTCTATTCTGTATTCTGTTAATTCAGAGATCAAAAGGATATTATAACTGTAAGTATAGTATATCTATATTCATCTCTCTTTGAAATGTATAGCAAATCATCTGTGAATGGTGGAAAAAAACAGGCAATTACCTTATGTTAATCTGTGTGGATAATTACCAGTGATGCTTAGGAAATCGGTCCACTTCAAAGTCCCCACAAGTGCCTATCGTTTACCAAAGGACACCGAGCTGTCATGCAGGGGAAGTTTAAACCACAAGTACTGAGATTTTAGTCCTAACTGGACCACTCTGATTGTAAACATTGGACTATAACCTATGAAATATTTCTGAAAGAACTCTTTGCCACTACAAAGCTCACCATCGCTGCTATGAATCTGAATATCAAGAATTGTAATCATGTCTGTATGTATACTGATCTTTTCACTAATGCTCTCTATCTTTTCTTTTTTTAATAAATTTTAATTTAATTAATAAGAATTGGCTGTAAGCGTGTATTTGGGCAAGGTCTGAAATATTCATTAACCTGGGAGGTAATGTGTCTGATCCTTTGGGATCAGTAGAACTTTTTTATATGATAAATAAGATTTTCAGTAATCCTCATAATATTTGACTTGGGTGTCTGGGTGGAGGCCTGAGGCGGGGTTGCTTTGAGGGAACTGTGTTGTTGGCTTCTGGGTAACCAGTGAGGTATTATAGAAGCTGTTTTGTGCTGACTTAGATTTACCAAGTATTGGAATATCCACCAGCTTTGGGGATTGTTTGCCCCATTCTTTGCAGTTCACCCTAATTGAGTGACCTCAGTTGGCTCCCCTCAGACCCTGGACACAGTCTACTTGTTCTTTTCTTCCATTTAGCCACCTCAGAAATTCATGTCTACTGAAATGTAATCATTTTAGCCTCTAGCTTTTGTCTATTCTTTGTAAGTCACCTCTCAGCTGTGGTACATCATGAACTGTTGTGTTACTCAGCTCTATTATGGAGTTTATGGTTGGTTCTAAATTTCCAGAACACTTTGTTTACGAATTTTATGCAACTAACCTACAGGATTAGTCCCCTTCTGAATTCTTTCTGATTTACCATTTTTTTATACATAATTTTCAAATTACTTACTAGAATCACTGTTGTGTTCCTTTCTGGAAGTTAAAACACATTCCCTTTGGAACTTACAATGTTTATTGCATTGTAGTGTCTATGGCCCAGATTTTTAAAGCAATTTAGGTGCTGCAGTGCTCAGCATTGCAATGCCTTACTGATTTAAGAGCCCAAATCTCATTTTCAGAAGGGATTTTAGGAACAGTCAATGGGATATAGGTTCCTAAGTCAGTTAGGCTTTGCAACGCTGAGCACACAGCATCTAAATATCTTTAAAATCCAGGCATGTGTTACTGTTTTACCACTTGCATCTGTCCATCCATAACTTCCTATTTTACAGACAAATAAAAAAATATCGCGAGCCCTAAAATACTAAGGGGTTCCTTGTTCATCTCCTTTAAGATGTACAAAACCTCACTAGTCTTCCATATATTTAATACTTCAAACTGTGAATTAGTGGTTTGTTTTCTGCTGTCTTTGATCCTGAGCAATCCCTTTCCTTTAATAGAGTGACTGAAACTACACCAAGGTTCCCTCTACTCTAGCTACAGAAATCACATTATCTCCTAGAGCTGGGCAAATACTGAAGAAAAAAATATATAGGAATAATTTTAAAGCAAACATTGCAAATGCCACTGTACTCATGTCCCTTTGCATTCACAGTTAGCACCAGTGTTCTCAGTTAGTCCTGATAATAAAGTTTGTCAAAATTGTTTTTTCCACAGAAAATTGCTTGTTGATCAAATTAATGTTTTGGTAAAGGTGTCTGCTTTCCATGGAAAAAAATGATTATTTTTTCTCATTGAAAAACAGAATGTTCCCAAACTGAAAAGTTGTCAGTTTTTGACTAAAAACTACATTATTTCAGCCCAAAATTAAAATATTTTGATTCTGAAATGTTTCTGTGGTATCTCAGTGCAGGGAAGTGCAGTTTGGGTGTTTTATGTCCCCGTTCTTTCCTACAGGTTGGGATCTGTGGTTGGACTACATCTCCTATGATGCACCCTGGCCAAGCAATTATCATGATGAACCACCTCCCGCCATGAAGGGGAGAGACTGTGGCGCATCATGAGAGAAATATCCTGGCCGACTAGTGAGACCTGCAGAGGAGAATAGGGGCATGAGGGCCCAAACTACAATTCCCACACAAGGCACTGTGGCAGCACTTCCAAATCAAGTATTTCTTTTTCTGGCATAATACTTGTCAGGATTTGTTTTAAACTCAAAATTTTCCATGAAAGCCACCCCAATTTCCTATCACCTCTATTCTCAACTTTTCCCAGACTGTCTCCTTTCCATACTGGTAGCACCCCAGAAATCACCTGGCAGCTGTTTGTAACCCCACAGAGAAGGTCACAACCCCCAAATGGAAAACCTCTCTTCTAATGAGCACATTTGCTGGAATGCTTGCTTATACAGGGCATTTAAAGTGAATTCCAGTATTTATGCTGGCAATTAAAAGTTATACTCCTTCAGCCTGGAAACAGAAACATTCTATGACCTATGTATCTGATAAGAACAGATTGAATTTTGAATAACCACAATGGGCTTGCAATAGAACTACAACCCAAATAGACAGGTATTAAGTGAAGAATTTCAAACAAATGAGAAAACTGCACTATGGTCATTGATAATTTGAAGATGAAGATGAAAATTGAACAGTTTCACTCAAAATGATCTACCTAGGTCTTATTAGCACATTTCTCACAAGAATGGTATATAAACTCAGATACCTAGAAAGGCACTAATAAGAGCATGCCTATACTTACCAGGGATTGACACTGCTGTGATTAATGCTGCAGGGGTCAATTTAGCGGGTCTAGTGAATATTCAGGTATAAAGCATGTGTATTTAAACACAAACACACAGATCTCTTAAACCTTGATAGTAACTAAGTCATACCGAGCCATGAGAAAGATATCAGTCCACCTACATAATCATCGGCTTCCAGTTAAAAAAAAATTTATATCTTTGACAGCAGCATAAGACTGAGTCAAAAATAGAACTTACTATCATCACCTTCTTTAAGATAGATTCAACCAACATAGGCGGTTACCAGATAGTACTCCCTTTACACATGATTTAGACTAACTAGAACTCATTCTAAAGAGCGTAAATCTTTTTTAAACTACTTCTCTTTTTTCAGCCATACCCTCTTTCCCCTTTATTTTAAGGGTGCAAGAGTACAATGACTGATTCCAGATAATCATTTAAGTGTACCATGTCACACTGATTATCATATACATTGTTCAATTTAAGTTAACCTATACAGCAAATCAATAAATGCTCATCACTCCTCTGATAACACATTTTAAGTTACTATGCCAGCATATTTAGCAATGAATAAAACTGTAGTACAGTGCAGGTTCAAATGCTCTCTTCAAGGCTAAAGATATGGTCACTGTTTCTCTTGTCTGCCACTTGGATGATGCCATCAAAAGGATCTTTTCCTCCAATACTACCTGTCTAAGCATAAAGGGATTGTGAAATCTAGATTTCTAGCGTTTTGCCTTGATGGTTTATCTGTATAATCTCAGACTCTCTCATTGTTTCTGTCTGTTGCATAACTAATTTTGCAAGCTTTAAAATCAACTAAGGTGGTGGAGTCTGATTGGTTAAAGAAGTGTTTTATAACGGGCTAGGATTGGTGAAAAATACTGTCTTGTAGTACTTTAGTTTAAAATGATAGCTATACCTTAACCAAAGTAGGACCCAAGTGTTAGCTATATAAACTGGGGTTCAAAAGGATGTTCTTTGGAACCTAACTCCAGGATACAGTCCAGATCAGAGCTGCCAGACCTCAACACCCTGCCAATCATACCTTGCAGAAGCCGGAACCCCATGTGATCTGATCTTCACTGGCCACCAAGAAACGTTCATCTGCCTTATTGTGAGTGGTGAGTATTCTATGCTTAGTGTGTATATTCTGTTTTGACAACTGTTAATAACTAGAGGTTAAGGATATTACTGTGTAAGGCTCTTTCACTAGTAAGAGAACCTGCAAACCCACAAAAGATTACACCCTGAGCCCTAGGAACTGGGAAAGGGTGGGAGTGCCTATATTAACCAGCTTAGGCCTTAAGCCCATGGAAGGGTAAAGGTGGGGTGCCCTAGAATGTGCAGGTAACAGTTACCTTTAAATCAGAGGTCCACATCCAGCATAGGCCAATAGAGATCAAACTTCATCTGATGCCTGTTTAGTGCCCTACTGCAGGAGAATTGAAATGGTATATAGTGTAGTAGTGGTTAGATATCAACTTCATAAATCACATTGCATCATCATAACTGGTTTCAATCAGCATCCCTGACCTCCGCTGAGGTTGCTAGTAAGTATGGAATATGGGGACTGACTACTTTCTCAGCCCTAGAGGTGGTCCCTTCAGGCAGTGTACTAGGCAGCCTGGTAGGTGGAAGATTACGTTGCCATTCCCAGATTTCTACCTATTGTTAAGTAGTAATTCAGTCCAACACTTTCCATAAGCATCAACGTTATTGTTCCAAATTTGTTTGAAAAGATTACAAGTATTGTTTGAAAACAGATGCATCTGCAGCTTAGTTATTTTGCTCTATTTATGTGCTCTTTTAGCAGATTGAAGGTAATTGTGTTTACCAGGACACTGTTTCTCACTGCACAATTCTCTCTCCGCTTCCTCTGGCCAAACCAGTTTGGTCTGTGAGGGAAGTCCACACGTTAAGAGACTCTCTTCTCAACCTCATCCCCAAGAATTTGTTGATATCACAGATAAAGTGCATCCTGGACTTCCTCTGAGACAAACCCATAGCCAGACCAGACCCTCAATAGGTGCCATGACTCACTCCCCAACAGAGCCTGCACCGAGTCAGCCATCAAGCATGCCGTAGCAGCCTATCCCTGGTCAGGGCCCAGCTCAGATGACCCTCACCCCACCCAGGCACAGGTATTTCACTGACCCTGCCAGACCTGCAAGACAACTTGGCTAGGAACTCTGCTGCTGCCTTTTGGGGTTACTGACTCTAGGCTACCAGCCTTCCGTTGCTCCAGTTCCTGCCCCCAGCCTTGCCTAAATCTTGTTCCAGCTCACTTCAGCCTTGTCTGTTCCCAACTCTGACCTTGCTCCAGCCCTGTTTCTGACCTTGCTTCATCCCTGTACCGGCCTCCTGACCCTCAGACTGACTTCAATCTGGCGTCAACTTTTCACTTGCATCTGGACTCTGACTATGATCCTGATCTGGCTGGTGTACAGACTCTGACCGTGGTTCTGACCTGTAGCCGGTCCCCTGACCCAGGTTTCAGCGCTGCCCTTGGCCTAGTCCTGACTCTATGGCCAGATTTGACCCTTGGTACCTGTTCAACCATGATTCCAAGCCCAAGGCCTGACCTAGAACCCAAAACCTGACACCACCTTCTGCCTTTCCCTTGTTTTCTTGTCTTTTCAGAGGACTTACAGCACAGCAACACACTTACAACTTTTCCCTTAGATGCCCGCATTATACCAGTTTGGAGTAATATTTAAAAAAAGGTTAATTTAGCAACAGAAGTCAGAAATGCTGCAGGGGACTGAATACCCTAATTTCCCTCATTCCTGAATTCATTTTCACAAAATGGCATTTAATCTGGGATTCCATCTTGCTATAGATTGGAACAGAAAAGTTGGAAGACAGTTAAAGCACAGGGAGAGCTACTAGGAACACTACGCAGGAGGGCTGTATCAGCAAGAGCAGTAGGAAGAGGCAAAGGGGGAGGTCTCAGCCTCCTTGGAATGGGAGGTGAGGAGTCAGAGTGCCAGGCTGTAAACAATGAATATTTGGAGGAAGCTTGAGTAGGATTGGGAAGCATGCTTGGAGACTAGAATGAGGGTTGAGCAGAACAGGAAGGGGATGTGGGGATTGTAGGGTTTTTTTTTTTATTATTTGCAGTATGCTAGTCAGCCATTAGGTGCCTCTGGGCTGTGCAGAATTCAAGCTATAGCACAGTCCCTGGTAAACAAAGGAGGCAAAAGGTAGAATTCAAGTTGTATTCATCTTATATTCTTAATGACCACCTGTTTAAGATGAACTGTGTTTTCACAGATTATGACATGGGCAACCCGAAGGCCAAAGTGAAAAGTCTACAATGAAGAAAGAGCACAAGGGACATGGTAGACCCAGGAGTGAATTAGAGAAGGCTCCTAATTTTCATCCATGGGAGTGTATAGTAATGGGAAAGATCAAAGGTAGGACAAGCAGGATGCGTGAATAGGTGAGAGAGGAACAGGCTCATGGAGCCTTCCCTGACAAAGGAAAGACTCTGGCAGTGAGAAGCTGCTGAAGCTTTTCCCAACTGTCTCTTCCCTGACAGAGCCTGCCATTGACACATGTAGACTGCACACTTCAGTCTAGGTGAACCTGTTACAGCTGAGCTAAAGGAGGAATTGCTCTCCATCGCCCTGCCCATTCCCATTCTCTCTTTTAATCACTATCAGGGTTCATCATTTTACGTCACCATCTGACCACAGGAGAATTTAGTCATTTTGGGCCAGAGCCCAGATGAGCCTGGAGACACCACCGTGGGAACAGACACATCTGCTATTGTCACACAAGCAGCAGCTGCTTCAAAAAAACCCCTACTGCTCCTCTAGGAATCTCACTGTCTGGATGTAGTAAGGAAAAGGTGTTAGTCTCTTCCTCTCTCCTACTGCCTCCTTGCTGGAGCAGCAGCTGCTACAGGGAGAGAAAAGCCTGGCCTCACTGTCAGATGGGACCCCCCAGCCTCCTCCTGGCCATCTGCCTACCAAAAAGGAATCCCAACCCTTCATTTATCCCGCCTCATTGCTAAGAGGAATCTACTCCTCTACCGGACCCACCACCAATGCGAGCTTAAAGTCCCATTCCCTACCGTTTCATTGGTCAGTTACTGATTTACTGCTTGGACTCCGAGTATTCATACTTAATGACATTTTAATTTTGTTTGGATAAATTGTTACTGTTTTGGATTCTGTGCTTCCCCAGTCTTCTAAACCAGGGCTTGCAACTTTCACAACAAACATCTACCTTCTAACTTGAAATTGCAAACTGCAGAGTTTTTTCCTTCCTGTTTTTTGAAGTGGAAGAAGAGTGATCTTCAAACCAAACAACTGAACTGAGGCTTTGAGGTTAATTGGTGGTGGACTGAGTTGCCCATGAAAAGCAAATATGATATGGTATTTCCATGGTCAGATTCCCTTGTACTGTAGTTGATAGTAATATTTATGAAGTTGGAGACTTTAAATTGGGGGATGAACTTTAGAATTATACTGCTGATATCAAGTTGCTTGGCTCTACTTTTGTTTTTAGCAGCACCAAATTTTAAAAAGCTTTTCCCTTATCTTTTATCGTCTCAGTAATTTTACAGTACATCAAAAGGAAATATTGACTTTCTGGAATATTTTGCTTATCAGCTACAGCAAGTTAAGATCATCCTTGATTAGGATAAAAATATTCTTATCGTAGTCTTAAGTAATGAATTGTTGCAGTTTGGCATGCTTTTTTATAGCTTACATGGTTTTTACATCAAAAACAAGAATTTGGGTCAGATTGAAATGAAATTCTTATCTCTGACACTCAGATCGAAACAAGGCAAAAATGAGCTTTCAGTTGATATATGAATCTCTTGAATAAATACCTTGTAAACTAAAATATAATATACACAGTAGGCATGTGTTTAATGAAGCTAAATTTATTAGACAAAAATATCCAGTAAATTTCAGACATGCGAAACAGTTCTCATTTTCCTTTGTACAGACTTCAGATTTACAATAGTTTAATCCCTCCCTACATAATAGTTTGTTTTTTAAAAAATCCTCCTCAAGACTTTTTTTGGGGGTGGGGTGAGTAAAAAGTCTGAAATAGACTTTTTGCTGCAGCCAACACTAGGAGCCGATCTACAACTGGTGTAAAATGCCACAATTCCATTCACTGCATCTGAGCTATGGTGATGTACACAAGTTGAGATCTCTCACTGCTTTTGAGCCAGTTCAGCCTGTCTGTCAAGAATATTTATGAAATCTTATCTTCAAATTATAGGGGACAACATAATTTCAGTCCTTTAACATCTGTAATAAGAAGGGGAAATACAGAGGGCAAGATTACACTGTGCCCATGGGGAGCAAGTGAAGCTTCCCCTGGGGAAGGCTAGCTCCCTATCCTACCTCTTCTGCCCATGGGCCCTGCCTCATCCAGTCTCCTCCCTATGCCCTGCCTCTCCTCCCACAATGACCCCTCCCCGCTCTGCCCCCCCCACTGCATCCCTCCTCTCCTCCACCCCCCCCTTCCCCGCAAGGCCCCCCCTGCCTGCCGCTCACTGCATCCCTGCAGGCAGTGGGGCCTCGCAGGGGTGGGGTGGGGGATGGAGTGGAATGGAGAGCAGCAGGTGGTGTGGGCCTCAAGGAAGGGGTGGAGCATGGAAGAGAAGAGGCAGGGCCATCACGGCCTGTGCACACACTACTGGGGTTTGTTTTATTTATGCTTGCAAATAGGATTAATTTAATCTCAATCTTTAGTAGTCAGCTACACCAAGTGCAGTTTGACACAGCCATTACTGTGTGTGCAGTAAAGTCAGGCACACTAACTCAGCATGGAAGAAGAAATGAGAGCAATTATCTGTTCTGTGGAGACTTAATCAATGGCGCTGCTGAGGTATTGTGGGGGAAAATCAAGTATTAAAACAATTTTATTCTAAAATGCAGTAAAAAGTTGACTACTTACAAAGATACATACTGTAGTGCAAGTTGTTAAAGGTAGTTGCTCTGTTGAAATGTGGAGTTCTGGTTAATAACAAATGGCAAAAACTTTCATCCTCTTGCTCACTTGGATTTTACTAGATGTTTGTAAGACATGCTATTTATTGTTACTATACAAGATTTACAACAAAAATCAAACCATCGGTCATTTACTTCCTAAGAGTGTGTAATGTTAGCAATTGCTAGGTGGTGTTGCCACAATAAAGACCAGATTCAATATCTAGAGTTTCTGCTTAACATTGCAAAATAGAACTGACTTGAGCCCCCACTCAGTAATCTAGGAAAACTAATCATCAGCCTTAGATGCCTCTAGAAGCAATACTTCCCCACTCACAAACTCTCAGTCTGTGTCTAACAAAAGAAAACTTAATAAAAGGAAAGGGAATCCAGCATTAATTTGGGAAAACACTGCAACAATTCAAAAGCATGTTAACCAAAAATAAATACCTACCCTACAGTATATTTGGCAGTGTCCTCTGCCTCAGTGTGAAAGTCTGATGGATGAATGGCCCTTTAACATTTCATTTCCCTTTTTCTCCACTGCACCCCACTCACAGATGGTTGTCCAAGGTCAGTGAAGTCCTAGAATTCAGGGGTGCATTCACATGCCTTAAAAGTGGAGGAAGAGGTCATCTCTGTAACAGCTTACCACTGCCACTGTTATCTCTGCCGCCGTTTTCTGCTCACTGGTATCTCTGCCTCTGCACGCCACTCACTGCCATCTCTGCAATGCCATGTTATCAGGTTCCACCACTTAGCCTGGTTCTTAATGCAAGAAGAATGGCTTATATGATATTCAGACCTGTAAAATTTCATGTTTAAAGCTCAAAGATGAAACCCATTTCACAATATCTTTCACAGTATCTACTGAGAGTCAGTCTTCAGAAGATAAGGTGGCTTTGTTGTGCAAGCAATTTGCCTATTCACTATTTAATTTATTTAATGTTATAGCTGAATTTTCTATAAGCCAGTGATGTTGTTTAATGTGAAAAAGACTGGATATTTTTTATTATTGCTGGCTTAAGTGGTACTCCCCCCCCCCCCAAGCTGATACTTGCCAATCAAAATTTGATTGGACTGAGCTGCATGGCTTCAATGTAGGCCTTGTGCCTGACTTGTCCAATGACCTTTGAGGAAGGTGCTACAAGGAGAAGCATGAAAAACTCAAACCATAAGAATCAAGGGCAAGGCTGAGAAGCCTCACCTTTTGAGTCAACGAAGCACCTGACGCAAGACTGACATTCCAGAATCTTAAAGACTGATCTGGGAAGAGAGGAATTCAAAACAGCAACAGACATGACACTCATGCTTTTGACCAGTCTCTCCCCGCCCCTGAAGGTTGATCTGCTAGTGCTACAAGTATTGTTGTAGCAGAACATCATCATCTGGATCCGATTGCAATTCCTGTTCCTACCATATGAGAGTCCAGAAGAGGCAACTAAAGAATTTGGGATCCCCATTTTCTGCTTCTTGTCTTTAGTTTTTACTAAATGGGAGATATCCCCACCTTTTCATTTTCTTTATTTTTAGGATGTGAAAGTGTGGTTGTGTGCATGCATGTGTTTATGAGCACCCATAAAATCCATACAGGGAAAAAGTGCCAGAAAGAAAAGTCACCCTGGCTTAAAGAGCCCCCAAGGTTCTCTCAAAAGGGACACATTAAAATGTGTTGTGCGTTTAAAGGGTCTGAGCGGCCTGAGATTGTCATCTGTAATTTCTGGCAAATAAGACTTGTTAAACTTCAAGAATTTTCTCTTAATATCTGTATTATAATATTTCTGTTGGGCAGCAGAGGAGGAAGAAAAAGGTTACTCATTATACTGAAGTCGGGAATAGAAGGAAGCTTTGTAATTGGCACGGAGGTTGCGGTTCAGACATTAAATAATACTGGGGTGGGGGGAGGGGAGAATGAAAATATTTAACCAAATTAGAGATTTGATTGATTTTGGTAAAAACAAATTTCTAGTTGGTATTTATAACTAGATCAGCCACCTTCCTTGGAATGTATAGCTTGATGGTTTAACTCCACTCCATTAGAGAGAGACTAACTTGTTTGATTTGACCTTGATTTAACAGCATCATGTTTCTAGTTAGTGTTAACAGCAGCTTAGTCTGGGGATATCTTATTTTTATTTTAGTTTGCATTTTAAAAAGTTACAAACCAAATGAATTGTAAGCCACCTTTCTTTTAATAAGCAACATTGGTCCAGAACCTCTTTGATGGTCTGGGGCAGAAATGAACTGATTAATCTAAAAGCCTGAGCCACTCCTCCTAATAAGCTTATGGTTCTCACAAATGTTACAGTCAAGGGACAAAATCTAAGCTGCCTGCCAACCGATCACTTCTCCACAATTTCCAGCACACAGAGGATCCTCCATATAGATCTCACCTGTTCTAAGTTAGTGGAGAGGGGAATGTATACCTTCATAGCACCACCCCCACATGCTCCACACATTGTTGAGAAAGCCCTGGTTGGAGATCAGCAAGTGAAGAATCGAACTGGGGATAACAGGCTGATGGCTCATGGAAAGCTAATTGTATAAGGCTGCACTGATTCTTCTGCAAAACGTATACTTGGGAAGACCCCCAGAGACCATGGTGGCTGGGGAAGCTGTAATACTATGGATCCATTGGATGGGATTAAATAGAAAGCCCCAAGCAAGTGTGAAGGCAGAGGGCTGCCATGCAGCTGGATCTTGCCTCCTGTAGATATCCTGCAGTTCACTACCTCTGGGAATGCAGGTGCTTCCTGTTCTGCGGGGGGGGGGGGAGGGGCGGGGGGGGGTGACAAGTTTCACCCACACAGTCTCATTGGTGGAAAATTGCCCTCATTATGTTGCTCCCCCCGGCACCCTTGCTTGTAATAATCTGATATTGGTCAGTAAATACATCAGTTAGAGGGTAGAGCTGTTTAATTGCAAACATTTGTAAAAGATAGACTTATGAAGGAAGAGTTTCTGATGGAATCTTGATTTTTTTAGAAAAATAATCCTTATCAGGGCTGGACAGAGGCCAAGTTTCAGGGTTTTTCAGCTCCATCATTTGTTAGGATATTCAGACAGAACATTCAGACAGAAAAGGATTGCCTGAGCATGCGGTAGCTTTGTCCCATTCTCTGCCTATGTGCTCATTAAGGATATGCTGTTAGACCTCATCTACCTAGCATTTTGACCCATGCTCATTAGTCTTTAAAGCCTAAAGTAATCTTTCCTAGGGCCCTACTGTCAGGCCCTTGGGAGTCTAGTCCTCCCCCACCATTGCAATGCAAAGAAGGAATACCTGCTTAACTGTTCTCTAGCAATCCCACACCATCATCTCTGGTTCCATTCCAGGGGGTGTTCTTTGCCAGTCCACTGCTAAGGCGCTCCCATGAGGAAGCGGCCAACCCCTCTGACAGCCACTACCCTCTGCCTGAGCATCAACCTTTTATCCTAAGTGTTGCTGGTCAGATGATTAGTGGCAGGTGGGGAAGATGCTCTGTTAATTAACCTCTTACGGGCTGTAGCAGTGCAGGGGTTATCCACTCCATCACAGGGCATTTATACATTTTTTCCAAATTTAAGTGTTAGTGGTGGCAGTGAAATCAGGGCTTCTCTTATTCATGGCATTAGTAACAGTAGTCATTAGTAGTAAGCATGTCACCATGCTACCAGTAGTCACTAGTAGTAAGCATCTCTTTTTTGGAGGACCTTAATTAGTCCTTCAAACCCCATGTAAGGGTTTTCTTGTTGTCCCAAATTCATCACAGCTTCAGCTCAAAACAAGTCCCTCAGTCTTATGAGGCCTCAGCAGGCCAAAGTCTCTGCCGACCTTTCCCTAAGGATTGAGGTCCTCCCAAGGTCCTGTCTGTTTGCTCAATCAGAAAGAAGGACCTGAGTCAATTTTAACTCTGGCTATTTAACCAAAAAACCTTTGTCTGTTGGTCCCTGAAGAACCCAGTTTGAATATTCACATATGAGCCTCTATCCAAGTGGGTGGTAGCAATCTGGAGGTATTAAAACCTAAACAAATCCACTTATCCCCCCTTCCTGAGGTTTTAATTTGTGGAGGGCTGTGGTTCCCCTCCCTATGGAACTACATACAAACCCCCAAAGTACATAAACATTTGTATTTTTAATACAATGAACTCCTCAAATTTTTAAACTTAATTGAATAAGGTTTGTCCAGGATATCTGTCACACTACACTATGCACATTTTCTTTTGTCTGTTATTTAGAATGACCTAGAAAATTCTAATTAGTGGAGCTGTACAGGTCATCCCGTATGAATGCCAGTAAAATCTATACCTAAAATCTAAAACCACTGCATGCCATCATGTTTGTGACATTTTAGACGCAAGTTATTTGAGAGAGCATTTTTTAAAATGATAATTGAACATCAAAGTTAATAGGCTGATTTTAAATGGTCATAACTTTACAACCACTGATATGGGTCCCATTCCTGTAAAGTCTTATGTGCATGCCTATTTCATACATTTGAGGATCTGGACAAAGTGTATTTAGGCACCTAACTCCCATTAAAGTCAATGGACATTAGGTGCCTAAATGAGGCTATTCTTTGAATGGGACTGCTCAAGGTGCATAAAGTTGACCATCTATGTAAATCTTTGCAGGACTGGGACCATAATGTCCTAATTTGGTTGTTCTTAAGGGGAACCACTAACTCTGAAGCATTTTCACAATATTATAAACAAAATACTTTGCACTTATGTAGTGCCTTCCATGAGAGAGAATCTTAAAGCACTTTATAAATATCTGGGGAGAAATAAGCATATGTACACAGCAAGCACAAGCCTGTGCAAGTCTTACTTTTAACTCAAGCCCTCAAAATAGTATTTGAGTGTATAAATGGTGCATAGATCTTTGGGGTCCATAGGCCCACTCTGAGTACAGACCCTCTATAACA
Organism: Mauremys reevesii; assembly: GCF_016161935.1. Classification (NCBI taxonomy): domain Eukaryota; kingdom Metazoa; phylum Chordata; order Testudines; family Geoemydidae; genus Mauremys; species Mauremys reevesii. Next base: position 81,255,079 of record NC_052627.1, on the reverse strand, counting down.
GATCCAGGTGGGTGCTCCCTTCCAGCCAGTGCCACTGGACTACTTGGGGAGGGGATCCAAGCCTCTATGTCCCTGTATGGTTTAAGCTTCTGGAGTCCCAGTAGGGAGCAGCACTGGTTCCTCCCTTGACCTCTCTGGTACATTTCCTGGGCACTGCCTCAGTTTGCGGAAATGGACCTCCTCAGACCATCTCTCTTAGGCCCCCAGGACCACGGTTGCGCCCCCCCCAATACCCTCGTAGCTTAAACACACCTTATCTCAGAACTCCACACCAAAGGTGTGAAGCTTTTGGTTTACGGTTTAACTCTCTCCAGAGACATGAGGTAGTTGTGAAGCACTTAATGCACTTTGCACAGAGTCTAACACTTTAATGCTCTTTTACTTATTCATGTAAAGCACAGGAGAGTACAGGTCATGAACATCCTTGCTATAATGTGCATCACTTGGAGGACTATTTGTGTTTAGGAAGGTAGGCAGGGTTCCTTGGCATATTCAGGCCCCTGTATGTTAGGTTGTTTCACCCTAATCTTGAGTTTGGGGTGGGGGGAAATGGCCAGAGACCCAAAAGAGATCAGTTCCTCCCTTTTTATAACCTTCCATTCTCCTCTGTCAAGGGACTCCCTGATAATCTTCCCCAAATGATCAGAACCTGTCAGGCGACTTTTTGCCAAGGTGACCGCTCCGTTGCTAAACTAGTTCTCCTGGTTGGGAGCCAGTCTATTTAGAACTATTCCATTTCAATGATAGAACACAGCGTCAATGACTCTTGTTATTCTTTTGCCACCTGCCTTTGATATTTCAGCCCAACCTGGAAACAAAGAGACAATACAAAAGGCAATAGGCAAAATGGAGTGTTCAACTTGGTAAAGATACATACAGAGAGTTCGCAGTCTCTCACAGAATACATAGATGGTACAGATAAATTTTCCCAATTCATCACAAGGAGTAAGCAGTAGCAGGAGTAGACTATTATCCTTTCGATGGTCCAGATGCTACAAGGGAAGGCAACACAGTTTGTCAGTTCTAGTTCTATTCCTGGCTCTAGAGAAGAGTATGTTTCTGGAGTGTGGTCTAGCTATTACAGGCAGTCAAACACACGAGTGTGGTATATTCATTCATAAAGCAGTGTGGCTAAGTGAATGGAACTGGCCATATTATAGATCTGGATTATATTCTCAGTTTTTTCCAGAAGTGACCTTGTGCAACATCAGTTACCGCCTCAGTAACATTAGTTACTTGTAATAATACTTGCTTGCTTTCTAAGGCATGAGGTAATGCTCATTTATAAGTCCTGTGAAGTGCACAGATTTAACACTATTCAATGAAAGAACTAAAATTAAAATTCATGGTCTCCTCCTACCTCCCAACCCAGTGATCTAGTTCCTAGGCAAAAAAAAAAAAAAAAAAAAAAGGCGCGGGGGGGGGTCTGCTCTGCAGAATTTCCTTGCGTGGAGCTCTAGGCCTAAGTCTACCGTGTTGGCAGCTCAGTGAGGGCTGGAGAATGCTTAATGCAGTTGGCATGCATGTTAAGAGCTCTCTGGACAGTCCTCATTGCTAACAGAATGTTCAGCAATATTTACTGCAGGTCTCTACCAAGCTTTACTAAGCCAGTGCAAATGGCAGTTTTCCAGTGCTTATAGCTATGCCAAATCTGGGTGGATTTTCAAGAGGAGAGCAAACAGCATCTTTCCAATCCAGGACCATCTCCATGCCAAATTTCAAGTCCTGGAGGCATTAGAGTGCTCCACAGAAAGGGATGGATAATAGTTTTAGCATTAGCAAGACTGCCTATTTTTCTTTAACCTCATTCTCCAAAATGACTTAATAATTTTTATTTAATCTTTTAAAAAACATTGACCCCGAGTCAGTCAGCAAGCATAGAAAATTTCACCCCAAGCAGCCGAATTATGGCAAGATTATAATAAATTAAAAATGGCCATATAATGGAAAATGAAGTGCAGCCTCAACTATAGGTGCAGCCTTGGTTACAATTTAGGGGTGAACCATATTCAATGGTTACAATGTTCATAAGATTTGTATGAATGAAACTATGGTTTCATTCACAAGCAGAAAGTTGGACATATGCTACATAGGCTTGTATATAAATGATTGATGAAAATTTGTTAATGATTTTGAACCACACGCCAGATTGTAGTAGGCAGTTTGCATCATGAAAGCCAGTTCCTTCACAATCAGAGCTAAAAAATGAGGAAGTCTATAAAATGTTAATGTATAGATGATCTTTTGGAGAATTAGTGTGTTTCAGCTTGTGCGACAGTCTGGTGCTAGAGCAGATTTTAAACATTTTAATATGCCAGTGCCCTAAGAGCAAATGGTGCTTGAAATGCACATTCATGTGATGGGTCATATTTTATTCATTAGTTATGCAATATGAATATGTCTGCATGATATTAAGTAAAAATAAACATCAGTAGAAAGGAGTCTCCTGATCTAAATAATGAAAAGGCAGCATTCTATGGATCAGGAATGTACTTGCATTCTATTTTAAAATAAGGAAACTATTTCTCTGGGAAAATAAAAATACTTTACAGAATATCTTTTTATATTAGAGAGACAAGTTGGGGGAGGTAACATCTTTTATTGGACCAACTTCAGTTGGTGAAAGGAACAAGCTTTCAAGCTCCCGCAGTCTCTTCTTAGAGTCTTTCTATATGTTCAGTTTAGGGAACGTAGGGATTGCCATATTGGATCAGATCCATGATCCATCTAATCCAATATCTGGTCTCCAATAGTGGCCAGGAAAAAAAAAGGTATAAAACCATCACATTAGGCAGATATGGACTAATCTGATTCTCATATTAAATCTCCTCTCCAATCACTAGAACAAGGGGTCAGCAACCTCTGGCACACGGCTTGCCAGGATAAGCACCCTGGTGGGCCAGGCCAATTTGTTTACCTGCCGCGTCGGCAGGTTCGGCCGATCACCGCTCCAGCCAATGGGGGAGGTGGGAAGCAATAGCCAGCACATCTCTCGGCCCATGCCACTTCCCGCAGCCCCCATTGGCCTGGAGCGGCGAACCGCGGCCAGTGGGGGCCGCGATTGGCCGAACCTGCTGACGCGGCAGGTAAACAAACTGGCCTGACCTTCCAGGGTGCTTATCCTGGTGAGCTGCATGCCAGAGGTTGGCGACCCCTGCACTAGAATGTAGATATTAGTTTAAACCTGAAGCATAAGGTTTAGTATCGCCTCCAAAATGTGTTAGCTTTAACTATAACACCACTTGTTACCCCATAAGTGACCAATCCCTTTCTGAATGTTGCTAAATTGTATTTATAGAACATATACAGTCCCTATTACCACAGTATCTGAGCATCTCACAATCTTTAATGTATTTAGCTTTGCAGCATCCCCTTTTGCAGCATACTTTTGTTTTATTTGCAACATTTTTGATTTCCATTATTCTTACTTGAATCTCTGTTAATAAACTTCTATTTGTTTTCACAATAAACTAATTACAGTTCTCTGTTATAAAGGACCTGATCCTGAGTTGTAATCTTCCAGCTATATGAGGTCTCTTTAGGGACAACTTACGTGGTAATTTTCGAGGTGGATGCTACAGGGGAACATTCTTCTAAGAGGGTTGGGGGACCCAAAACAGAAAAATTTTGTTTCAAACTTTTTTTTGACAAATCCTGATAGGCAAAGGTTGTAAATCTAGTGTGAGCACTAATACCACATTGCATCTTTTCAAATACGATGTTAATATTTATCAATATGGTATTTATATCTTTGTCTTTTTGGTATACATCAAGGAACAGAAGAAGGCTTACCATAGTTCACCCCTTCAATCGTCCAATGCTTAGATATGGATCCTCTAAAGCTTAACTACCACTGTTGGGTTCAAGGATGCAGCTGGTTGGAAGGGATACTCAATTCTTTCCTTCACAATCCCTAAGGAGTTAGCAGAGCTGGGAGAAGTGAAATGGTATCACCTGCCAACCCTGGGGACCAGGATCTTAATTTGAATCCTATGCATGACATCATGTTGCAGTGTCACAGTCAGTCTCGCCCATATGGCACATTTGTTGTCAGTGAAAGCAAGTGCAGCAAACATTGTCACATCTTCCTATTTCTTTTAAGTTTCTAAATAACAAAGAAAGTTGTTAATTGCTTTGCTTAATTGCTGAGCAGCAGCTGGAAACTATGTAAACACTGTAAAAAAATAATTAAAGCTGCTTCAATGATCAATAAAGGTTGAACACAGAAGCCTTAAAGGAAATCAAGTTCCCACTGAGGTATGTTAATTACTACACTCAAGTACTTGCTTTACTTAGGGCTGATTTCAGGCTTAGCTGAAGAAATCTTATTAGGCATTCAATATTGGGTCAGATCATTATTGCTTCATATAGTTCAGTTTGCTTGAGGCAAATTAAAACAGCCTTTATTAATGAAAGAAGAAAAACACTTCAAAAGAGATCAGGAAACATAAGAGTTCAGGAAATAAAAACAGATGCATCAAAATGGAAATTTCTCTATGGTCTTCTACAAACATGGTCTTAATTGTTAGGGACAGGCATATGTTTGTAAGGATTTAGATTTGTTGAGACCTTAATCAAAGCCAAGTTGGTTTAAACCAAATGAATCAATCACAAGTAGTGAAATAAAACTAGGCTGATGTCAAGTAAAAGATCAAATGTGAACCTGGACTTCAAGCCAGGGGCCTACATCAATTCTGTAGGCAAAACTCCCATTGGAAGCATTTTGGGATTTTGGCTGATTAAAACTGTAGGATTTGACTCAAAGTAGTATTTTCAGCAGAGACATTTAACTGATAGGTGGAGACATAATTAGATGTGCCACAGGGACATAGCTTGCAAGTCTAAAGAAGCAGAGGAAAAAGCCCAGCAAGAAACTTTAGCAGAGACTTACTGGAGTTTCTTATTAATTGACTTTCCCTACTAAGGAAACCCTGCCTTCTCTCTTGTGCAGGCCACAAGCTATTTCATATGCATGCTCACTTTCACATCCTCCAAATTTTGCTTTTGAAACATCCCTTCTGCCTCCACTCACTCTCAGCTACCTTTGATTGTCTCTCAACTGGTGCTACAATCTGAAGTCCCTATCTATTTGGCCTGTAAAGGAGACAGTGATAAACCCTGTTGCTGTGTTGGAGCCCCTCCTTGCCCATCTGTTGCAAGCTGTGGCATTAAAGCCACAAGAGAGCCTTTTGCACATTACCACATTTTTCATAAACTAGTCCCCAAAAGATGTTTATAGCAAGTTACACAGAGTTAAAGGATTTAAGGGATGTTTTCTTTCTCTCCCCTCTCCTTCCATGAACAGGAGGCCTCTAAGCCTCTCTCAGTAGATGGCCATTTGTAAAGGCCCTAGTTCCCTTCAGGAGGGAGAGGCAATAAGGAGAATGGAGGAGCAGCAGCACTATGTGAGCCGTCAGGGTCCCTGTCATAAACAGATAGTTAAGGGTTAAAGTCTCTTTTACCTGTAAAGGGTTAACAAGCTCAGTAACCTGATGAACACCTGACCAGAGGACCAATCAAGGGACAGGATAATTTAAAATCTCTGTGGAGGGAAGGCTTTGTCTGTGTCCTTTGTTTGAATTGCCGTGCTCTCTTTGGATCTAAGAGAGGCCAGACATGTCTCCAAGTTCTCCTGGAGTATTTCCTACTATCCAGTATAGTGAGTATTAGAAAGGGGAATTAATCTTCTAATTAATTTCTGCATTTGCAATTGTGTGGTTGCTGGGGAAATATCTTTATTTCTGTTTGCTGTTACTTTGATTGTTCTGAGAAAGGAGGGGAGAGCCTCTCCAGGTTTATAAGTTAAACCCTGTATTTTTGCATCCTGGTAATACAGAGATAGTGTACTTTTTTTTCTCTCTTTAAAAAAATCTTTTCTTTTTAGAACTTGATTGATTTCTTCCCTTGTTTGGATTTTCAGGGGAGGGGGGGGGAGTGAATCCCTCTTTGTTTTGATTCAAGGAATTTGAATCCAGGTCTCTCTCCCAAGGACAAGGTGGGGGGGGAATAGATTATTTCCCTTTGTGTTAAGATTCAAGGAGCTTGGATCTGTGTTCCCCAGGGAGAGTTTTGGGGGAACAGGGAGTGTGTCAGACACTTAAAACTTGACTGGTGGCAGCAAGAACCAGATCTAAACTAGAATTTTAGTTTAGAGGAGTCCATGCAGGTCCCCATCTTGTGAATGCTAAAGTTCAAAGTGGGGAATAAACCTATGACATGGTAGGCAGTGGTGGGATGGTATTAAAGAACCAGGAGCCATTGAGAGCTATTCTTTCCCTCTAGAGCAGGGAGGCAGCCTGAGAAGGGCGGGGGGGGGGGTAGAGGTATTCAGTTTCTAACAAGGTATTGTTAGAAGGAGTTTCTAGCTGGGCTAGGCTGGAGGTAAAGTTTTCTAACAGGCTTTGTTAGAAAGGACCCCTACTGGGAAAGCATTAGCAATTGCTAGAGACAAGTTCCAGAAAACCTGGTTTTCTGGTTCTCCCTCAGCAGACAACCAGCTACACATTTGCAAATGAAAAGTTTTGTTTTCTTTTTAGTCAGTCGGTGATAGAAAGGGTTAGGAATTTGTAACTCAAGCAGCTGAACCAAGCAACACAGTTCACTGACTGCAGAGGGGTGTGGCCAGCACCAGAAAGCACAAACATGAGTACCAGTGAAACAGTTAACAAACTGCAACTGGCCAGGCTGCAAGCAAATGAAAAGGAGAAAGCACATCAAAAACAGATGGAGCTACTTAAGGCAGAAACGGCCAGGGCAGAGGCTGACCACAGGAGTGAGATGGAGAAGCAAGAGGCTGACCACAGGAGGGCGTTGGAGCTCCAGAGGGAGGCCCACCAGCAGGCCCTGGAATTAGCAAGAGCTAACCCACATGTTCCAGCCAACTCTAACAATCCTTCTCCAGGCACTGTTCCCCATCCCAAGAAATTTCCCACCTACATGGCAGGTGAGGACACTGAGGCCTTCTTGAAAAATTTTAAAAGGACCTGCCATGGGTACAGCATCCCTGAAGACCAGTACAAGGACTGGTCAGGAAAGTGGACTTTTGCTGTCTATGACAATTATTCCATCCCCATACTATTTGGGGAGGACTTGGCCAACCATGTGGAGCTGGCCAAGAGGGGGAGAGTGGTCACCCACAGCCAGGCCAAACAAGCTTCCACTCCCATCCCTGTTCCTGAGCCGTCCACCAGGGCCCTGTCTGTGTTACCGAAGACCCAGACAGAGGTGGTGGAACCGGATCCCAAGCCAACAACTACAGCAGCCATAGTACATCCAGTCCCAGAACCGGAACTGAAAGAGCAACCAGCGGCAGAACCATTGCCAGCACTGACGCCAGCGCTTGCAAACCCGTCGCCAACCCCATCGCCAGAGGGCGCCAGTGGGCCTGAACTGGCAGAAGCAGCAGACAACCCTACCCAAGAGGCTCAGCCAGAGCCTGAAATATCACCTAGTGCACCAGCGGAGATCGGTTCACAGTCAACGGAAACAACCTCATCACCTACTTCGCTTCCAGAGGAAGCGAAGCCCAAGTCCACAGTCTAAGGAGGAACTGGTGTCTCCAGCCTCAAGGGAACAGTTCCTGACTGAGCAGGAAGCAGATGACAGCCTTAAGAAAGCTTGGGCGGCGGCACGGAGCAACCCACCGCCTCTCAGCTCGTCTAACCAAAACCGGTTTGTTGAAGAACAAGGACTTTTATATAAGGAGATTCTTTCTGGTCAACACCAGGAAGGCTGGTGCACTAGGTGATCCTCAAAAACAGTTGGTAGTTCCAACTAAGTACCGAAAAAAGCTCTTACGCTTGGCCCATGATCATCCCAGTGGTCATTCCGGGGTGAACAGAACCAAGAACTGGGAGGAGATGGGCAAAAATGTTGCCAAGTATGTCCGGTCAAATGGATAAAAAGTGTTCTTCAATGTCAAATATCTTGTTGTTTACATACTTAGTAATATATGTAATAGTGCATGTGTTTTATTAATCTGTTTATTTTAAAGTTCTAGGAGGAAATCACCGCCAGTGTGGTTCCCCCACTGTCTGCAATTTGGGGGGCGTGTCATAAACAGATAGTTAAGGGTTAAAGTCTCTTTTACCTGTAAAGGGTTAACAAGCTCAGTAACCTGAGGAACACCTGACCAGAGGACCAATCAAGGGACAGGATAATTTAAAATCTCTGTGGAGGGAAGGCTTTGTCTGTGTCCTTTGTTTGAATTGCCGTGCTCTCTTTGGATCTAAGAGAGGCCAGACATGTCTCCAAGTTCTTCTGGAGTATTTCCTACTATCCAGTATAGTGAGTATTAGAAAGGCGAATTAATCTTCTAATTAATTTCTGCATTTGCAATTGTGTGGTTGCTGGGGAAATATCTTTATTTCTGTTTGCTGTTACTTTGATTGTTCTGAGAAAGGAGTGGGGGGGGGGGGGAGAGCCTCTCCAGGTTTATAAGTTAGACCCTGTATTTTTGCATCCTGGTAATACAGAGATAGTGTACTTTTTTTTCTCTCTTTAATAAAATCTTTTCTTTTTAGAACTTGATTGATTTCTCCCCTTGTTTGGATTTTCAGGGGAAGGGGAGGGGGGAAAGTGAATCCCTCTTTGTTTTGATTCAAGGAATTTGAATCCAGGTCTCTCTCCCAAGGACAAGGGGAGGGGGAAGAAGGTGGGGGGGAATGGATTATTTCCCTTTGTGTTAAGATTCAAGGAGCTTGGATCTGTGTTCCCCAGGGAGAGTTTTGGGGGAACAGGGAGTGTGTCAGACACTTAAAACTTGACTGGTGGCAGCAAGAACCAGATCTAAACTAGAATTTTAGTTTAGAGGAGTCCATGCAGGTCCCCATCTTGTGAATGCTAAAGTTCAAAGTGGGGAATAAACCTATGACAGTCCCTCTCCACTCTAAACTATAGATCACCAAGATGCCACTGCATCCTTCCCGGCCCCCATCAGGCACATGAGGCAGGATGAGTCAGTATCTCCCTGGAGGTAACTTTTAAAAGAGGCCCTGTCTCCCCTGATGAGAAACAGGCAGCACAACTCTATTCCTTTGGACTACTTGGAATCTTTAGGTATCTTTAGACCAACGTTCAGTGAGCTTGTAATGGGAGAAGAGGTGTGGAGTTTAGACTTCAGTCTGGAGAAGATTTTTGAGCAGGTGCTTGGAGGAGGAAAGCACCTGTCCTGCCACCAAACCTATGTCTAGCTTAACTCCAGAGATTACTGGGGAAAAATACTTTCAAGAAAGACTGTTGAGGATAGTCCTAACTCAGAGTCCAGACTTAGATTTTTCCCCAAACACACGTCCAACTCTTTTTATGTTCATCTTAAAAAACCAGAACCTTTTGATTCTGGGTTTTTTTCCCTCACTAGCAATTTTTGGTTCATCCTCTACCTTCTTAAGGGATAAGGCCTGTGATCCTTTTTCAGACTTTATATTAAAATCCTGCAGGCTTTACTCAATCATTTGGCTGGCTGTTCCATTCCTTAAATCATATATCACCTCATTAACTTATGAGACGGTGAAAATGGATAGTGGTCCAAAGTTCACAATCATGAAACAGTCAAATTTAGTATAGCATACTATGGGATTTCATTGAAAAAGATTGTATATTAAAATATTCAATAGCACAAATACCATGGAAAGAAATGGCAATAAATGAATCCTTTCTGAAATGTTCTAATAATTGAAATATACAAGCTCATTCTTAAGAACCATATATGATCTTTTAAATGCTATGAATGAAGTCCCGACTGTACTGAAATTGTTGCACAACTTTCATTCACTTAAAGGGGGCCAGGATCAACTTCATACATAGGGTAAAATCCAGCCAAGAATGGCAGGCCCTCAGTAAGCACTATACATTGCTTACCTAGGCCTGTCTTAGGCCCTGATTCACAAGCTTAAATGATGTTTGGGGTGCAGTGTGCATCTTCTACGCTGGTGAGATTTCACCCTGCCATAATGACAGTAAAGGAAAAACTGCAATCAGAAAGACAATACTGAAGTAAAACTACAGTGCCTTGGCCCCACTAGGCTTTTACATCGAGAGAGACATTTCACTGGAAAAAACACCTTTTATGCATTGAAGACATCGCCCAAGAAGTAAAGTGTCAAATGAATCACAAGTATCATCATCAATTCAATCACTTTACCTTTTTCCTCAAGTATTCAAACCTTAAAGCTTTCAGATCAGCAGGATACACAAGAGGATCATTCTCTAATAAGGCAACAGGTAAAGCAACTGTGGACACAAATAATTGCTAAATCTGAACATGAACACTGAAATCAATGTGAGCTTCTCAATGGTACAATATTTTTGTATTCCAGTAAAAAAAGTGATGAATATCCAGTTTAAAAAAAGTGTTATTTTTAAATGTTCAAGGAAATAACTTCAGGTGGTGTAAATCAGCACAGTTCTGACTTCAATGGAGCTATGTGCAGATTTCACCAGCTGAGTATCTGGCCACTTATATTTAAGGGTTGTTTTTTGTTTTTGTTTTTTATTTTTGGGTTTTTATTTTTTTTTAAATTAGAGAGAGAATTTCGGATGATTGAAAGGCAAAGCAATTCCATTTTGGCACAGCAGTGCCAGAAACTTATTATATCCTAAATCACACCCAGCATGGGCGCCAGCTCTTACTGACACTTCCCACTCCTCATTTGCTTCCAATAGAATATAATACGAGGGGAGAAGAATTACAAATACCGAAAAAACAAAGACAACACACAAACACACCTGCATTTCAACTGAATGGAGAGTAGATGAAACAATATAGCAACGACTAATGACCTAATTCGATTTATAAATATTTTATAAAGCAAGGAAACAAGCAAATGTAACAGTTAACAAAATTTGCCGTGCCTTTTTGCAAATACTGGAAGAAAAAGGGTAAAATTTTCAGTAGTGCTTAAGTTACATTACAGCTCAAGTGGCATTTTCAAAAGTGATTTAGGCACTTAGAAACCTAAATCAATAGACCTATTACTTAGGGCACAGGCCATAGGCCTATCACTAGTCAAACACTTGACACTTCAATATGAACTATTTTGAGGTTTGGATTTTTTTTTAAATTATTTTGTGCCTCTGTACTTCCTGTTCCCAGGCCGAAGTAAAGGACTAGAGAGGCCACTTCTTGCAATCTGTCCAGCCTAAGTAAAAGCAAGTAGTTCTGGAATCTTAGGCGAGCCAGTTCCATTCAGATTCTAGACATGTCTAGATATTTGAATAAGAACCTGTACTTCAGGGTTATGAACAGTGAGCTTTCAAATTTTCCCCATTAATATTTACAGAATATTTATAGCAGCAAACAAATATGGAGAATGTTGAATGAAGAGAACCCCAGATATGAATACCGTCAAATTTAGGGGCTTTAGAATCAGTTTTATTGCAGTACTTTCTTTCTAACCCTGAACTTAAGCCCTTTCATGTAAATGGAATGAGTTTAATTCAGGCTTCATACTGGGCAAAATCAAAACCCTGGAACAAAATCTCCTTTAATATTTGGAGAGTTCTGATCAAAATCTATATCCCAACTTTTAAATTTGGCCCACTTTTACATGAATTGGGAAGAATATCCATGCACAGAGATTTGTTTTGAAATCACTTATTTACTTAGATGAAGCAAATTAATGTTTTGGGCAAAGATGCGAATATATTCCCTCAGTGATTAACTTTTATCAACATCAGAAATAGCTTGCTACAGTGTTTCCCACAAAGCCAGGTTTTTAAAGAGGATAGATTCACTTACTGCCTCCTCATTTCTTTATTAGAAAGTTTGTTTCCATATGCATATTAACTTACAAGAAATGGATTTTCATATGGAGATCTTGTTTTGCAATTAGAACACATTAGCCTAATTTAAAACAAGGTTTTACAAGCACATTTTAGTTAAAGCTCTCTGCATTCCAGAAGTCTCTTCCATCTGCATACAGTACCTATTGACCTATAAGAGAGAACAAAAAGGTACTGACTTAATTACTTCCACATGTTTTAAGGTTGTACTTTTGCTTTTCCATCAGAGCAAATGGAAACGTTTCCTAAAGGGCTTAATGGTTTCCGGTGAAATTATATTTTACAAAGATCACAATCAAGTGTGTGAGTTAAACAATCAAAACTAAAAGCCTTAAGTGAGATTTTCATATATGCATAGGTATTATCTGGATCCAAACCTGGTAGGAAAAAAAACAAATGCAAAAGAATAAATGAAGAAAGTGGAACTTTTCTGCAAAAATGGAAGAGTTTGTCTTCTTGGCAACAGGGGCGGCTCTAGGCACCAGCGGGCCAAGCGCCCGCTTGGGGCGGCATCCTGGGGAGGGCGGCATTTGGCTCCGGTGGAGCTCCCGCCGGCATGCCTGCGGCAGGTCCACCGGAACCCGGGACGAGCGGACCTGCCGCTGGCATGACTGCGGCGGGTCCCGTCTTCCCGCGGCTCCGGTTGAGCTCCCGCAGGCATGACTGCGGCAGGTCCGCTCGTCCCGGGCTCCGGTGGACCTGCCGCCGGCATGCCGGCGGGAGCTCCACCGGAGCCAAATGCCGCCCTCCCCAGGAAGCCGGAGCCGCGGGAAGAGGGGACCCGCCGCGGGACTGGGGAAGGGCGGCGCAGCGCTCCGCGCTGCTTGGGGCAGCCTACTTTCTAGAGCCGCCCCTGCTTGGCAACCATCCTCTTTTCAAGTTCTGAAGCAGCCCTTGTCTGGGCTGTGCTGTCCAGGCTGAACAGAAAGAGAGAAAGAAGAGAGCTGCAAAAGGCCCTGAGAAGTGTTGTGAAACCAAGAAGAGTCCATGCCTAAAAGTGAAGCAAAAAGAAAATGAACTCCTTTGAGAAGAAGCTCTGCTAAGAAAATGAGCTGCAGGCCAAAAGTAGAGCAGCTAGAGTAAGGAGGCTAGAGCCCATTTAAAGAAAGGGAAAAAGCCATCTGTACAGGAGCCCAAAGAGAAAGACAAGCTGCCTTAGTAGGACAGAAGCAGCAGGGAGATGTGTGGGGGAAGTTAAACTTGAAGTCTGCAAAGGAACTGAAGAATTTTTGTCATGGACAATACAGCCAATATTTCCCTTGATCCCTTTGAGGAGCTTTACATTTGCAGATAGCCTAACCATTTTGGGTAATCTGAAGCTATTTCATGTTGCATCAAGGCAATGGTGCCATATAGCAGTGGTGAATACCAAAAAGACATTTCATTATATACACCAAGGAAGTGAGGCAGATGATTTTTGGCATCAGGCCTAAATTCCAGATCAGAAAAGTGTGTATGAAACAAAGAAACTGCTTGAAGTCTATGTTGCTGGGAAAGCTGAGCACTCCAGAATGACAAAGGGAAACATGAAAATGCTCAGAAATAAACAAAGCTGGAAAGCAAGAGTATTATGTGTTAAACCATCCCAACTTTCCTAGACAATATACATAGCCTAGGAATCCAAGTGCCAAATAAAGGGGCACATAGAATAGATCTTCAGGGCAGAGAATCAGAAGAAAGAATAGTGGAAGAACCAGAGATTATATTCCTTGGTGAAATGGTCACAGTAAATATGGGGACCAAGCTGCTGAAGTGTGATTGGGAATACTGAGAATGGCAAAAAAGAACCAATGGAAGTGGAGACGTCACAGTATGAATTTTTATAGTACTTTTGAGGTCTGATCCCGCAGTGCAGAAAATGAAGTTCTGCTTCCTTTGCCAGCACTATCTAACAAAGAGGTTATGGCAGATCATAATCACTGTTTAGTAAATCTAAGCTCTGCACACCCAAGGTGTGTGAAATTTGTGGCAGATGAAAGCAAAGTTAGTTCACTGGTAGGACAGAATTTGTAAGCTCAGCAAAAATACTGGTGTAACTTGAGACTTCACTGGCAAGCTTACAGACTGCTATGGCTCATAACTATGATCTTTTTTTCCACAGACACAAGGATACAGGGCATTTGGGAAAGGCTGTAATGAGGGCACTAGGGCTTACTCTGGCAAAATCTGATGATTAGATTGTGAAGGTGGCAGTGGCCTGTCTGGTTACTCAGATCCATGCACTCTGAATCAGTCCCTAAGAGGAATCCTAAATTAGAGAATATAGAAAAAGAAAAAAAGTCAAACTGAAAAAAGAAAAAAGAGGAAAAGGCATAGCTTAAAATCAGATGACAAAAGAAAACAGACCAAGTGTGTAACCCTGGCCCCCATGAAGTAGATAGTTTTGTCATGGACTTCAATAGAACCAGAAGAAATGACTAAGGTGAAAAAGAAAAAGGGGAAAGGTAAGTCTTAAATTCCAGGTGATAGAGGAAAGGAAAAGAAAAGAAAATGAAAAGCCAGGTAAAGAAGCACAGGTATTAGTGGAGAGCTAGCTATGAAGAATAATTTTAGCAGGCTCCCAAGTGCATGTAGTAGGTGTTAAATTAAGCTAGGCCTCCTTGGGCTTTTCAATATTAAGAAACATTTGTATTGAGGAAAGGATATTTACTTAGACTTGGTACAACAGGTCTCTTGTACCCAACAGCAGGGATGACTATCTGTTATTACAAGACGTTTCAGTGTTATTGACACCTGAGGAAGTCAGCAGAGGAAATAGCATGGGAATCCTCACTGCTCTACTACTTATTGGGACATTTGTGCCTCTAGTAAGGAATTTCTTCATCCATTCCCAGAAGGGATGGGTACTTCTTTGGATAGCGCAGAAAACATCTGTGAGCCAACTAAAAACTCCTCAGAATGTTTTGCCCAGCTCTATTGTAGTCACAGGCATTGATTCTGATCTGACTAGTTTTACTTATCATAACCCCATCAGCAATAGTAGTAACTCTTGATTTACACCAATGTAGTTGGTATCAGAATCAGACCCACACCTTAGACTAAAGGTCTAAAGAACTTTCTTGCTTCTTGTCGATTAAGCATTTTTGGCAGGCAGTTAAGAGCTGCTTGGAAAAAAGAAAAAAAGTGTAGAAGTGTTTATAGAAATTTTCCCATGTCAAAATATTTTTAGACAAATTTCCCAACTAGCTCTATTAACAAATATTACGATGTTGGTGGGCTAATCTGATTCTTTCCTTTCCCTATAAAATGCAATGGAGAGCTCAGTTAAAACATATTCACTATCTTGTCTGAAGTGCTTTGAGGATACTTCAAGGGAAATATTGCAAAACTTTCTCAAACCTCCATTTATCTCAGTGGCTCTTTTTAGTAGATTTTAAAAGAGCTATTATGATCTATAATATCAAAGATTACAGAAAGAACCTTTAATCTATGCCTCTCACATGTACAATAGCTCTGTGCTGAAAAAGTCACATGACTTTTTACGAACTGTGGTTGTTGCATGAGAACCAATGACTTTTCTAAATTAAATAACAGATGTTTAATCTTTAAAAGAAATTCCAGTGGAGCTTTCATGATACTATGGACTAATTGGGCCAGAGTCTTCTCATGCTTATACAAGTTTTACTCGTTGGTGGCATTACAATAGATTTACACTAGTATAAGTATTACAGATCTCCATAATAAATGTACGTACATAGCCAATAGGTGTCAATAAATGGCACTCAAAAATATGTAGCATAGTTCCTGGGTTTTGTAGAACTCAAAACTTGTGCATCGTCTTGTAGGGTGATATTCCCTCTCTTAAGCTATTAAGAGGAAGCCGCTTGTCTTCCCCTTTCTTTGTAAAAACACTAGAAGTATGATTACAAGGGGCACTTGGGCACCTAAAGTAGAAGTTGAACACTAGAATTACAAGATTTAGATCCTCAAAACTGCTTATCTGATGCCTTACCCTGTGAACATCTAAACTCCCCAGGGGCTTCAATTTCTATTTGTAAAGTGCCCTAGGCCCCTATATTTCTGCCAGTTGGCACAGCTTAGTCCCGACACCACTGAGCTGCTCAGCCCCTAAGACTCATGCGTAAATCCCAGTGGAGTTCACAAACAGGCACTTCTGTGCTCAGAGGCCACCTTATAGCACATTCACTAGACCAGTCCCATCAGAAAACACAGCCAGAGAAGGAACTGATGTCTCCCCACCCCCTGGTTTAATAGCCAATGGTTGGAGCAGTCATCCAGCATATGGGGGAAAACGGAGTTCAAATCCTCACTGTGTCTGATGTCAAGCAGGGTCTTGAAAATTCACGGCTGTGAATACTGAGAGGGGGAAGGGGGTCTCCCTCTGGTTTACAGTTATGCATCTAACTCCCCATTGATGTTTAGGGCACAGGCCAAAATCATCTTCTCATAATTTCCTACAGGCTAGCTTAGGTGGCTGTCTGCTCGGTGTGCTAGTTTTTGGCATCAAACTCTTCCTCTACATTGTAGAGAGAGTCTGGGCACCTAACAGAATCATGAATTCTACTTAAAACCTAAAAGTTAGACCAAGTGGTTGCAGCACCTAAATCCCATCCTACACCATTTTAAAGTTACAAGATAAAAACCCTTTTTTGCCCCATATTATTGAGAAACAGTCAAACGGATTTCTTTCAAAACTTTTTTAAAAGATCCACTTGTTCCTAATCAAGACCTTGCTTACTACATTTCAGTCCAGAACACTCTTTCACTGCCTAGAGAAAGTATCTTTGAAAGAAGGTTTTATAAATGGAAATATTGTGTCAGAATCTGCACCAACTACAGTTGGGTTAGCAGGTGCATCTCTATGGTAATGTTTAATGTCTGGTCACTGCATGATAAAAGATGTTGCAGAACTCTTGGGGGAAAAAACCAGCTTGACAATATTAATACCGTAGCAAGGGTAAACATTTGAGCATTAAGGACAACTGAAGTATAAAGAACATGGATTCCAAATCCCTGAAAGTGAATGTATTATTAATATTAAATCTGAAATGGCAAAGATAATGTCATTCTGAGTTAGCCCTTTCACCATATCACAGAGGATAGAATCAGTGGTAATAAATGGGAAAATACAGTAGATCAAAACTAGTTTAGAGCAGACTTCAGGTAACATTTGTTCACAAAGTCTTCAGCACATGGAAGGTCTTAGTAGTATGTTTTTTTCTTTGACAACCATATTTAAGGTTACTGGAGAAATTTAGATGGCAATATAATGGCTGGAGTAGAATATAAGAAAAAACAAACAAAAAACAATGTCCTGAGCACTCAGACAATGTTCCATGGGATCCAATACCAAATGATCTAATTGAATAACTATTAAATCCCTTCACAAAAACATTATACTTCACTGAACATGTAACTTTAACAATAGTAACATGTTAACATGTAATGATATATTCCCCCACCCCCACCCCCGGCATGTGTTAATATTTTAATTCCAATTTAGACTTCAGAAAATCTGATTCCTTATTGACAAAATGAACTCTATCCATGACTCAGGCTCCAAGGTGCTACAATAATACACATAAATAACTAAGCTTTCAATCTTGCAAAGAGCTCCATGCTGGTAGAACCCTCTGCCCACCCAAAACTCCACCAGGCATTGGTCTTTCCATGCAGAGCTCATTGTAGGTACAGGGCCTAAGGGCCTGGCCTGAGGCTTGATTCTGGACGTTTTGTTGTTAATTTCAATGGGAGCAGAATTGGGTGTTCAGAACACCAACATGAGAGGCAGTCACAAGACTTAACAGTTTATAGTTACTCTAGGATTATAGGCAGAGGTTGGGTACAGTACCACGCTCCCCAAATGTTTGTACTGAGTTTTGAGAGTCACCATAAAAACGGTTCTCAGTCAGAGGCATTTAAGTCAAACAGAATGACTTGCATCCAGACATAATAGTAGAAGTGAAGATAAATTTTATGGATCTGGAAGTGAACTTTCCCCAGGACGACCTGAGCCATAGATTGGAGTGGACTCATTTCTCATAAGGATGTTTTCAGGAACAACCAAACAGGCCCATTGACTACCTTACAAACCTAAGAAAGCAGACAGTCACTGCTTGCTGTAGCAGATAAATCCAAGGAACAGGTTTATTTCAGCATAGGTACAAAGTGCCACACCCAGTGATCAGTTGAGGTATGACAAGCCAATGATTTGGATGTGTATACAAAGCTGTACACAAAGGCAAAAATGCAACTCTGTATGTTTTTATATCCAAGATGACAGCATACTTTATCAACATCCCCCTCCTCTGATTCATTAGAAAATATTAATAGCAAATATGACCAAATATAAGACTCCTCATAACATACTATCAGTCTTCGTATTTGACGAGGACTATCAGGACTTTTCTTGTTTATTCTGATCATATTTGGCAGGGTCATCATAACCTCACATTAACATCATCCTTGCCCTGTACCCAAAACCAAGGACATTTAAAGAATTGAACAACAGGCTACTCAGTGGGCCAAATCATAGTAAGCCAAATTGAATAACTCTTTCTGGGAATGAGTGTAAGCTAAGACCATTCTAAAAATTAAGTCAACCATTGTACTAGTAATATTGGTTATGCACTTGCTTACATATTACTAGCAAATGTGTGATATCTGTATATACACGATCCGTTAAATACATGATTAAATGCACTTAAACCCTTACTATTTTACATGAGGTAAGTTCACCTAATCATGGTTTCACCTGCTTACATCTCTAAACAGCAGAGCACTCTGTTGCACAATCAAAGAGCATATTGGTTCTAGATTCAATGCTCCAGATGAAACCTTTATTGATCTTTGTATTTGTTGCATACATTTCAAATGTGACAAAATATCTGGCGTTCATCCAGGTACTTCATGAATAGCGATTAGATGCTAATTTGGTGAGTGTTCAAACTCCCACTATGTTTCTTCTCATAAGTATTGGTTTATTAGCAAATAATCTGAAAAATGATGCCACTGTAATCATGCTATGACAAAGTATATTGTCTCATTGCTGCATATCTGATGTAATATAGGAGTGCTATTTCCGTATAGCAAGAAGGATCCAAAAACTCTCAACATACTTACCAGAAAGTGTTTTTTAAAAATGTATAGATTTTGCAATAGAAATGTATTCTTTACTTCAGCAAGCAATTCTTATTTACAGCTTTTCCCCTATGGATTTAATTTAAAAAAAAAAAGCAATAACTAATCAATTCACCTTTTGTTTAGAGAAGGCGAGTACTCACACTAAGGTTTTCACAGCTATGTTGACTTGGTGCACTGCTCATCCTACCCATGATATACATTTAACATACAGATGCACCTGCGGAGATGAGGATGAGAACCTTACTGCAGATAGACTGTTTTATGGGGGAAAATCAGCTATGCACTAAGGAGAGCATAGCACAACTGCAAAGTGTGTCTGAATACTGCATAGAGATTCTAGGAAGAGATTTATGGGTCCCCCCCACACACACATACACCCTTCTGCAGCAACAGGATACATATTTGAGTTCAACCCCTTTGTTTTCAAGCCTAGTAGAGGTATTATTCCTTATTGAAGGCTGCTTACACATCCAACTGGAACTCTGTATAGCTTTTTTTGGAGTTGTCTGTATTTCCCCACCCAAAAAGGGATATATACATAATAAATTACACACAATTTATTCCAGCTATTCATAGTGCTGGTGGAGTGAGGAGGGAGGGAGGGAGAAGTGTATTTATCAATAAAGTATCCAAACTACAACTTGTTCATAGAGTCCTTGATTCTAAGGTCAGAAGGGTCCATTATGACCATCTAATCTGACCTCCTATATAACATAGGCAATAGGCTCTAGCAGTTATTTTGGGAAAGTTTATCTTTATTTAAAAATAGTCAGTAATGGAGAATCCGCCATGACCTTTGTTAAATTGTCCCAATGGTTAATTACTCACTGTTAAAAATGTATGCTTTATTTCCAGTCATTAGATTGCGTTATACCTTTCTCTTTTAGATTGAAGAGACCGTTAAATATTTATTCCCCATGCAGGTATTTATAGACTGTATTCTAGTCACCTTTAACCTTCTCTTTATTAAGCTAAAGAAATTGAGCTCCTGGTATTTGTCACTATAAGACATTTTCTAATCCTATCATTCTTACAGCTCTTCTCCGAAACCTCTCCAGTTTGTCATCATGCTTCTTGAATTGTGGGCACCAGAACTGGACACAGTTTTCCAGCAGCAGTTGCACCAGTGCCAAATACAGAGGTAAAACAACTGCTACTCCTACTGCAGATTCCCCTGTTTATTCATTCCAGGATCACATTACCTCTTTTGGACACAGAGTCACAGTCGGAACTCATGTTCAGCTGATTATGCAGCACTACCCCATATCTTTTTCAGGATCACTACTTCCCAGGATACAGTTCCTCATCCTGTAAGTATGACTTACAATCTTGATTCTTCCTCAGTGCTCCAAGACTTACTGAAAATCAACATTTGAAGTCCAGGCAACTCCTCAGACAGCTTTTTTAAAACTCTCAGACATAATTTAACTGGACCTGCTGATTGAACAGTATCCAACTTTAATAGTTTTTGCTTAACATTCTCAGGAGATAGTAGGGGAATGGAAAGAGTGTTGTCACCATATGATGACACTATATCAACTGTTTTATTCCCAAATACAGAACAGAAATATATTGAACACTTCTGCTTTTTCTACATTATGATTGATAATTCTACCATTTCCATCTTATAATGGACCAGTACCACCACCAGGATTATTTTTGTTCCTAATATATATTAAAAAAACCACTCCTTCTTACTGTCCTTATGTCTGTTGATCATAGATTTCTTCTTGTGCCCCTTGACTGCCCTTATTTTCTACAATTCCTAGCTTCTGATTTATATTTATTACTATCAAGTCCCCTTTCATTAGTTTTATATATTTTAAAAATTTGCATAAGTGCCTTCATTTCCCCTTTAAGCCAGGTCAGTTTTTAAACCAGCACAGCCTTCTTCCTCAAATGTGGGATTGTGGCTTTTTGGGGCATTTAGTAACCTATTCTTAAATCATTTCCAATTGTCCAAATGATTAGGGGGCTGGAGCACATGACTTATGAGGAGAGGCTGAGGGAACTGGGATTGTTTAGTCTGCAGAAGAGAAGAATGAGGGGGGGCGGGATTTGATAGCTGCTTTCAACTATCAAAACTATTTGGAAAGGGGGTTCCAAAGAGGATGGATCTAGACTGTTCTCAGTGGTACCAGATGACAGAACAAAGAGTAATGGTCTCAAGTTGCAGTGGGGGAGGTTTAGGTTGGATATTAGGAAAGCTTTTTCACTAGGAGGGTGGTGAAGCACTGGAATGGGTTACCTAAGGAGATGGTGGAATCTCCTTCCTTAGAGGTGTCTAAGGTCAGGCTTGACAAAGCCCTGGCTGGGATGATTTAGTTGGGGATTAGTCCTGCTTTGAGCAGGGGGTTGGACTATATGACCTCCCGAGGTCCCTTCTAACCCTGATATTCTATGATTCACATTTTTCTGATTATATTCTTCATCTCATCTGATTTGGCTTATAATTGTTTTCAGTTTTGTGAAACTGGCCCTGTTAAAGTTTTACGTGTGTGTGTGTGTGTGTATATATATATACACACACACATACATACACACAAACTAGTCTGGACTTTATTCTGCTTGTACATCACAAATGTGATCATGGCTTGATCACTTGTATCTAAGCTGCCATCAATTTTTAGTTCTGTGATCAGTTCCTCCTTATCTGTTACGGCAAGATCTAACATAGGGAAATTCTATGTTGACTGCAACACTTTTTGAGTTAGCAAATTGTCATGTATAACATTTAGAAATTCCAAGAATGTTTTAGTAGCGGCAGCATGAGACCTCCAGCCTGTGTCACTCAAATTGAAGTCCCCATCACCACATCAGTCCCCATCACCTTTTTCCCCCTACACATTGTAGATAGGTGCCCTAAGAAAGCAGTCCCACTGTTCCCCAGTGATTTGCTGGTCAGACATCAATTAGTACCCATTTTGTGCTTTATTTGTTAGGACATTGATCCATAAGCAGTTGAGATTATTTTCTTCTGAATTATTAGTGACTTTGAAACAACGAATACCATTTTTGACAGAGTGCCACACCCATACCCTTTTGCCCACTCCATCCTTCCTATTTTAACATTCCAAATGTGCAGAACATCCCACAAGGTTTCAGTAATACTAACTAGAGCAAAATTTATGCTTGAGCTATTCCAGTTCTTCTTGTTTATTACCCAGGCTTCTAGCAGTGGCATATAGGTAATTAAAGAACATCCTGTTAAAAGATAGCCTCATCAGAAAAATACAGTATATGCTTTTTAACAAAAAGCACGCAAATCAAGCCCAACTATTTTCCATGGATAATCTTCCAATCAATCGGTTAAAGTCTGTGAGTGATTGTTCTGTAAAGCTATTAAAATGTATCTTTGTAATAATGGAATGCTGAGCAACTGTCATGCTCCTTCACCATCTATTAGGCAAGAAAATTACAACTCTATCCATCATATATAACAGAAATAGTCATTCTAATAAAAGATTGTCACAGGATCAGTGTCTACTGCTTTGAAAAATGAGTGACTTGGCAATGCTTCAATATTTATTTAGAAGCTGAAAACCCTTATTTTGTGACAGCATCCTGTTTCTTTGACATTATCTGTGAAGTAGTACAGCCTGTAATGCAATATAATTAACTTTATAATGAACATTAAAATTCCTAATTTCCTGGTCAGATGGCTAAGACATAGCCACATGCCATAAATTAATCCTTTTACAATAAAACGGTTTCATCCTTCACTCTATAAATGAAACTGCTACTTTGAGGCAGGGTATTTATGAGGTTTTAAATTCAGACTGTGTGCAGACCTCAGCAGAAATTAGAGGTTGCATGAGATTACCAAAACAATCCAAAAATTGAGACTATCAGACTGGTGTAAATCTTGTGCAAAAGAAAGGTCTGGATCAAATTGTAGTTGAACAGATTCTTGCTAGCATTATTACCAAAGATTCAAAGATTAGGTGAAGTTTAGTTAGGAAGAGACCCTGCTTCAGTTTAGATTCTTGTTTGAACCTTCTATCTTTTTAGGGTTTTCTACTGCCACTCTTCACCACAGTATCTGAGCACCTTCCATGTAAAATCAACAGCAGTAGTGAAGTCCCAAGTGAACTTCATGGAGTTCTAGCATTTCTCCCTGGGGCAGGGTTTAAACTTGTGTTTAGGTTTTTTTTGTAGGGTTGTGTGACAGTGTAAGTGAGGGTAGGGGGTTGGGTATAAAAAAGGGTGTTTGGATTGTGATTATCACTGATAAAAAGGCTTTTTCAAAGCAGAATTCTCTGCCATCCTCTAGTGCCTTCTCCTGCCCCATCCACTCTACTCTGGTTTCCCTTCCCTCCCTGACCTCTCAACCCAGCAACCCTGATCTCATTGTGGCCTTTCCAGCATTTGTTAACCTGGTCCTCTCCCTTTATATGTACAATTAACTTGCTGGCTAATCTCAATGGACCTATCAATTACCACTCCCCACTATCTCATTTAAATTCTTCTCTTACCACCGCACTTCAGAGATCTCTTCTGCCTTTACCAAGTCTTCCATATCACTCCAAACCTGATGCAACAGGTAGTAGGCTCTTCTACTGATCCACCCTAACTCAGGACTGCATGGTTTATTGGGAATGAAGTAGGGACTCAGCTCATCCCACAAACGAGAAAATGCTGGAAGTCTTCAAATGAATGGTGGAACAACAGCTGTAGCAACAGCATGCACAGGCCAACATTAAGAATAAATATGAATTGCAACTAGAAATGACAATGAACAGTCATAGGGCCAGGGGAATAGTGAGAGACTCTAGCCTGGTGGTTATAGCACTGAGGATATGGAGGAACCAAATTCAAGTCCTTGCTCCAACTACTACTTATTTATAAAAAGTGGAAGAGCTTCAACAGGAGAGTGAGAAAGTTGCACCCCAGAATAGTCCATAGTCCAGTGGCTATGGTGGTGTTCTGTTGAACTTGAGTCTCCCACACAAGTCCTTTCTGCACATTGAGCAGCGTGGATTCTCCCACATCCCAGGTGAGCGCCCTAACCACTGGGTTAAATGTTATAAGGAAGGCTGCCTACTATCTTCACATCACCCCAGACCCCATACCTGTTTTTGTGAATTTAGTCCTCCACTTTTGTCAAAGTGCACAACATTTACATGACATTTTTTGAAGTAGCTCAAGACAATGTTTTCTTTCAGCATTTCCAGAATCATAGACTCATAAAAGTGTAGGACAGGAAGTGATGTCAATAGGTCATCTAGTCCAGTCCCCTGAACTAAAAGGCAGGACTATATAATAACTAGACCATTCTTGACAGGTTTGTCTAACCTGTTCATAAAAACCTCCAATGACAGAGATTTTGCAACTTCCCTAGGCAATTTGTTCTAGTGCTTAACTATCCTGACAGTTAAGAAGTTTTTCCTAATGTCCACCCTAAGCCTCCATTGCTGCAACTTAAGCCCATTGCTTCTTGTCCTAGCCTCAGAGGTTAAGGAGAACATTTTTTCCACTTTCCTTCTTGTAACAACCTTTTATGTACTTGAAAGCTGTTATGTGCCCCCTCCCTTCCACCGAGTCTTCTTTTTTTCAGACTAAATGTTTAGATTTTTCCCTCATAGGTCATGCTTTCTAGACCTTTAATAATTTTTTTAGCTCACCTCTGGACTTTCTACAATTTGTCCACATCTTTCATGAAATGTGACAGCCAGAACTGGACACAATACTCCAGTTTAGGCCTTACCAGTGTGGAGTAGAGTGGAAGAATTACTTCTCGTGTTTTGCTTATGATACTCATGCTAATTCATCTCAAAATGATGTTCGTTTTTTTTTTACAACAGTATTACGCTGTTGTCTCATATTTAGCTTGTGATAACTATAACCCCCAGATCCCTTTCCACAGTACTCCTTCCTAGGCAGTCATTTCCCATTTTGTGTGTGCGCACGCTATTGACTGTTCCTTCGTAAGCAGAGTACTTTGCATTTGTCCTTACTGAATTTCATCCTACACTTCAGACTGATTCTCCAGATCATTTTGAATTTTAATCCTGTCCTCCAAACCACTTGCAACCCCTCCTAGCTTTGTATCATCTGTAAACTTTATACAGTAGAACCTCAGAGTTACAAACACCAGAGTTATGAATTGACTAGTCCACCACACACCTCATTTGGAACCAGCAGTACACAATCAGGCAGCAGCAGAGACAAAAAACCAACAAACCAAAAAACAAAGCTATTACAATACAGTACTGTGTTAAATGTAAACTACTAAAAAAAAAGGGAAAGCAGCATTTTTCTGCATAGTAAAGTTTCAAAACTGTATTAAGTCAATGTTAAATTGTAAACTTTTGAAAGAACCATCATATACTTTTGTTCAGAGTTACGAAGAGACTCTATTGCTGAGGCATTTGCAACTTTGGGAGTCTACTCTACTCTCTCTGCCATTATCTAAATCATTTATGAAGATATTGAACAGAACCGGACTCAGGACTGATTCCTGCAGGACCCCACTCGTTATGCCCTTCCAGCTTGACAGTGAACCACTGATTACTCCTAGAGAAGAGTTGTTTTCCAACCAATTATGCACCCATCTTATAGTAGCTCCACCTAGGCTATATTTCCCTCATTTGTTTATGAGCTCATGTAAGACCTATCTTGAATGTTGTAAGGCTTTTTGATACTACCACATCTACTGCTTCTCCTCTATCCACAAGGCTTGTACCATGTCAGAAGAAAGCTATTAGGTTTGTTTGACATGATTTTGTTTTTGAGAAATCCATGTTGACAGTTACTTATCACATTATATTCTAGGTGTTTGCAAATTGATTGCCTGATTATTTGTGCCATTATCTTTCTAGGTACTGAAGTTAAAATGATTTATCTGTAATTCCCCAGGTTGTCCTTATTCCCCTTTTAATAGATCAGCATTATCTTTGCCCTCTTGCAGTCCTCTGGAATCTCTCCCATCTCCCATGAGTTTTCAAAAGATAATTGTTAATGGCTCATATCTCTTTAGTCACCTCCTCAAGCTGGGATGTATTTCATTTGGTCCTACTGACTTGAAGACATCTAACTTGGTTAAGTACATTTTAACTTGTTCTTTCCTTATTTTAGCCTCAGATTCTACCTTATTTTCACTGGCATTCACTATATTAGACATCTGATTGTTTTTGCCAAACAAAAAAGGCATTTAGCAGTTCCATATTTTCTGTGATTCTTTCCCCCACCCATTGAGTAATGGGTCTATCCTATCCTGGGTCTTCCTCTTGCTTCTAATGTATTTGTAGAACACTTTTTGTTACCCTTTATGTCTAGCTAGTATAATCTCATTTTGTGCCTTGGTCTTTCCAATTTTCTTCCCTACATGCTTGTGAAGGGACAAAATTAGAAAATTAAACAAAACTAAAATCAAAATATTCTATTTGGCAAACGTGACAAATAGACTTGGGTTGACCAAAACCACATATTTTGGCAAATGAACCATTCACCATTTTTTTTTTTTTTGGCCAGCTCTAGCAGTAATGCTTTGTTGACATACCCTGTCAGCAGATGCTAGAACCTCACATAAAACTGATGAAGTTCTACTGACTCATTCATACTACCTCTGATATAAGGTTGATAGGAATGGCTCTCTAGAAAAAGGGAGCTAGCTCTGTTGAGACAGAGGGAGTCCCAAAAGGTCCACACTAGGAATAGCTAAATTCTTGTAGGAACCTCAGGCTGCGATTTATATTGTTGTTTTTGAATTACTGATAAATAAAAGTCTCAAGGAGGCTATACTAACTCACTAACTTAAATACTAACTCAGGATCTGGTTTCTTTAGTAAAAAGAGGGTAAGGTCTCAATTTTTTCATACCCGGTGAGCTGTAACTGGAACTAAAAATTGATGAGAGACTCCTGTATGGTAGTGTTGAACACAAACAACAACAAACCAACTACTCATCCTCTCTCTTGCAAGACTCCCCAAAATGGTAAGAATTACACTGGGACTTGAGCCAGGAAGGGGATCCCTGATAGCCTTCAGATACCTAGTAGTGTGCAGCTGATATTTTGTAAGTCTCATTTTGGGTCTAAGCAGGTCAAGCAATTGCTGCTCAACCAGTTGAACTTTTCATAATGCATGTGACCTGATGCTTCCCTGGGTCAGACACACTGCAGAATCCATGGCATGCATTTGACCTGCAAAAGGAAACTCCAAAGCATGAACATTTTAATAACGCTAGTCAGCCAGAGGCAAACTGCCTGTCCTTCAGATACCTCAACATAAATGAAGGATGCCTCTTTGTGGGTATGGGTAGAAAATTTGTACTTGTAAAGTGCCTGCCATATGAGGCTCTCAAAGTGGTCTAAGATGGGTAAGCATTGTTATCCCTCTATTACAAGAAGGGGAAATATAGCCCAGAGAGGCCCAGTGTCACAGCACATGTAGACTTTTTGGTCCTGACTCAGTCTCCCAGCTATCACCAGACCACACTGCCTCTTTTGGTTGGTTTGATTGTAACATGAGAGGAGTATGGAAAGATTGGAGTTAGGTTGGTTTTGTGCTCGGGCATGAGGTTCTAGCTTGTTTTTTCTCCCTCCAAAATATCTAACCCACAGTAATTAATATATATCTAAGACTGATAGTGCACTGGTAGTTTTGATGCTGAGCAAAATACCAAAAGGTAGGAGGCAGTGGCAGATGTAGCTACTCAATTCAATGATTGTCCCATTGAATTAGTTACACTAAACTGCATTATAATTACAGTATGAAAAAAATGTAACAGCATGGCGTGACATCACACTCCATGATTTTATGAAAATATGCTAATGAATGTGACTATAATGTAACTGTACTATGCTTCATGAAAAAGGTCTCTTGTAAGGTATCATTACAAAGCTGATAATCTATTGAATGTGTTCGTCCTATCTGTATGAATGTATCATTCTTGTACCTGAAACTAGAAATATGAAATATAACTCTGAGGGCCTATTGTAATTATGCGAAGTGCACCATTAATGGTGGTTTGGAATCTTTTTCTTTTATTGGGTGTTGGTTTTCATAACCATTCATCCCCAGGACGAGTGGGATTGGTGGTGATACTGGGAGACTGGAGTGCCTAAGGAAATTGCTTGTGTGACTTGTGGTTAGCCAGTGGGGTGAAACTGAAGTCCTTTTTATCTGGCTGGTTTGGTTTGCCTTAGGGGTGGAAAACCCCCAGCCTTGGGCTGTGACTGCCCTGTTTGAGCAATTGGTCATGAATTGGCACTCTCAGTTGGGTCCCGCCAGAACCGCCTCATCACAGAAGTATAATAAATAAAAACAACAAGGAATACAGTTTTATATTTTTCTAATTTTAGGATGAGTAGTAAAGAATGCCTGTGGAGAAAACAGTGGCTCTAAGCTTCATTTTACTTTAACTTTTGATTAAAGGAGGCATTTAGTGTAAAACCCTTTCATTGTATTCTCATACAGCAGTACACTTTGTTATTTTCCATTTGACTGATACTGAAGCCCATATTCCTTTTTAGTCCTTGTGTTCTCAAAGTAGGTCAGAATGCATGTGTCACATTATAAATGTTTCAGGAACCGTGCTTTCTGACCTAAATGGCTTACAGTTCTTGATTTGGAGATAATCAGTTGGATGGACTCAATGGACCTCTATCTTTTACTAGGCTTTTATCTGAATTATAAGAGAAGTAAAGTACACAACAAGTTTAAATGAAGCAATAGGCCAACTGTTATTGACACAAAACAAAGGTAGTGAGTCATTAAAGGACAGCAGTCAGAAATACCTGTGCAGATACTTAGAGGCTGGTAGGTAGGACAAGCACCTTACAGATGATGCCTTTATCCTCCCATTTCCCCTGTGAGGTACAGTAGTATTAACCTACTTGACAGAAAAAATTCAGACACTGAGATATTAAGTAATTTGCCCAATGTCAAGCAGGAGGTCTGTGGAAGAGAGTCAGGAATTGAATTTAGGTCTAAGTCCCAATCCAGTGTTTTAACCAAGGTCAACCTTCTTTACCACCCAAGGGAACTTATCCTTTATTCATTAGATACATAAAATGGACTCCATAAAAGTAAATTTAAAAAAAACCACCAAATCAAGCAAATTAAGTGTACATCTAGATTGCCTGCCCACCAGACCCAGAAATAACTAATTTTGCCAGTCAGGGACTGGAACAATTTTGGAGTGCTCCATGACATGCTACTTTTTAAATGCTTACACTTTGACCAGGTTGGATTTTTCCCTATAAGGGAAGGCAATTTTTAATAGTGTCAATAGGAATTCTTTGGGAAATGGTCACCAGTCCCTACTGTCTGTAAGCCTCAGAGTCCTCTATGGTCACTAGAGTCTAATGATGAAAATTAACCATCATTAGTTCAAATTCAGTCTAAATCAAATAATGACTAAACATTGTGACTGACTGAAGCCACTCGTCAGTGGCCTGTGTTGTTTTGTTTCAATTCTTATTTCATTAAATTGGCACCAATCTGCATCCTGGCTGACAGCTGCAACTGAGAGACCAAGGAATCTAAGAGTAACCTTACTCCCACTCCTAGAGATGGTCCCTCCAGAACAAAGTGGAGGCACGTTAATGTCACCATGTGAAGAAGCTTGCCATGCTTTTGTCCACTGGAAAGGAATGTGAGCAGATAGTGGATTTAGTGTTGGGGGATATGTGGTTGTATACATTGGAGTCAAAGTTACCTGACCTAGATGAAAAGAGAAGCTTTTCTAGCTCACTTTATGTACCTTGCACAAAGTGTTGTGAGAATTTTTATATAGTCCTTTGAACATAGCAGAAAATATTGTTATTCCTGCCTAATCAAGATTCAGCTGTACATGCAATGAGTCATGGAAGGCCACAGAGGTAGAATGGCCACTAATCAGTTTCTACCTTATTATTCATCATATCCAAAAGAAATCAAGAAGTTTTCAAACCCTCTCTTAGGCTAGTTTCTGTAATAATTTCTCTTTGTTAAAGGAGGTTCTTTGAATGGTCAGTGGCTGTCCATCAGATTATACTGAGGATTTAACTATTTCTAAAAAGTATAAGCTATACTGTATTAGCAGTTATTAAAACCTAGATAAATCCAGAATTCATGTTTCCATATTTTAACCCCCTTGAGTGCCACATACCTATTCATATGGGCCATATCTTAGCAATTATCCCATTTTCACTAAATTCATAGATTTACAATACTATCTGACTAAATATTACAAAATATAAAATACTCAGACATATATGAATAAGGCTAGCAATTCTTATACTTCATGGCAAACTAACTAGCAAGCATCTGGAAAAAAAAAGTCATCTTATGATATAGTTCTGTACTACTAGGTACATTTTGTAGATTAGAGAGCTTCATCTGCAGTACACAAGATCTGTCCCTGTAGGAGACAGACTATTGGGCTAGATGTGCCATCAGGTTGTTCTAATATAGCAATTCCTCTATTTCCATAGAATGATATTATCTGCACCTCTTTACTAGATGTTTGCTGCACATCCCGGACACTCCATGGACTAATTATTAAAACCAACTTTTAATTTTCCAGTGTTTATTCTTCTCATTTTAGGTCAATAGCTGAATGTCAAGTTTGACTTTGCAATATGCATCTTGCTAATTTTTTCTCATTTGATATCAGTATTTTAGTAACACACCCCTTTGGGGCTTAATTGCCTCTGCAACAGTCTGTGCTGAATGTCTGAAATGAATGAAACCACTGCTAATTATACAGATTTCTTAAGCACCAACACTGATCTTTTCTGATATTTGCAGTAAGTACAAGGCACAATGTAATGAACCACTAATGAATGTGCAGTCACAGAAGGTCAGAGCCATCACTTCACATATACCATATATCCTAAATATGGAGAGAGATGATTACTATTAGCTAGTAAGCATGTTTCCTAGAGGGCAGGAGCTTCTAATAGGAAAAATTAATTTGCATGGTCAGACTAACAGATCAATAAATTACCAAAAAACAGGACAGAGTAGATGCAGAACAAGATGGAACAGATTTACTGTCATTTTTGTCTTTCTAATTTTTTACCATGACATTTGCTGCAGTGGTGGGCAGAGATGGGCTGAAGCAGAACTGTCAGCATTCAGAGGCACTGAATGTTGATGAAGTTTGGATCCAGATCCAAGTTGGATAGCTTGGCCTAATCTCTAGTTCTGAGAAAGTGTCAGATCAGGGCAATGCTAACATTCCAAACCATCAGCAACTCCAATAGAATAGTTGTCTCCAGCTAACCCATACTGACATTCTCGTTTGCATTAAGGCTACATCTCTATTAATTACACATCTCATTAATTGCACTCCTTCCTCCCACACAGCTCTTTTACGAAAGAAATGAGCTTCCCTACTATTGACAGTTATGTCAGCACTAGGACAATCCTCCAAGTTTAGTTATTCAGGTGGAGATTTTCAAAGGAATCTAAAGGAGTTAGGAGCTCAGCTCCCACTGAAATGCAACACAAATTGGTGCCTAACTCCCTTAGGATCTTTTGAAAACTCTAGCTGTACTTGCCTAACAGCAGAATTTTTAAGATTAAGTTCAACCAGTTCATTTACCTAGCAAACAAAGCCACCAGAATGGAGTATAAATCATTTTCTATCCTCTACTACTCATGTTGCAATACACAATGTCTTGATTTGACTAATGTTTAGACACAAACCCTATTAAAATAGAATGGGACACCCAATGTGACCCCAAAGAGGGCAAAAGCTGAGCAAATAACCACTGGAGAAGTTTGAGGGGTAACCATTGACATTAGCGCATAGCTACGGGCACATTCTGGACTGCAATCCCTCAAACTGCTTTAACAAACATCTATGAAGAAATTCAACTCTACACAAATGTGTAAGTCAGTTAAATGCAGCCAAAGATTTACCTAATATTGTGACAAATAATCACCTAAGAGAGAGATTAGAGGAAAACAGCTACTCTCTCTATTTTAATTTCAATTTATTAACATTGTGCATTTGACAGCACTTTGTGTATATAGTCAGTTTCATTATTGCCCTTCTACAGTCAGTCTCCCCAGTTTATTTGTCTGGGTGTCACACAGAGGAGAAATTTTTTAAATAGAAGACTGTAAAGTTGGCAGGAGGTGCTGCTATAGGATTGGAACGTACTATTATCTGAGCCCCGTGGCCTTCTCTAGTCTGTCCCAGTAGGTTGGAGGCGCTCATAGGGGGCAAACTATAAAAATCTCCAGATTTTCAGAGCTCCTTCTTCAGAACAGCCAGCACCAGTTACAATCAAGGGCACTACAGATTCCTCCACCCATGTCCTTCACTAGAATTAGGAGGATCTAACCAGGATACTGGGCTCAGTGGCTTGCCTGCCCCATAACATGAGGACTTCAGTACCCAGTGCTGTTAATTCTGTACTGTTCAAAAGTGCAGAAATAAATGTATTGAATGTGCTTCTCTGTCCATGACCAGCTCTCCTTGCACTGCATAAGTAAAAGGACCCAGAGAACCTCAGCTCAGGCACTACTACAGCACCATCTAGTGTCCCAGAGTGGAGCAAGATCACAATCTGTGTAGTGAATGATCTGCCCACATTTTAAAACTTTACTGGTTAAGAGGCAACACCTGCAAGATCACCACTCTTCTTTTTAAATGCTTTCATATCAGTTGAAAAATATACTTTCAAAACTACAACCAAAAGCTACCTTATTGTTTCTGATTTATAGACAAGGTTTATAATGAAAACAGTGACAAAACATTAAAAATAGCAGCACTGACAGGCATCAGCACATAGTCATATTGTTACCAAAAGGTACAATGTGCTTATTCATCAGTTGTTGCTATGTGCAATGTAGTTGTAGCTATGTTGGTCCCAGGATATTAGAATCAATGTGGATAAGATAATATCTTTTATTGGATCGACTTCTGTTGATGAGAGACACAGCAATTGGGCTAAACAGTGTGTTCCCACAGCATTTTGCTCTGAAAAACTGTGTGGCTCGAAAGCTTGTCTCTCTCACCAGCAGAAATTGGTCCAATAAAAAGATATCAGTGACCCCCCTTGCCTCTCTAACAATTACTACAGGTATTTTTATTACAGTTTATCCGTTTATTTAAAATTAGACATTGGCTTGAAGCTTGGGGACCATTCCTAGACAGTTTTAGGGTGAGATTTTCAGAGGCCTTAAGGGAGCACACTTTCACTATAAATTGGGCACCTAATTCACACTCTTTTGGGATACCATGCCTAAGAAAACAATTAAGGGTGGCCAATCTAGAGTCAATAGACCTATAACAATTTACACAAGCTGAGGATGTGTCTTGCTAGTTTTTCATACCAATAATTGCAGAAGAATCTACTGATAAAAATACATTTGACTGATAACTCGTCCAAAACATTGTTAGAAGTCTCCTTGTGGGTCAATTTTAAACAGAAATAAGCTAATGAATTTAACAGATTTACAAAAAAAATCTAAGATTTAAAAACAGTGAGGCTTTTAGCAGTCCCAGATGACATTCTTATTAAATAGGGAAAAAGTGGTCTAGACAAAAAATTACTGTAAGGTCAGCACACAATCAGATGAAAAAAATTATACTCAGAGAAGTTACCAGTGGTTTGCTGTCAAGTGGGTAGGATGTATTTAGTGGGGTTCCACAGAGGTCTCTATCCTGGGTGCAGTGTAATTCAATATTTTCATGAGTGACTTGGATAATGGAGCAACAGATCCAGACTAACATGGCTACCCCTCTGATAGTTGAATGATGGAGTGGAGAGTATTCTTATAAAGTTTGTGGATGACATCAAGCTAGGAGGGGATGAAAGCATTTTGGAGGATAGGATTAGAATTCAAAATGTCTGTAAATTGGAGAATTGATCTGAAATGAACAAGATGAAATTGAATAAAAACAAGTGCAAAAATACATTTAGGAAGAAAAAACCAAAATGTACTAGTACAAAATGGGAAATAACTGGCTAGCCAGTTATACTGCTTAACAGATCTAGGGATTATAGTGGATCACAAATTGAAATATGAGTCAATGTGATGCAGTTGCAAAAAAAAATTAATACCATTCTGGGGCATACTATGAGTATCCTAAGACAGACACAGGGGGTAGTTATCCCTCTCTATTTGACACAGTAGAGGCCTCAGCTGAAATACTGTATTGTATCTAGTTCTGGGTACCACACTTCAAGATATGAACAAATTGGAGAGAGAGAGAGTCCAGAAGAAAGCAAGGAAAATGATAAAGAGTTTAGAAAACCCGATCTATTAGGAAGGTTAAAAACTGGGCATGTTTAGTATTAGAGAAGACAAGATGGACCTGACAGACTTCAAATATGTTAGAAGACTGTTATAAAGAGAAAAGAACAGGAGTACTTGTGGCACCTTAGAGACTAACATTTATTTCAGCATGAGCTTTCGTGAGCTATAGCTCACTTCTTTGGATGCATAGAATGGAACACACAGACAGGAGATATTTATACATACAGAGAACATGAAAAGGTGGAAGTATGCATACCAACAGGAAGAGTCTAATCAATTGAGATGAGCTATCATCAGCAGGAGAAAAAAAACTTTTGAAGTGATAATTAAGATGACCCATAGAAGGTGTGAGGAGAACTTAACATAGGAAAATAGATTCAATTAGTGTAATGACCCAACCATTCCCAGTCTCTGTTTAGGCCTGAGTTAATTGTGTCTAAGTTGCATATTAATTCAAGTTCAGCAGTCTCTCTTTGGAGTCTGTTTTTGAAGTTTTTTTGTTGCAAAATTGCCACTTTCAAGTCTGTCACTGAGTGGTTAGAGAGGTTGAAGTGTTCTCCCACTGGTTTTTGAATGTTACGATTCCTGATGTCAGATTTGTGTCCATTTATTCTTTTGCGTAGAGACTGTCCAGTTTGGCCAATGTACATTGCAGAGGGGCATTGCTGGCACATGATGGCATATATCACGTTGGTAGATGTGCAGGTGAATGAGCCCCTGATGGCATGGCTGATGTGATTAGGTCCTATGATGGTGTCACTTGAATAGATATATGGACAGAGCTGGCATCGGGCTTTGTTGCAAGGATAGGTTCCTGGGTTAGTGTTTATATTGTATGGTGTGTGGTTGCTGGTGAGTATTTGCTTCAGGTTGGGAGGCTGTCTATAAGCAAGGACTGGCCTGTCTCCTCCTAGAGACAGTGGTTTGAGCATTGGCCTGCTAAACTCAGGGTTGTGAGTTCAATACTTAAGGGGGGCACTTAGGGATCTGGGGCAAAAATCAGTACTTGGTCCTGCTAGTGAAGGCAGAGGGCTGGACTCAATGACCTTTTTGGGGTCCCTTCCAGTTCTATGAGATAGGCAGGCAGGAGAAAAGGTGAGAGGGAATAACAGAAAGCAGCAGGAGCTTCAGGGAGAGAGAGGAGCAGCAGCCTCCTATGTACCTCTGTAGCACCCCCAGAAGCCTGGACTGATTAACACCAGCTTCTCAGGGAGCTTCCTGTTTCCTGCTGCTTCCCTGAACCCATTTGAGAGAACAGGCAGTAAACTGAAGTAGTAGGAGCCAGTTAGGCCCTTAAGACGCTGATATCTTTCCTCATTGCTACCAGCCTGCTTATTTGTCCCCTTCAACTGAGTGTTGAGAGCCACTATAGCTGGCACAGAACAGCAGTCATGAGTGAAAGAAGAAAACACCCCTCTGGGGCAGCATTCAGAAAAAGCAAGCAAGCAAAGGAAGGCGCTCTCCTGAGATACATAGATACAGATGTTCACGGTGAGCCTTCCAGCCCCAGCGAGGATGTGAGTGGTGAGGAGATGCCTGATCTTCCAGTTAGAGTGCAGGTGACCTGGCAGCTACTGCAGCATCATATCTCCATCTCAAATGGATGTAACTATGCACATTCCTGAAGAAAAGTGTAGATCAGAGAAGAGCATGGCAGAGGAACAAGAAACAGCTGCTGCTGAGTTTAGTTCCTTAAGTCTAGATGATCCAGGACTGTGGAACCACTTGAGCAGTAGCCTGAGGGACTTCCTTGTACTGCATGGGCCACAGCAAGTGATAAACTTCATGTTCCCCAAAGACAATGAAAATAGAAGTTTCCATCCAACACATTACTGGCATTAAATCCTCAATGGTGACAAAGTGGAGAGGTCATGGCGTATGTACTCAGAAACCCAGAATGCTGCATACTGTTTTTGTTGCAACTCTTCCGGTCTAATGTTCCAGCTACACTGGGTTCCACAGGAACAAAGGACTGGAAAAATCTGGCTAGAAATCTGGCATGCCATGAGAAGGCAGCAAATCACCAGAGAGCATTCCATAGGTGGAAAGAGCTTGAGAGGAGACTAAGGTTAAAGGCCACCATAGATGATCAGCATCAAGAGAAGATTGCATTGGAGTCTCTTTACTGGCAAAATGTTCTGAAAAGGCTCATTGCCATTGTGAGAATGCTTGCTACCCAAAACCTAGCACTACGTGGCACTTCAGATCAGCTGTATGTGCCAAACAATGCAAACTTCCTTACAATTGTGGAGCTGATGGCAGTGTTTGATGCTGTACTCCAGGAGCATCTAAGAGGAGTCACCACCCAAGAAATGTACACACACTACTACCTTGGCAAAACAATTCAAAATGAGATCACACAGTTACTGGCAACAAAATTCAAACAGAAGATTGTGGCAGATCTGAAGTCAGCAAGATATTACTCTGTTATTCTGGACTACACACCTGACATCAGCCATACAGAACAAATGACTTTAAATGGTGTGTTTTGTAACAAAACCTAGTGAAAATGTCCCTGCAATAGTGACTGTCAGAGCATTTTCTAGAATGTATTGACATTGATGATACTACAGGAGCTGGTATGACAAATGTGCTTCTTAAAAAGCTGGAAGATATGGGAATTGCAATAGCTGACATGAGAGGTCAGGGCTACGATAATGGTGCCAACATGAGAGGAAAGAACAGATGAGTGCAGACACGGATCCAAGAGTTAAACCCTTGAGCTTTTTTTCCCATGCAGTTCTCATTCATTGAGCTTGGTGGTCAGTGATGCAGCATCAGTTTCTAGTGAGGCTGCTGAATTTTTTAATGTAATTCAAAGCATCTATGTATTTTTCTCTACATCAACTCATCGATGGCAAATTTTGAAGCAACATCTGAGAACATTCTCTCTGACACTGAAACCACTGAGTGCCACATGATGAAGGTCAAGTGGCGGCGATGAAGCCGAGTGGAGGCTTATCAAACACCAAATTAGGAAGATAGATGATGCCATAGTTGCCACTATGGAGGATAATGCTTGACAGGAACTGTTCGTGGGAGAACAGTGGCAGAGGGAAATGGAATCACCAGAAACATACATAACTTCAAATTTCTGTTTGGCTTAGTATGGTGGCATGATATACTGTTTGAAATAAATGTTGTAAGCAAGAGACTCCAAGGTGTTGACCTTGATATATCTGGAGCAATGGAACAACTGGACAAAGCAAAGTCATAGCTACAGTCTTATCAGTCAGATGAGGGATTTCAAAACATTCTGAGGAGCGCACAGAAGTTGTCAGAGGAACTTCACACTGAAGCTATTTTCCCACCTATTCAAGAATACAAGAGTCACCGAAGAAGACATTTTGATTACAAGGCATGGGATAATCACATAAGAGATCCCAAACAATAATTCAAAGTTGAATTCTTTAACCAGGTGCTAGATTGTGCAATACAGTCAGTTCAATGTTTCATGCAACTCAAGGAACACAGCAGTATATTTTGGATGTTTAAGATATTCCAAAACTCCTTACTATACCTGAAGACCTACACCAGCAAAGCAGGGCACTAGAGACAGTGTTGACACATGATGACATGCGTGATATTGATGCAAGTGATTTAGATGATGAACAGAAAGCCCTTTCAAGATACATTTCAGCAGGATCAACTCCAAAGCCTGTTCTGGAATATATGTGCACAAATTAGATGACCACCCTCTTTCCAAATGCCTTTGTTGCTCTGTGCATACTTCTAACACTTCCTATAACAGTTGCCAGTGGAGAACACAGCTTCTTCAAGCTGAACTTAATAAAAACACATCTACACTCCACAATGACACAGGAGAGGCTGGTTGGCCTTGCAACCATTTCAATAGAGCACGAGCTGGCCCAGACTATGGACATTCAGGAAGCAGTTCAGATCTTTGCAACCAAGAAGGCACAGAAAGCACCATTTTGATTATTCAAAAACATAAAAAATGCCAGTGTTTACTATGAAGACAAAAGTTACATTTGCTGTTTAGGGGTTTGAAAGTTAAGTGTTACTTAAAATTTTTGAACAAGGCATTTTAAGTTGTTAGTTCTCCTTTATTGGGGTAGGTAGTGAGCAGTACCATGAGAGTAGTAGAACAGGAAGAAGGCAGAATTGAGACCTTTCAAAGTTTTGGCCCAAGCGAGGGGGGTATGGGGGCGTCATTTGAGCTCCCCACCTCAGGTGCCAAAATGTTGTGAGCTGGCCCTGGGTACTGTAGTCACTATTCAAAGTCAATAGGCTTTCCCCTCCCTACCTGTTGAGGGGCCTGACCAAAAGTCCTTGGCATTCATCAGCAGCAGTGGGCTCTGGATGAAACTTTTGGGCAGAATACTCTGGCTTTATGTGAGTGGAGCAAATTTCACAGACAGACAGACAGACAGCTAGCTCCCAAAGGGGCTCCATCGGGATTGGGGCCCTATTACGAAAGGTACTGTATGAACAGCAAGGAACAGACAGATTTCCTATCTTCCATTTCAGAGCCCTTTCCACTGGACCATACTGTGTTTTGGGGTGTTTTTTGGGGGGGCAGGAAGGGGGAGTAGCTGCAGGGGAGGGGTTGTGTTTTTGCTTACTGGTAGTCTTTAGACACTAAAATTCAATGTTAACATTAACAAAAATGCCAGCTGTCTCAGGAGCAGGCATCTATAAGATTCATACAATAAACTTTCCAGGCTACTACATGACTGTGATTATTGGTATTGAGCTTTTGCGATGAGCTAATGTTTCAATACTGGTATTATCTGGACAATACTCAGACTCCTCAACAAGTTCAATAGCGTATTCAATTGTCCTCTCTCCATTTGTCTTGACTCAGTACTTATTATTCGCCTTACATAATGGACTGCAATTTATTTCTAGTTTTCCCCAACTATTGAGAAATACAATACAGTGTTTGATAAGCAACAAAAAAACGCAACACTTTCTTACCCAAGGGGAAGTTTTGTTATTGTTTTTTTTTTCAGGTGGAAAACAGTTTTGCAAAAAAATACTTGCAAATTCTAGCTTGTACAATTCTCTACAAAAAATATGGTCTGGCTTATTCTTTCTTGTGTAGATCACATAAACCAGAGTTTTTAAAAGCCCAGGAGCGTAGCCTCAACCTCCAAAACAACATAAGTCTCATATCTTCCCAAACAGCTGTGGATCGGGGGGAGGGGTGTCGGGAGCATGTATATAAGTGTTTAAGCTTTTGGAATACATTTTGTAAAACAAACCGGTTAAAGAATCATCTTTCCTTGTGCGTCATCTTTTAATATATTGTCCTTAGGCCCTGATCCTGCAAGCTGGCAGAACCCTGAAGCTAATTGAGTTCCACACAGGTTCAGAGATCTGCCTATGCTGAACCGTTTGCAGAAGCAGTGTCTTAGCCTGTAAGCACTTCAAGGCTAATACCATGGATTTCCTGTTTGTTCAGCGTTAGCACAATTAGAGTACCACTTTTGGGTACATAACAGTATGTACATCATTCATTACATTTACCCATTTAAACCTTGTTGAATACTCTGCTGATGTCTCATAACATCATTTTGCTAGGAGAAACAATAAGGAGTCCTTGTGGCACCTTAGAGACTAACATTTATTTGGGCATAAAACCCACTTATACGGTTTCTGTATTTTTCCACTCCATGCATCTGATGAAGTGGGTTTTAGCCCACAGAACCTTATGCCCAAATAAATGTGTTAGTCTCTAAGGTGCCACAAGGACTCCTCATTGTTTTTGCCGATACAGACTAACATGGCTACCACTCTGAAACCTGTCACTTTGCTAGGAGAAATGTTGAAATGAATTCCTCCTACATCTTTACAGTAAAAAAAAAAAAAAACAACAAATTTTCCCACTGCTACATTAGTTCATTGCAATGGCAATTTGTTGTTGAAAAGTACAATTTTAATGATTGTCCTGAGAGTTGAAAACTGCCTTTCCCACTGCTAAACAGACACTGTAACTTAAAAATGTTGTTCTGTTATTTACTGCTGAAAAGAATCTATTAACAATTACATACCACACATGACATCTGGATAAACAGTTTTCTGCATTTGAAAGTATCTGTTGCCAGTAAACTGACCAAAATCCACAATTTTTTCTTTTAAATAGGACATAGCATACCATCCCATTTGTGACTGAATAATTTTCTTATTTTTATTGGGAAGACTGACCTAGAACTAATATTTGCATATCATACCATACATTTATTACAGTTCATAGGGATACCATGAGACAGCTTTGTATAAATACTATAAACTTGCACACCACCATGAGTTTACAAAATACCCTGTAGTCAGAAGCCTATTCTATAATGTAGATTATCTGTTATTGGGTTAAAACATATGGGAGGCATCTTGAGCAGAGAGAATGTTCATGAGGATTGTTGTGATAATTAGGCCTAATTGTGAGTTAAACTACAAAAAGTGAGTGTATGTTCATAAGATGTCAAAATAACCTATAACAAGTGTTGATAGAAAAAGGTAAGAGAAGGAGACAAACTGAATTAATTCAAACAAAGACCTGCTGATATAACTCAAGGACTGTGACAAAATTATGTTTTGTAAACAAGAGGAATGTGGAACCAGTAATCAGCAAACCAAAATCTGTGTGTTAGAAACTAGGCCAGATTGGTGGACAAAATAATAAGGGAATAGGCTATTCTGCCAACCACTCCCATTTGGGGCCCTTAAAGAAAAAATTCAGGAGTGAAATTGGCTTCTGGTACAAGCTTCACCATCATGGCTGCCATGACCACCTTCTCCCAGGAGCCCAGACTTTCTTGACCCTGATCTTCAGCAGCGTTCTGACCAGACCGGGCCAGAGAGAGGGACAAAGATAACATCACCACCTCTACCAGCTCCAGCTGAATCCCAACCACCAGCTGGGATGAAACAGCTCCAGCCTATCTCAAGAAACTTCTCTTTCCCCCTAAAGGACAGGTATTACCATCTCTGATACCACCTAAAAGACTGTCAAACAAGGGTATTTTTCATTTTAACATCTGTTGTTCCCTTTCCTGATAGCTGGAGAGGTTTTTTAGAAGGAAAGACTTAGTAATTTTACATTTCAAATGCCTTAACTTTTTCCTTCTTTTCTGTACCTCTAATAAAAAGTTAACATGTTTTTAATGGTGTGATTTTTAATGGTGTGGTTGCCATATCTTCTTTGGGACTATCCCAGAGAAGGTATTACTGAGATGAGATATGCATCTTCTAGATTTGGAGGTCATGGTGGATGATCAACTGATCATGAGCTCCCAGCGCAACCACGTGGCTAATGGCTAATGTGATCCTTGGATCCATCAACAGGGGAATCTTGAGTAGGATAATTATAATACCTCTGTATTTGGCAATGGTGCGACCACTCCCGGAATAGTGTTCAGTTCTGGTTCCCACAATTCAAGAAGGATGTGGATAAATTAGAGAGGGTTTAGAGAAAAGCAAGAATCATCAGAAAACATGCCTTCTAGTGATAGATTCAAAGAGCTCAATCTATTTAGCTTCAGAAAGAAACGGTTAAGGGGTGACTTGATCACCTGCATAGGGAACAAATATTTGATAACGGGGTCTTTACTCTAGCAGACAAAGGTGTTATGTGATTCAATGGCTGGAGACTGAACCTAAACAAATTCACACTGGATATGGTGTATATTTTTAGCAGCGAGGGTAATTAACTATTGAAACAATTTATCAAGGGTTGTGGTGAATTCATTGTTGGCAAGTTTTAAATCAAATTTGAATATTTTTCTAAAAGATATGCACTAATTAAAAATGAATTATTTTGAGGACATTCTGTCTTTCTAATAGGCATAGACTAAATAATCACAATGGCCCCTTCAGGCCTTAGAATTCATGACAAATTTGCAGATGCAGTTGGGCTTGAACAAAACTATTTTTCAGCAAATAAGTTATGTGTCTGAAAATTTTTGCCCAGCTCTAGAGTGCTCCTTTTACCTCATCTACAGTGTCATGGAGGAAGCTGACCTCATTTCTATGCAGAAGGGTGGGAAGCAGATCCTCAGCTTCGGTAAATTGCATCACTCCTCTGAAGTCAATAGAGCAATGGCTGAGGTTCTGCCCAAGAGATCTATACAGCAAAGATACTTCTTGCTTGGATTTTGGGAGGAGGTAGGGAGGTACTGACTTATCTGCCAATATTTTATATTAATCACTTCTCTGCTGCTGAACATTACAGGCCTGTCGTGTAGGAGGCACACACCTATTCTGCTGGTAAGCTTTTTTTTAAAATACCGCCTAACATTTAATTGATTCTCATGGACTGAAGCAACACAACAGTAGCCTTGGCAAAGTAACATGAAAAGGACGATCCTGTAGAAGATTAATTTTGTGGAAGTTACAGTACATGCTGCTTGAGGGGGTTATTGTAGCAACTAAGTGACTAATTTCACTGTTTGAAAGGACACAGATCATTAATTCAAATATAGAAATTAATTTATCTATTAAAGAGAATTCCTAAAGTGAGATGAGCCCATTAGATTATCTAATTTGACCTCCTCCATAACACAGGCCATTGGATTTCTCCCAATAAGTTCCTGCGTCAAGCCCATAACTTCTGATTGAGTTTGACTCTTAGAAAGACATCTAATCTTGATTTAAAGGCTTCAGATGATGTAGAGTCCACCACATCCCTTGATAAGTTGCTCCAATGGCAAATAACCTCACTACCAAAACTGTGTGTCCTATTTCTCAATCTTAAAAGGGATGGTTTGAAATGAGACCTTACAATGAGAGATTTAAAGGCGCAGTCTGTTTAGTTTATCAAAGAGAAGATCAAGAGGTGACTATCTTCACAGAGAATATATACCAGGTAGTACAGGTTCTTTTATGGCACCTCTTAGGCAGGAGGTCAGACTAGATGGTCTAATAGCCCCTTCTGGGATTAAAAGTCTAAGAATGTCTAGTTTCAGCTTCTCTGAATGAAAAGTGAACTTATTTTTCTAATTAGTATAAACAGATATGTACTTGCTAAAAGAACCATCTGCTTCTACTTAGAACCAGAGAATTCAGTATTGCTTATGAGAAAGAGTTACTAATCCATAAATTTGGAAGCAGTCTGAACAATATTCTTCAGTATATACAGTATTCCTAGATCCTACAATGGATGTTCTGTTTCTTTGTAGACCTTGGGCCAGAACCAAATTTGAGAGCAATGTGCAGGGTCAGCACCAGTAGAACAGCCTGCTTGTTTTCTCAGTTTCCAGAACTGCATAGGATAGACAGACTTCCCTCCACAAAGATTTAGAACCTTTTCATTCAAAAATTCCTAAATTATGTGGACCCTTATTTGCTTGGAACTGGACTGAGGTCACAAAAGTCATTCACAATGTCCACACTGTCAGTTTTCCTGTATGCATAAAAGAATCAATTCCAAGAAACGTAATTAGTGCACAAGAACAATATTGAGTGAAGATTTTGAAGCTACTTTCATTATATATTTCAGTTTATGTAGCACACACTTTGGTTCAAAAGTATGTGAACATACAATTCTAGGTAGGGTAAAATAAAATGTTATGAATTTCTCAGTTATTTAAATATAGGTTCCAAGTCTCAGGAAAGAGAACATCTTTTCATATTCTTTGCCGAGTATCATGCAATTAACACTCAATGATGCACATATATGTCCCTTGGCTG
This sequence comes from Mauremys reevesii, assembly GCF_016161935.1. NCBI lineage: Eukaryota > Metazoa > Chordata > Testudines > Geoemydidae > Mauremys > Mauremys reevesii. The sequence goes on along the minus strand of NC_052627.1, from coordinate 81,211,340 downwards.
CCTACACATATGACCATCAGTTAGGATGGCAGGATGCAAGTTCCCAATATTGGACCTTTGCATCAAGTGTCAAGCAGTGATTAATTAAGATAGGTAGTCTAGATAACACCTCAAATCTCTCCTTTGTAGCAGCCACCTCAGCACTGCATGTCACCATACACTAAGTAACCCATTTAAACTTACATGCCACACATACACAAAAAGCATGATTAGAAGCAGAAATTAGGACAGGGTTCATAAGTAGTTGTAGAGATCAACCACACACAGCAGCCCACAAGCACTTTGTGCCAAGGCAAATGCCATGGCATCCAAAACTACTAAACAAGCCAAGTTAACTACAGAAGAGAAGAGAATCTGTCAGAACCCAAGACATGTTTCTGCATGTGAACCCCTGCCCTGGTGATGGGAGGGATAAATGAAAAATACTGTAAAAATAATTAGGATAATAAATGACACTTTGACAAATGAGGCTGTGTGATTTGAAGATTATTTCTAAGGTACCTATCATCTTGGTATCAATCTTTTCTCAGTAAGACCTTGGCCTAAATATTTAGGCCATGAACCTTCATGTCCACTAATACAACTTGAACACTGTTGGCATAATGCTAAATGTTGTCTATTGCCCCAGTGATAACCATGGCCAGCTGCATTTCCAGCTGCAGGATTGTAGCAAGAGGCTTAAAAGTACCAGAATATGCCCAACTCCCACTGAGGAGCACATTCCTACACAACCAGTGCCAGCATCCAGAGGTTCCCAGTCCTGATCATGCTGAGTAAGAACATCTGAGGCAATGAGAGACCACATTTACTTGACAAATTTTCTGGCTTTTCCACCTCTGTTATTCCTTCAATGGCTGCTAATACCTCATTAATAAAGATTTAAAGGATAGGAATATAATGAATGCCAGTCAACATGGTTTTATGGAAAATAGGTTGTGTCAAACAAACATGTCTTCTGGTCTTTGAAGAGATTGCAGGTTTGGTTGATAAAGCTAACTGTGTATATGTGCAGTAACAGACTTATGTAAGGCATCTGACTTAGTACCATGTGACATTCTACAGTAGAGCCTCACATTTACAAACACCTAGGGAATGGAGGTTATTCATAACGCCAAAATGTTCATAACTCTGAACAAAGCATTATGGCAGTTCTTTCAAAAGTTTACAACAGAATATTGATTTAATACAGCTTTGAAACTTTTCTATGCAGAAGAAAAATGCTGCTTTTAACCACCTTAATTTAAATGAAACAAGCACAGCAACAGTTTCCGTACCTTGTCAAATCTTTAACAAAACCTTTCCCTTTATTTAATAGTTTATATTTAACACAGTACTGTACAGTATATGCTTTTTTGTCACTGATGAGGTGTGTGGTTGACCAGCCAGTTCATAACTCTGAGGTTGTATTGTATTTAACGATTAGCACTGTAGATTAAAAGCTAGATGACAAACCTCAAAAATCATCATCAGTGGGGAATCTATCACATGGGGGGTGAGGGTTCTAGTGTGGATCTACAAGGATCAGTACTAGGTCCAATGTGATTCAATGCTATTAAACATTTTTATTGCTAGTTTGGAAATATAAATCATGGCTGATAAAATTTGAAAATGATCCAAAGACTGGTGGAGAGAGAAATAATCAGAAGGACAGGACAATCATACAGAGCAGTCTAGATCCCAGGGTACACTGGGGCCATTTGCAAGACAGTCACATGCAAAGTTATGTATCTGGGATCAAAGAATGCAAGACATACCTGCAGAATGGGGTATTCTGGAAAGCACTGAGAATGATTTAGTAGTTGTATTTCACAGCATACAAACAGAGGAATTAGATAAACATTGTCCTCTTGCTGGAAGATTGTAACATAACACTATTTCTTAGAATTGAGATCAACACCACAAAAACCTCAAAACAGAGAGAAACAAAGCAGGCTGCTCCTTAAAACAGAGGTACAACTCTCCCCACCTTATTCTGGGCTGTCTTTCTGCCATCTGACTCTGATCACACACTTTCCTGCAGAGCCTCCTAGTCTGCAAGTAGGATCAGGAAGTCTGGCCACCCACTCTTAAAGTAACAGCTTGCAACTCCCAAAAGTCCTCAGTACAACACAAGCAACTCAACACAGGCTCTCAGCGCAAAAGTATGGCAAAAAGGGCTAATGCGATTCTACTCATTATTCCTCCATTTATGCATCCAAGGAAGATGATTTTTACCTCTGTATCAGGAATTGGTGACACAGATACTGGAATATTGCTCATGATTCTGGTGTCCACATTTTAAAAAGGATGTTGAAAAGAAGAAAAATATTCAAGAGCTGGAAAAGATACCTTATAGTGAGAGATTTAAGCTATATAGATTAAACTAACAAAAAGAAGATTGAGAGATGACTTGACAGTGTCTAAGTACCTTCATGGAGATAAAATACTGGGTACTAAAAGGCTATTTAATCTAGCAGAGAAAGGAATAATAAGGACAAATAACTGGAAGCTGAAGCCAAAGTAACTGGAAATAAAGCACAAGTTTTTAACAGTGAGGGGTGATTAACCACTGGAACAGACTACCAAGGAAATGGTAGTCTCCATCTTTCATCTTAAATAAAGACCAGATACCTTCCTGGAAGGTACAATTTAGCTAAACAAGTTACTGAGTGACTGGTGAATTGTAATGACCTGTGATATAGAAGAGGCCAGACAAGATGATTTAATAGCCCCTTGTGACCTTACATTCTATGGGTCTATAAGTACATTGTATATGGGAGTTCAGGGCCTAGTACAGATTCCTACGCCAGTTCTGAATAAATCAGAATAAATGCATTGCTGGGCATTTGTCTTTGCAATACCTGGCATGTGCTTGGGATGCCTCATGGTCCTGCCCCATAACAAATGGGTGGTTCACTTCTATATAGTTCTGTTCATTGAAGAGACTGTATCTTTTCCTCACTTGTGGAGCTGCAAGCTCCTCTCCTTATAGGAGGTGGGTTTTTTGTTTTGTTTCGGATTTTTAAAGAAATGACGCAAGGTGAAATCTTGCAGCTTCCTGTACCTTGTAACATATTTCCATATTTATCTACACAGGAATGTACACTCTGAGCAAGTCCTTTGAGGTTCAATGAAACACATATTGTGAAGACCTCCAATTCCTACAGATCAGCTGATCACACAAAACTATCAACTGAAAAGGTCCATCAAATTGTAAGAAATTAGTTTTTTTTCTGCTGCCAAGCCAAAAAACTTATTTAAGCAATTACATTTCACAGGCTTAAGAGTTAACTCTCTGAACCTCATCATCACACACCTCTTCATTAGCTGATAGGCTCCACTTCTACTTCAAGCAAAAACTCCATTTAAACAGCCTTCCCTTTCTTAAGGAACATTATCTAGCATGTGCATTCTGGCATATGCCCATTAAACAATACACATAATTTCCCCTTTTGTATCCCTCTACACTCCTGAGTTTTGTCCCAAAGCAAAGTCCTGAAATCCTATCAAGAAAAGCCATTTTGGGGATATTTTTGGCCTTACTAAAATATGAAGTACTGGGAATGAGATCTTCTGAAAAACTATTCTAGAGATTTCATTGAATACAGAAATTCAGATATTCTGGGTAATCTGAAACTTGGGAAATCTCTCCCTCTTTTTCCTACACTAATTTGTATCACCCCATTAAATGCATATTGCTTGGATTGTTTGTCTTCCCTCCCTCCCTTCTTCCAGTGTCTATTTGCCTGATCTGTTACACTGACTCTTTAGCTTTTTCCCTTCAGTAGCAGTTCTGGGCCATGTCTAGATATCATAGTAATGAATACAGTATAAAATACTAAATAGAACTTTGCCCTGAAATGCACCTTGTTAACCCCCCACCCATTTATTGGATTTGCATGGTTGTAATTTAGAAGACAATTTGACCCTCTTTTCCTAACTGATGCAGTTTAGTTTTAATGACATTTTCTCCTTTTGTTGGACCTTATCAAGATCCAGGCATTTTACCATCATTCCCTCATAAGGCTGGTCAGAAAATTTCCAACAAAGCATTTTTCTGTCTGAAACTGCTTACTTCTCCAAGGCATATTTCAAATACGTTGCCATTGATGAAAAATTGTTTTCAAGAAAAATTGAAAAGTGTTTAAATAAATATTTTGAAAATAAAAAAAGTTGAGAAAATATTTTTTTAAAAAAAAGAGTCAAATCATTTTTCCAATTTTGAGTGTTAAAATGAAATGTTTCAATTTACCCAACATGCAATTTTATTTTTTCAAATATCAGGAATTGACACATTTTGGTTTCATTCTATTCCAGAATGCAAGAAAACAAAATAAAAAAATCCCACCCCCAAACAAATTCTGTTTCATGCATATCTCCATTACCTCAGGAACTCATTTGCTTTCTATTCACTGGCTTCTCTGAACCCAGCTGTGAAATTTAACTTAGGACTGTCCTCTCATTTACAAATCCACAGCTGAGTCTCCCAACCCCTCCCCCTGCAGAATGCAGCTGTGCTGATCCAGTGTTTTAGGTGCAGACATGCCCTAAGTCAGTGTTTCCTAAACTAGGGACGCCGCTTGTGTAGGGAAAGCCCATGGTGGGCTAGGCCGGTTTGTTTACCTGCCGCAACTGCAGGTTCGGCCGATCCCGGCTCCCACTCGCCAGTGGGAGCCGGGATCGGCCGAACCTGCAGATGAGGCAGGTAAAAAACCCAGCCCAGCCCGCTAGGGGCTTTCCCTACACAAGTGGCATCCCTAGTTTGGGAAACACTGCCCTAAAGTAAAGGTCTTTGGAACAGAAAAAACTTACTTATTACATTTCTCTTAATTTTGTTTCCCCCATGGAAAGAATTCAAGCGTTAGTTTGCCTTTTCACTGAAAGAAAATGGGGTAGAAAGTGTTATTTTTTAAGTGGTTGCACCCACCCCGTACACCTTTCCACCCCTCACCCATGAGCTGGGGCCAGGAGCAGGGCTGCAGCTTGAGGGGGGGGGGCGCGCAGACAGGGGTAAGAGAGCTGAGGCTGGGGCAAGGAGCAGTCTGGGCAGCACTCCCTCCCCACTCCCCACAGGGGGCTGGTCTAGGCCCTGCTGTGCCTCCCAAACATTCCTCTGTGCCGATTGGGGGCCTCTGGGTTAGACATTCCCCAAGCTATTCTGTTTGGAGCTCACCTCACTGGGTCCCATGTGCTCCAAGTCTCCTGGGTCTGAACAGAGTCCAAGCACTGCCCATGGCTGTAATCTCTAAGCACAATTCTTGGGGGTCAGGGGGAGGGAGAGTCAGTCACTGTCTAGCACCTTGTTCTGGGAGCCAAGACCCTGCAGTCCAACTGCCTTGCCCCTGAGGCCAACACTGACCCCAATGATGTCCTTAAGGACATTCTGCTAGACTCACCAGCTGGAAGTAACCCCTCATTGTAAGCTCTAGCTCTAGCACTGCTATAGTTCCACCCCATCTCTTCTTTCAGGTTCTAGTGGTCTGGCCTTGTGACTTTGCTCTCCAGCCAGGTCACACACCCAGTTCCATCTCCAGTTTAAGGGTAACCAAAGTCCAAACCAAATAATGTCCCACAAATCTAAAGCAATAAATAAGATCTTCCACCCCACCTGGGCTTACATACAGTTTCACTATCCAAAGCCCAGAGTGACTAGAACAAGAAATTATCACCCTTTGCAGGCTCTTCACAACCCATCCTACCTGCTTTGAAGAGTCTTTCCTCACTCATTTTGTCGTCTCCCAAAAAGCCTGGGTCCCCCCCGCAGGCTGTTGATCCACAGGGCTTCTTCCCTGAAGTACTTCCCTTTCTCTGCCGCTTCCCGGGCTAAGTCCCTACCCCCATCTGTCTGGCTGAGGTATAGCCTTTGCAGGACCTACCTCAGGGCCTCCATCTCCTCTAGCCATCCTCTTCAGGGCCAGCCAGAGAACATATCCTTCCTTTGCTGGTGCCCTGCCAACTGAGTGCCCTCCTGCAGCTCCATCTCAGCTGAACTCTCTTCAGTCTTTTGGAGAAAATCGCCCAGCTTCTTCTCACCTAATCCTATTGATTTCCCCAAACCATTTAATCCCCAACTGATCAGGGTCAGCTTTGGAGAATGCAAGGGGGAAGCTGATCCATCACAGGGGTAGCTGAGCCCACTACTTTCAAGGAGCTAGCCAGTCTCTGACGCACACCCTCTCCCAGAACTCCAGCTGTATTAGTGCTCTGGCTTTTCAGTTCATGCTAAGGGGAACATGACAGTGAAGCAAACAGATTTTGAACAGCATTCTAAAACAAATTACTCTTTACTTAAATAGCATGAGAAATACACAGAAGTAGGCAGAATAATAAACACATCTCTGCCTCAGTTTTCTCACCACTCTGGAGAGTTTGTTGGGGGTTAAGACAGAAACCAAAGTCCTTTCTTTCCTTCCTGCTCATGGCCTCTGATCCAGAGCATTGAGTCCCTGGTCTTATTTCATCTCTTTCTATCTAAAATAGCTTCTGAGAGGCCCTATGTTTTATAAGCTGCAGTCCACTCTTGTCAGGTGACTCACTTCTCTATCAGCCTCCACAGGTGACCAAAGTACCTCACCAGGTGATCCATTGTTTAGTTACCTCCCCCTAGAGTTGAGTCTTTAAAAACTAGTGTTCCATGGCTGGCAGCCATCTTTTTTGTCCAAAGATGTTCCTTTTGAATAGATCTTTCAGATTAATGACCCTCTTATTAGCCCTGTTACTATCCCTTGAAATTTCAGTCCAACATCATGATAAAAAGAAAACACAGAAGGCAAACAAGCTACACATTCAAAATGGACTTTGCAGTATGATATAAATACATACAAAGAGTTCACAATCTCACATAGAATTAATAAATTCTACATAGATTACTTTCACTTTTTAACCTTTTTAATTAAATTTTCTCCTCCTTTTTTGGTACAAAAGGTGTGGGGAATGAAAAACTAAGTGATATTTCCCCACAATTTCACAAGGAATTTTTTTTTGACAATACTAAAAAAATTGATTTTTTTTGAAAAAAAATGAACAATTTCATTGATTTTTTGAGTGAAAAAATGTGTGTTTGAGGAAACCCTATTTTTCAACAACTACTAAAGCTCTTTTTGTTCAAAAACTTTTGAACTGCTCTAGTATTAACTTCTGTGTTTGTGCTTCAAATGTGGTGGTGTATATGTTTAAAATAATCTCTTATCAAGGAGGCAAACTGGTTTATGTGCTGGGCAGTTGTATGGGGTTATGGGGAGGGGGAATCCTTCACAGATGTTGAGAAGCAACTGCAGAGCTAATCTGTAGAGGCTCTTCAAGGTGGAATAGGCATTCCCTCCCCCCCGCCACGCACACATGCCACACATAGTAGAGTGGGAAAAATGTGTCTTTCTATAAGTTTGTACAGCACCTAGCATAGTAGAGCCCCCATGGGGCCTGTAGATGGTACTGTAATATAAATATTTGATACTGAAATGAGTGTCCCCACCCATGCCTTTTCCCATCTGCCTCTTATGTGTGGTCACATAAGGGAACTCTGTGCTATGAAGGTAGTGCTCATGTACCGCCTATGAACTTGCGCAGCCCTAGTACCAAAGGAGTCTGCAATAATATAGACATATTTGCCTTTTTTTTGCAGCTGCATGACATTGACGACTCATATTCACTTTGTGGTCCACTATAACCCCCAGATCCTTTACAGCAATATTACCATCTAGCCAGCTGTTCTCAATTTTATAGTTGTGCATTTGATTTTTCCTTCCTAAGTGAAGTACTTTGCACTTGTCTTTATTGAATTTCATCTTGTTGAATTCAGATGAATTCTCCAATTTGCCAAGGTCCTTTTGAATTTTAAGCCTGCCTTCTAAAGTGCTTGCAACCCCTCCCAGCTTGGTTTCATCTGCAGATTTTATAAGCATACTCTTTACTCCATTATCCAAGTCATTAGTGAAAATATTGACTAGTACTGGACCTAGGACTGACCCCTGTAGGACCCTACTAGATATATGCTCCCAAATTGACAGCAAACCATTGATAACTGCTCTTTGAGTATGGTCTTTCCACTAACCCTATCAAAGAAGGAAGTTAGTTTGGCATGATTTGTTCTTGACAAATCCATGCTGACTATTCCTCAAAAGTTTATTATTCTCCAGGTGCTTACAAATTGATTGTTTAAAAATTTGCTTCATTATCTTTCCAGGTATTGAAGTTAGGCTGCACTAAGAATGCTCCATCCCCTCACAGCTCCTATGTGCTGTCCAGACAGTGCTTGCACATCCCTCCATAGCTGGGAAATTTTATTCTACCCCTGCCTCTTCTACAGAGTGATCATATGATGCCAGGCAAGTTATGTAAATCAAAAATATTCACAGTGGCCCAATATGTTTTCCTCATTTTCTGGGGGTACCTAGCTTGAGGTACCTGGGAGTTTGATTTGCTGCATTGCTGAGCACTCGCAGCTGCAACAGATGTCAATAGGAGCTCTACTCTGAACATATGAAGTGCTATATATTGCTAAGCCCTTTAAAAAAAATCAGACAATAGACTTCTCAAACTGCACACCCCAAATTAGTTAATTGGGCTTTAATTTGTGTACCTTGATTCCCCATGTGTAAAATGGGGATAATAATAATTAGGGCCCTACCAAATTCACAGCCATGAAAAACGTGTCACGGACTGTGAAATCTGGTTTCCCTCCCCCTGTGAAATATGGTCTTTTATGTGCCCCTATACTATACTGATTTCACAGGAGAGACCAGCATTTCTCAAACTGGGGGTCCTGCTCAAAAGGGAGTTGCAGGGGGTCACAAGGTTATTTTAGGGGGGGTCACAGTATTGCCACCGTTATTTGTGTGCTGATTTCAGAGCTGGGTGGCTGGAGAACGGCAGCTGTTGGCCAGGCACCCAGCTCTGAAGGCAGTGCCCTGCCAGCAGCAGTGCAGAAGTAAGGGTGGCAATATCACACCATGTCATCCTTACTTCTGCACTGCTGCCTTCAGAGCTGGGCGGCCAGAGAGTGGCGGCTGCTGACTGAGGGCCTGGCTCTGCAGGCAGCAGCATAGAAGTAAGGGTGGCAATGGCATAAGATGCCATCCTTATTTCTGTGCTGCTGCTGGCATTGACCCTGCCTTCGGAGCTGGGCTCCTGGCCAGCAGCTTCCGCTCTCCAGCTGCCCAGCTTTGAAGGCAGCGCCACTGCCAGCATCAGCGCAGAAGTAGGAGCAGCAGTACTGCAACCCCCCACCATATCCTTGCGGACCCCCACCTCCCCCACGCCCTTTTGGATCAGGACCCCTACAATTAAAATACCATGAAATTTCAGATTTAAATAACTGAAATCATGAAATTTACAATTTTTAAAATCCTGTGGCTGTGAAATTGACCAAACTGGATCGTGAATTTGGTAGGGCCCTAATAATAATAGTCTCTCTTCTGACAGGGGTGTTGTGAATATAAATTCACTAATGTTTGTAAGGAAATAAGATACTATGATGAGACATCATAGAAAAGCCAATGAGGAAATGAATATTTCTGTATTTAGGGCAGGGCTTGGATTATGTGCAGTGAATAATACAATGGGCCACAGAGCGAATGGGGAGACTAAAGGGAAATAGGTACTTATTCAGTGGGCACCATCCAGCCTGTTCACTGAGTAAGGGGACCTGTGGAAAAATAGGATGTGATCATGTAAGTAAAGACCATACCATAATGTATATGCACAAAGGGGCCAAATTAAGGTTGCATGAGCCACCTTAGTTTTTGTGTTTCCTAACTTTTGAGTTCTTAATTTTTCAACCTTACTGCTCTTTTAGTGGTGGTTGGGTTTTTTTTTTAATGTAATATTTGTTTTGGGGTGAATTGAAAACCACAAATGCACAATGTCAGTAAAGATGACTTACATTTAATGTAAGTCAACTGCTTGGACAAAATCATATGAACATTTTCCCATAACTTTGGAAAACTGGATCAGATTCTAAGACTGTTAACCAGGCAGCAGATGTACAAGATGAGCCAGTGAATAGACTGACAAGATATCATAAGTAAAACATGACTTTTGAAGTACAGAGTAAATTTTCTAGCACACAGGTTCTTTGATACTGACAATCCACCATAAAAACAAACAATCTTGTTTAGGTAAATGCTTTTTTAGAAAGCAGATGACTTTTCAAAACAAAACAGTTTTCCTGGAGTGTGGATTCAGCTATCGGCATCTACAAATAATCAATGCCAACATAACAGGGTTCAAAGTCTTCAAGTATTCAGAGGACTAGCTTCTTATGACAGAGTGCTACTCGTTTTGTACTTTTCACTGAGATATATGAAAACATGATGAGAACCATGCTGCAGCTGAACATTACTGACCCTCTGTAAATAAAAGAAAAAAAAGACTAAAAATGGGATGTACTAGCTAGATTTAGTATAGAAAGGAATAAGAATACCACAGATATTTGTAGTGTATTCCAAATGTTAACTTCTTGCTACATTGTTGCTTATTATCAGTCTCTTATTTTTTAACAAACTTTACTAAAAGTCAGGGCTTAATATCTTGGCCATTTCAAATCCTATGGATAATAATATCCTATGGATATTAGCAAACAAATTGTGAACCTAGAGTCATGTTTCTACTACCAAATTATTCAATTTGGTGAGGTCATCCAGAGTGCAAAAGCATATGGATTTAATTTGATAAACGGAGTGTCAGCTATTTGCTTGATTTAAATGGATTTTTAAAAATTTTAAATTTCAAGTTGTCACAGTAAGTACATGGGGAATAATGGAATAGTTTAAGGTTATTACTGAGAATGCGAGTGAGGTAACATGTCTAGTTTGGTCAGCGTGGGAGCAGAGTTAAACACACTAACCAATATGGTAAAGTATGCAACCCTATGTGCTGCTTTGAAAGGGCTTAAATGGTGGACTTCCTACAAATCTGTTACAACAAGGCAAATTTCCTCTCTGATTAACATATTCCTGAAGGTTTCTCTGCCCTCCCCAAACATTTCCACCAAGGAGGAGTAGAATGGTAGTATCATGCATTGCTGTAAATGACTTGGCATCTAGAGCCAAATTTTTAATGATATTTAGATGACTTAAGATGCAGATAGGAGCCTAGTGAAATTTTCCGCAAGCCTCTAGGTTTCTCAACTTTTACTCAGAGTTAGGTACTTAATATGTTATATATTTTTAAACATCTCACTAGACACCTATTTGCATCTTTAAGCACCTTAATACCCTTGAAAAGTCTGGCCTTTAGGCATCTGAATGGGTACAATTGTTGCAAATTATTGTGCCTGTAATGCTAGAGCCTAGCTTGGTGCTCAGTTTAAAATTGGAGCGTATAATTTGCATATTGATATTTCTAGTAATTGTCAACTGAGTTTTTTGCTTTCAAGGGTTTTTTTTGTTGTTGTTTTGTTAAATATCTTGCACACTTTTGCCTCCTCTTGCTTATTATTCTAATAGTGGGTCATTCTATTGATATAAAGTACTGATTTCCATAGATTTTAATTATTTTTCTTCCAAATTTAACATTTTCTGTTATTGTGTGTTGTACAGAAAACCTGGTACTTTTAATTTTTCAAAATATCTTATACTGGTGAATTATCAGTCTTTCAGAGTTGATATGTGAATGAGATTTGGGTTTTTTGTTTTTTTTTTATACATTTAGACAACACCTTGGTCCACTGATGTAACATGACTGTTTTGTATTGCTTGATGAGTTTTCCTCTTTTTAAAATTGCAGTCATTAATCTCATATTCATTCACCTTGATTTACTACAGCCTACAGAGGATTTCAAACTGAGTGCTGTAACTTGAGCATCAGCAGATCAGTTCTCAACTTCAGGGTCACAATGATACAAGTATTTACAGAGTGAAATTGTCTTATTTTAATCTTACTCTCCAGGAGGCTAAAATCTCCCCCCTCCACACACACACTTTTTTTTTTCCCATGTGTGTGTGATTTTTTTCCCGAATTTTTTTTAGAACATACAATTTTAGGATAAGGAAAAAAGCGCTGCAAGAAATTGAAGGTTGGGTGGATTACATTTCTTGTCTATGGCAGAAATCTTTCGAGAATAGAGCCCATAGTAATTAGATTAATGGAGATGAAATATACCGTACTTATTGCTATTGAAATGCATCATATTACACACAGATGTATGTCTAATTTTAAAAATTATCAGAGTGGTTCAGATCCCGCTAATGGGAGGGGGATTTCTAGCTGTTTATAAAACAATTAAGCCCCCAATCAGACAATGATGTATGGTTTGTTCAGACAGTGGAAGGAGGAGAGAGATGAATTTTCAGGGTAATAACTGAAGAAAAAGTCTGCACAAAGAGAAAACACTGTTATGCACAGCTCTACTCATATTATATATGTTACTACATTTCCTTCCCAGATATCTTATTTCACAGTTAAGGTAAAATTTTGTTAAATAGCTCTGCAGAAGTTACCGGTGTATTCCTGTTTCTTAAGGACTGAGTCAGATTTCACTTATATGGGTACATCCTCTCCAACACCAACCTTGGATGACAACACTTGGTCAGGATCATATATTGTACCATGGAAGATGGAGCCTTTTATTATAAATGTAATAAATTTAAAGAGATACTGGTATAGAATAATCTGAATCTAGACATAATACTTATTATCTCCTGTCAAAGTACCCATATCTCTCCCAGTTTTTCACAAATCTCATGAGAGAATGAAAAAAAAATTTAAAGCAGGATTAGTTTAGTCTTGTAGTCAAGTGGGAAGGGTCCAATAACTGAAGTATTAACGATTCTCAAAATTCCTTATCTGTACAAGAGAGAGTTTTTCCCTCCCCTCCAAACCTTCTGTGAATTGGAAAGCTGTGAAATTCAATATACAGTCAGAAAGGATCTCTTATTATTTCAAAACCTTTTTGAGTAAGTCCAACACAACCTTCCATCAAAGCATAGATTCTTCAGGGTTGGTATTATTCATATTGTCCAGTTTTGTAAATAAACATCTTTCCTTGGCAGTTATTTTTTTATTAAAAGCATTATGGTGAGATAGTTACATTTTTCTTAAATCCATATTTTTCCACTTTAAATCCAAGATGGTTAACACTTTTGTCTAGTCTTCCATCACATCTGATGGTATTTTCCTCTCTATTATATTTTTTATACAAAGGCTGTTTATATTAACAGTTCATGCACATAGAGATCATGAAAGTCACTAAGATTATGAAATCTTCTAAACATAACAGGTTTTTGGTCTGACTCTGTTCTTTTTGTTAAATTTCTGTGATAACGTGTCTTTTTTTAAAATCACATTGAGGCACTTTTTCTTGAAGTCAGATTTTGTGATCCCCAACATGCTTGAAAGCTGCCAGTATGGTTTCTTCGTTAAGAAAACCCACTTTATATCCAGGTGTGATGGCTCGCTATTATCTGAAATCTCACTCTTCCCTTTCTTTTAGAAATTTTATAATGGGTTGAATTATTACAGTTACTGGAGAACATAGAGACTCATGCATCTTTTCTAAATTTCAGTCCACGTTTTAGGTAGCATATTACCATCAAGTGGCTTTGCTTCAGCAGCAAGTAGTATTCTACTTACAGCATGACAGACAATACATTTTTGGAACATCTCAGTACATACGAGAGACAATGTACTTCAAACAAAATTGCTGTTCCATAATACAGCAGGAAAAATATTACGATTTACCTTTGATGTGGTCTCCAACCTTTAATATACTTAATTACATTTATATTTTGTGTGTTCTTGAAAAGCACTGTTGGACTTGAGTTTACTTGTATAGTCTGATACATTAAAAAACAAATAAACAAACAAACAAAAAAACCCCACCAATCTGCAACTGGCTACTTGATGACCCTACACAATAATGAAACTGTCTTAATTGTTTTTCTCAATCAGGCCCTAAGCTGTTTTTCAACTCATATTTCAAATGGCATTGTGATTGTGCAAACTGATAATTAATTCCCCTTGCTCAGTTTTGCCTTGATACTGCAAACCTTTATACATGTCCTTAACATTAAATATGTATACTCCCAAAGAAGTGGGTGGGTGAGGCAGTGTACTATCTGTGGTTACTACATGATGTTTAATATTTTGTTTACTTTGTGACATATAAAGTAATATGAAAGTTACAAAAGTCTGGAATAATTCTAACAATCAAATAAATAAATTTGACCAGAAATTTGACCATTAGGGTTTGTTATTAAAATATTAAGTTGTTTGTTGGTTGGGTTTATTGTGTGTTTGTTTGGGAGGTTGTTTGTTTATTTATTTGTAATTGAATCCTAAAAGTAGATGGTTGATAATCATTGAGCTTTAAACTCAAAGTAAAACTTATGGGCACCCAATGTCTCATGAAGTGGACAAGGTACCATTAAGGCTTGTATCAAGAGGGAATTAACTGAAAAGTTAGTGAGAAACAGCTAGAGTGTGAATTTAAAGCACAATAGCTCTTCTTCACTAATCCACCTCCAAAGTGGAATAACCTAAACTGCCCAAAGGCACTCAGTGTAGAACAGGGGTAAGCAACCTTTCAGAAGTGGTGTGCCGAGTTTTCATTTATTCACTCTAATTTATGGTTTCAGGTGCCAGTAAAACAATTTAATCTTTTTAGAAGATCTCTTTCTTTAAGTCTATAATATATAACTAAACTATTGTTATATGTAAAGTAAATAAGGTTTCAAAATGTTTCAGAAGTTTCATTTAAAATTAAATTAAAATACAGAGTCCCTCCAGACCTGTGGCCAGGACCCGGGGAGCGTGAGTGCCACTGAAAATCAGCTCACATGCCGCCTTTGGCACGTGTGCCATAGGTTGCCTACCCCTGGTATAGAATAAGAGTTTCCATATAGAGAGCTAACACAGAATAGATATTCATTAATAGCTATTCTGGGCTTCTTCCTCATGCAGAAAAGCCATTACTAAGGTTTAATGGAAACTTTTAAACCCTGTTTTCATTCACAGAGCCAAAAAACAGCTCTACACTACTGCTTCCTTTTTCCAACAGAGTTTGGCAATCTTTAGTTAAGCAAAAATTCCTGTGTATATCACTGGGAGATGCACAACTGTATCAGAAGGCAGAATCTGGCCCTTAGTCTGTGTTTTTTATTCCTTAGTGGTATAATTGGTATAATTTCTAGTCTATAGTACAGTGTGCCTTGAGTTGTCCTCCCTATTTATAGGGTCAACAACTAAATTAACTACCTTATAAGAGAATAAACATTTTAAAATTTTATATTATATATATACACACACACACACACACACACACACACACACCTATAATGTGTAATTTAGTTTTGTTTGATCTTAGGCCCTGATCCAGCCAAGCATATAAGAAGACATGTAGCTTAAAGCACAACACACAACAGTAGTCCCATTGAAGTCTCAGATTCCCTCTGATATCAATTGGTCAGCTTATGTGCTTGAAGCTGTGTATGCACTTATGTGATTTTCTGAATCGGGATCTGAATTACCCAAGTAGGTTAAAACCTGTCTTGATCAAATTGATTTCAAAGTATTACATGTAATTTTGTGTATTTTAATATTTTACCTAATTTTTACTGAATTTTGCTTAAGCCCTATTGGGTAAAAATGTCCAGGAGCACCTAAGTGACTTAGGATCCTAAGTCACATTTTCAAAAATGATGCACTTAACAGCCTATGGGCCAGATTTACAAAGGCATTTAGGTGTCTGAAGATGCAGATAAATGCCTTGGGATATACAGAAGTGCCTAAGTAAGTGATTTCAATAGGAGTTAGGTGCCTAGGCATTTTTGAAAATCCCAGTAGGCAGCTATCTGCAGCTCTCAGTGCCTAAAACCTTTGAAAATGTGGCCCTAAGTCACTTTTGAAAATGGGATTCAGGCTCCTAAGTCACATAGATGTTTTTGAAAATTTCACTCATCTTCTAATTGTTTATCACTTTCTAGTGTTTAGATTGGGGGTATTTTAGATGAGAATGGCCCTAATTCTGCAAGCTATTCCCCAAAGGTAGTCCCAGTGAAATCAATGTGTCCCCATTAAAGTCTATGGGGAGCTGTGCAGATGCAGAACAGCTTGCATGTTTGGGGTCTGTATCAGGTTCAGAATTAAAACAAAACAAAATGAAATAGATGAAAATAGTCATCCTGACCAGAAGACAGGATAGAGAAATGGAAGAATCAAGCTAAGCTTTGCAAATGAATTAAAGGAGAATCTAACTCACATTGAAAGCAATGAAAAGCTTTCCATTTATTTTACTGGATGTTGGCTCAAGACCACAGTAACTGGATAAACTCTGTTAACTCTCTTAAGCTACGTATAAAATCACCACTGTCTATAGAGAACAAATAAAAAATATCACTACAGATATGTCACCACCAAGAATGCAGCACCAGGGCAATTATTTTGGAATATCTATGTTAAATAATTCTAAAGATGTTCACAAGGCTTACAGTTTTATCTAGTGAGCAGCTACATTAATTATGCTCTTACAAAGTAAAGGCAACTTTGCCCTTAATACCAACTACATGGGTTTAATTCTTACATTTATCAATAAAACAAAGTTTACAGTAAGATTAACTTGAATCTAATCAAACTGCATTTTGATGAGATTTTCAATTTTAAAAAGGACAAGATGTCAGCCATAACTACAAATGAATCAATGATCTCCCTATTCTCAAAGAACTACGTGTATTACTTTTACTGGTCTAGAGAACTAAAATGATATGATTGATAGGAAGGTTGTACCTTAGAATACCTTTGATTGCACATCTTCATAGCAAAAATACTTGTGCTTAATATCATAAACAAAGCTAAATGGGGCCTTGTATGAGAAACTTTCAATGCCTGTTTATCACCTCAGCCGAAGAAGTGAGCTGTAGCCCACGGAAGCTTATGCTGAAATAAATGTTAGTCTCTAAGGTGCCACAAGTACTCCTGTTCTTATCACCCTCATGTTCATCTCACTATGATCCGTTCCAATGCACTTATCAGGTTGTTCTGAAAGTGGGTTGGGAGACAGAGAGATTATCACTATCATTTATAGGTGTTAAAGCCACCAGTTAGAATCAGACTGAAGTAGTATTAAAGATCTTAGCATTAATAGAATTTTCCTATGAAATATTGTTTTGAATGGAGGTTGAAAGCGGAGATGGATTGAGGGAATTTGCAACTGAGGGGAGATGGGCAATGGAAGAGAATTATTTTCCTTTAAAAATATTATTAATCATGATTCAAAATGAGCGTCAGAGTAAGGAAAAGGAAAAATGAGACGGTGCCTCTAAATATGATATATAATATAATCATATAATGGACATGAGTCTCCTCTTACTTACAGCAGTCTTGCATTTATAATTTCACTGACTTCACTGTCAGTATGTCTGACTTTCACTGCTATAAATCAGGCCCTTACATTTTAAGTGTGCATAGAAGGTGCCAGATTGACACGCATAAAAACTAACGTTCTCTAGCTAAAAACAGTTCTGGGTGGGAAGCACCAGAGGCTTCCCCACACTCTTCTGTAAATATGCTTCAACCCTAACCATGGGTCTGGACCTTTCCACCTTGATATCAGTGTCAAACCTCCCACTTACTTCAATGGTGAAGGATCAGCTTCTACTGAGACTGCCAGTGACAATACCCACCCTGATAGTTCTGGTGATGTGGACACTTTGCCATTGGGAAGTTCCCTGAGACTAATATTTTAACATTAGTAATCAATACGTAGTAATCAATACAAAAGTAATCAATACATAGTTCAATGTAAGACAAATTATTCTCATGCATGTGTAACCCTGTCTAGAGTATAACTGCTTGGTGTATTGACAATTTGGCTATATAAGAGAAAAAACAAAAATGTTCTCCAACTATTTCATTTTGCAAACTACACTGTATGACAGAGATCCTTTGATGGTCTATTTCACCTCTGAACACTCTGAGCTCCCTACTGCTTGTTTCTCAAAGCATTTTTTTTATTACACATTCCTAGGAAGGGTTCTGAAGAGGATCACTGATGACCACAGTGTGAGAACCACTAATGGCTTGTTTGCACTGACCATGTCCAGACTGTAGGGAGCTATATGGCTTTTCATTTGTGTGCAAACTGGATCTACAGGAAGATTAGTAGTATGCTATAAAATCCAGAATCGAGCAGGTTTGTAGAACTCTAAGGCAAGCCTGCAAGCATAAAAGTTGACCTGTTTTGACTATGGTAATTACTTGCCTTGGGTCATGCTAATGGGAAGTGGAAGATGATCAGTTAGAAAATATGGTGACATTCAAAGAAAATTAAGTGGGAAGAATTAGAGCTCCTAATGTAAATTTAATCTTAGAAGAAATACAGTCAGGTCATGGTCTCTTTCATATTCACTTCACAAAATATGCTCCAGATAATTCTAAATTAAAGCAATGACAGGTGCAGAAAAATGTGCACACCCACACACAATTTTAAAAAGAAAATGTCTAAAACTTTACTTCCCCGAAAGAAGTGGCAAAGCAAAGATACAGGAGATATTTTTAAACTTTTTAAAAAAATGCTTCTCTACTTATTAGGATTTCAGAGTTTATTTTAGTTGGCTTCCTCTCATTTGACAAACATCATTATCAGTGGTTGTTAAACCATATCATGTTTCAGTTTATATTGTATTTTAGGTGATGTATAGGAGGAAGTGCTGTTTGACAGTTATTTAAAAAAAAATTAAGCTTCACTTAGTAGTTTGACTACAGAAGTAAAGAGATGAAGCATATGAAGTGCTGTTTCAGCTAATCTTCAGTTAATATCCTCCAGAGAAAGTAAAATCTGTTCCTCTTTTAACCACTGACCCACAGTGGCTTATTGAAATATCTTCTTTTGAGAGACTGCCACTGGGAGGGCAAGAAGGCAAAATCTTTGGAAATGTTCCAGTACCAATGACTCAGCCATTTTGTGAGGGAGTAATAGTATGCTATGGGCAAGACTGTGGTGCAGGAAAGCACCTACACCCCTCTTCCACTGAGGGAGCGACAGGACTCATCATAGCCCAAAAGTGAGTGCATGGGAAAGAGTTATGGCCAGAGCAGCCTGGGGATGCTTAGATTTAGTGAATCTTTGCAACATCCTATATGTCTGAGACTCAAATGGTTTCTCCTGTTGAACCTCATATAGCTGCCCTCATGTGCCTAGGAAAGATGTGAAATAATTTAGGCAAAAATGGAGAAAATGTGTGGATTTAACTTGAAGTGAAGACTCTTGGAATGAAATCCTCACCCCATTGAAGTCAAAGAAAATTTTACTGCTGACTTCAATGGAGCCATGATTTCACCTATGGTTTTTGTACTGAAACCTGTCTTAAGTCATACTTTGAGGTCCCAATCCTACAAAGTATGGATCCCCTTTAGTACCTGCTGGGGTCAATGAGTATCGAGGGGGCTCATGCACTTCACTGAAGCAGTCTGTATGTGAGTGTGATGAATTAAAAGATACCCAAAGAACACTCTGGCCAGAGTGTTCTTTGGGTAACTTCTCTAAGAGAATGAATTAAAAACATAGAAAGATGCCAGTTACTGATTTTCTCAAAGAGCATTCAGATGTGCTACAAGGACTTCAGGAAGATCATTACGTTTGGAACAAAAGTTCTTTTGGACACATCTAAACTTTCTGGATTATCTATTGTGGACAGACAATATTCGCTTGATTTGTGTATAATCGTCTGTTTCGGCTTGTTCAGAGAGGAGTGTACTCTAAGGAAATGGGTCTCAGCCTTATAAAAACAATTTCTGTTTGAAGCCATTGGTGAGAGACAAACTGTAAAAGAATTGAAATTATATTGTTGCACTACTTGCTTTTATTTTCTTTGTAGAATAAATAACTAGCTATAACATTGAGAGTTTCTTTACTTGTCTGAGTCACTGCATCCCTGAATAAAAGAACCTTCACGTGACAAACTGTGTGATCACCCTCCTGAACTTATATCAAAAGAAACAATTACCGGTATTAGTAGTTTGACATGCCTTTATTCTAGAGTAGATTTGCCGCTCAACTCCCTTTTCACACCCACAATAGTAATCCCCACTAATGCAGGCTACTAGAACTATGCTGAAATTAACAAATCCTTCGAAGTCATGCAGTCCTCCACGTTTTTCAAGTAGAGACAAGCACCTTCTCATATAAGGTTCCTGAAGTTAATATATTGCTTCTACTAAAAACATACAGTGATTTCTGTCCTTTTGTTAGCAATTATTAACCAATGAAATATGATTTCAAATGGATGCCTCTAAGTAACTTTTCCACCAACTAATGTCAAACTATGACTACACAAGAATGAAATGGATCAGTCCCTGTTATTGTAACAATCAGACCAACATTTACATATCACAAAGTTCCATTTTGTTAAATGTTAAATACTTTTGCTGTATTTGAATGAATCCCCCATGATGAATTATGAGTTTCATAGGTTTGTGATCCCTGTGCCTGTGCAGTGCCACATTGAAGTCAGATATTAAAGCATCATGTCAGTAGAGCAAATCATAAAACAAGTAGGGTAAAGCAACCAGACAGAGATCTATGTAACACCCAAAAGGATGCCAGGTACTTCACAGAAGATATATAAAGCCCAGTTCCTGTACCAAAAGGGCTCTTAGTCTAATCTTATACAAGATGCAATCAGTGAAGATGGCAAAAAGTCAGGAGAAGTTGAAGCTGTGTGTTTTTTCCCCCACAGAGACAAGGTGGGGGAGATAATATCTTTTGTTGGACCAACTTCTGTTGGAGAGAGAGACAAGCTTTTGAGCCACACAGAGCTCTCTTCAGGTCTGGGAAAGAGCTGGTACCCGAGAAAGAGCTCTGCATGGCTCAAAAGCTTGTCTGTCTCACCAACAGAAGTTGGTCCAGTAAAAGATGTTACTTGACCCACCTTGTCTTTCTAATATCCTGGGACCAACACAGCTAGAACAACCCTTTAAACCCGCCCTCCCCCCCCCACTTCAAAATAGCTCAGCCAAATTTGTTCAGCCTTTCAAGAAAACTCCACCCTTGAGTTGGCATCAGGCATGAAAAATTTCAGCCCAAAAATCAATTAGTTTAAAAAAATTATGAACAAAGTGGGGGAAAAGGTAGAAAATTAGAATTCAATTTTAACTAGCTACTGAAACCCGCTCTACCAGTCTATTCCACTTAATCTTAATCCTGAAGAGTCTATTAGGTGGCTATTCTTCCTGTATTTTCTCCTTTTTCAAACATGCATGCTCAGCTCCCTCTTGAATGGGTGCACATTACAGTATTTATGTTGCATGCTTTGGTAGTTTTGCAGCACGCTCTTCATTGTCTGTGAAACCTTTTATCTTGATGTGCTAGCATCAAAGCAATTACCTGTTTCAAGTCATGACCTTTGCTTATCAATTAGCTTCTGTCTTAAAGAATGAAACCATTTTAAGGATCAATTGATCAAAGGTGGAAAAGACCTTGAAATTATGCTAATAAATTGTTTTGAAACACACCATCTATTTTTGAAACATGATGGTCAATAGCTGAAGCAGAGGAAGATAGAAAGCTCTGCAATATTTCCCTCCCAAGTATCTCGTTCCTGTACTGAGATATATAGGCCGGCTGCTTACCTTTCTTCATAACATGCTTGCAATGCCCAGAATCATTTAGTTGCCATCTGCTGTACCTTTTGAATATTATCAATGTCCTTCCTTTGGTGTCAAAAACTGCAAAATATTTCTAATGAAATGTATACTCCAGTGGTCTATTTATATACCCAAGGTTTACTTGCAGCCAACAATTTGTGCAAATGCCTTTTGTGCACTATCCTAACCACAGCCTCCCTAAAGTGTTTTTTGTAGTCCATGCTCAATATTTTGCTTCCTTTTAGGCTATGGCTCTAATTAGAAGTAATACTTCTCCAGATTAAAAAGTGAAAAATCTAATTTATCATATAGATCCAATTTTTAAAGCCAAAAATGGTAATCAAACCTCCTTGAATAAGTCTATCTGGATGAAGTGTGCTAATTCTGCACTAAATGGAATATTAAGTTAAATCCTAAGGTAAAAGGCCCCTTTCGCTACAACCTTGAAAGCAGCGTACTAGTGGAAATCTAGGAGAGTCGAAGATGCCTCGTTTCTTAATGGATACTTAAATGTATTTATAGTTCTTTGTCATATAAAATGACTGAAGATAATGAAATAAAATCTGTGAATATTGCATATGAATAAATATGGCTTTACTGTAGGTATCTTTTTTAAAGAGGACAAATATTATTTAGAGATTTTTCTACACCTAGTCCTTTCAGTAAAGGTGCCTAGTGACCTGTAATGCTCACAAAAGGCGCTGAGTGGACTGCTGTGGAAAGAGAAAGGCATTCAGCAGTATCATCTGCTGTAAGGTCTCTTGCAAACTGCACAATCTATTTCTCCAGAGTGCAAATAAGTAGGGGGTAAGGGACTGAGCTACCTCAGACCAGGATAACTCACTGCTTATGGGGCCTCCTGCAAATTTCTGTGCCTAATGTGATGCTTCGGCTTTGCATAGACTACCCTGATCATTTAAAGACACAGATAACCCTCCTCCACGCCACTCATTTACCTTGGAACACACTGAGAATTTGTTTATTGGTCACTGAGCAGTTCAGACATAGAAGTCCCTATATAGTCTGGAAGTTACACCCCAATGGTAAATAATAGTGGAAATCACACACAACAGGTTGCACCCTTATGTTTCATCAGGAACACATGGACTTAGAAAGTGATGCATGTGGATTGCTCACATTTTGTGCATTCTGTGAGAAAAGTGGCTATGGCCTTTTAAAAAAAAATGTCTTGGCCTCAGGCATCCCCCATCAGATGCAGCATAAAGAGTGAACAGTGAACAAAGCAATTCCAAAGTGCTACTTTTCCGTTCTGTACATGAGGGTGCTGTAGCATCATTATTCCTTGGAGGACAGTGTGTCCTTGTGAGGTGAGCACCTTTCATACTAATCATACATACACATTTGAAATTCTTTGGTATATTAACTGTAAAGTGCTGGGGCACTGTGCCCCGACAAAGTTCTTCTCACAGTGAATAATTCATCTGTTCTATCTTCATACACACACAAACTTTTGCCTACTAATCACATTTGTTATCGAATATAAATATGCCACAGATATATAATGACAAATCCACCCATAAAAAACAAGATCAGCCAATGATAGAAGAGATTGTATAAATCTGAAAATAAATAAGTACCCCTGTCAATGGGTCTTGGCACTAGAAGATTAAGTAAAATCCAACTATAAAAGTACTAGTCAAAGACTTCAGAGTGGACCTTCTGGTCCAACCAAATAAACTCACTACCCAAATGAACGAACCACAAAAGACCAAGAAAGTAGAGGAGTACTGTGACACCCTGAAGGTGAGATCCATAGAGGAGAACCACTCACTCAGTCATCTGCCCCGGTTTTGTAGAGAACATATCTCGGTTGCGCTTAATCATGTCGGCTGCCTCGATCTTTCAAATCGTCATCAAATCAGGTGATATCCTCACTTGTTCGTGTAAATTATCCTCCTGGGGAAGGGTCTCCTAGGTTACTAAGCATGCCTCTTGATCGTGTCAAGGTTTTAGAAGATTGATGTGGTAAATTTGCTCCAGTTTCCTCCAGCCTGGCTGCCACACCTTATAGTTCACCTCTCCCACTTCGTAGGGTCCCTGCCATTGGGCCAACAATTTACTTTCTGCTGTGGGCACCAGGACCATCACTCAATCCCCTGGTAGAACAGTCGAAGCTTTGCTTGGTGGTTAATGGGTTTGTTGGGTCTCCTGTGCTCTCTCCAAGTGTTCCCGTACAACAGGCATAACTCAGGCTATCCGATCTCTCATCTGCAGTACATGCTCGACTATGTTTCTTCTGGGATTTGGCTCCTCTTCCCAAGCTTCTCTGGCTATAACTAATATGCCCTGGGGGTGGCGCCCATATAGTAGTTTGAACAGAGAGAAACCCGTGGAGGCTTGCAGAACCTCCTGGATGGTAAACATGAACTAAGGCAATAGGGTATCCCAATCTTTCCCATCCCAGCTCACCAATTTCCTGGTCATGGCCTTGAGGGTCCTATTGAACCTTTCCACAAGGCCATCTGTTTGCGGGTGGTATACAGAAGTCTGTAGGGCTTGTATGTGGAGCAACGGACAGAGATCTTTCATCAACTTGGATACGAAAGGTGTAGGAGATAGTCAATATCTCCTTGGGTAGCCCAACCAGGGCAAAGATCTGTACTAGCTCCTTAGCTATTGTCTTGGAAGCTGTGTTGCGTAGGGAGACGGCTTCCGGGTATCGGGTTGCATAGTCTAGTACAACCAGCACATGTTGATGGCCCCGAACTGTCTTCTCTAGGGGCCCAACCAGATCCATGGCTATGCATTCATATGGTACCTCTATTATTGTAAGAGGTATCAAAGGGGCCCGCAAGTGTGGGCGAGGGCTATGTAGCTGACACTCCAGATAAGAGGTACAGTATTGGCGGACATCTTCGTGTATGCCTGGCCAGCAGAATCCATGCCTGGGTTTTCTCTACCCATAGGTGTCTTGCAAATAGCTAACTGTGGGCGAGGCTCAATATGGCTTTTTGATGTTTTTGTGGCACCAGAAGTTGATGTATCTCTTGCTCCTGAATTTGCACCACACGGTATAGATCTTTCTTCACTATAAAGTAAGGTCCTGGACCATGGACCTTCCCATCTATGGGTATCACATCTATCTCAGCCACCTCTTTCCTGGCGTTATCATATCTAGGGTCCTCCACCTGGTCCCGCCCGAAAGTCTCTCTCCCAGGACTAACCTGCCCGAGCTCCCAGGGGCCGGCTTCTGCTTCTTCCAATGGCTCACTGCCATCATGGCTAGGGCCAGCCTCTGGCTCACCATCCATGGTGGTAGTTTCTCTGATGGCTGCTCCTGTCCATCTGCCTACTAGGATGGTTTTCTGGCATTGTGTCAGGATCTGGGTTCCCAAAGCTTTTGCAGTTTTCCTCTTTTTTTTTTTTTTTGGTCTTCCAGGGCTTTTTTTGGGCGGGGGCGGGGAGGGGGAGCTGAGAACAGATCCTGAGAAATCTCAGCAAACATCGGGGGTTGACATTCCCCCAATGATGAATTGCTGCCCTCAGGGTCCCCACCTCCCTCCAGGGGGAGTAAATGATCAAACCCTGGATATTCCCTCCCAATGACTACAGGATATGGGAGTTTAGGAACTACACCCACTGTCACCTCAATGGGGTTCCCCTGAATCTCTATCTCCACCGGGATGGTGGGGTAATGGCTCTTGGCCCCATACACACACATCACTGGTAGGTGTTTGGCTTGTAGCAGCTGACTACTTTTTGCCAGCTTACCTGATAAGAGTAATAGCACTCCCAGAGTCCACAAGCACTGTAGTCTCTGCTACATTTATCTTCACCGGCCTGGCGTAGTTATGTGGGGCTAATGCGATGCCCACAAGGTGAATAAGGGAGCATGGGACCTCCCAGTCTCCCAAGTTACATTGCATAGGCTCCTCAGTGCTGGGACACTGTGCTGCTATGTGTCCCCACATGTGTAACATCTATAATTGCCAATCACTCCCCTATCACGAGGGTTTAGTCCCAGGGATCCCCCCCACTCAAGCCAATCCCTTCCTTCTGGGGTCCCCGCTGGTTTTCGCCCCCCCACCCTTCTTCGACCTAGGACTCCCCAGAGGTTTGGCTGCCCAACCTTCCAGGGTTGGGGTCGGGTGCTTGCTTCGAAAGGGGCCTTCCTTGGGTAGTTGAGTCAACTCCCTGGCTGTTACGTGTCTTTCTACCAGCGTGATCATCTCATCATAGGTGGACAGATCATTCTGGCCTACCCATTTGCAGAGATCTGGTGGCAGTCCTCTCATGTAATGGTCCATGACCAGGATCTCCAAAATCTCCTCCGGGCTGCATACTTTGGGTTGTAACCACTTCCGCGCAAGGTATAGGAGGTTGAATAGCTGGGACCTCGGGGGTTTGTTCTCCTGGTATTTCCACTCATTGAGCCTCTGGACCGGTACCGCTGCTGATACTCCTGATCATGCTAGGATCTCTGCCTTCAGACAGGTATAGTCAGTGGCGTCTATGGCAGGCAAGTCAAAGTAGGCCTTCTGGGTCTCTCAGCACAAAAAAGGGGTGAGAATGCTGGCTGACTGCTCCTGGCGACACATCTCATGCTGAGCAGTCCTTTTGAATGAGAGGAGATATGCCTGTACATCATCTTCCGACATCATCTTTGGCAGACAACCAGTGGCCTTCAGGGTTCACGTCCTGTCAGACCCCTGGGCCTGGATGGTGAGGATCTTCAGCTGGTTCACCACCTCTTGCAAGAGGGCAGGATCTTGGGTTGCTTGGCCCATTAATAATTGATTGGTTTCCTGCTGTAGCCAGATAGACTCCTGTTGAGCCATTGCCTGAACCCGGGTAGCCTCCTGCTGGGCTGTCGTGGCTTGTACCAGAGCTCTTACCACCTCCTCCACTGTGGTACAAAGCAAACAAAACAAAATCCAAAACCCCAGTGGACTTTTTTTTTTAAACCTCTTTCTTCCACCACGCTATGAACAATGATCCCACCCCTAACACCAGTTGTGACAAAGCTCTCTCCTTGTGTCTGTGGGTCCCACATTTCCTGGTGGATTTTGCTAGCTGCAGAGGCTCACTGTGACCCTCCATGTAGCCTCTCTCTCTCTAGAGGCAAGGGTCACAGACTACTGAGCCATTTTCATCAAAAGCCAGTAAGGGCGGTGAGGAGAAGCTACCCTCCCTTGCACAGTCTCTCTTGTCTCCCACTCTCAGTGATTAATCAGGGGGATAAAGGAGGGAGCCCAGGCCCATCCTCTACTCCGGGCTCTAGCCCACATACCCTAATAGTATCAGCTATGGTAGCTGACTTTTTAGTAACAGGATGTGTATAATTCCCTGGACCACTTCCCTACAGCAGCCCCCCCACTTCCTTAATATCCACTTCACCCTTATCTCAGGGCCTCCTTCCTTGTGCCTGATATGGTTTGTACTGCTCAGTCTCTCCAACAGCACAGCTTCCTCCTACAGCTCCTGACTTGTGCCCAGCTGACTAACTGAGAGGCTTTTAACTAGTTTCAGCCAGCCCCTGATTGGCTTCAGGTGTCCCAATCAACCTAGCTGTCCTCCCTGCCTTCTGGAATGATCTTAATTGGCCCCAGGTGTCTTAATTGACCTGGAGCAGCTGCCATTTGCTTATGCTGGTAACAGGGATTTGTTTAGCCTGTGGCTAATATATCTGTCTCCTATTACTTTACTATAGCCATCTGGCCTTGCCCCCATCACAATGTACAGTACATATGCCTGAGAGAATAAGTACATACTACCTGCTGCCTTGCACTACGGTATTTACTTAGCATAACATAGATAGTCTGATAATCCACAGCCTTGATTTAGGTATCCTGGCTCCCTGTACATTTCATAGGGACAGTTGGGTTCCTAAGAATGGGATTCAAAAAAGCTAGCACAGTAAAGGGAGAGTGCCTAAACTAGCCAATGGGACATGCCAAGAAGAGAGGTGTGCCCTAAAATCCATCTTTAAAGGAATTTAGGTGCTTCCTTCCACTTGAGATTCTCAGCCATAAACCCCTTCCTAGAGTTGGGTGCCTAAGCCAAGTCAGCCATTTCTTGAAAGAAAAGAATAACAATCCAGGAGGTGAGGTGGTGGTGTATCCTTTATACCCAACAACCAAGTGGTTACAGTACTCACCCACGACATGGAAGACCCTGCTTCAAATCCCCATTTGCCTGCTATCGATCAGGCATTCAAGCCCAGGTCTCTAACCTTTCAGATGAGTGCTCTAACTCTGCAGTGGGAGGGTGGGGAGAGAAATCTCAAACTCGCCTGTTGAAGCTGTTCCACTTTGCATGATATACTGAGTCACTGGGCCAGAGAAAGCATGAGAATGACTCCCTAGCCAGTGGTCAGGGCCGGCTCCAGGCACCAGCTTACCAAGCAGGTGCTTGGGATGGCAACTCCGGAGGGGGGTGGCACTTTAAGGTATTCGGCGGCAATTCGGCGGAGGGTCCCTCACTCCCGCTTGGAGCGAAGGACCTCCCGCTGAATTGCCGCAGATTGTGATCCCGTCTTTTTTTTTTTTTTTTTTTTTGGCTGCTTGGGGCGGCAAAACCCCTGGAACCGGCCCTGCCAGTGGTTGGAACATTCACCTCTGAGACCCAGGTTCCCTTTCTATCCAAAGAATAGCAAAGAATTCTATACCAAGTGGAACAGTTTCAACAGGAGAGAATGAAATGATCTGCCCCACACAACCCTTTAGCTCAGGGGTGCAGGCTCATATCGGCTCATGTAACAGTGGTAAAGAAACACAGAGTTGCTTTCATTTTACACTAAACCAGAAACTTCATTGGAATATGGAAAGCAATATTATCCCTAAAGTTACTCTCCTTCACTGTAGAGCTTCTGCCTATATCATTTTCCCCAGCACACTCCTACCTACCTTCCTGCTAGAGCTCTAATCCTTCTCCTTAAAAAGACAGGTTCATCTGTGTCTATATCCCCTGGGTTCTCCAATCCCCTTAGCCTCTATATGGGGATTCACAACCCTTTTCATATGTAAACACTTTGTTAAAACTGACATTTATTGTGCAAGTAGAGGGATGTCTTCTACCACAATAGATCACCCTAAGTCATTTTCCAGTGCTGGTGGTTAAGAAATTTTCTAAGATGTTATCTTGATTACTACATAAGAACCAATGCCAATAGGTTTTTGTGTGCGTAGTGTTGAGTTATAGTTGTCTCAGGAAATGAAAGGAGAATTTAAAATTTCTAAAGTAGTAGTAGTGGGAAGCATTTTCAGTGAGTATATAGATATAGATTGAAATGTTGGAAGCTGTTCCTTTTTAGCTGCTTCCTGGTTTTAAATGAAGCAGACTTATTCGCTGCTAAACCTGGACAGCGGGTATCATAAGCTGGGGAAGGCTGTGCCTACCCAAACAGCCTGGTGTGGCCCTGCCCACACTCCACCCCCAGTAGGCCCCCTCCTGCAGTTCCTGGTGCTCTGCCCTGGCCCAGACCGGTTGGGGGTACTGAAGCCACACCACCTGGTACACCATGGCTGTGGTGGGGTGGTCTAGGCCCCGTCATGGGGGGAGGGGGAGGAAGAGAAGGGAGGGGAAGGGCCTCAGGCAGAAGGGGAGGGGCCGGGGCTAGCTTCCCCCAATGGCTGGGTTACCAGCTGCCCATACTGTTAGACCTTGGTTTTATTCAACATGATGTCAGGATCAAACACCTCATAATAAGGAGATTTAAGAAGGAGTAAGAAAAAGAAAGGCAAAATATTTGATTTATTTGATGATGAAAGGAAGCCAAAATGTAATCTACCAGAGGATTTCGATTTCAGCCATCTGGGACACTGGTTTGACAGGTGAGTACGGGGGGCATCCTTTCCCCAACTTCCTTGCACTCACCAGCAGTGAGAAGCAGAGTGCCATGGCTGGGAGCTGATGTGCTGAACAGCACCTCATTATAAACCCACACTTTCAGCTGGACAATAGATGAGAGGCCAGCTCCATGAAAGGGTAGGGGGAAACTAAGAGAGAGTAGGGAGCATACTCTCCCATAGCCAGAGCAGGAGACTGCAGGCAGGTGGGCCCTGCAGATCTCCTCTCCTTTGGTCGCGGTCGGTCTCGTGTGTTCACACACACACACACCCCTGAAGGAAGGGACAAAGACTATGATAGGCTTGGCTGACTATTTGTCTTCATCTAGTGATCAGGGGCGGCTCCAGGCCCCAGCACGCCAAGCGCGTGCTTGGGGCAGCATACCGCAGGGGGGCACTTTGCTGGTCGCCGGGAGGGCAGCAGGTGGCTCCGGTGGACCTCCCGCAGGCGTGCCTGCAGAGGGTCTGCTGGTCCCGCGGCTTCGGTGGAGCCGCGGGACCAACGGACCCTCTGCAGGCACGCCTGCGGGAGGTCCACCGGAGCCGCGGGACTGGCAGAGCGCCCCCTGCGGCATGCTGCCGTGCTTGGGGCAGCGAAATCTCTAGAGCCGCCCCTGCTAGTGATTAAGACCACCAGCCTACAAATACCTTACCAAATGGCCAAAACACACCATTGGAGAACAAGGCCATACTGGTTAAAAAAAACTGACCTGGTTTAGAAGGCAGTTGTAAAAAATAATTTAAAAAGATAATGTAAAACAAGTGGAAAAATGGGAAGTAAATCATAATATTAAAGAAGATAGGAACTGTAGAAAAATGATAAGAGAAGCCAAGTGACACAATGAGAAATCTATGGCCAACATAGTTAAGGAAAAGGAGAATGAGTTTTTAAAATCTATTAGGAACAAAATGAATCCTGACAATGTTATTGATCCATTTCTAGATGGAAATAGAATTATTGAATTAATAATGCAAAGAATGCAGAAGTGTTCAATAAATATTATTGTTCTGTATCTGAAGGAAAACCAGATATTATAGTCTCAGCATATAGCGATAACGCTCTTCATTCCACTAGTATCTCTGGAGGATATTAAGCAGAAGCTACTAAAGACAGACATTTTTAAATCAGCAGGTCAAGATAACTTTAATGAAATAATTTTAAAAGAACTAGTGAGGAGTTCACTGGACAATTGATGTTGATTTTCAATAAGTATTGGAGCACTGGGGAAGTTCCTGAAGAAAGCTAATGTTGTGCCAATTTTTAAAATGGGTAACCAGAATGACATGGTCAATTATAGACCTGTCAGTCTGAGCATAAATCCCAGCAAGATATGAAGCAGCTGATATGTAACTTGATTAACAAAGAATTAAAGGAGGGTAATGTTATTAATCAAATCAACATGGATTTATGGAAAGGTTGTGTCAAACTAACTTGATATCTGCTTTTGATGAGATGACAAGTTTGATAGACATAATAGTGTTGATGTAATATACTTAGACTTCTGTCAGGCATTTGAC
The DNA here is from genome assembly GCF_016161935.1 of Mauremys reevesii. Classification (NCBI taxonomy): domain Eukaryota; kingdom Metazoa; phylum Chordata; order Testudines; family Geoemydidae; genus Mauremys; species Mauremys reevesii. The sequence continues at coordinate 81,180,459 of NC_052627.1, read as the reverse complement.
TTGGAAACACACATGTTGACTGCAAAACTAGAATATATAAAATGAACATGGTACAAATTAAATAGAGTAAAAACTGGCTGATAGGTTTAGAAAAGTAGCAGCAAATGGGAAATCATGAAGAGGTGTGTTTCCAGGGGGGTCCCATAGGGATTGGTTCTTGGCCCTATGCTATTTAACATTTTTATCAATGAGGTGGAACAAGACATAAAATATCACTGAGTTTGTAGATGACTCAAAAATTGGGGGAGCAGTATATAATGAAGAGGACAGGTCACGGAAACAGAGCAATCTTAATTGCTAAGTAAGCTGAATGCAAGTAAACAATATGGTTTTTAATATGGCTAAATGTAAATGTATACATCTAGAACAAAGAATGTAGGTCATACTGATAGGTTAAGAGACTCTATCCTGGGAATCTGAAAGATTTGGGGGTTGTGGTCTATAATCAGCTAAACAGGCGCTCCCAGTATGATGCTGAGGCCAAAAGAGCTAATGCCCTCTAGAGATGTATAAACAGGAGAATCTCAAGGAGTAGAGTGGTTATTTTACTTCTGTATTTGGCATTGGTGTGACTGCTGCTGGAATAGCGGCCAGTAATGGTGCCCACAATTCAAGAAGGATGTTGATAAATTGGAGAGGGTTCAGAGAAGAGCCATGAGAATGATGAAAGGATTAGAAAACCTGCCTTATAGAGATTTGAATCTATCTATTTAGGTTAACAAAAAGAAGGTTAAGGAATGACTTGATTATAGTTTGTAAGTATCTGTATGCAGAGGGTGCATTAGGGTTTTGTGGGACCCTGGGCCAGAGCAAGTAGAGCCCCTCCCCACACCTTCTGCTCCTGTTGGGGAGCGGGGTCGGGGCACGGGGGCTTGCCTCACAGTGCCCACCTGCCTGGCCCTGCTCCCCGGTTGGAGTGCCAGGTGGATGGGTAGAGCAGGGCAAGCCCCCACATCCTGACCCCACTCCCTGGCTGAAGTGCTGGGCGGGCAGAGTGAGTTAGGGCATGAGGTCATCTATTTTTTCAGGTCCCCCAATTGGCCAGGACTCCTGGGTATGGGCCCCACTGGCTAATCTGTCACTGTCTACATAGGAAACAAATATTTAATAATTGCTCTTCAATCTAGCAGAGAAAACAATAATATGATCCAATAGCTGGAAATTGAAACTAGACAAAAATTCAGACTGGAAATAAGAGTTTTAACAGTGAGAGTAACCACTGAAACAATTTACTAAGGGTGGTGGAGGATTCTACATCATGGACAATTTCTAAATTAAGATTGGGTGTTTTTTTCTAAAAGATTTGTTCTCAGAATTTTTGGGGGGAAGTTCTATGGCCTGTGTATTACCAGAGGTGAGACTGGATGATAGATGGTCCCTCCTGGCCTTGCAATCTATGAAACACCTGCTATTGTGCAGGACACATGCACTGGTACAACCAAGAGAGCTGCATTCAGGAGTATTGAGACATCTGCAAAACCAAGGGTACGTCTACACTACGGGATTATTCCGAATTTACATAAACCGGTTTAACAAAACAGATTGTATAAAATCGAGTGTGCGCGGCCACACTAAACACATTAAATCGGTGGTGTGCGTCCACGGTCCGAGGCTAGCGTCGATTTCTGGAGCATTGCACTGTGGGTAGCTATTCCGTAGCTATCCCATAGTTCCCGCAGCCTCCCCCCCCCGCTTTGAATTTCCGGGTTGAGATCCCAGTGCCTGATGCGGCAAAAATCATTGTCGCGGGTGGTTCTGGGTAAATGTCGTCAGTCACTCCTTCCGCTGGGAAAGCAACGGCAGACAAGCATTTCATGCCTTTTTTCCCCTGGATTGCCCTGGAAGATGCCATAGCATGGCAATCATGGAGCCTGTTTCGCCTTTTGTGACTGTCACCGTATGTGTACTAGATGCCGCTCACAGAGGCGATTCAGCAGTGCTACACCGCTGCATGCTTTTGCTTTTGCATGATAGCAGAGATGGTTATCAGCCATATTGTACCATCTACCATACCATAAATTGGTAATAAGATGGGCATGGCTACCAGTCCTTTTGCACTGTTCCATTTGCTGCTGTCATAAGTGCCCCTGGCTGCTCTTAGCCAGGGGTGCAAAAGCCAAAATTGGGAATGACTCCTGAGTCAATCCCTCCTTTTGGTATCTAAAAATAGAATCAGTCCTGCCTAGAATATGGGCAAGTGTACTAGAGAACCACTGTATCAGAGAACCAGAGAGCACAGCTGCTCTGTGTCAGATCCTGCATAGATTATGAGCTGTATGCTATTCACAGGGGGTGCTCCTGCAACAACCCCACCTGTTCATTCCATTCTTCCCCAGCCTTCCTGGGCTACCATAGCATTGTCCCCCCACTTGTGTGATGAAGTAATAAAGAATGCAGGAATACTTGTTAGTGAGAAATGAGTGGAAGGCAGCCTCCAGTTGCTATGATAGTCCACATAGGACATTAAGGAGTGTGGAGAGGAGCCCAGCATCCTGCTGCTAGTCCAGGGGCAATTGAATCTTTTCTTTACACATGAAGGGTGGGGGCTGATGAAGCTCAGCCCCCTGTTGCTATGATGATGATGGTTATCAGCCATATTGTGCCATCTACCAGGAAAAATTAGGGCCAGGCGCCCTTGATCGACCTGACCGATGCTAGTACGCATGGTTACCAGGCCTTTTGCACTGCCCCATGTGCCAATAGGCTGATGATGACAATGGGTATCAGTCTTATTGTACCATCAGCCACCCATGGCGGGGGGGGGGAGCAAGGATGTTGGTGTTGAGTGCTGCACCATCGCTTCTATCTGCAGCATTCAGTAAAGATAGGGTGACATGTAAAAGAGTCAAGACAGGATTGTTTTCCCTTTCACTTCTGGGTGTGGGTGGGGGGGTGCGTAAATTGCCTAGCTATGCCCTGACCCACCGCGGACACTGTTTTTGACCCTAGAAGCATTTGGAGCTCAGCCAAGAATGCAAATGCTTTTCAGAGACTGCAGGAACTGTGGGATAGCTTGAGTCCTCCAGTCCATGAGCGTCCATTTGATTCTTTGGCTTTCCGTTACGCTTGCCATGCAGCAGTGCGCTGAGTCCCTGCTATGGCATCTGTCTGGAGATAGTTAAAAAATGATTTTGAATTTCGTCTTCTGTAACGGAGCGCTGATAGAACAGATTTGCCTGCCCTTACAGCGATCACGTCCGCATCGTCCATGCTGGAGCTCTTTCTTTATTTTGATTTTTAACTGCATCACCACCCGTGCTGATCGGAGCTCCACGCTGGGCAAACAGGAAATATTCAAAAGTTCGCGGGGCTTTTCCTGTCTACCTGGCCACTGCATCTGAGTTCAGATTGCTGTCCAGAGCGGTCAGTGGTGCACTGTGGGATACCACCCGGAGGCCAATACCGTCGATCTGCGGCCACACTAACCCCAATCCGATATGTTAATACCGATATTAGCGCTACTCCTCTCGTTAGGGAGGAGTACAGAAACCGGTTTAAAGAGCCCTTTATACCGATATAAAGGGCCTCTTAGTGTGGATGGGTGTGGCGTTAAATCGGTTTTATGCTCCTAAAACCGGTTTAAACGCGTAGTGTAGACCAGGCCCAAGAGATGCAATAGTTTATTATTCTTGCTTCAGAGTTAACCAGACAGTTCTACAGTGGCACAGGAATCAGAAAGATCATGCATGCAAGCAATTTTGTGAATTTATTGAGACCATCAAGAGCCAATATGAATGATTCTGCTTCAAGTGTTGTGACTAAAAACCTCCAGAAGGAGAGTGATCAGAAAACATAATCATGTTGATAGACACAGCAAACATAAATGGCAGACTTTACAGTTTTCTATTTGAGTAACAGGTACTTTATTTAGTTCCTAAAATCAGTTAGTATACTGGGTTAATGGAATTACTCCCAGGATGAATTTGTCCCATTGTGTTTTATCATTTACTAGAATTAGTTGTACAATAAATAAAAACATAGTGTTCAGTAAATAAACTTATTTGTTAATAACTCAAAGAAGTGGAAATGTATAGTCCTGGGATGCTAAAATTCCTCATCCTGTAGGAAGGTTTATTATTTATCTATCCAGGAACTCTGTTATTCACAAGAAATTTCCTTTGCAGCTCATGAAATTGCTCATAGGACAGAAAGAAATATAAGACTCAAGGACTGTGATCTGTAATAATATAGTGGGGAACCTAAGACTCCAATAGAAGCTTGAACTGCAAATATTTTCAGTGATCATATAGCTATGCTGATTTTACTCCAGCTAAATGCTGACCATTTGTTAACCATCTGTTAAACCAGAGTTAGCATCACTCAGAGTTCCTGATTTTATTGTACAGTAAGTAGGGGATAATAGCCCCGATTCTTCTCTCATTTACTCCAGCTGTACACTGATGTAACTCCATTGACTTTAAAGGAATAACTCCCGATTTATACCAGTAAGAGAGAAAAAAGCAACCCCTTCATTTCTGAAACATATATTCACCCCTTCTTCACCTCCACTCTGGTTTATTTTCTTTGCTAATGTTACTATGTTTGGAGAGGAAAATCTTACATTTACGGACTTTTGCAGGAACAGTTATCTTCTCATCATCTTAATTGTTACCTCTGATCACTCTTGGGGCTTACTTTGTCAGGTCAGACTTTCTGACCTTTGAGATTTATGTTTCATCCCTTTTCCCTTCATTTCAGGTTATTTCTCTGTGGAATACTTCCCCGCTCAGCTCCAAATTCATCAGCTCTCTCCCCTAGTTCAAGGAAAATGTTTGCATTCCAGAGCAACAAGAGCTATTCAAAAACTGAAATGTTTGGTTTATAGTTAACACATTTTGCTGTGTTTTTCACTCAGGTTCACTCACGCTGCTCACTTGACATCCCACCATGAAATGTGTCCTGTTGTGAATGTGACTGCTGCTGATTGTACAGAATGTGATATATCTAAAAAGAGTAAAAGGCACATCATGAAGAATTTTCCTGCCAACTTCTTTCAGTAATATAACACACAAGATTTATATTTTGCCAATTGTAAATAATTTTTGACTAGTGGCATTTTCTTCTTTTTATGCATAGGAAAAGAGAACCAAAGTAGTGAACAGAAATATTTTCTTCTGCCTTTTCTTGTCTGAACTTTTCATTTAACACTGGTCTTTAGTGAGCTAATAAGAATAATTTCATCCCAAATCCCATACTGGTTTTCAGTCCACCAGATGTTACTCTGTTTCTTTTCTACTTGGAAAGGTGAAAAATACACTTAGATACACTATATTTTATCACTATCACCTGCTATTAACTTTTGGTTCTCCTATAGTCTCCCCTCCTTGTCTAAAACATTAATTTTTATAAAGTATATTGATACATTTCTATTTTCTTTGCTATTTCAGCAAATCAGCATTAGCTAGTCCATGGACATGCATGCCGATAGCTTTCAAGAAAATTTAAATATTGTATATATATATATACACACACACACACACACATATACACACACAGCACCAACCTTAATTTTTCTTTGGAATTTCTGAAAAATAGTTTTTTTTTCTAGTTTTGCTATTTTCTGTGATGTTATACAGCATTCTGGAGATTCCTAAAAGTTTGAAATAGGTTAATTTAACTGGCTCATAAACCTTTCCTCTTATTATAACTAGGACTTTGTGCCATTGGCCTGATATTTTCATTTAAACATTTTGATTGATCTTTCTTTCCACTGATGCTCCATTAATGCTAGCACTACTTCATTGTGATGCTGAACATGGGGAGACCAGGATTTGAGTTTATTAAACACTGCCCTCTTCTGCCTCAAAGAACAAAAATACTCTGGAAAACAGTTTTTTTTTAAATGTTAGTTTAAAAAAAATTGAATTATCACATTTTCAATTGATATTTTGCTGAGCTAGAGTGGGCTGTTCCTTTGACGTTGTCCTCTTCACTCCCTTTGAAGGCAAGAGGGGGGAGCCTGGGCCCATCTTCTACTCTGGGCTCCAGCTTTTCTGACCCCACATACATTTTCACAACTCCTGCCACGGCCTCATCCTCCTCCTGTGCTCCTACAATGCACAGCTTCCTTCATACTTGCCTGAGCCTCCAGAGGTTATTCCCTCATATAGGATATTTGAGTAGTTGCCAGAGCCGGCCTTCTGCGTCCCCTAAAGCCAAAAAAGGGGGTGGGGGCTGGGAAGGAAGCTGGGTTGCACAATGTGCCCCTCCAGGGCATGTAGCCTGAGGTGGGGGTCAGCAGGAGCAAAGATGACTGCAAGACACCTTTGTGCTCTCACTATTCTTGGAATGGGGGTGGGGAAGCAAGCCTCCCAATACTGATACAGTCTACTCAGTTAGGGGGCTCCCTGAACATAAAATACATCAACAGACAGAGGAATGGGTAGTCTGGGGGTATTTTTTCTTCTTGGAAGTAAAAATTTTGTAGAACCTACTCCTCCAACTTAATCTTCAGAAATTGTTCTTCTACAAATACAACCTGCAGGGCTTGCATTGGTCTGGTCAATAGTAGTTGCACTTTAAAAAAAAATCCTATTTAATAAGGCCAGATACTAACAAAATAGACTAGATAACCTCAGTCAAAGAGACTGAAATTTCAGGGCCACTTGGTCAATGATTAGCATAAAGCCTATTGCTGATTAATCATAATGACCGTGCAAAAAAGAAATGAGACTCTAAAACATCAGATATTGCTGCCCTCCCCTTGCTCAAGGTTCTCAGTCATAGAATCCAGCTAATACAGAAAAATGAATGATACTTCTGCTGCCAGAGAAAGTCAGGTACCCAGCTGATGATCTAGATGGGAGTTAACCAAACTTTTAGCAAATAAAAGAGTAGAGAAATAAGGCCAATTATCAGCACAGCTGATTACTCCTTTTCCCATTTGACTGCAGCTAAGAGATTTGTTTGAAGGAAGTCTTTCTTCTCCCTCTATTCTGCAGGTGTCAACCACAGAATAAAGTCCATTTAAAAGATGTACATTATAGCAAGATAGTACAATATATCCACATAGCACCTCTTCCCTCCCTTGTTTGTTAGTATCCGGCAAGTTTTTTAACTGTTTGATATAAAGTATGTACTACAAATACTGTATCTTCATGAACCAGCATGAAAGACTTCTGCAAAGTTCTGCTTGGTAATGTAATGGTGTTGGGACTTACCACCACAGCACCTCCTGCTGGTCGCTCTGGGAATTAGCTCAGTCCAGTGGAGCACTCCCTCCTGGTGGTGTTCCGTCAGTCACCTCTCCCTCTGTTGGCATGTAGACCTGCGTTGCTCCCAACCTGCAGCGTCCTCTTTGAGCCACTGCCCTCTGGCAATACCCCTTAGTCCATCCTCACCCCCTTCCGGGGTGGGGGTCAATCAGCTGTCTCTCTGCACCCCAGCCAATGTGGGCTACTGCACCCCCAAAGTCACACCCCTCTTGGCAGTGGGTTGGTGCAGCCCTAGATGGCCACTCCCATTGGCCGGGTGTAAGGCAAGGGTGAAGGGGGAGGACCCAGGCCTGCCCACTACTCTGGGTCCCAAAGCAGGGATCCTCTAGTGGCAGCCGTCCTGCCCTCCTTCTCTCCCTCTGTCTGTCCACATCCCTGGGCCACTTCCACTTTGGCCCCTCGCACCTGCTAGGCCCTTCCCCTCAGGGCCTACAGCCTGGCAGACACCGGGGTGGAGTTCCCTTCTGCTCCCCCGGGCCTGCCCAGCACTGCGCTGTCCCAGATGCTAGTCTCCCAGCTCTGGAGACAGATCTTTCCTTATCAAAGGCCTGGGACAGACTGCCTGCTGCTGTTCTGGGAAGCCTTTATATATGGCCCAGCTGAGCCCTGATTAGCTCTCAGTAAGCCCTTCCCTGATTGGCTGCCAGCCTGCGCAGCCTCTCTGGCCTACTCTAGCTCCCTTTCACGTGGGGATGGGGCAGCTGCTCCACCCCCAGTAACATTCATAATTTCAGGAGTATATTCTGGAAAAAAACATTTTTAAAAATATTGGAAATATAATGGTAAGTGAAAATGTTACATATTTGATAGAATGTCACATTATGATTGATTCCTTAGTGGTATTGTCCCAGTTAAGAGACTGGAAGCACTACATCCCAAAACACCTTGCCAGCAGTAGAGGAATACAATTTTTAATAGAATATACTAGTCTTGGGATATTTAAAAACATAAAAATAGCCATCCTGTGTCAGACCAATGGTCCATCTAGCCCCGTATTCTGTTTTCTAACATTGCCAGTGCTAGATGCTTCAGCGGGAGTGAACAGAACAGGGCACTTTATCAAGTGACCATCTCCTGCCATCTGATTCCATCTTCTAGCCATCAGAGGTTTAGGGATAACCAGAGCATGGGTCTGTGTCCCTGACCATCCTTGCTAATAGCCATTGATGGACCTATCCTCCAGGAATTAGATAATTCCTTTTTTAACCCAGTTATTCTTTTGGCCTTCAAAAAAGGCCAACATTGTCAGCTTTTTTTGACTGCTGCTTCATACTGAGCAAATGTTTTCAGAAAATTATCCATGATGACTCCATGATCTCTTTCTTGAGTAGTAACAGCTAATTTAGACCCCATCATTTTGTATGTATAGTTGGGATTATGTTTTCCCATGTGCATTACTTTTCATTTGTTAATGTTGGCTTTCATCTGCCATTTTAAGACATTTACAAGATCCTTTGGCTGGAAGTTGAAGTTGACACACTTCAAACTGGCAATAGGATGTCATTTTTGAAAGTGAGGGTAATTAACCATTGGAATATTTGCCAACACATGTGGCAAATTCTCCATTAGTTTGATTTTTAAATTCAGACTGTGTGACTTTTTAAAAGATATGCTCTAGTGCAACCACAATATTTAGGCTAGATGCTGGAATCACTGAGCGGATGGCCTGTGTTATGCAGGATATCAGGCCTGATAATCATCTCATCTGACCTTAAAATTATGAATTCTTGAAGTATTAAGCAATCATTATCAACAATTAAGTTATTTTTTTGGTTGTACAAATACCTACAATTAAACAAAACAATCCTCCTTCTTGATAGTAAGACTTTGTGATCCAGGGTACTACATCAGACTTAACAATAGTGCAATGCTAGAATAGAAAATCTTGAGTTTGAATCTCCTCAACTTTGCATCTCTTGCAGTTATGTACACATATGCACGGTGGGTGTAAAACACTACCGTTTGTTATAGTAAGTAGTACTTTACACCCACTTGTACTCATGTTGCATAGGGTGTAAATGACCACATAAGGTGCACGATAGAGAAGAATCCTTTCTGTTGAAACTTCAAACTGATCTCAGATCTCCTAATCTAAGCAACAATGATCTTAGTAAATTAGAGCATGGGATCTCCAAGGAGCACCAAAGGTACTGAATGAAGTGCTATTCATGACTCAATAGGGGGCAATTTTCCTGCAATTTCATTGAGTTATATAGATCAGCTTAGTGATTTAAGCATCAGGATTGATATGTACTCAGATTGTGAGTTCAAATCTGCAGTGGTTGAATTTCTGGGGGTTTTCCAGATAAAATCTTTAAAAAGATATTGCCTGATTTACAGAGAAATTAAAGAGCCCATGACCCATTTCATAAGAGCAGATATGTCCCAGATGGCAATTTTACCAACGTATAGGATCTAGATTCTGAAACAGACTATGACTGGCTGAGTAGGATCTGTTATGCTGAAAGATTTTACAAAAGATTAGAATTAACCAAGGCCTGAGCCTTGATGAGGGAAGTGCAAAAAGTGCATCATATTTCAACATCTCCTGACATTGAGAGGAAGCAATCAGCTTTTTTCAGAGTAAGGCTTATCAGAGTACAATGGTGACGTAGGAAGTGTGGTGCAAGGTGCTGCCTCCGTCCAAACTAGTGTACTGTTTCCTTAATGAGCACAGGTGTCTTATGGCATATAACACACATCTTTAGTTGAGACTGGGTAAGAAGCAGGGAAAGGGAATTACCTAGAGCTCATTGCAAACAAAGAAAAAAGCAGAAATGCATTAGTTTGTATAAAAGACAAATATCAGAAAATATACATGGTAGCTTCTAAAAATTGATTTCTCAGTAATAAGTTTTCAAAGAAGAATATTTTACAAAAATTCATATTTTAAAACTGATTGAAAATGCATTATTTCTGAACATACTTTGCATAATTTGATATTATTTGAACAAAATTTTGCAAGTACCCTTTGTAATAAAATTTGTACAGTTGAAACACTGGATAAAATACTGATATTAATTTTTATTTGGTTCTTTAAACACGTTTGAGCCCTGAGTTCAATTAGGTATTTTAAATGCAAGGTCATTGATCAGCAGATAAGAGGCAGCCTGATGAGGCACAGAAGAACTACGGAATGTGAAAGACCAGACTCATCTCTGAACCCCTGTAGACATTCCCATCACCGCCTAATATTTATTTTCCGTATTTAATGCAGGACCAGTACATTCCTTCCCAAAAAACTTTCATCATTTTATATTTAATTTTTCCTAGGTGTGTAGCTCCAATAGAGTATAAGAATGTATAAATGGATGTATTGTGTATAACAACTTTATAGCATGCTTCTTTCCCTGCATAGTAGTAATTGGGGCCTATCAGACCTACTTTAATTGTTAGTCTAACTGGTGAAGAATGGGTAAAGGTTCAAGAATTATCACAAGGATTTGTTATATAAAAAAACTGTTTAAGAATCAATATGAAAAGGAAAAAAGATTGAATTAATTTGAACAGAAAGGGTCTACTGATACCATTCAAGGACTGGGTTAAGATTATGACTGGGAAACAATAGGAGTAGAGGACTGTAAATTAATGAACCAAAATTGATGTGTCAGAAATTAGAGGGATAAAATAATGAAAGGATGCATTATTCCATCCATTGGCTATTTAGGGCCCTTAAAAAGAGACTTTCGGGGAGAATAAAACAAGATGTTTCTTTTATCATCACATCATCTGCAGTGGACAGACTGTTGCTATGACACCAGACCATGATACTTCAATGAGAACCCCATCCAATTATTTGACCATCATCACTGCTCCAGTGAGGGCCCCAAAAATTAAAAAAAAAAAATCCAGAGCTATGAATAGTGGACACAACATGCCTCAAGAATAAGACAAGAACCCCTTAGTCTTTTCGTATATGGTAGGGTAGAATATCTTATGTAACTAATTATTTATCTGGATAATGACACCACATGAAAATGGTGTTGATTGCTTTGACTCATGGTATAATATTAAATTAGCATCTGGTGCATATAATAATGCATATAGGAAACTCAAACAAAGGTTATCTATCCATCAAGAAGTCCTTCGTTTGTGTGAAAAACAGATCAGTTTACTGAATTTAATAAATGCCAATCAAAAGGTACAATGCACAAAGTTTTGCATGTAGAAATTCAAGTAATATAAACAACAATAAAACTACTTCAGATACATTGATTTTTTTTCCCCCAATTACAATGATATTGATAAGTGGTAGTGACCTGGATCTATTATATTTGGCAGCAGAACAGGTTTTTGTGGCAAGACTTTGCTTAACCAAAAGTGATGCATGATTGACAAGGCATTACAAATAAAGTATACTGTAAGGGATCTGGACCGAATCCTGAGATCCTCGCTTATGGTGTGTAACTGCCTCCTGTGGAAGGGGGCAAGAAAAGAAAACTGAGTGAGATTCTCTACACATACATATTTTCCCAAATTGTTACATAGGAACTACCCTACCAGAGCAAAACCATGGTCTACCTAGTCCAGCATTTTGTCTCTGGCAGTAAGACTTAAGAAGCAGGTGCAAGAAACCCCACAGCAGGCAGAAATGAAAAAGAATATTTCAGTGGGTAGGTTTTTTCCTAACACCCAGCAGTTAAAGATAGGACTATAAATCAGGGCATAGGCCTTTCTTTGTTTTTTTTTTTTTTTAAATAAGTCCATATATTGTAACTCTGCATGTACTTGGCATACACAAATGTCAAAACCTTTTTGGAATCCTGCTCAGCTCTTGGTCTCAACATCATCTAGTGACAATGAATTCTATCATCTAATTGTACTTATGTGTAAGAATATTTCATTAATTTTACATTTTCTACCTTTCATTTTCATTAACTGTCCTGTTCTTGTATTATTTGAAGGGATGAATAGAAGTATCCCACCTATCTTCTCTATACCATTTATTCTTCTTGTTTTTTGTATAATTTTATTAACCCCCTTAATTCATCTTCTCTCTGAAATAACTGGGACCATTTCCTTCAATCTCTCTTCAGATGAGAGTTTTTCTATGCCCCTTAGTCTCACTTTCCAGCTTTGAACTCCAACTATTTCTGCTATATCCATCTATAGATAGGGTGACCAGAAATGAATATTCCAGGTGAGGGTATAGCACTGGTTTGTATAGTGGGAACATCTTCCCCAAAACTCCCATCTATAATGCAAAATATTCTACCTACCCTAGCCTGTACCCTAAAGTGGTGAGAGTCAGGAAACACTCCAGGGCTGACTAGTTAAGATTAAGAGCGTCATGAGCAATTTAGCCCATCACTGGCTACTCCTCTTACACTAACAGGTGACAGCCATAAAGCTGTTACTGTATGCAGGAAACTATTTTTTTCTCCTTGCTGTTATCTTCAGATTTCTAAACTGGAAGTGAGGTGAACCTACGAACTGTTACAAACCCTCTTCACAATTACAAAAAAATAGTTGAATGGCAAAGTTTAGACTACAGTATATGAATAGAGAATAATGGTGTAAAAAGCTGGTCACTCACTCAATAAAGGGAGTGAAACCGAGGGAGGAAGAAACTTTAAGAAAGAATTCAAATAGTTCAAAATATTGTATCGCAGCAAAGCCACTAGAGGAAATAGAGCAGATGGGAGGGGAAAGAGATTGGTTATATTCCTCACCTGAAAGGTCACAAGAGATAGTAGCATTAGGAACTTTGAAGCACTGTGGAAGATGGAAAATCAGGCAGTGTAGTCACATTAACAATCAGTTCCGGAACATATAGAAACTATTACAATGGCTGGAAGTCTAAGACACAAAACATTTAAGCAATCATACCTGCCAGAATTGAGAATTAAGATGAGACACAGACGAGTTCAAATCTCATCAGAATTCCTGCCTTGGAGGTTTCTGTTCCTTCTCTTATTCTTTAGTTAACCTATTTTTCCCTGCTTTGTGAAGCTATTATTTCTGTCAATGTCATCTGGAATCTTTCTAGTTAGAGAGGAGGTAGGAAAGGACATAGGAAGGGCAGGCAGAATGAAGGACTTATTAACCTTTAAAATGGCATCTCACATACCAAGATCAAGGTAGCTTCACTACTATTTTCGGAGATACTTAAGCAGTTAAGTATTTTGTGTAAGTAGAGATAAAAGTGGAAAGTTAACAAGGGTCTAGAAAGTCACATAATGACCGAGACACAGTCTCATTGCACGCAGAAGTGCTGAACATTATGAGAGGTATATAATTGGAGATGCTTTAAAGGTCACCAAGTTTTTGCACCTTCCTGATCTTTCTCACAATCTCAAAGATTTGGTTTTTCTTTATAAAGTCACTTAAACTGAGTGCTGTGTTTTAAACTGATTAGAGTGTGGAAAATGTGAGGAATGCAATCAGATATAGATCTGTTTCAAATTAATCAAAGTTCAGGAGATCTAAAATATTGCAGGTACATACTTGTCAGTGCTATATGAGATTAAATAACAGATGAGAGCATGGAATGGGATCCTATGTTATCTTTACAGTTCCTCTTTCAGTTACATCTCAACATCCATTGTCCATTAGAGGAACACCATGAAAAATCATGTGAAATTAAATGAGGAACTACTAAGGATTGTTGGGTAAAAGCCTTGTCCTATTGATGTCAATGGCAAAATTCTCATTCATTTCAGTGGAGCTGGGATTTCATCATACATCTTCACGACTACAGTTACATGCAGTAGAGATACAATCATGACTCCACAGCAATGAACCTTTCTTCCCAAACACTCGCTTCCCCTCTATTGGTGAATTGTGTGGGCAGGGAGGAATGAGACTGAAGGGACAGTGGCATAATCCCCCCTGGAAACTCTCAGAACTTTTGTGAGTAAAATCACAATGAGTAAGTCATCATTCTCCCTCAGTGCATTATCTATACTTCCCATCCCACTCAGTAGAAATGCTTCTGCAGACTGAAAAGGAATAGTGGATGAATAGATTTGGGAGGGACTGCCAAGGCATAATGCCCCATGTAGATAGCCCTGTTCCCCAGGGATCTTGGTGAATCTTCCATTTCGTGGGGGGGGGGGATTAACCCCAATTCCCACCATGACCCTTTGCCTCTGCCCCAATGAAAGAGCACACCGGAAATTACATGAATGGCAACACACAAGAAGTGTTGCACCCCATATTCAGAAGCCAACACAGGAGACGTTCTGGACAATCTCTAAAGAGCAGCCAATTGATTTGCCAATTTGTACAGCATCTTGGCAGTTTACAGAAGTACAGATCATTGTGTGTATTAAACAGTTGTCAATTATGATTCTAAATAAGTGCAGCTTTAACAAATTTATCATCTAGGTGTCATCGTCAAAACCCAGTTCAATAGATTGCTCTGCTGATAGAGCTAGCTCAGAGTAGAAGTGTTATAAATTGAAGGAAGGGGTGACAGTTTTGTATTCTAAGATTAGCCAACCTAAAGCCTGCAGGCGCTCTTGCTGCAGCTTTGTTTTCTGTGTGTGATTTTCATGGATACACATTTTCCCATCTGAGCTGTCTTTTTGGCAGAGCAGTAGCAATATTAAGCAGCATATTTTGCTGCTATAGTGACCCAAAGGAACAAGATTCTCTTCTCTTGGAGTAGCTCAACAGAACACATGCTGGAGTGCAAGCCTTTGGAGAAAGGTTAGGGCGTCAATAGCTGAGGCATGGACATACTCTTTTAGCTAAGTACCTCTTCTTTATATGGTGACAGCTACTCACCTTTGAGAGGGATGGGAGTTACCTCTGGATTGGTGTCAAATCTGATACTATAAAAAACTTGTCTGATTGTAATAACACAAACATGAGGTTGGTTCTCAAAAAAACACCAAAAAAACAAACAAAAAAAACCCAAAAAACCCACCACACACAACATCAAAAGAGTGGGGAATTCAGTCCTCCCAGGCTGAAATTCAGAACAATTGCTTTTGCCTTTGGGTGGTAACTTTTTTAGGAAGCCAGTGTTAATTTTTAGCCTCAAGTTGGACACAGTGACCAGTTAATGCATCCAGGGTTTTTAAGCACAGGCCATAGTTATGGTGACCAGATGTCCTGATTTTATATGGACAGTCCCAATATTTCAGGGTCTCTCTTATATAGGCTCCTATTATCCCCCACCCCCTATCCCGATTTTTCACACTTGCTGTCTAGTCAGCCTACCACCAGTTTGTCCACCATGTATAAGTCCACTGGTCCAGGCTGGGATTTGTTCATCCTAGGATGACAGACAGACAATTTAACTTTTACTAGTGTAACTACGTACATGAGTATGTAGAATCCATGGCATTTGTCTCCTGTCTGTCTTGCTTAGACTGTAAACTCTTCAAGGCAGGGATGATGTATTTTATCTCTTGTACAGTCCTGGGCACATTGATGGCATGTAACAGAAAATAGATAACTTGCATCCCATTCATAATTCCGGGGACTATAGATACAGTCCTGAATTACCACAGAGCCTGCGAATTTGCTGAGCTCTCTAGTATTAACATGATCCATTGTTTACATGACTTTACAGTGCACAGGCACATGGACTTTTTATCAGGAACGTGCTGACAGTAAGTCACATTCAGCAACAGATGGGTTTAGGTTCTGTCCTCCTCGCTATACTGTGTCATTGGCCAACAAATTAGTCAGAGTAAAACAAAGATGACCCAGTGCTACTGACTTGCAATACAGTTTTCAAAGTTAAATGAATCTTCTGGACAAAAATATTCAGTGCAAGCCCTTTGCTTCACTGGCTGGAAGTTAGTGAGTTTAATGCTGGACACGTAGGTTAAAATTTCCTATTTACCAGTGTTTCAGCATAGGTAACAGAAGAGTCCTTACACAGCTCTACTATTATTATATAGTGAGGGTAGCCGATGAGTCTAAGACCCTCGGTGAGTTAGGGCCTGTCTACCCATTGCATGCGAAGGCTGGATCCGGCTGCCTGAGGAAACCTGGTTCAATGGTCAGGAAGGCGGTGACAGCAAGCGTTGTGGAATGCTCAAGAGCACGACAAGACACATAGGCGTCCTGGTCATCCACTGCGCCCTGCCCTATCTCCAGCAGTCTCGACTCTTGTCCTGCCACTGGATACAGATAGGAACTGGGAAGAGAGAGTGAGGTTGACGTTGCACAACTCTCCCTCACTTTAATCCAACTCACGCGCAAGTCTCGACATATCATATCATATCACATCATATCAAGTCCTGTGGCGATGGGCGAGCGACGAAGCAGCAGGTGTGGATACACTGGGAGCTGTAGCCGCGGACCTGCACACAGGCAGCTCAGGTATAATGGTCGTTCCTCACTGACCGAAGCAGCGGTGGAGCTCGGCATCTTCTTGAGCGACTGAGCAGCCCTATTCAGGATTGCACTGCTCACCTCCGTAGAATGAGGAGGGGGCTAGAAAAGGTGCCCTAAACATTGCCTGCTTCACCTTACCCTGGCCAGCATACCGTGGCTGGTGGGGATCCCATAAAAGCGGTCAAACAAAAACAAAAATTTAGAGTGACACCGATCACCATTGGCACATGGAATGTGCGCACGCTACTGGACAACATCACGGCAGACAGACCAGAGAGAAGAACAGCACTTGTTGCCAGAGAGCTCGCACGCTACAACATTGACATTGCAGCCCTTAGCGAAACTCGCCTTGCTAATGAAGGACAGCTGTCCGAGTCAGGCGGAGGCTATACATTCTTCTGGAGTGGCCGCAGCGGTGATGAGCGTCGCGAATCTGGAGTTGGCTTCGCCATCAAGAATCATCTTGTTCGGAAACTTGCCAGTCCCCCCAAGGGTGTGAATGATCGTCTCATGACAATGCAGCTTCCGCTTCAAAATGGAAAACAAGCTACTTTGATCAGTGCATACGCTCCCACAATGACCAACCCAGAGGATGTGAAGGATAAATTCTACGAAGAACTAGATGCTCTGCTATCATCAGTTCACCGCACAGACAAGCTGATCCTGCTTGGCGATTTTAATGCAAGAGTCGGATGTGATGCCGCAGCCTGGGAAGGAGTCATCGGGAAAAATGGAGTGGGAAAGTGTAACAGCAATGGTCTGTTACTGCTGGAAACTTGTGCAGCACACGACCTTCTGATCACCAATACGGTCTTCCGCCTCCCTACCCATAACAGGACTTCGTGGATGCATCCCCGTTCCAAGCACTGGCATCTGATCGACTATGTCATCATCAGGAGAAGGGACAGACAAGATGTCAGGGTTACAAAAGCTATGTGCGGCGCTGACTGCTGGACGGATCACAGGCTCATAGTATCTAAAATGAAGCTCCGTATCATGCCAAAGAGATGACCACAAGGCTGTAAGGCTCTCAAAAGGATCAACATGTCGAAGCTGAAGAACAGCCGCATCACTGAAAATCTAGCGGAAGACCTCGAGAATGAGCTTGCTGATCTTCATATTGAGAATGACGCTGAGAGAGACTGGGAGCGATTCTGCAACACTGTCCATACAGCTGCATCGAAGGTATTGGGGCCCTCCACACGCAGGCGGCAAGACTGGTTTGATGAAAATGATGCAGAAATCCAGGCCTTACTTGCTGAGAAGCACCGCCTGCATCGCGCATATCAGAACGATCCATCCTCAGCGGCAAAGATGACCACCTTTATCAACGCTCGCAGAACAGTACAGAACCGACTGCGCAAAATGCGGGACTTGTGGCTGAGCGCCAAAGCAGATGAAATACAGGCGTACGCGGACAGGAACGACTATAAGCAGTTCTATGAAGCCCTCAACACGCTCTATGGTCCACAGGCTTCTGGGAGCTTTCCCCTCCTGAACTCTGATGGCACTGTGCTCCTTACAGAGAAGACACAGATTCTCCAGAGATGGGCTGAACATTTTGAAGCAGTTCTCAACTGCCCTTCAGTCATCAATGATGAGGCCATTGACAAGATGCCCCAGGTTGCAGTCAATGACTCCATGGATGCTTTACCAGAAGAGGACGAAGTGAAGAAAGCCATCAACCAGCTGTCAAGTGGCAAATCCCCAGGGTCAGATGCCATACCAGCAGAGGTGTACAAAGTCGGTGGACCAGTGCTGCTACGGAAACTCACTGAGCTGTTTCAGTCCTTCTGGAAGCAGAGATCCATTCCACAGGAATTTAGAGACGTGTCCATCGTGCACCTCTATAAGAGGAAGGGCAATCGCCAGGTATGCGACAATCACCGTGGAATCTCGCTGCTCTCTACAGCAGGGAAAGTTCTTGCACGGGTTTTGTTGAACCGACTGATCACTCACCTGGAGCAGGGCTTACTGCCAGAATCACAGTGCGGCTTCCGCAAGGGGCGTAGGACTATTGACATGATCTTCGCTGCGCATCAGCTACAGGAGAAATGTCAAGAGCAGAACCGTGAACTCTACACAACTTTTGTGGACCTCACGAAAGCGTTCGACTCTGTCAGTCGCCAGGGCCTGTGGAGGATCATGTCGAAATTCGTCTGTCCAGACCGATTCATACAAATGGTATGTCAATTTCATCACGGTATGATGGTTCATGTCCTGGATAACGGTGAAACATCTGAGGCCTTCCCAGTCACCAACGGCGTCAAGCAAGAGTGTGTTTTAGCACCCACTTTGTTTAGCATGATATTCTCTGCCACTCTGACTGATGCCTTTCAACACTGCACTGAAGGAGTAGGCCTGAAGTACAGAACCGGTGGGAAACTATTAGATCTGAGGCGACTGCGTGCCATCACCAAGGTGAAGGAAACTGTACTTCGTGACTTTCTCTTTGCCGATGATTGTGCTCTGAATGCTAGTACAGAGCCAGAAATGCAAGCCAGTATGGACAAGTTTTCATCTGCATGCAACAGCTTCGGCCTCACCATTAACATCAAGAAGACTGAGGTCATGCACCAGCCAGCTCCCCACACTCTGTACTCAGAACCGTCCATGACTGTAAATGGACAGAGACTTCAGGCAGTGAACCACTTCACGTACCTGGGCAGTACCCTTTCTCGAGCAGTGTCAATCGATAAAGAAGTAAAGTGCAGAATTGCTAAAGCCAACTCTGCATTTGGCCGATTGCGCTCCAACGTCTGGGAACGTCGAGGGATCAGCCTACCAACGAGGCTGAAGGTCTACTGAGCAGTGGTGCTTCCAACTCTACTGTACGCCTGCGAGACGTGGACTGTCTATCGGAGACATGCACGAAGGCTCAATCACTTCCACACTTCCTGTCTGCGAAAGCTTCTAAAAATCAGATGGCAGGACAAAGTGCCTGATACTGAAGTCCTTATCAGAGCCAGTCTGCCGTCAGTTCACACACTGCTGATGAGAGCCCAGACCAGATGGGCTGGACATGTCGTGAGAATATCAGACGAGCGCATTCCTAAACAGCTCTTCTACGGAGAACTCGCCCAGGGAAAGCGCTCCCATGGAGGACAAAGGAAGCGGTTCAAGGACACGCTGAAGACCTCTCTGAAGTCCTTTGAGATTAACACCGCCACATGGGAAACCCTCGCACTGAACTGTCCAGCATGGCACAGCCTCATTCACACAGGCAGTAATACCGCTGAGGCGAGGCGTACTGCTGAGGCTGAAAGAAAGCGTGAGCTGCGCAAGTCCAGAGCTGCCCGCACATCATTGACAGTGCCATCACATGTCTGCCCAACATGTGACAGGACGTTCCATGCCCGAATCGGACTGATCAGTCATCTTCGGACGCACAGAGTCCGGTCATCGAAAGAATGAGTTGTTGAGGTCTTCATCAACAACGATGGACGAACATCATCATTATTATGACAGATAATGACAGAGTCTCCAGTCAGGATCAAGCCTCATTATGTTCATTCTTAATATATTGGGGTCCTTTATAAGAGTAAAGGAATAACTCAGTCTCTGTACCCACTTGGTCCTTGGCCTCTACTGTAATTTCCCAGGAGGCTACTAATTATTATACATTGCAACATTCTACTTAGCATACCTGTGTACTAGAACCTGCACTGAAATCCCTTACACATTTCAAACAAGCTTCCAGTGAGCTGGCAGATGATAGAGACTTTCAGTCTCTTCTAAATTGGGCTGGATTTAAATCAATGACCAAGGCCCAAATCATCCCCCGCCCCCACTAACTCCACATATGGTGGAGGACATTCAAGGCATGAGTCAACCTTCCCTCTCCAGACCCAACAGAAGCCCTTTCAGCACCTGAGGAGTGTGTGGATCAGGGAAGGGCTAAGTGAGACACAATTTTTCCCCTGTTACCCTAGAGACTTGAAGCAAAAAGATAATTCAGTTTAAGGTTACATTACTCCCCACCCACAGGGCCTAGCCAGGGGTCTCTCTGCTAGCGCAGTCCCAATGGAACCTTGCTGCCAGGGACTCCTTCCCACAACTTATCCCATCTCCATGCCCACCCCAGTGCAAACACCAACCTCCTGGAGCAGCCCTGGTTCAGTCTGTAGGCATAGGGACAACAGCATCATAGGGGCAGATGCTTCCCTGTGCCTTTCCTTTCAGGTCCCCTGGGTTAGAGAATCTAGGTGGGATGATCTAGGCTTTCATTTGCAGGCTCCATCTGCATTCAAGTCTGTCACATTACAGATTAAATTCAAGTAAGGAAATTCTATTGCATAAGTGTCAAACTGTCACCCCACACCCTTTCTCTTTTGTTAAAATATAATATTTCAGACTTGCCTTTCATCTGGAAAATATGCGAGGAACACAAAAGCAGAAAATATTAGCAGATAAAACCCTATTGCTGTGTCAAAGTAAGTTGGGGGGAGAGGGGAGGCTGAACTGAATATTCTTAGTGCCACATTTACAAAAAAAGCTAATCCTATTGAGACAAAAAAAAAGTACGTTTCAGAAGGTTATTTGTTTCATTTATATTCAGGATGGATCTGTATCATGCTATTTGGTAAATATAGAAAAATGACTCACTTCCTTTACAACTGGAGGGGTTTCTAACTAGCTAAATAAATAAATAAAATTCCAAGGTATCATACTACAATAAAAATCAAAAGGAAAAAACAAATGATTCTTTAGGGGTCCCCCCCTAATTTTAATTGATCAGTAAGGGGCAATTCTTAGGTTTAAAGATTATTGCGGGGGGGGGGGGGAGGGAGATTGTTTTTCTATGAAGTGTGTGCACCAAAACAAAACCAGCTGTGGTTTGTAATATGTTTTTGTTCTTAGTTTATTAATGGCCATTGGAATAAATAACTTAACTCCAATAATATTTCCTAATCAATGGCTCCTATGGTAGTAAAGTGGAATATAAAATTTTTAAATATACCTCTTTTGATGTTGAAGTGGGACAAAATGTGTTTCTCTATTGGCAGCATATGGTTAAAAAGCAAAAGTAATTTGACCATATTAGGCTAATTTTGCTCGACAGATTCAGTTCATGCTTCAACTGTCAGAACAACTGCTGCTTTCATGCTGTTAGTGATCTTGACATCCCTTTGAGCAACTGAAATATCACAGATTCAAGGTAGCCTAGATAATGGTGGTGCTTTATTCTGAATGAATTTAAAATGTGAGATTAGCACAGCAAAACATCTGTTCTGGAGAATTTTCAAATTTAACTGGGCACACTAATGCTTAAACTACAGTTGCACAACAAAAACAAACTGGAGACACAAAAAGGGTATGTGTCTCTAAATATGTAAACCATGCACAACCATATGCCACACACCTTACATGTGTATATGTTTTTATAATAGCTATAAAATACCACACATCCTGGACACCCTCAAGTCCCATTGACTGGAATAGGGAACGAGAGCACTCAGCACCTCAAGCTCATATAGCCATCTGATCAATTGCATTATCCATGCATTGCTGAACATCTCACCTGCACTCTGCCCATGGGACATATTCTAACATTCCAAACTTCTCCATAGCTTCAGGCATTCCCTGATAACAAATGAACACCAACTTACTTTCTATCTTTCCTCAAAACAATATGGAATTTCCTGTCCACATCTCACCAGCAAAAGAAAAAAAATAATAAAATTACACTGGTTTGAGGTGCAGGATGGTCAATAGTCAATTATGGTCTAATGAGAAGTTTATGAACTCAAATTTCATGATGCGTCAGGGCTAGAAGTAGGAAGCACAGATCTTCATCTGCTATCAATCAATGTGTAGCTATGTTGATTTTCACCAGCTGAAGATCCTGCCCAGGAACTTTGGACAATTGAAAAGGGGCAGCTGTCAGTTTTTCAGTGGGCCAAGTACCATTCTGCTATCAGCCCTTACAGAATCTCAAGTACTAGATTTTAACAATGCAACACATTTATAGAAACGCCAATTTAGGTAAGATTAGAGGTTTCTGAAATGTATTAGTTCCATTTTTTCCCTTTCCTCTGAGATACCTTATGACTATGATCTGAGATGACTGTATCTTGGTTTTACAGACTGTGGGATACAAAATATAGAGCCAGTACAAAATTAAAAATTCTAAAACATTTCTTAACTAGTAAAATGTGTTTCCTGGTGGCATATACAGAACACCTGATGGAGTGAAAACAGTTTCTAATTGTACTTGTTTGGGATTACCTGCATTATTGAGTGGCTTGTGCGTCATGTGACCATTCCAAATTCATGCCAACAAAACCTTCACACCCACTATATCATAGCCTATATATATATTGTGCGCGCATGCACACACACAGTCACCCCCTAACCGTTAAAAGGAATATCATTGAGGTTTCAGTGTCAAGCACTCAAAATCTGTAAATTGAGAATTAAGGTTGTCTGCTCAACTTTCATTTGGCCACCTAGCTCGTGTGCATTATGGCACAGTCTTATTATATGAACTATATTTGTTTCTTCAATAGGACCACTGCACAGAGGACAGAATAGAAAGTCCTCACTTAACAAGGAACAATTCAATTCAGCCCTTATTTACTGCACACCACTCAAACCGTGCTCTGAAGAGAGGATTATTAATTTGATCACAAATGCTTCTATGGTGAGCATCAAGTTATAATCAACTGAAAACAGGGTCTTACAATAGGAGTGTTGGTCAACCTTAATAATAATTAGTGCTACCTACCAGCCCCACCTATATTAAAAAACAGTTGGTCCTTCTATAAAGGTCTTCACATGAAACCAAACTGCTTTAGACAAGAGACTGAAGAAAATATTGCAAGGAATTATTTAATGGTCTAACAGATGTTTTGCATCTCTTAAAACAATATGTAATAAAAATAAATAAATACTAGGATCTATCTAGCCTTTAGGATTTTGATTTTTATACACACACTTTCACAAAGAAAAGGAAATCACACCAGTAGCCAAAAATGTGTACAGAAAAAAATAAATAGAACACAGACAAGATTTAACGTCTCTGACAGATCCTGCAGTCATGGCTCAGGCACAATTCCCACTGAAATCTATGGGAGCTTTGACTGAGTAAGGATTGTAGGATTGGTTTCACTGAGTACCATACTGGGATTCAGGAGAACTGAATGGGGAAAATAATGTTTACAGTATGCACACAGATGCTAAAGGGCAGGCTGATGTTTGCAAAGCACTGAAATTCTTGGATGGGCAGAGCCAGAGAAGAACAAAATTATTTCATTATAAAAAGTCATGACAATGTTTCATAAACATCTACAGAAAAATTACTAAAAAGAGGGGCACATGGCATTCAGATGGCAGAACTTTTTTTTCCAACTTTTTATTTATTAAATATTTTGTATTCATTCATTTAAAATAACATTTTTGTTACACTGTGATATTCAGTAGCACATGTGATTTTAAAATGTGTTGTATTGTAATCATTCATGAATCTGAAGATTTGCTGTGGTGTGCTGAGTTTGGCCACTCGGAAACGAAAATATAGAAAGGGAGCTTTTTAGGTCCAGGAAGACTATTCTCAGTGTTGAAATTTACTTTCCAAGCATTTGCCAGATGAACTGCACACAAGCATGTCCTTTAGCATCTTAATAATATTCTAACATAGTCATCTAAACCTGGAAGGTCTGTGTCCTAGTCACCATTCGTTTAAGTTGCTAATCACTCTCTAACTTGACCCTAGTCCCTCACCCTAACTCCACCACTAAATTGACTTGCCAATATTTTTCTTGCAATTTCTTGCTACTGTTGATTAGATTTTATCTCCTTCCACAGTCCACTAGCAGATCACCACCAAGGTATGGATATAACAAATAACCAACACTATTTTAACAAGGTGCAGAGATAACGTGGAACAACAGTAACCAAAACACCACCATGTTGTATGCAGTGTAGTTGTAGCTGTGTCAGTCCCAGGATCTTAGAAAGACAAGGTGGGTGAGGTAACATCTTTTATATCGGAGACACTGGATTTATGGCTTATAACAACAACAACAACTTGTAACCCATGAACCCCTTAGAATATGTGCTAATTACTTACGCTAAACAATCTGTTCCATCTTGCATTTAGCTATGATGCTCGGAGTACCTTTCCCAGACCTGAAGCAAAGCTCTGTGTGGCTCAAAAGCTTGTCTGTATCTCCAACAGAAATTGGTCCAATAAAAGATATTACCTCACCTACCTTGTCACAGTGACCCCATTGCAGGATACTTTAATGCTTTTTATTGCTCTGCATGCAGTCGTGTCCTGAAAAGATCCCCTCTGTGTTTCTGACCGGAACTTTGCATCATCATCATTAGGGATGATGTTCAAAAACTTTGCAAATATTAGCTAATTAATTCACATTAACAAACCTGCCAGAGTACAACTAACTTCTGAAGACTCCATCTTAGGTTTTATAGGAGATCCAGTAGATTCTGGAAATGGACACTCTGAATTGACTTCAGTAGGGCCAAGGTTTCAACCAGGGAGTTTTCATTAGGCCTCTGCTCTGAAAGGTTAATATGTAAAAAAAGCATTATGCAGCACCACATTTATGGACTCTCAATGGCTCCAAGAGCATATATGGTAAATTTATAAGAAAAAAAACTGTTTTTCCCCCAAAATTGCCATCCCTACAACTCAATCTGAGAGCAAAAATTCAAATACCATTTGTATTTTGATGTTCTGATCAGTAAGTAAAGCTTCAGGAGGCCAAATCCTTCTCTCCATTACACCTGTGTAACAACATGGAAAAAGGACAGGCAAGTATAATTTGTGCCTAGGATGGTAAATGTTCATTATAATTTTAAAAGGCCTATATATTAATTAAATGGTACCAGTAACTTAGAGTACAAATCATGCTCCATTGTTAATTTGAAAATGTAAATATGTCATTCTTTTGCCAGCCAATCAGTCAACATGTCATCTAAGGTGGGGAAGCAAGGGATATCAAAAAAGTGAGGTGGGAATAATGAGACACAGAGGACAATGAAATGGGTTTTTATTTTAGGCAGTTGGCAAAATAATTTGCTGCCATTAGTCTTTGAAAGTGCATTTATGCCTTCAAAATTCAGGGTTACTATTGGCTTAACTTGGTTGTCTGGGAAGAGTCTCCATCCCACCCCCCCTCCCCAAAATCAAAAGACAGGGGTTGTGGAATTCCAATGGTTAAGGTTGAGATATGGATATGCAACTACAGACAGCTACAGGGTTTGACTGCCGCAGAGGTGCTACAGAATTAATTTACCTTTGATCCAGAACTTATTATGTGAAATATTTCACATAATTCCCAGGGCCTAGACTACAAAGTAGATTTTTAATGGCTCAATCCCTTATTCAAGAGAAACTCTCATGGAAGCCTCCCAATAAGCGGTTGTATGATGGTGGCAAGTACCAGAGTTTGGGCTTTAATTTGGGGTAAAATACTCTCAAAAGTCATGAAAACAGTAAAGTAGTACAGGTACAAGGTAACCAGTTTACTACTGAAAACACAGGACAATTGCCACTAGTCCTATCCTCTTTTCATAAATCTTCATAGTCTCTTGGACTCTTCTGAGTTTACAATTGCATTTAAATTTTTAAAGAAAACATTATATATTTGTTTACAGGACTCCCCCTTTGATTGGAATAAGGACGAAGGAGTCTAGAACTATGTTCACATTACATATTTTTAGATTCTTGATCTCTGCTTGTTTAATGGTTTTGAACCATTCTAAGCAAAACTGTCTGAATCATCAAGAGAGGCAAATCTTTCCTCCTGCATGTATGGAAGTCTCTGAATGGAGCAATTTTGATGTGCGCAGTGTGAGAGCGAGATACAGGTAGCCAGCGCAAAGGTCTGCATGCTAGGTAGCTGTACTCCATGGGAGAAATTCCTGCCCCAGGGTACAGGAGAAGGCCAGAACAAAACAAAGGAAGGGGTCCACAATGTTGCATCTCCATCAGCCAACAGCCTCCACACAGCAGGTGCTGCAGCAGCCACAAAGGCTATTGCTCTACTAAGAGTTCATAACCTGGGTTGGAGGATTTCATCCCCGCAACCCTGCAGAAGTCTCCTGCGTACAGTCTATTTTGGGGAAGCTGTGCACAGGGTACAGAATTTTGCCCAAAGCTTTTTATAAGTTGAGATATTAAGCACCAAATATTGTGGTCCACATCCTGCTCAGGTGGAATATAAGGGAAAGTAGATATAATAAGTAGTCAGTGCCCTTCTTCCAGGAACCAGGACAGGGTTTAAATTTAGTGTTCAAGGCTTTATATATATGCCAAGTGTTATCTATCTTCAAAAGAGCTGTAGTGCATGGGATGGCTGCCAGTTCTGCTCTATCCTTCCCTGTGCCAACAGCATAACATCTGTAACCAACTTGCAGCTGTCACTGCTACTTTCCCAACCACAAGTCCAACTCCTACTTGCCAGTGCAAGATTCTTCCCTGTCACTGTTTTTATAAAAGGACAATCATCTAATTCCTTGTTATAATTATGTGATTCTGACATTGCTATAATCTAGCTACAAAGCTATCGCATCAGATGCAGTTACTTATAAAAAAAGTCTTTCATCTGTGTGAGAGACAGAGATAATTTATTTTATATGGTGTAATTCATATACCTTCTATCTATCCCTTTGTATGTTAGTCACATTGTAACTGCCCTGTTTGCAAGGTAGTTGCATTCTGGCTGTTGTGAATATATAATAAAGCACACAAAAGCTTTCTACAGATGAAATCATGCCTTCTGTAATAAGCCAGAGCAGGAAACAAAGTTGGAAATTGGCTCAAAAAGATGCTTCTTATTTTTTTATTCAATGTAATATATAGTTAAGCTTATAAAGCTAATTGGATAGACGATGTTGTTTTCATCTAAAGTCTTTGGGACTAATATAGAAGTACAGGTATTTGGGTGAAGTTTAATGGCCTGGGATATACAGGAGGTCAGACTAGATGATCTGATGCTCCTTTCTGGCCTTAAACTCTATGAAACTATGATATGAATGAAGGCCAGCTGAAACGTTTGGATTTAAATGGTGTTTTTTCCAGATCTGTTTGATGGTATGTTAAATACTGGCATATTTTCTTAATTATTCTTTTAATGAAGTGTAGATGAGGTGTTCAAAGATTTAACTGGTGGGCTTTGCAATCTATCAACATTAACTATATATAGAGTTCAAATTATAATTAGATTTGTGCATCACAGAATAATATCACGATATATTCTCATTACCGTAAGTTTGTCAAAAGCTGACTGTTTAGAAAACATGGCATATTAATTTTATTTTGATTTGGTAGAACACTGTCTTCCAAAAAAATATTGTAAATGGATCACAATTTTAAAAATAGGAGTTCAAAATTCAGAAGTTCATCTAAACAAAGAATGTGCCTATTGGATTATACATGTATACTGTACTCTCAGAAGCACATAAAAATATAGGTTTGTACTTGCCATTTTAAATGCTTCTTATCTGACAGTTTCATTTCAAGAACTGTTTGTGTACAGAAGAACTGCCAAGAAGAGTGGCATGTAATGTTATATAATGGCATGTGCATTGACATCACAGATCAGTGTTGCTCAGTTAGCAGCAGTCTCGCCTCTGGGCTAAAAGATTGTGGGTGCCAGTACTATCCCAGGATTTGGGCTCCTGCCCACACAGATATTATAGAACACTACTAGAGGGATGTTGCACTGGTAAATGTGTTGTCCTTTAGTTACAATTTGAAATGAAGTCCCTTCTGCCTGTTACTGCCATCTATTCATGTGGAAGTTAGAGATCTCATGACACATTTTGTCTAGTACAGGGAATAACCCTCATGTCCTAGTAAACATTCTCTCTCATTTAAACATGCTCTAATGTCCCACGGTTTCCTGTGTGTGATAGAGGTGTTGCTAAGCACATAAGGGTTGCTGTGTTTGCACTACCAATATCTAACACAGCACTTTGTCAAATGCTTTGCGGTACATTAACTAAGAAACACACTAAACATTGAAAAACAGATTTTTCATTTCTGGCCATCAAAGCTTTGACAAATACAGGCAGAGAAGCACAGAAATTGAAATACCAGATCCAGGCAGGTGTTATGAAAATACCTATGGATCATTGCACTGGAAAAAGAAATATTACACTCAAAAATAGACTTACATAATGCATTTATAGGACTCATACAATGGGCATAATAAAAAGCCATTAATAAGGTTGTTATTCCAAATCTAGTGTTAAGACTTGTGGAAATACTTCCTGCTCAAGAGAAAAAAAAATTGCTTTGGTCCTCAAGGAAACTGTTACAGGCATCTAATCTACAGCCACAAGACCATGTTAGTACCTACACAGCACTTTTCATCCATAAAGTGGGGATCTCACAAGTGGGGAAATATTAGCCCCAGTTTGTAGACAGGGAAACTGAGGCAATAAGCAGTTAAGTAACTTACCTAAAGGGGGTAGTGGGGAGAGATAGCAAGTCTATGGCAGAATCTGGAACAAAACTCAGTTTTCAGAATTCCCAATCCTTTATTCTAGGGACTGGTCTGAGCACTGTACCTTTAAGAGGCTCTGGCAGGAGCCAATTGAAATTAGTTTTTGTGTTGTGTAATGTTAGGCAATGCTGATCAGCTAGAACTCAGACACTGAATGAAGCAGATCTCTGTCAGACTCCTGCACTCAGAGTGATCAGTGACCACCACCTGATACCAGGAGTAAAACAAACTAAGAAGATACCATGAGTGGAATAATGGAGCAGTTAAAAGCCACACCAGAGTTGAAAAATCTCTGGAAATTTGGAAGAAAACTGGGAAAAGTTTAAACAATTCTTCTCTCTACCTGCAAGCCATGAGTGTGAGCAAAAAGGAAGACTGTCAGAAGGTAGCCTTACTTCTGACAACAGTTGGTTCTGGAGCACTTGATGTGTTTAATACGTTTCAGTTAACTCAGGCAGAGGAGGCTAACTATGAAACTGTAGCACAGAAATTTGGGCATACTCCACATAAAAATTAAACATGAAAGATCTGTTTTTAAACAGGGAGCATAAAAAGAAGGTGATGCCATAGAACAGTTTGTGACTGATCCAAGGCAGAAGAGCCAATCTTGCAATTTTGGGGGTTTAGGTGGCTGATAAGAGTGGTCTCTTATCATGAATGGGATCTGAACCAAAAAATAAAGAAATAAAACACTCAGGGAAAGACTACTGGAAGACTCAGGATCAATGTTTGTCAAAGCTATTAGAATTTGCCAAGCAAATGAAGTTCCCCAATCCAGAAGGTACCTTATGGAGAGTGGACAGTATTCTGACACTGTGATAGCCAATCCAAAATACTACAAGAAGAGAGACCCGAGGCATGCTAAACTCAAAGTCACAGTCCAGCAAAAGACAGCACACAGTTGCCACCACCTGGTGAGAATGATGCTATCATAGAATCATAGAATCTCAGGGTTGGAAGGGACCTCAGGAGGTCATCTAGTCCAACCCCCTGCTCAAAGCAGGACCAAACCCAACTAAATCATCCCAGCCAGGGCTTTGTCAAGCCTGACCTTAAAAACCTCTAAGGAAGGAGATTCCACTACCTCCCTAGGTAACCCATTCCAGTTCTTCACCACCCTACTAGTGAAAAAGTTTTTCCTAATGTCCAACCTAAACCTCCCGCTCTGCAACTTGAGACCATTACTCCTTGTTCTGTCATCTTCTACCACTGAGAACAGTCTAGATCCATCCTCTTTGGAACCCCCTTTCAGGTAGTTGAAAGCAGCTATCAAATCCCCCCTTATTCTTCTCTTCTGCAGACTAAACAATCCCAGTTCCCTCAGCCTCTCCTCATAAGTCATGTGCTCCAGCCCCCTAATAATTTTTGTTGCCCTCCGCTGGACTCTCTCCAATTTATCCACATCCTTCTTGTAGTGTGGGGCCCAAAACTGGACACAGTACTCCAAATGAGGCCTCACCAGTGCTGAGTAGAGGGGAATGATCACATCCCTCGATCTGCTGGAAATGCCCCTACTTATACAACCCAAACTGCCATTAGCCTTCTTGGCAACAAGGGCACACTGTTGACTCATATTCAGCTTTTCGTCCACCGTAACCCCTGGGTCCTTTTCTGCAGAACTGCTGCCCAGCCATTCGGTCCCTAGTCTGTAACAGTGCATGGGATTCTTCCGTCCTAAGTGCAGGACTCTGCACTTGTCCTTGTTGAACCTCATCATATTTCTTTTGGCCCAATCCTCTAATTTGTCTAGGTCCCTCTGTATCCTATCCCTACCCTCCAGCGTATCAACCACTCCTCCCAGTTTAGTGTCATCTGCAAACTTGCTAAGGGTGCAGTCCACACCATCCTCCAGATCGTTAATGAAGATATTGAATAAAACTGGCCCCAGCACCGACCCTTGGGGCACTCCACTTGATACTGGCTGCCAACTAGACATGGAACCATTGATCACTACCCGTTGAGCCCGACCATCTAGCCAGTTTTCTATCCACCTTAACGTCCATTCATCCAGCCCATACTTCTTTAACTTGCTGGCAAGAATACTGTGGGAGACTGTATCAAAAGCTTTGCTAAAGTCCACTGTTAAGCCAAGCTGGTCTCCTGCCATATTTACTTTTCTTCCTACACATCGGGATGGTTTGTTCCTGCAACCTCAATAAGGTTTCTTTAAAATACAGCCAGCTTTCCTCGACTCCTTTCCCCGTCATGTTATTCTCCCAGGGGACCTTGCCCATCAGTTCCCCGAGGGAGTCAAAGTCTGCTTTTCTGAAGTCCAGGGTCTCTGTTCTACTGCTTTCCTTTTTTCCTTGTGTCAGGATCCTGAACTCGACCATCTCATGGTCACTGCCTCCCAGGTTCCCATCCACTATTGCTTCCTCTACTATTTCTTCCCTGTTTATGAGCAGCAGGTCAAGAAGAGCTTTTCCCCTAGTTGGTTCCTCCAGCACTTGCACCAGGAAATTGTCCCCCTATGCATATCTACGATGGGCAACAACAGTCACAGACAGCAGTGGTGTTACAAGTGGTATTCCCCATGGCTGTACAAGATTGTCACCCCAGATAGACATACTGAATAGGAATAGGAGACACCTTCTCCAGATCCCAGGAGGGGGAGAGAGAGAGAGAGAGAGAGAGAGGCAAAATGAGGCAGGCTCAGTGCCCCTTGAGAAGGTCTCAGACAAGCAACAATTGTAGCAGGTTGAGACAATAGAGCTCCAGGACATGGAAAAACCTGAACAAGGGGACTTTGTATCATAACTAGTGAAACTGGAGTCAGAGGGCCCACGTTCTGTGGAAGGACTGTTATTGACTGTACACTAGGGAAGCAGAGAGCGCAGGGAGTTTGGTGGAAGCAACTCAGCCACATGGACAGATCAATCAAGTTCCACTTGTTCAACTTGCCTTCAGCTTTATTCTTGGTGAATGAAACAATGACCAACAGAGCTGGCCGAATGAGAAACATTGCACCTCCTGAAGGGCTGTAGCAATCGACACTGAGAACTGAGCTCTAAAGAATTCTGCCTTCTTTTAGAATACATCTATACTGGGCTATAGCCATCGAGCACAAGTGGCTCCTTGAAAATAACAGATTCCCTGGCAATATGTGCTAAAGCAAAGCTATTTAGTCTCCTGTGGCACCTTATAGACTAACAGACATTTTGGAGCATGAGCTTTCGTGGGTGAATACCCACTTCGTCGGATGCAAGTCCGACGAAGTGGGTATTCACCCACAAAAGCTCATGCTCCAAAACAGCTGTTAGTCTATAAGGTGCCACAGGATTCTTTGCTGCTTTTACAGATCCAGACTAACACGGCTACCCCTCTGATACTATTTACTCTATAACCCAAGATGATAAAAAATTGAAAAAGAAATCTGTTGCCAGAAAACACTAATATTTTTTTCAGAATCACGACTGTGTTCAATATATTTAAGACAAATAAAAAGTCACTGCCCTGAGAAACCTATATATATATATATATATATATATATATAAACAAACAGTGCTATAAAACATTCTGCAAATCAATATTGGTCACAAAGGACCTGATGTGAAGCTTGCTGCAATCAGTTGCAAGAATCACATTACTTCCATGGGTTCTGAATCAGGTTCTGAGTTAGCTAGGTATGGTAAAACAAGATTATTATTATTTCCACCCCCAAAATAAATAAGAAAAAACCCTAGAAAAATAAAACCAAGGAAAGGTCACCCAATAAATAAGCATCTAGTTTAAGGACTATTAAACTTAGAATAGCATATGATCTCAAAGAACAGCATATGATCTCTGGTAGAACATATGATAGCTTGAATTGAAGAAATCATCTCTGCTCCTGCTGCTATTTACAGAGGCCTTAGGGGTTTTAGTAAATGTAGACAGGTCTATTTTAGCCTTATCTCACAGTTTAGGTTGTGTATGGTTCATAGTAAGCACTGTAAATGCAGGACTTGAAGCATTCTTTGTCCAAAAAGGACTAACAAATTATGCCAGGAGATGAAGGTTGTCGTCCTCTGTTTTTCAAATGGAATAAAGCACGCTTATGAGCTCTATAATGGCACTCCCACCTGCCTTGCCAAGGGCCACTGTATTACAGGATCATCCAAAAGATGTTTGCCGGATGCAAGAAAATAAAAAAATCATAGCCAACTGTGATTCTTTATCAGAGGCCTCATGGCTAGACCTAATACAGTAGAGAGGAAGTCTAAATGTTAGAATCCTGCTTCTTCCTGAATGCATACCCAGTTCAGAAACTGATACCTCAGAAAGAACAGAGATCCTCTTTTTTTACTGAGACATATGCATTATGTGACAACACACAAACTTTCAATTTTCAAGTGCTGAATCAATGGGAAAGACTGGATCTTAGCTACTCTGTAGATCAGACTGTAAGAGTTGACTTTTAGAGCCATCTGAACTGAAGCAGAAGCAAACACTCCCTCTGCAACAACACAGTTGAAGTTCTACAATAAATCCAAATGAAACAATTCCCTACTATGTCATAACTTCACTTCCAAGTTTCAGCCTTATTAGACTTTTGATCAGTGGAACAAACTGCTGCCCCTGATCTGAACTGATACTCATGTCCAACGTTAACTCACCAATATACTGGTCACTGCAAAAACAAATCAGAAGCAAACGTACTGCTATATTTCCCTGACTCTTGCCAAAAGACATGCATAAAGCTAAGAGACTGTTACCAAATGTGGAAACAGTGATCATAAACCTCCCAGAGTCAACCTGCTTTGTGGACTCCCTCTTGCAAAATACCCTGTGCCAGGCCTATACCTGGTGCTGTGTGCTTCCCCCAGTGTATCAATACTAGCTAGTGTACTAGAGGGAAGAGGGGGGAGGGGGGGGAAGAGACAAGCCTTTAAACACTTTCCACCTCATTCTTCCCATTCCCATCCACTTCTAAAAGGGGAGGAGATATAGTAGCCCTATGGAGGAAGCTCTCCTCCCTGGTCTGCCACCTATAATCCAAACAGCCAGTAGTAGAGAGCAAGGAGCCACACATGTGCAGCCATGCAAGATGCACCCCCAATGTAGACCTAAATAATTAATCTGACTCTGTGTGAATAATGTATTGCTATATGGTCAGTGGCTAGAAATGGAGTAATAAATCTAGTAATGCAAGTTACCTGCAATAATTTAGTTGCGAAAGAGGAATCAGTAGCTTCATTTTTGCTATCTAAGGTATTTAGATGCCCTCCCCTTTACGGTCATAACTGAGCACCTTACAGAAGTCCTGTGAGGTAGAGAAGTACTAGTATCCCCTTTATAAGTAGGGAACAGAGGCACAGATAGGTTTAGTCACTTGCTGCAGGTCATACAGGAAGGCTGAGACAAAGCAGAGAATTGAAGTTGGATGTCTTAAGTCCCAGGCTAGCACTTTAAAATCACTAGACCATCCTTTCTATCCAGTGCTCATTGTAATCTAAGACATTCTCTAAGTTTATGCTACACTAATTTTGTTAGTCTCTAAGGTGCCACAAGTACTCCTATTCTTTCTAAGCAGAAGAATATACTGCATCCCAAAGCAACAATGTTAAGTCTTTAATTTTTGTGGGTTTTTTTGAAGAACTGTCAGTTCTCAGCTCCCCTTAAGATTTTTTAAATGCAGTGATTTTCAGTGGGAAGAAGGCAAAGTTTGTTTACTTTTTCCAAGGGCATCTCTGTGAGTCTTCTGTAACATTGATTTCAAAGCATCCATGACTCATACAGGACCTGATTCAAAGCCTATTGCAGTCAGGGAGAGCCCTTCCAGGCCCATAATAGCTTCAAAGCAGTTGAATCAACTTAGAAAGAAGCCGATTATTTTGTAGTTTAATACGATTTTCTATCCTTCTTTGTTATGGAACCTTGAACTTTCAGAGGTTCTGGTGGGTAATAAGCAAAAGTTACCTTGCTGCATCACTTAAATGTTGATATTGATGGCACTAGAGTTATGTCAGAACACACAGTATTTCCCTGTGAAAAAAAACAGGCTGATCAGTTTGTCACTTGGTGATGATCACTATCACACTCAGTTATTCATTTGCATTATCCTTTTCTAAAAGTTGTTCTGTTGGCATGCATTCTGGTTATTGGCAATTTCTCATTTTCAAGCTGTGTTAATCAACTCAAACTATTTCTTATCACTATAAACATAATTCTTATGTTTTGACATTTGGACTCCAAATTGCAGTGTCATCAGACTGTACTTTTTCCCCATACCCACCATGCACTTGCAGTTAACTAGCTTTGTATTCTTTGAGAGTTTGATACAAGAAAAACATTACTAGTGGCTGCCTTTGAATATTTCTCCGTTAGTATTCATCCTCAGCACTTCAGTTGTTCAGCAATAAAGTCCACTGCTTCTTTGTACACATTGAACAAGCTGAACTTTAAAAGGACTTTTTTCCTGTTTACTAATTCTGTCACATGTATAAAGCAATTAAGATACAGTATATTTTATTATTCTCCCACCCCGTCTTCTAACCAGCAGACTTGAAAAGCTGCACTTGGTGCAATCATTATCTGTACTCCCAGAATTAAATTTCTGAAGCTTACATTGTGATGCTATCATTATTAGCTATCTTGTGGGTCCCCTCCACCCCCATATTCAAGGAGTGACCAGAGATAGTGTGAGTCCAACAGACTTTTGTTTAAAGAAAGAACAAATATAAATTCTCCAGGAGAGAGAGAGAACAAACATACAGACAGGGATGCTGGAACAATCTTTATAGTAGGGTGCTGAGAGCCATTGAAGAAAACACTGTATAAGATGGAAACAACTTCAAACCAGGGGATGCAGCTGCACTCCCAGTTCCAGCACCTATGTAATAGTGACCTGTGGATGACTCTCAGGGACTCTCATGCAGCAAACATTATGCAGTGCTACAATAATATAAGTTGTAAAAATGTCCATTATGTGTAGCACCCAGAATAAGCATCCACCATAGCCAAGTACATTCTTTGCTGGGAAATCAAAGCGTAGTTTTTTTGCTGGGGCTTAATGATGCACTTTCTGTCATGTTTCAATAAATCAGTGGACTATTTTCCTTTGTCCTCAATATCTTGGGGCTGGTCTGCACTTGGAACTTACATGGACATGCTGTCTCTCTCGGGGGGGGTGAAAAATCCACACCCCTGAGACAGGTAGCTATGCCAACCTATCCCCGTTGTATAGACAGAAGAATTCTTCCATCAACCTGGCTACCACCTCTCAGGGAGCTGGATTACCTACACCAATGGGAGACCCCCCCACACTGTAGGTAATATCTGTACTGAAGTGCGACAGTGACAGAGCTGCAGCTGTACTGCTGTAGTGTTTTAAGTGTAGACATAGCCTCAGCGTACGCCATCAAAAGTAACTTTTAGCCAAACTTTTCATTTTCACTATGCCTTCCTGATGTTTATGTGCTTCAACCAGCACCCTCATTTGTGAGCTTTTTGTTATTATTACCCACATACCCCATAGCAGGGGTAGGCAACCTATGGCAAGCTGATTTTCAGTGGCACTCACACTGCCTGGGTCCTGGCCATCGGTCCAGGGGGCTCTGCATTTTAATTTAAATTTTAAATGAAGCTTCTTAAACATTTAAAAAACCTTACTTTACATACAGCAATAGTTTAGTTATATATTATAGACTTACAGAAAGAGACCTTCTAAAAATGTTAAAATGTATTACCGGCACGTGAAATCTTAAATCAGAGTGAATAAATGAAGATTCAGCACATCACTTCTGAAAGGTTGCCAACCCCTGCCCTATAGTATATAGTCCTTCTCTACTGATCTAGGAGTGCTTGAGGGGAGAGAAAGAGGGCAGGAGAAGTGCTAACAATGACCTGAGTACTGACGTGTGATTCCTTCCCTCCCCGTACTTGCCTGCCCAGCTCCAACCTGTAATATGAAAAGCCACAAGCTCCCATTGTAGATCCACAGTTGAGGAAAAAAGTATGGAATTGAATCATTTTCTGGAGGGGGAAGGAGTGTGGATATGCTGGATGTTTGGCAGGGTTCTTTGAAAAAGGCTAAAAACTTCATAACATTTTTGTGGAAATGTCAATATTTTAATCTTGTAAATCAGTAGAAAACCAGCAAAATGTCTTCATGAAAAATTTAATCAACATCTTGAAAATTTAAATTTTTCTACCATCTCTAATATCTTGAAAAGAAGAGATTATTTTACACCAAGTGTATTACATCAGCACTGGCTGAAAGGAAACATGTATGAGACAGCTCCTTGTTACAATTTTGTCAGCATATCACTAGGGGTACGTCTACACTACGGGACTATTCCGAATTTGCATAAACTGGTTTTGTAAAACAGATTGTATAAAATCGAGTGCGCGCGGCCATACTAAACACATTAAATCGGTGGTGTGCGTCCACGGTCCGAGGCTAGCATCGACTTCTGGAGCGTTGCACTGTGGGTAGCTATTCCGTAGCTATCCCATAGTTCCCGCAGCCTCCCCCGCCCCTTGGAATTTCCGGGTTGAGATCCCAGTGCCTGATGGGGCAAAAATAATTGTCGCGGGTGGTTCTGGGTAAATGTCGTCAGTCACTCCTTCCTCTGGGAAAGCAACGGCAGACAAGCATTTCGCGCCTTTTTTCCCTGGATTGCCCTGGCAGATGCCATAGCATGGCAATCATGGAGCCTGTTTTGCCTTTTGTGACTTTCACCGTATGTGTACTAGATGCCGCTGACAGAGGCGATTCAGCAGCGCTACACAGCAGCATGCTTTTGCTTTTGCATGACAGCAGAGATGGTTATCAGCCATACTGTACCATCTACCAATCCATAAATTGGTAAAAAGATGAGCATGGCTACCAGTCGTTTTGCACCATTTGCTGCTGTCATAAGTGCCCCTGGCTGCTCTTAGCCAGGGGCAAAGTTAAAATTGGGAATGACTCCCAGAGTCAATCCCTCCTTTTTGGTATCTAAAAATAGAATCAGTCCTGCCTAGAATATGTGTACTAGAGAACCACTGTATCAGAGAGCACAGCTGCTCTGTGTCAGATCCTGCAGAAATTATGAGCTGTATGCTATTCAGAGAGGGTGCTCCTGCAACAACCCCACCTGTTGATTCCGTTCTTCCCCCCAGCCTTCCTGGGCTACCGTAGCATTGTCCCCCCACTTGTGTGATGAAGTAATAAAGAATGCAGGAATAAGACACACTGACTTGTTAGTGAGAAATGAGTGGAAGGCAGCCTCCAGCTGCTATGATAGTCCAGACAGGACAGTAAGGAGTGTGGAGCAGAGGAGCCCAGCATCCCTCTGCTAGTCCAGGGGCAATTGAATCTTTTTTTTACAGATGAAGGGTGGGGGCTGACAGAGCTCAGC
Source organism: Mauremys reevesii (assembly GCF_016161935.1). NCBI lineage: Eukaryota > Metazoa > Chordata > Testudines > Geoemydidae > Mauremys > Mauremys reevesii. The sequence continues at coordinate 81,142,149 of NC_052627.1, read as the reverse complement.
CCCCTGTTGCTATGATGATGATGGTTATCAGCCATACTGTACCATCTACCATGAAAAATTAGGGCCAGGCACCCTTGATCGACCTAACGGATGCTAGTCTGCATGGTTACCAGTCCTTTTGCACTGCCCCATGTGCCAATAGGCTGATGACAAGGACGGATACCAGTCGTATTGCACCATCAGCCACCCATGGCGGGGGGGAGCAAGGATGTTGGTGTTGAGTGCTGCAGCATCGGGTCTATCTGCAGCATTCAGTAAAGATAGGGTGACATGTTAAAGAGTCAAGAGAGGATTGTTTTCCCTTTCACTTCTGGGGTGGGTAGGGGGGTGCGTAAATTGCCGAGCTATGCCCTGACCCACCGCGGACACTGTGTTTGACCCTAGAAGCATTTGGAGCTCAGCCAAGAATGCAAATACTTTTCGGAGACTGCAGGAACTGTGGGATAGCTTGAGTCCTCCAGTCCATGAGCGTCCATTTGATTCTTGGGCTTTCCGTTACGTTTGTCACGCAGCAGTGCGCTGAGCCCCTGCTATGGCGTCTGTCTGGAGATTTTTTTTAAATGATTTTGAATTTCGTCTTCTGTAACGGAGCCCTGCTAGAACAGATTTGCCTGCCCTTACAGCGCTCACATCCGCATGGGCCATGCGGGAGCTCTTTCTTTATTTTGATTTTTAACTGCATCGCCACCCGTGCTGATCGGAGCTCCACGCTGGGCAAACAGGAAATATTCAAAAGTTCGCGGGGCTTTTCCTGTCTACCTGGCCACTGCATCCGAGTTCAGATTGCTGTCCAGAGCAGTCAGTGGTGCACTGTGGGATAGCGCCTGGAGGCCAATACCGTCGATCTGCGGCCACACTAACCCCAATCCGATATGGTAATACCGATATTAGCGCTACTCCTCTCGTTAGGGAGGAGTACAGAAACCGGTTTAAAGAGCCCTTTATACTGATATAAAGGGCCTCTTAGTGTGGATGGGTGTGGCGTTAAATCGGTTTTACGCTCCTAAAACCGGTTTAAACGCCTAGTGTAGACCAGGCCTAGGTTTGGGCAAAACAAGGCTACCACACTGCTCTAAAATGATGGATCTCACATGCTTGCAAGACATTGATGCTCAGACTCCAGCAAGCTTTTAAGGTCAGATCTGCAATTTCTTTTTTAAACTCCAGTCTCCTCTAGGGATTGTCTGCACTTGGTCACTGCTTTAGGAAAAAAAATGTATGGCAGTCTATCTATGAAACATCTTTATAAGAGGGACCCTGTGTTGAAGAAATGTGCAGAAGTCTCTGATGGCACTAAAATATGCTCAGTAGCCTGTTATCATGAAATGTAAGCCATCTAGTCTAGTTCCAAATTAGGACCAAGTTTATACTTCAGCACAAAGTTGTCTCTGGGTTTCTAGCCCATAGTAGCTCTATGAACCTCCTGGGCTATAAAGCTCAAGGGAAGCTGCTCCCCACTGCCAACGGGGAACACCCCCTCACTAGCATCCACATAATGCTGTGTCAACCTTTCACATACACCCAAGCTCATACTGGGAGTGGAGTTTAACTCCCTCAAATTGACTGCTGTACAAGATAGGTGGGAGGGGCTCCTTGTATTTTTCTCTGCCCCCCACCCCCCGCCTCTATTGTACCCCTCACTTACCCTTTATACATCTACAGAACATCCAGGCATAATATAGCCCTACAGTTTTAAGTAGGCCATAAATTGCTAACTAATTATTTAGGACTATTAAAAACTGTTAAATCAGGTTTGAAAAAATGAAAAACCCTCTTTTGTCTTTGAATCTGGTCTATTTCAGCTAAAATGATAAAAATGAAAGTGAGGTCCTTTGGCAAGGGACAAAAAGGAAGACTCAGCAGTGACAAAAAGAAAGATCAAAAATTTACTTAACTCATTGTTCAATACCACAGCAGGGAATTCAAATTAAAGGGAGAGAAAGGCAAATTGCAGCAACAATATCTCACATAAAACACATTTTTGTGAGGTCTGGTCAGAGGAAAGCAGCAGAATGCATGTAATTTCGTTATTGTAGTGGGGGGGGGGAGAAACGATCTGTTTTTTAAATAGTTTCCTCTAGTGCTGGTGCTTTAAATCAAAGGCAGTGAATAGGTTTCTAGGTAACTTCAGTGGCATCAGGATCAAGACCACATGGAGTAAGTCAAGATGTTGGCAACCCTGGCCAATTGTGGGTGAATGAACTAGAGAATAGTCTGTGGCTGGTCCTGGTAGTGGCCTTCTCCTGGAAATCCCCGTATGACCACCACTACCAAGGTTTCTAGATTAAAAGGCCGTATGTGATAGGTCGGAATGATTTGTAGCCGATATTGAAAATGTATATGTGATAGCGTGTATGGATGCATGAGAGTGTCTGCTCTAGGCCTTCAGTCTAGGCTGCTGCTGAGAGCAGAGGTAAGGTTGTTTTAAATATGCAATACATCACTTGTGGATTTGCAAACACCTAGAAGATAAGGTGATAAGTAACAGTCAGCATGGATTTGTCAAGAATAAATCATGTCAAACAAGCCTAATAACTTTCTTTGACAGAGTAACGAGCCTTGAGGCTAGAGGGAAGCAGAGGCGATGCATGGGGCATGCAGAGTCACGTGTCCCCCTGATTTGTTGCTTGGCTTGTACTGAGCATGCTCAGTCACACTGCTGAAGCTGGCTGCCCTCACTCTGACCCCCCCACTGTTAGTAGGCATGGGTCATCTCTGGAGGGAAGCAGTAGATGTGGTATAGCTGGACTTTAGTAAGGCTTTTGATACTGCTTATGAGAAGGTCATGTGAGAGAAACTAGGGAAATACAACCTAGATGGAGCTACTATAAGGTGGATGCACAAGTGGTTGGAAAACCATGCCCAGAGAATAGTTAGCAGTGGTTCACAGTCAAACTGGAAGGTCGTATCAAGTGCAGGCCCACAGGAATCAGTTTTGGGTCTGGTTTTGTTAAATATCTTTATGAATGTACTCTTTGTGCCATTATCTAAAATCATTAAGTTTGCAGATGATACCAAACTGGGAGGGGTTGCAAGTGCTTTGGAGGATAGGATTCAAAGTCAAATATGATCTGGACAAAAGGAGATATGGGCTGAAGTACACAGGATGAAATTCAATAAGGACAAATACAAAGTACTCCATTTAGGAAGAACAATCAGTTGCGCACATACAAAATGTGAAATGACTGCCTAGGAAGGAGTACTGCAGAAACTGATGGGGGGGAGGGGTCATAGTGGATCACTGGCTAAATACTGTTGCCAAAAAAAATAAAAATTAAAAAAAACCACAAACATACATAATTCTTGGATGTATTAGCAGGAGTGTTATAAGCAAGACCCTAAAAGTAATTCTCCCACTCTACTCCATGCTGATATTGCCTCAGCTGGAGCATTGTATCCAGTTCTGGAGGTGACATTTCAGGAAGATGTGAACAACTCGGGGAGAGTCCAGAGAAGAGCAAGAAAAATGATTAAAGGTCTAGAAAACATGGCCTGTGAGGAAAAAGATTTAAAAAATTGGGGTTGTTTTGTCTGGAGAAGAGACAACTGAAGGGGTCATAACAGTTTTCAAGTAAATAAAAAGGTTGTTACAAGGACAGTGAAAAAATATTCTTGTTAACCTCTGAGGATAGGACAAGAAGCAATGAGTTTAAATTGCAGCAAGGGTGGTTTAGGTTGGACATTAGGAAAATCTTCCTGTCAGGGTACTTAAGTACTGGAATAAATTGCCTAGGGAGGTTGTCAATTGGAGATTTTTAAGAACACGTTAGAGAAACACCTGTCAGGGATGGTTTAGATAATACTTAGTCCTGCCATGGGTGCAGGAGACTGGACTAGATGACCTCTTGAGGTCCCTGCCAGTCCTACAATTCTATGATTCAAGATGTTGTATTAAGTGTAATGACATACAAATATTTGTTTACTTTCTCCTTGCTGTGCATAATCATGCTTTTAAATAGTGAAAAATTAACTAACATCATTTCCTACATGTACCTCCAAGCAGTCTTTATTTCCTTTTTGCAGCTGCCAATCCCTTCAGTAAGGGAATTAATGTGCAGCTCTAGAGCACATGCTGCTAGGGGGAAAAAAGGAGACAGGGAACATCCTGGTAGGGCTGGCATTCTTCATGGTTTCTGGCCCTCCCCAGGAGAAAGAGGGAGTGACCTAATTGGTTTTTCCATGATATACAGCTTGCCTTTTCTTAGCTCCATCTGTCTCCTGTTTTAAAAATATTCAGGAAAACCGAGCAATCTAAGTTACTGGTTGTGAGATCCATCTTCATTTAAGAGCAATAGCTGGGGCATAAAACAGTGGCATATGAAATTTCTTCTCTCTCCACATTCAAAGACTTCAGTGATCCAAAAAAGAGGAAAGTGATGTGAAACCTGGAATCAGAACAATCCCCCAGTTTTAAGATTTCAGAGTGGTAGCCGTGTTATTCCTTTTTGCTGATACAGACTGAGAACACAAATTACTCCTCATTCTTTTTCCAGTTTTAAGAGGCATTCCATGATACAATTTTCATATCAACCAGAATTCGTAAGTTGTACATAGAAAGATTCCCCCAAATGGTCTCACTAATGCAGTACTTTTCATCTTCAGTTATTTATAAACTTAAACTTGAACAAACAAGTTTATCTGGAACTCACTGGGACTGACTCTGTTCTCATATTCTTTGTGCACCACTAACTCCACTGACTTCAGTTGAGTTACTCCTAAATTACACTAATGCTTGGTGTTCTGCTATTATATCTAGTCTAAGATATTAAATCTAGAAATTTAGTGAAATGTGTTAAACATAAAAATACCTGCTATTATTATGCTTTGTATTTAAGGGTTCACTCTGTTGGGTCTGACTACCTGTTTTGATTTTTATGCGAGAGATTTCCACAGCGAGAAAAAGGCTGATCTTGTGATTAATCCTCTGCAGTGACACTTAAGAGATGTGGGTTCTATTTCCAGCTTTGATCCAGACTTCCTTTGTAGCTATTGGAAAGTCATGGAAATCTCAGTGCCTCATTTCCCATCTATAAAGTGGATATGATTAATAAATTTTAAAGCTAGAAAGGACCATAGTGATCATCCAGTCTTACCTGCTGCGTAAAACAGGCCACTGAATTTCACAATCTGATTAACACATCAAGCCCATTCTGGTTGAACTACAGCTTATAATTTAGAAAGACATCCAATCTTGATTTAAAGCCTTAACGTGACAGGGAATACACTACAGCTCTAGGATAGTGTTCTACTAGCTAATTACCCCCAATGTTTAAAAAAAAATGGCACCCTATTTCTAACCTGAATTAATCCAGCTGCAGCTTCCAGCCACCCGAGCTTTATCTGTTCAATCAGAGAGCACTCAACTGTCAGAAGTCTTCTCCCCTTGCAGATACTTCTAGACGGACCTAGTTAGTTTTAGTCTATGGCTGTCAAAAGTTTCCACCAAAAGTGTCTTTTCCACTGAACATTTAGTTTCCAAAAAAATGAAGTTTTCATGAAAAAAGATTCCCCTGCCCCCATCTGTGGAAAATGTAAACTTTTTGGGGGGGATGGGTGACACCACTTTTCAGCTGAAACCATCCCAGAAATGACTAAAAATCTCCAAATTTTTGACTCTGCCATGCTGCTGCAGTGCCTCACAAGAGTTACAGTTTGGATGCCTCTAGTCCACTTTCTCCTCTGTGTGCAGGATTCAACTACTGTAGTACATCTCCTGTGATGCACAGTCAGGGTATTCCATGGTGCAGTGTGGTGGCTCAGCAGGAGGGAACACTGTAGTGCATCACGGAATAGGTAGTCCAGTGAGGAATCCCAGCCCATGGAGGAGAATGGGTCCAAATGGCAACTCCCATGAGGAATTGCAGTGGCATTTCCAAATACGTTTTTGGAGCTAAAACTTTCTGGGTTTTAGCTGAAAATCTTCAGTTTGTGATTTTTTAACCAAAAATTTCTGTGGAAAAAAAGTCATTTCCACTGAGCTTTACTCTGAATAATGAACAGCTGGTACAAGACCTGATTAACAAAGAATTAAAGGAGGGTGATTAATGCCAATCAGCCTGAGTTTATGGAAAATAGATACAGTCAAACTTGATTTTTTTGGATAAGTTCACAAGTTTGGTTGATAAAGGAAATTCTGTTGATGTGATTATACACACACACACACACACACACTTACTTCTGTAAGGCATTTGACTTGCTACAACATAATATTTTGGTTAAGAAGCTAGAATGATTTAAAATCATAAATCAATATGGTACATATTAAGCAGCTTAAAGAGGCTAACTGATAATCCTCAAAACATAATAGTAAATGTTGAATCACCATCGCACATGTGCTTCTAGAGGTTGACCCCACACTATTTAACAAGAACCTGGAAGAAAAAAATATTCATTACGGATAAAGTTTGCTGACAAAGATTGTGGGAGTGGTAAACAATTTAGAGGACAGGTCACTGATCGAGATCTAGATCACTTGGTAAGCTGCATATAACCAAACAATATGCATTTCAGTATGACCAAATGTAAAGTCACATCCAGGAACAACAAATGTAGGCCATACTTACAGATTGGAGGATTCTATCTGGGAAAACAGCAACTCTGAAAGATTTAGGGTTATGGTAAATAATCCAAACATGAGCTCCCAGTGCAATGCTGTGGCCAAAATGGCTAACGTGTTCCTGGGATGCATAAACAGGGAAATATTAAGTAGGAATATGCTATTACCTCTGTATCTGGCACTAGTGCAACTGCCACTGGAATACTGTGCCAAGTTCTCTGTGTACAATTCAAAAAAGATGTTGATAAATTGGAGAGGGGTCAGAGAAGAGCCATAAGAATGAGAGGATTAAAAAAACATGCCTTATAATGATAGATTGAGCTCTTTGTTCAGATTATAAGAGAGAAAAAAAAGATTAATTGTTGACTTGATCACAGTTTATAAGTACCTACATGGTTAACAGAAATTCTGTAATAGAGGGCTCTTCAATATAGCAAAGAAAAGTATAACAACATGAGCCAATGGCTAGAAGTTGAAGCTAGACAAGTTTAGAATAGAAGAAATAAGAGTAATTAACCAAGAAAACCATTTACCACAGGTTGTCATGGATTCTCGGTCACTGACAATTTTAAAACCAAGATTGAATGTTTCTAACAAATTAATTCAAGGAAGTCCTATGGCTAGTCTTATACAGGAGGTCAGATTAGATCATCACACAGTGGTGCCTTCCAGCCTTAAAAATGTATTAACAAATGGACATGAAGTATGTCTATGCCACCTGCAGCAGCTAACCTGAGTCAACAGCCTTGGGCTTGCGCTACTGTGATAAAAATAGCAGTGTAGATGTGGCAGCTCAAGCTGGAACTTGGACGCTGAAGCCTAGAGCCAAGCCACAACTTCACAGTGCTGTCTATGCAGCTATTTTTAGCGTGATAGTGTGAGCCCAAGTCTGTCAACCTGGGCTGGGAGGATGGGCTGTGTAGCCATACCCTCAGATACTACAGTGCTGAGTGGCAAAGAAAAGCTTACAAACATATGAACTTCCCCGATGTGTCTCATCTCAACTTGCTGTGTAAAGCTGAATATTGTCTCCAAAGAACAGTTGCCATTTAATTCTGACAATTTGTCAAAAATTGATTCTTTAATATTCTACCAATATTCCACCTAGTGAAATTTGTTCAATAAAGCATTTGAAAAGTAATAGCAATATTCATATTCTGATCCAGTGAAGTATTAAGAATGTGCTCAATAGAGCTGGTGGAAAGTTTTAGAATAGAATGTGGATGAAAATTGCTTGTAAGAGATGCTTGCCCCTTAAGGGCCTGGGGCTAGCCAACCCTGCTTGCCAAATGAGCAATTGCTTTTTCTCTCTATGGTATTTCCCCTACAAAAAATCAGCAGGAAGCAGCTCAGGAAACTGCAGGGAATGAGAAGGGCTTCTACACAAAAGATCTTAGTGTCACAGACATTTGGAGGCAGAGCTCAGTGAGCAGAAGGCTGCTGTGGGAAAACCTAACTAGGTTTGGGCCCGGAGGTGGAAGACAGTCAGATGACTAAACTCCAGCCAATTTAAGCCTGGGAGTGGCAGATAAATCAGAGAAGGCAAGGAAGGGCTGGGGCTGGGCCCAGTTTAAAACTGATATAAAAGACTGTCTTGGACTACCATGGAAGAGACATCACTGAGTTCTGTTCATGACAGATTGTTACCAGCCTGAATGGAAGTGGTGAAGTATGAATCACAGGGACCATGGAGAACAGCCTAAACCCCAGAAGGAGGGCAGTGAGGTTCCCTTAGTCAAGAAGGAAAGGTCTGGGTTGAGAGGACCACTGGAGACTATGTACAACATTAAATAAATTAGACTGCATCCAAAATGCGTAACTGTTTATAGCACAGTTCACAATATTTCATTTAAGGCACCCTGAAGAGATGAAAACAGAAGTAGGGTGCTACATGAGTAACCTTTGAGGTGGTGTTCAAGTGGCAGTTGCTTTCTTACATTGCTTTTAAAAAAAAATGAAAATTGTCAACATTTAAAAAAATTGTGAATAAAACTTTGACATCAAAAAGTTTTATTGAAAGCTCTTGATTTCAGTAAACAATTTTTTTTGATAACTTAAAATTAAGGGTGGGATTACTCATACACACTTAAAGAAAAGCAAGTTATGCTGAATCAGGGCCAGAATAATTTAACATATAAATACTTTTTGGAATTCAAACCAGCTGTAATATTGAGTAAAATTTGGGCTAGATTTGCAGCAGTTTCCGCTGGTTGGGAACAATAGTTGGGAATTGGGGGGAAATTTCAATATATTGCACTGGCAAGTCTGAAACATTGTTTGAAAACTGGCTACTATACAGATTCTCTAAAACCATATTATGTAAAATTAAAAGCTCTGAAGTTAAAATTTATTTTGAAATAAATTATTAAAATACAGTGTGAAGAAAAATATTTTATGTCAGAAGTAGGGCTGTCAATTAATCACAGTTAACTCATGTGATTAATCACAATTTTGAGTTAATCATACTGTTAAACAATAGAATACCAGTTGAAATTAAATATTTTGGATGCTTTTCATACACACACACACACACACACACACAGTATTCTGTGTTGTAATTGAAATCAAAGCATATATTATTCTTGACTACAAATATTTGCACTGTAAAAAAACCAAAGGAAATGAGATGAATTGAAAAATACAAGTACTGTTGTGCAATCTGTTGTGAAAGTGCAATTTATGAATGTAGATTTGTGTTACATAACTGCACTCAAAAACAGTGTAAAACTTCAGAGCCTCCATGTCCACTCAGTCTTACTTCTTGTTCAGCCAATCGCTAAGACAAACAAGTTTGTTTCCATTTACAGGAGACAATGCTGCCCTCTTCTTATTTACAATGTCAACAGAAAGTGAGAATAGGCATTTGCATGACACTTTTGTAGCCAGCATTGCAAGGTATTTGCGTGCCAGATGGGGCATAGGAATGTTTACCATTTCATGATTCAGTCACCAGAAGACATGCTTCCATGCTGATGACGCTCATTAAAAGAATAATGCGTTTATTAAATTTGTGACTGAACTCTTTGGGGGGAGAATTTTGTGTCCCCTGCTCTGTTTTCTGCTCTTTATTTCATGTTATAGCAGTCTCAGATGATGACCCAGCACATTTTGTTCATTTTAAGAACACATTCACTGCAGATTTGACAAAAACACAAAGAAGGTACCAATGTGAGATTTCCAAAGATAGCTATAGCACTTGACCCAAGGTTTAAGAATCTGAAGTGCCTTCCAAAACCTGAGAGGGACTATGTGTGGAGCATGCTTTCAAAAGTCTTAAAAGAGCAACACTCTGATGAGGAAACAACAGAACCCAAACCACCAAAAAAGAAAATCAGCCTTCTGCTGGTGGCATCTGACTCAGATAATGAAAACAAACATGCATCGGTCCTCACTGCTTTGGATTGTTATCAATCAGAACTCATCAGCATGGATGTATGTCTGCTGGAATTGTGGTTTAAGCACGAAGGGACATATAAATCTTTAGTACATCTAGCATGTAAATACAAATGTAACCAACCTTGTTTGTCTGAGTGATTGACAGACCAGGATATAAGACTGAGTGGGTTTGTAGGCTCTAAAGTTTGCCATTGTTTTATTTTTGAATGCAGTTATTTTCTGTACACTTTCACGATAAATATTGCACTACAGTACTTGTATTAGGTGAATTGAAAAATACTATTTATTTTGTTTACCGTGCAAATATTTGTAATCAAAAATATAAAGTGAGCACTGTATACTTTGTATTCGGTGTTATAGCTGAAATCAATATATTTGAAAATGTTGAAAACATCCAAAAACATTTAAATAAATGGTATTCTATTATTGTTTAATCAGGCAATTCATCATGAGTTTGTTTTTTTTTTAAATTGAGCAATTAATCAGAGGTTTTTTTAATCATGCAGCAGCCCTAGTCAGAAGATAAACCGTTTTATCAGCTTGCTCATTTTTTTTTTAAACTTTCATACTTGTACATCAACATTACCCACAAACTGTTTATGGGGCAAAGAAATTATTTAACAGGGAAACATACAACATTTCATTTTATTGGAGTCAAACAGGGCTAGTAAAGCAAATGAAATGCAGTACCATGGAATCTAGACTATTGAGTGATTCTCACACTCAATCTATGCCCCAATGATATTTAGTTATTTATATACCGTAAAACAGCTTCAGCAGGAGAGACTGAGGTACCCACATTAGACTATTCCATTATCTAGTGGTTAGAACACACTCACCTGAGAGGTAGGACACCGATGTTCAAATATCTTCTCATCATCAGGCAGAGGAGAAACTGAGTCAGGGTCTCCCACATCCCAGGTGACTTCATTTGTAATCTATAGCAGTGGTGCTCAACCAGGGGTAAGCATACCCCTGGGGATACATAGAGGACTTTGGGGAAGGGGTACATAAACTTATCTATATATTTGGCTAATTTTATGACACACTACATAAAAAGCACTAGTGAAGACAGTACAAACTAAAATTTCATACAGACAATGCCTTGTTTATGCTGATCTGTTTACTATATACTGAAATGTAAGTACATAGTTATATGGTAAAAATAAGTAGGCAATTTTTCAGTAACAGCGTGGCTATGGCACTTGTGTATATTTAGGTCTGATTTTGTAAGCAAGTAGTTTAAGTGAGGTGAAACTTGGGGTACACAAGACACATATGACTCCTGAAAGTAATCTGGAAAAGTTGAGAGCCACTGACCTATAGCCCATGATTAAGGAGGAGGACCCCTCATTCTCCTTCCCCCTGCAGCCACTGTGTATGGTCTTAAGCTAGCTTTGAGAACAGGGGTGCCCACAAATTTCTCACATGGTACGCACAACTGAGTCACGCTCACTTTAATTTAGCATGGCTTGTCCAGAGTGATGGGGGATCACTGAGCAGAGTTTCAGGTTGTGACCTGAAGCAGGTTTCAAATGGGGGTCCTGTGGCAAACTGCCTCTTTTGCCCTCCCCTCCCCCCACTATTTCAGGGCACCCTTCCCTGCCAATGGTATACACTGTCCATCACGTGCATATGGCTATGAAGACCACTGTTTGAGAATGACCACAAGATGATGCCCCACAGATGACATAGGTATTGTCCTACCTATCTTCACCTGGTTTGAGGATACTGCTGGGGCTTAGGATGCCTACCTTATGTCGTCACCTAGACTGAAGTGTTGTGCTCATGCCCAGCAGCACAAACTTAGGCACCTAAAGGGACTTTCACAGCAAAATGAGTCGTCTCCAAGCCAGATGAGTGCCTCTGTGCCATCCCTGAGACAGAGTCTGATGAGATATTCCTGAGCTGGATTACTTGAGGGCTTCATGTCAGTTAACCAGGGCTCAGCCAATCCACAGTTAACGAGGGCTCAGTCTAACCAAATGACCCCCTAGGCCAGGAATATAGGTCTCCCAATGACAGCAGACATTCCAGTCTGCTCAACATCATTCACTTGCTTGGAGTATCCTCCACTGTTTGGTGGTTGACAGACTGTGCCTGCCCCAGCCTGCTCTTGTGCCTGTTCCAGCCTCAGCTTGTTCTGCTCCAGCCTTGTTCCAACCCAATTCTTGATTTCTGCTCTGACCCCTGTGTTTGGTCTCCAGCCCAACCACTAGGCTGGACTACCACTGCTCCAACCACTAGGACTGAACATCCAGTTCAATTTCTGACACTTCCAGAGTTAGGAAGCAGCTGACCAGTGGTTTTGAGGATCTCAGTGACACCTAAATCTTTTTGTGGATCTAAGACCTGATCCCTAGTGGAAGTGCAATTTTTATTGCTTCTCTACTCCAGCACAGAATGCACCTTTCTGCCTCACAACTACAGCATAAACAGTGTGCAAAATTAGCACTGTATTCTTCCTTCAATATGGCCCAACATCATCATCAAAGAAGCACCAGGGTAGTTCAGGCTCCATGCTCATTCATTCCAGGGTCCTTACTAAGTCTGCCAACTACAGCCAAATATAGCAGCTGGCTTACACGATATGGACATCAGTACACTGTGATTTGAACTAAGACCAACTATTCATTTCATATAGTTCTGTTACAAGACTCACCGTCCCAGAGGTGCCCCCTCACAGCAAGATCTGGTATTGCCATGACTCCACAGCCTCTTTCTTCTGGTTTTGGTGACCTGCTGCAATGACTTGGCCCTCCAGCCTGGTCACACTCAGGGGCGGCTCTACAAAGTAGGCTGCCCCAAGCAGCGCGGAGCGCTGCGCCGCCCTTCCCCGGTCCCGCGGCGGGTCCCCTCTTCCCGCGGCTCCGGTTGAGCTCCTGCCGGCATGCCTGCGGCAGGTCCACCGGAGCCCGGGACGAGCAGACCTGCCGCAGGCATGCCGGCGGGAGCTCAACCGGAGCCAAATGCCGCCCCCCTGGGAAACGGCCGCCCCAAGCGCCTGCTTGGCGCGCTGGTGCCTAGAGCCGCCCCATGTCACACTCAGTTACATTCCCCCTTCCAGAGCAACCAAAGTCAAAACCAAATAGTGTCCTACAAATTAAAAAAACAAAAAAACAAATACAACACTGATTTTCCACCCCTCCTTGGCTCATCTTCAGTACACTCTCCAAAGTGGACATAACAAAATGCATCACCCTTCTTGAGTTCAGTTCTCTACAGACTCTGCTTCTCTACCAGGTTATGCAGAGTTCTTCCCTGCTTCTTTTACAGAACTGTCTTTCTGAAGGCCCAGCTCCCCTCAAGCCACTGACCCACAGGGCTTTCTCCATGGCATTCTTCCCCTTGTCTGCTTCTTCCTAGGTTAGATCCTTATCCCATCTGGGGTTTAGACTTTTTCAAGGCCTCCTTCTTTCCTCTAGCCTCAGCTATGACTAGGGCAAACACCCTCCTTCAGGCAACTCCCCTATCAACTGAGCCCCTGCCTGCAGCTCTTCATAGGAAACACCTGTCCCCTTCTTAAGTGCATCTAATTAGTAACCAGGGCTGGCTAGCCCCAGAACACCAGCCCTTAGGGGCAGGCCACTGTTAAAAGGCCTCTTAGATTAGTTGTAATGTAGTTAAGAAAGGTTAAAATGAGTCAAGGTGTCCCATAGGCCACTACATCCATCAGTGTTAATAACTAGTCATTACCAGCCTGCAGCCTTATTGCAGTCATTGTTCTTCATTTATCAAGAGATATCATTAAATGAAGCTACCTGCTTTAAAATGTCATGTAGTTTATGAACTATAAATAAGAAAATGTGTTGTGTGTGTGTTAAAATGCAGGATTAATTAAATGATATCCATTAAATATTCTTTTTTTGTTTATATACTTCATACAAGGCAATGTCAAATCCACTGATATATAATTTTGAAAACAATGGTTTGGAGAGAGAAGTTTAAATATATGAATTAAATACAAAAACAACCTTCAGTGAGGCATTTTCAGGGCATTATGAAGTGTTTTAGCCACATGACTCATCTACTTAAAAAGCATTATAACAATTTTGAAAATTTACCCCTAAAATAATGTAGATTGTGAACACATCCCCAGGAAAACAAGGAAAGGCATATAATTAGGATGAGGTTTTCACTCTCACCTTCACTATGTATTCTACTGCTTTTGTGGATTTGTAGCTGAACCGTAGCAATATTTAAATACAGGTTTTAAATATGAATCCCTTAGAATTTTAAAAGAGAATTGATGCATAGGTTGTGTATGGTCTTGAATACATTTCATGGGCTGGATTCACCCATCAGCATAAAGCACAGACCAGGTCCCTGATGAAAGAAACTGATGGAGGAGGATGACATGGCAGGGCACATCTGCTTTAATTCCCCTGATCTCTAGGAGGCTGAATGGAGACATCAGACCACAAAGAGTGAGCAGCTTTGATCAAGTCATGGCATGTGCAGATTCAATGCCACCCCACAACAGCTCCAACTGATGAAGATGCATAAAAGCTCAAGCCAAGGTGAATACCAACTGAGGTGGAAAGGACCTTACTGGTAATGGAGATGCACAGAAAGATACAAAACACATGAATATTAGTGAATATGGCCTAGTGTTTGTACTCAATTTACACTATAATAAAGTTTCTCAGAGGTCTCCATATAATTGGTTACAATGCTATATTCCCCCTGCATTACATAGAACTCCAAGTAAAGCATCTTGAGTATTTCCTGTTTCCTCAAAGTCAACTTCTGTGTAGTTTCTTCTAGTACTTACTGCGCTGTTATGAGTATAAGAAAGCCAATGATTCCACAATCTTTTAAGAGCTTTGATTCTCGTTGTCTTATTGTAAAGTACTTGGCTCATTTTCTAGGATGAATTTCAGAAACCTGCCTAACTGTGTAAAACAGAAGCACATAAAAAAGCCAGTCAGATTAGACATATGTTCTCTTACTTACTTAATCCAATTGGAATAAACTAAATCCCCAATTACCTGAGTTCTGGCCTTTTTTATAGTTCTCTCTCATTTATAACTACACTTCTTGATACACCCTAAAGGTCAGTTAGGATAGCCCACAATCATCCACCTATCTTTATTGTCCTTTACTTCTAGTGAAACTGTCTGTTGTGTCAGCTGATATATGTATATAATTTTCTCTGCAGAGTCAATATCAAATCATCCCCAGTATCACATCCATATCCTGTCTATTGTCTTATTTTGCTTATTCATTGGTTAAATTATATCATGATATTTACCTGTCAAATAAATGTACCAATTTTGCCATATATCTGTTATTCCAGGGATATCATGCAACCGTCTTTATGTTTATATTCCTACATTTCTATAATTCTATATTTATGTTCATATTCCCAAATGTGTAAGTTTCTATCCCTCCTATTTTAATATATATATTTTCCAGTATTTTTATTATTATTACTATTCCACAAGTTTTCCAAAAGATGGATGACATTGTGAACTAGACAGTCTTCCCCCCAAATTCTTATTCCTCATCTGTAAGCCAAACAAGTGACATGGTAATTTTACAGGTTAGCAGCCTCTTATGGTCAGATACAGCCCAATTCCTAATATGTAACTCTATTTCTTCTCCAAAATATCCCTTATTATCTAAAGATCCAAATCAATTTGAGTGATACCAACTGGTTAATCAGTTGTTTTACCCCAATACTATGTATAAACTCTCTGTGTTTACCTGCTATGCTCTCAACGCAGTTAAGACCAGATGTCTAGCCTTTCTTTTAAGGACTTGTAACTGCTTCACTTTTATATTAAGTGAAATATATACAATGAAAGAAGCTTATCACCAGAGCTCCTGAGCAACTAATCAGTTCTCTTAAGCATTGTGCCATAAAGTCCACCCTGTTTATCTGGTCCTTTTTACTATGTGTGAAGTGCACCAATTTACTTGTAATGCACTCTAATTCTATTTTTCTCCACAAATCCCTTATTTTTTATATTTATCATGTTAATCTTAAAACCTGCTTAACTATATGTTAAGATACTGGATTTCAGTAAAAACTGTTATTGCATTTATCCTTTTATTTTAATTCCTTCTTTAAATTTTTCCTTAAAGACTTCCTCGTGCCATCTGTTTCCTCTGATGTTGAGCCTCCAGTGTACCAGTCCTGAAAAACACAGATGGCTCACCTCATTTCTTAACACTTATTCTATGAAAAAATACAAAATAATAATCAGTGAACCCCTCATGTAAATAGTCTTGAATTGAGAATGTTAACCTACCTGTAATATGTTATTTCCTGGGTAAAATAAAGATTTAAAAGATGGCAGCATCATTTAATATTTATCAACATGCTTTTAGGGAAAATAGGCCTTTCCAAACAAACTTGATATTTGTTGATGAGATTACAAGTTGGTTGACAAAGGTAACTGTTTTGACATCATATACTTACATTTCTGTAAAGCATTTGACTTATTATACAACATCCTGATTCAGATATTAGCCCTATACAAAATCATTGCAACACATATTTCATGGATTAAAAATGTCTAACTGATGGATATAAAACAATTTGTAAATGGGGGAAAGTCATCCAATGGGGACATTTCTAGTGGGGTCTTGCAGGGATCTGTTCTTGGCCCAATGCTATAGGTAATTACTAAAGAGAGCAAATAAGAAAACAAAATCGTTGCTTCTGTGGCTTCAGCTTCCCTCCTTTTTCTCCTAGATCCTTGGAATCACCAATATTCTAAGTGGCTTCTCCCCTCTCCTCATGCAGGTCAGGTCCTGGGTTCCTTTATTTCTCCTTGGCTCCAGAGGACTCCACTCAGAATGACTCTTCACTGCACCAGATATACCAGGGTATTGTCAAATGTGAAATCAATGAAACTAATATATTCTGGCAAGAAGTGTAGAGTCCCAAACACAGGGGACACCAAAGGAAATGAAACAAACCCCATCTAAGGAATGATACCAAAAATAACACTATGACTGGGGTTAGAAATGTATTGGGAATAGGACACTAGAAGCTGAGGAAGGAAGGGCCTAAGGTTAACTAATAATTAACCAACATTTATACATAAGCAAGTTCCCCACCTCCTAACACTCAAATGCCTCCAAATCCCACTTCCCTCCTCAACACCTTCTGAAGGCAGATGATACAACTGAAGTCACAGGTCCTGAGATGAAGTATTGAAGCACATGCCAGTTAAAAAAAGTCACCTTTTTCTTTACTCCTTGGTGGGGCAGTCCTTGCCTGATGCTGGCCAGGCTCACCAGTTTCCCTGGAATACTCCTGGGGTCTCAGCTGGCTTTAGGTAGCTGGTATGGACTGTATCTCTCCATCTATGGATGCTGGTCACAGCAACGCTGGAGCTGCCAGAATCCTACAGCCAAAGCTCAGAGCAGTACAAACTCCCTCTGGGAGGAGGGGGAAATTAACAGCGACTGCCTGAGCCACACTGTATCTCTCTCAGCTTCTAAACTCAAAAACTCTCTCTCAATCTGTCACCCCTTCCCAATGAACTTGCTGGAGGCTGTGCAGCCCCGGATTGTCATTGGTCCGGTGGACAGCTCATCCAGATCAACCCGTAGAGAAGCCTCCAAAATCGGCCCCAGCAGAAATTTCTCATTTCTTCTGTCCCCATCCAAACATGCAGGGAATGAGGTCAGATGGCTTTGGTAGCCGTCTTAGATGAGGTCCTTTTGGTAGTGATTCATAGAGGCTCAGAATGGCATTCCAGAAGCTGAAAAAAACCCAAATGGGGGTTTTATAAGTTCCTACAGGGGGAAAAGGCTTCTGATCAGGGGGAAAAGGCTTTAAACTAGTTGTCAAAACCATAACAAGATCCAGAAATAGGGATCAAATTTTTAACAATAAGGGTAATTAAGTATTGGGTAGTCTTTTTACCTAGGGACATGGTAGATTCTCCATTACATGAAGACTTTAAGTCAATATAGGATATGCTATTGCTCAACAAGAAACGATGGGCTTGATGCAGGAGTTACAGGGTGAAATTCTATGGCCTGTGATTTGCAGAAAGTCAAACAAGTTGATCTTTCATAACAGTCCCTTTTGGCCTCAGAATCTATTAATCTAGTTGATATCTTAGTACTGCAGCTGATGCTCAGATATGTCCTCTTACTTTATTATTCCTAGTCATCAGAAGCATGCTAGATACAATGAAATTGCATAATATTTCTCACAGTATTCATATAAGGCCCAGATTCTGATAGTCTTATGCACAGTACACCAGTAGTACCTTGGGCCATGAGCAGTCCTACTGAATTTAATGATTCCTCAACCAAAATCTGACCCTAGGACTGTAAACTTTTCTACATGCTGCCATGCTACTTTAGACTGTGATCTTAAAACCAAGATTTTGGTCACTTGTGCTCACCAACAATCTTCTGGCCCTTTCTGCAACAGTAGTGCTGTTAAACATGCCAAACTCCAATTTGAATGACTGCATTAGAGTTTCAACTCAGTACTGTCTTGTTCTTCGTTGTCCATCTTAAACTGTTTCATGTGGCTGTGCTTCCAGATAAAGTTAAATCAGCATTAAACAAATATGAAGTTTCACCCCAGAATTAGCTGTATTTTTCTGGTGGACTGTAGTACTTCTAGCTTAACAGTGATTATGACTTGTAAGGTACTTTGGTATCTTCCAAGAGTAAAGCCATTATATAAATGTACAATATTCCATAATTATTCCTCAGTTTTTTAGTGGATGATAAAAGCAAGTGAGAAAAAAATCTTAGCAGATTCTTGGGAGCGGTGTGTGTGAATTTGGCTTCTAATCAATATCTTGTTTTGCTCCCTCTCAGAAGGAGAATGAAGAATGTGCTGTTCTCTATTTCTCCACTTTCCAAAGACCACTGGATATCTGTGGCTGAAAAAAAATGGATTAAAATATAAAGAACCTTGATTAGAAAGCCAGATTCAAAAATATTATCTACTCTACTAATGTAATACATAACTACATTAACATACCTTCTTCATTCCCTTTCAGCCTAGTTATACGTTCTGTGCATTTATCAAGGGGGAAAAGAGTAACAGTTAATAGTTTAAAATAAAGCAATGGAAGGTCACCATTTAAAATTAACTAGTGGAGGAAAAAGGAAATTTCATTTTTAAAGTTTTCAAATAAATAGCTAGGAATTTGTCAGTATAGTTCACAGACAGATCCCTTATTTCTTTAGAAAATAAAACACCTGTTTCATGGGATTAATCTCCCCAAATGCCTATAATTTCTAATGATTTTAGGTTAAAAAGAAAAAATCATTTTTAAAATCTGACAGTTGCAATTTGCCTGTAGGTTACACTGCTGGGAAACATCCTCATTAATTTGTTTGTAAAGCACAAGTGAACTGATGCTTGATTTTTGCATTACAAATAGGAATTTTCAGTCACTGACTTTGTGAAGGGAGTTATTATTTAGGTTTTATTATTTACTTTGCTTTGCTTTCTTGCAGAATGTCCAACTAGGAGGAGTGTTAATATGATATCCTTAGTGTGTTTGCTGTTGCCAGCGCTTCCAGATGATGATTTCCTTTAGATGTTCTGTGCATGTAAAAATACTTCACGTGCACCAAATGTAGGAATAGTAAAGAGTAGCTTTTAGGTATTTTTAGACGTGCCTCTATCACACCTCCGCATGTGTGTGCATAAAATTTCAAACGCACACGTACACACGCACGCACATACACCCTGCTGCAGATTCCAACACTCTTTGTGAGCTCTGCTCTAATGCCTCCACGTGTACAAATATTAGAATTTGGACTCACAAAGCCCATTCGTCCCAATGGTTTGGGGGTGCAGATTCTAACAGGTGTACATTTGTAAGATTTAGATTATTTCATTTGCAGTTATGTGCACAGACAGTATGCAGGCTGGAGTCTGAAAAGTATCCCATAACGCCTAATATGAGTGGGATATAACAAATGAATGTTATGGGGTGTAATCTATGTAAATTTCTGCCCTTTGGAATGAGAATATATGTGGTATCCTTATGAGACAAGTCTTCTCAGAGGTCAAATATTGAAAGAGGGTCTGCACCCACATAAAGTCCCTAAACACAGTGGAAGGGACTCTTTTCTGTTGTGTGGAATGGCTTCTCATCGGCTGTAGCAATATACACTTCCATAACAGATTATAACATGGCTGAAGAGGAATGACAGGGTTGGGATTTGTCAATAGGTCTGAATACATGAAGAATAGTAGTGGGCTGTATCCTTAAAATAGCCGCAGTTGACAAAGCCAGCCTGTTAGTAAGTATTGTTGATCCTGATGGAAAAATCATGATTGCTCAGTGTTGTAGACATGGCTCACTTAACTACATCATCATTATAATAGAGATGGGAGTTGCCCTTTAATCAAAAGTATCTTAGATCTAATGCAGGGAGGACCTAGGGTCTGGACTGAGCAGTCCTAAAGTAGGGACAGCTAAGCCCTGGACTGAAATTCATTTTTTCATCAGTTTCTTAAATTAGTAAAGCCACCCCCCAGGAAGGAGTCAGTTGTGATTCTATGCTGTATGTGGACTATATTTTAAAACACGTTTAGAAAAACACCTGCTTGCAGTCCTCACCTTTCAGCAGCTGCATGGCCGAGTCATATACTAACTAGTGTTGATTGGGACTGCTGATTCATTTCCTCATCTGAGATATTTCTACTAATTTTCAGGAGCACACAGCCCATTTACTCTGGCCTGAATTCTTTTCTGGAAATTGCCCATCTCTAAATAATGTCACTGGACTAGCAGATTTGTTTGGGATGTCAACATGATCACTGGTGTTATATTCACAGCATACAAGAGAAGTTAGATAAAAATAAAAAAAATACTCTTGCTGGAAGGTTGCAACATAACACTACTTCGTTTCTTATCAGTCAGAGTATTTAAGAACTCAAAAACTGCGGGAGACAAAGCAGATAATTCACCCACCCTTAATCAACAGATAGTCCATCTGTAGAGTAACTATTACACTTCCCTATGGATTCCCCTTCCTGCAAGCAGAACCAGGACAACTCCAAAGAATTTAAAGTGATAAATCACAATGTTAAACAGTTTTTATTACACCACAACTAGTTACAGATCGGGTCATTTTGTTCTTTCTACACAACTGCTTTGAATAGGAAGTGAAGAATATTATACACACAGATGAAATTAGAGGGAGAATTGTAGGGGGGCTGCTTGCACAATGGAATTTTGCCAGAGCCCTGGGGCTACCACCCTTACTCATAAAAAGTATGAGAGGATCTTTAACAACAACAAAGACCTCAGTGCTTTGTATGATTTGACAGCAGTTTTAGAAGCACAGTGTCTCTACCACCATGTGGTATAGGTTTAGTACTGATTCAGAAGGCACCATACAACTTTCTGAAGCACCAATATCATTTCCCACAGCATTTAGCTTTTTCAACTATTGTCCTGGCCAAATCCAGCTTAGTTTGTGATATGGTTACATGCTGTGAAAATAAGATGACCTCTAACAGCATGGACAAAAACTTTACTTGTAAATACTAAGAATATTCCTGAAAGTATGTTGGATAAGTTAAGCATATGGTGTGCTATCATTCATACATTCGGGGCAGGGATTGGAGTTCACGTCGCACTTCTCATCGGTATCCAGCCTGGGCCAGGGAAGCTGATTATCCAACCCCCAAACCAAATTTGGGGATGAATCTTGGTCAAGTGCCACCTGAGGTGCATTGCACATATACAAAGAAGATTCATACATTGTAAATATATACAGATTAAGAATCTAATTGAATGCTGTGGGGAGATAAGTATAAATGATCTCTTCTTCAAAAAAGCATATAACAAAGATAACTGCTCATTGGCTGATATCTGAACTATAATATACATTTCCAAAAATATATTCAAAATAACTTCTCAGTTGTGTCATTTATTCATAATTGCTGAGTATTAACAATATGAAAAAAACCTTCTTAGAAAAAAGCTTTAATATTTCATAAGTCCTAAAAAAACATTTAAGAATTGCAGGTGCCTTTCTTACATTTCCCACAATAAATGTGGTCTGTATTTCATACAATTAAAGTTTGATCATGTTCCCAATGCAAGATTTTTTCATCTTGGGCCAAACCTTGACAAAGGGCTTGTCCACCCAGGATGCTACTGTGCAGCAAGCTGGTGTACGGTAGATTCACACCCTGGCTTGCTGTGTAGTAACTTGACGTCTTCATTCAGCCCTTACTCCAAAGACAACCTTCATATCAGTCTCTCGACCAGTACAATAAAATAAAATTACATTCGATGTAAGGTGATCATGCCACTCAAAATGCAGCATTATTATATCTTCTGTCTCTTATTAAGGGATACTAAAAACACTATTGAGCATAGCACTTAGTATTGTGTGTAGTTCCACAGGGTGAAATTCTGGCCCTAATGAAGTCAATGGCAAAACTCCTTTTGACGTCAATGGGGCCAGGATTTCACCCACAAACTTCAATGGGACTGCTCTTCTTGACAGTAAGCAGGGATTAAAGTAAGGCAGAGTGTGGGGAAAAGCAGAGAAAACTTTCCTCTCCCCTTCCTGGCTTGGATAAGCAACTCCACGGCTCCCCCCTATTTTTTTGCCAGTGTAATAGAAAGAGAGAGCCTGAAACAAGAAGCCTGGTATGAGGCCTGAGGCTTGAACTAAAATAGTGGTCAAGCCTTGCTGATATAAAGTAAACTGAGCAAAAGTCAGACTGTGAGCAGATGTCAGGCCCTGTTATAAAACATGCAAGTTCACAGAACTCAGCAAGAATACACACACATTCCTAAGTACTACTAGGCACAGGACAGACACCCAAGCACATTCCAGAAGGGCGGTACCCCAGAATACCCCACTACAGGATTGTGGTGTAAACACACTCCCCAAGGATGATACAAAGACACACTGACTGTCTCTTAAAGATAAGGTCAGGATGACAGGGTGATGAATAGAGATGTTCTGACTGAACAAACATGTACAAGGCTAAGGGTGGTAACTAACCACATCAGAGAGTCAATGTGTAACTTGTTTGTATCAGTGTATAAAGAGGGGTTTCACAGGAGGTATCTTTGTCTGGCCTAGTGGAGAATGAAAAGTGCTGCCATTCACTGAGCTGGTACATTTGTTAGTGATCCTGTACAGTCTACAGGATACTAGACAATAAACCTGGCTGGAAGCCTTCACTACTGAAACAGGTATGTGGTTTTATTGGGCGGGTTGATCGAGGTCTGCTGTGTCTGCTATCTGCGCAGGGCTGGCACAGCACACAGAGCACACTCATACAGCCAATGACTAACTACACTGGGGGTGCAATAACAGCATCCCCTGCTGTTCAACCTACTTGAGCCACTGGCCATGAGGGTTTGCCAGTTTGAGCCCTATGCCTTAATACTGATTTCGCAGCACTTTTCCACACAGAAGTCCCACAGATTTCAGCTGGAGTTAAACATAAGAAGGACTGCATGATCAGGCTCTTATCTGAATTTTTTAAAGCTATTGCTCTTTAATGGATGCCATATGCCTTAAGTGAAGAAACTCATTTCCATCAGCTAATATTTATATTGTGTGGAAGCAAACAAAGTGACATCTGCTAAAAAGCATTTGATCCTTCTAGAGCTATTTATGGGTTTCTGCAATGTCCTGTGTGATTTCTTCTGGATTAAGTCAACGAACCCAGACTGATACCATAGGTCTTTATATAGGATCTGTCACCATGTTATCTTGACTCTGCACAGAAACCCAGAGCAAAACTCACTTTCTCTATCCATTCTCCCTCACTTTCTGGAGAGGGGAAGTGAACAGAGCAACAATCTTTCAAAGTGCTTTGACTCTAGCTGACATTTCAATGGGAATTTGGATCTTCAGGATATTTCCATTGATGAAATTATGTCATAAGAGGATACAGTGCAGAATGCATGTTAACTAGTTAATTTTCAAAGTTAAATAGAATTTCCATTTCATAAAATTTGACAGTACTGAACACTTTTATGTGGGATAATTTAGACATTTTATTCAGTGAGTTTGGATATGTGAAATGACAGGCAAGAGAACATTTCTGTTTTAAAAAGTAAACAGCTTATGTTTTTTCCCTCTATAATCAACTGTTTTTAAAGTGTGTGCTGAATAGCTAGCTGGACTTGAATGGGTGTGCTAAAGATGGTAGCTTGCATATACTGGCCATACCATATCCAAACTCAGCTAATTACAGAGTTCAGGCAACCCCTCACAGTGATCCAGTTGTGTTATTTTCCCACAGACAGAAGGATTGCTGGGCTCTGAGGCACTCTGGCTGGTGACCAACCCACCATTTGTCACAAGTATCAAGATGGAAATGTTTTTAACTTGACAAGTGGGCAGTCAGGTAGAGATTTGGCCAGTATGAGGCCTGCTGAACATTAATCAACTAAACCCTTCTCCCCTAGTTGGTGAGGAGGGCTGGAGCACAAGGACTCTGTAATTCTTGGAGAAACATGGATGGAACAGGAAATAGAAGAGATATGACGGGATGAAGTTTTTCCTGAGTAAGGGCAGCATATTTGCTGCTTCATTCACTCTTTCCTCTGTTTTGTTTTATTTTATTTTTAAATACCTGTTTTCTTTTCTCAGTTATTCAAAAACCAACTCTCATGGGCTTAGGAAAAACCTTAAGCAAAATTATGTTTATGACTAAGCAGCTTTTGCACTTCAATGGTGGGGACTGAGACATGGAAAATGTACACATCTCCAGACCTAAAATATCAAAGAGCACAAACTGATTTCCAGAAGGCAGAACTCCAGGGGTGATTAGATTTGGCTGAACACCATGAAAGTGACCTACACACATCTAATTAAATCCATGATAAGAAATACTCAAAGAAAGTGGAAAAAGCTAGCAAAAAGAAAAAAGGGTCAGAGGCTGTGGCTGGCTGAGAGTGATGGTTTGATGTTGGTGACTAAGATATAATATTGCAGTAAGTATTCTCCCCTTTGAGAAAATTGTTCTTTATTATTAAATTGTGCATATTTGCTGAGTGCACACAGATGCAGCATTGAGACAACAGCTTCCACACTATCCTCCTGTAGTCTTTTTCCAGTTACTGCATGTTCCGATATATTTTAATCTATCAGTAAAGAGAAACTGTAGAGGTTGAAATCATTCTGGTCTATTTGTGTGAAGCATAAGTAGTCTCAGTTGCCACTTGCCATAGTGGCTTATAAAATGCAGCCCCCACTGAATCCAACTATTTAATTGTTTCCTAACTTTTTTCTTTATCAATAAGGTTTATGAAGTTATTGGTATAGCAGATGTATAAATCTATCAAATTACCATGTTATTCAAAATATAATTTATTACTGAAATTTGTATGAATTCATCTTGATTCTTTAAAAAAGATAGAAGAGGCTCATTTAATTATGTTTCCTTTTGCATCTCCTTAGTAGCAGCACACACTCTAGTTCAAATCTCATCTTCAGCTTCTTCTTTTAAAGTGCAAAGCAATGTAAAGGTTTTATTCCTACTAATTTTTCATTGGTCTACTTCCAAAAATCTATAGAGCATTAGGATACTTTGCATAGGCTTCACTTTTTTAGAAAATTAGTTTTGTCTGGGAGTATTATACTTGTTACAGCTACAACGAGTCAATTTGTGTGTTTTGTGTGAATATTTTCAAAAAAAGTGTTGAAATTTTACCATTTTGAGGAAATTACTGCAAGTTATAAATGTCAGTATGTTGCTTAATAGTTCAGCTTGGCAGCTTTATAACAGGATCAAAATCTCTTTATTTCATACTTAAATTATTGAACTTAGTCTCCGAATTAACCACACTAACTCTTGGAAAACTTATAATATTCTATATAATTTTGGGAGGGTCAAAGATTTACTAATATTGACCATGAAAATATTTTTAAATAAGGGCTTTTTGCAATTTGGCCATGAGTTTTGTTTTGGGTATGTTGTGTGCGCTCCATCTAGTTATAAAGATACAATACACACAATGTCCAAACATCACCTAGACACCTACATTTGGATGTCATTTCTTTAAACAATTTAAAGCACCATTTTAATGCAACTAAATACCAGTTATTCCTTGTTTCTAAATACTATTTTAAACACTACACCAGTCCCCATCTAGCCCACCTTTGTCTCATCCACTTATTCTTTTCTTTTCAATTAGAAGCTCTGTGGGATAGCAACTGTCATTTGCTATATATTTGTACAGCACCTAGCACAATGGGGTACTGGCTGAACTTAGGCTAGGGTAAAATATTGTTATTGTTGTTTGTTGCTATTCATAATTTTAGCAAATATAACCTGATGCATATGTCAAGTTCCACTACCTATTTCTGTTTCTCAAAGCAGCCTAGTCTGCTTCCATGATGCAGCAGTTCTGCTCCTCATATAACCCAATTAGGCAGGCTAGATAGGGACTTTATCCAGCACCATTCCCCCATCCCACGCCTCCCTTCGCTGCAGATCTTGCAAAGCTTCTGCTCCCCTTTCTGTCCTGCAGTATTCCCACTCCCTGCCCCTCCCCCCAGCCACACTTTCATATCTTGCTCCATATATAGCTGTTTATCTCACCTCCCATGATACTGCTGTGGAAAGGTATTAGTGCAGACACTGGCAGAGTTTTGTGGGAAACTAACATGAGGCCCCCACTTCGCTGATTTATGCCACTGTTAGTAAGGCCTCACTTTTCCTAAGAACCAAACTCACATTTCTTTTTTTTTTTTTTTTTTTTTTTAAGAGAAAAATATGTTAGAAGCAACAACAGGTTAACTGATACCATATCTATTGTAAGCATCATTATAGAAAGTACAATCTGCAATTTTTCTTCAAGGCTATATCACCTGCAAATAGGACAGTTGTCTTTATTAATAGTCTTCTGATTAAAAGTTTGTTGTTTACCTAAGAGGATTATGCAAAAATACTCTTTTGGCTTTATAGAAGTTGAACAATTTTGTAATAGGATTCAGAGCTTGTGATTATACTGCAGTTTATCAGCAACAGCAACCTAACCAATGAGATTGATGACCAGCATGTTCCATTTGTAGTACTATGCAGGCAGCAGTATTAACACCATGATTTTAAATATCTCTATTGACAGTGATGAAGGTGATTGAAAAAGCTATTTAAGGAATGAATACCATCATTACATTCAACATATAGTACAGTGCATGACTTTTATTCCACTTCCGCTTTTATGACTGTGGTGACTGCAGGGGTGGCTCCAGGCACCAGCGCAGCAAGCATGTGCCTGGGGCGGCCTGCCAGTCATCGTGAGGGCAGCAGTCAGGCCGCCTTTGGTGGCATTTCTGCGGGAGGTCCACCAGTCCCGTGGCTTCAGCAGTAATTCAGCGGCAGCTATACCGAAGGCGCGGGCCGGCAGATCACCCGCAGAACCGCATTACCGGTGGACCTCCCACAGGCATGCCGCCGAAGGCACCCTGACTGCCGTGCTTGGGGCGGCAAAAAACAGAGCCACCCCGGGTGACTGATAATGATAAAGCTGATCAAATCCTGTAAAACTAGTGTTCGTGAACATGCATTTGAATTCTGACAGGCTGTTCAATTTTAACTATGCACTGAACTCTATGGGCTGGATCTTCAGCTGATGGAAACTGGCAGTGATGGATCTGAACTCAATTACAAAAGGTGAATAGCTGGCCCAGCATTCTAAAAGAGAAGTGTAACTGACTGACTTTCTACCCTGTGTAAAGTTTACTTGAGAAATTTTAGAGCAAGGATTTGAAAAAAGTCTGGCAAATGAATTGTAAAATGAGAGTGTCAGTACTAATGCTACACCTTGATTTATATTTTAATACTAATGCTGACTCTTCTCCTTCCCAAGATCTGCACCTATTTCAGGTCCTGAGATATACAAGTATTATTTCAGAGTCAACCTAGGGTCAATGTACCATGCACCATAGGACACATGAATGACCTGGCCATGTGTCATTAACTGTAATGTTCGAAATAATGGATGTTTTCTTGTTACCTTTTTCTGTAAAATGTAATATAAAAGATCAAAAATGAATTTTTGCAATCAAAGAAGATTACAGGGCAGGAACCTAATTTTTGTATTACTGTTTCTAATATAATTCTGACCATTCAACATAGCAATGTGTTGTTTCAAAAATACATGATCCTCAGCAGAGGAAATGTCTCCCTTTAATGTCTCTGGGCAATATATTTTACTATCACATTCTACTATTTTTAATCCCTTTGAGTATAATCTTTCAAAGATTTGTCCTCTCCATTTTATAGCAAATGTCATCAGAACAGATTTTCCTCACAAGAATGCAAATAAGTTAAATCAGTTTGCGACTTTGGTTGTCTTGTGATGGACAAATCAGTCCAGTGTGAGGTGATAGTTAAGTATTATTTATGAGATACTCTATGCACAGAATAATAGGAACCTATAGGGATGTGTTTTATTATCTACATTTTTATACCGAGCTCATCTTTCTAATATTATTGTTCTGCAGCCACATCTGGTCCAAATCTAAGTTCCCTTACCCTTGAGATAGACTGAAAATCTTATATATGAAACACCTGATTTAAATGAGTGGAGACAACCTGGTTTCACAAGGCAGTTCACCATCAAGAGCTATGTCTAAGATGATCCAGGTTCTGCTGATTTTGCAAATGCTGTGGTGGAGACAAAAGGAACTTTTATTTGCCTCCAGTACAGCAATAGTATAAGATATGGAAAATTCTTTGAGTTGCAAATAGACGTGGACCACAATTTCCATCATTGGCATAATAGCCATTAACTAGGAGGGGTCACTGTTGCAAAATGTAATCCATGAATATCTGTTTGAATGATTAACCAAATTCACTTTGACTCTTCACCACACATTAGAATCTGGTTTCCATTCAGTGTATGGATGTACTAGAAAGAATGTAAGTTTTAGGCAGCTGAACATTTGCAAATATAAAATTTTGAATTTGTAAACTTAATTATTTGCACCAGAAAATTGATTTGAAGAGTTACGTTCATCCACTTAGGAACAGGAACATACTGTGTGACCCACGCGTTCAAACTGAACATCTCAAATCTGACTTTTACATTTCAAATATTCTCAATGAGTTGCTCACAAATAATAGAGACCAAGATTTATTCACAGAAATATTTTGGTCAATAATTGTGATAAGCCTATACATTTGAAAAAAATCAAAGGTATTGACCAGCAATGCACACATTGAAAGAGGCATAATTTGTCAAGAAAGTTATTTACCATGAATTGTTCAGCTAGTTTTGCTATCCACCTTCCTGCTTCATGAGTTATATACAACTATGGCACCAAGGAAGATACAAATAAGGAAGGTATTTGAGGGCCACCATACTGACAGAGGAAGACAAATATATGTATAATTATTAAGGCCCAACAGGGTCCATAGAGTTGTTCAAGTACGTACAAGTTGTGTGTTTGGAAATGAACACATTCTTTATCTATATTATTAATAACCCCTTAGATTAAATATGAAATACATTTACAATCCAGTATTGCCAAATTTAAGCATTCAAAAATCATGAGTCAGGCCCCAAAACTTATGAGCTTGACTTAAAAAAAATCATATTTTTTTAAATTATAATTTTGGGGGGTTGCCTTCTGGTTTCTGAATCTTTAGGTGTAATATTTTCAAGCTTTGCTCTACAATGAGTGCTAAAAGCTTCCTATTTCTTTTACATAGAAACAGATTCTCACAGAGTCATCGAATTTAAGGGCAGAAGGGACAGCCAGATGGTCTAGTCTGACCTCCTGTATATCCCAGGCCACCACCACCACCCACAACCTGCACACTAAACCCAACCACCAAATTACACCAGAGTAATAGTCTATTCTCCTGTGAACTGTAATATGTGCCCCAGGCAGAAAATAGGAGGGAACCAGGTGCACCAGTGCCTGAGGCTCCCACAATGGCAGAGAAATGATTGAGATATACCAGATAATCCTGGCAAGAGATGTGCACCCGCATGCTGCATAGGAAGGTAAAAGCCACCCCCCCACCATGTCACTGCCAATGTGACCTGGAGGAAAATTGCTTCCCAACCCCACATATGGTGATCAGTAAAACCCTGAGCTAAAAACACCTCAGGATACATTGGGGATGGGGGGAATTCCCTTCCCTGGTATCTGCAGGTGGCTGGCTGAAAGCCTGAAGCGTGAGCACGTGACAACATGAGTGCAGGACCTGGGGCTTTAAGAATAAACCAGACATCACGAGACTCACAGAGTTGGTAACCCCAAAAATCCAGTTTAACCTGTCACTCTCACTTGTACTTTTTGTTCACTTTTTGCATTTCTCTCAGCTTGGACACTAAGAATCAGTTCCACTTTTGTGTATAATTACTATTTTCAAATTCTTAGCACTGCAGTGTTGGGGTTTCTAACATCACCAGGGAATGTTTATTTCTTTAATATTTTTAAATTTTATTTATTTTAATTGTGGAAAGATTTCTGTTAGTCCTAGGTTTAAAAAAGCTGCTGCAAATTTAAACCTTGAACCAAATTTGACAATATTCCTTTAATATGTTTGACAATATATACTAGTCACAGTTATTTAGAAAGGGCCAGACCTTAACAATACTTACATTGACCTGTACCTTCCACAGCCAGTATCCCATTGAACCCAGTGGGTGAACCCCTGCTGCCAGAGAAGTCAAGACTCCCATTGACTTCAGTGGGTGGGACTATTCGCAGAGCAAGGAACCAACTCAAAGTGAGTAAACATGGTGGAATCTGGTCCTATGCATTTTTATTCTTGTTTATACAAGCCTAAAAAGGCTTAATCATTATGCAGGTTCTTCCTTCTATTCCCCAATTTGGGTCATGTGAAGTGCAATATAAACACACCTTGAAAGTGGCATCTAGAGACAGGTCCTATGTATGTGTGCCACATATTATTATTCAAGGCTAAATTGTGACTTTGCACTCCCCTAAAAGGAGCACAGGAAGCAGACTGAATCAGACAGTCACAATTTGCCTTCCCCACTCCCTGCCTGTTCTGGAGTGGACATACACTGTGCCATCGTGGCAAAGTGCATTGGGGATGGGAGAGGAGGCAAGACTGCTCATTTCCTGCCACAGCTCACCTGCGCAGCATGGGGAGTAGCCATTCTGAGGAGACAGCTTCCCCCTTCCCATGCTGCCGCCTGCAATAGGATAGCCTGTGCTGGAGAGTTGAGGGGTGCCTTGTGTGGGTGCACAGGATGGCCCACAGCCTGCCCTCCTATCCGTTTATTATACTGAGTCTTCTTTAAAAAGAAAAACTCTGAAAGAAATCTCTGGGTGTCCTCTCCCTGTGACACCCACCTGGAGAGAATACTAGGTAATTTCAGCTTAGTTCTCCATATAAAAACAACATGCCTATTTTAGCCTCTCTTTGCTATTTGTTCCAAAATGCTCCTCAAACACACACATACACAAATTCTCTTCAGTAGCCTCTGACTTCCTCTACCCTAGGGATGTCTTGCCACTTCCAGCTCAGATTGGGGCCCTAAAGAGAAAAAAACATGTAGCAATTTAGGCTGACTAACTCTTTGACCCATCTGTCTTCCCCAATGATGCCTCTCTTCCCCTCCATATTCAGATCTGACTGACAGTTTTTTATTGTTTTCTCTGCAGGGCTGCAAAGCTTCTGGCAACTCCCCATCACATTAGCGATCCTCTCTCTCCCCTGGCATTCTAGCCTCTTGCTCTGGCCTTAGATCAGGCCCCACAGAGAATTGTAATTTATTTTTTTTAAAAGCTTGTGTGTTGAAAGGAAGTGCAAGCAGACTCTTTGCAATTAGTTTTCATTTGTCATTTTACATACTCCCTGCAGAGCATTCTGGTATGCTGCCATGCAGCTTGACAATAAATGTGCTGAAATCTTTAATAGAACGTATAAATATTCAAATTATTTTATTTCCTTTAGGCAAAAACCCAGTGGATTCTATTTAGTAGCCATTGCTAGTGTCTATATTTCATGTGCCTACTGAAGTACTGTTCATTGATTCAGTAGTAGGTGGGCATGAAGCAAAATATGGATTCAAAAACGTAGGCTTCGAAAACAGGCTACAAAGTAGAGAGGCCAAATATCAGAGGGGTAGCTGTGTTAGTCAGTATCCACAAAAACAACGAGTAGTCCAGTGGCACCTTAAAAACTAACAGATTTATTTTGGCATAAGTTTTTGTGGGTAAAAAAAAAAACCACTTCTTCAGATGCATGGAGTGAAAATTACAGATGCAGGCATAAATATACTGACACATGAAGAGAAGGGAGTTACCTTACAAGTGGAGAACCAATGTTGACAAGGCCAATTCAATCAGAGTGGATGTGGTCCTTGTCCACTGAAGTAGAGAGCAAAGAGGAAATCTAGAATTCACTTGAACATTGTGGAGGTTAATTCTCAAACCAAATTCAAACCCTTTCAAGTTTCTGTTCTTTTTAAGGGTGGCAAAAGGCTAG
The DNA here is from genome assembly GCF_016161935.1 of Mauremys reevesii. Classification (NCBI taxonomy): domain Eukaryota; kingdom Metazoa; phylum Chordata; order Testudines; family Geoemydidae; genus Mauremys; species Mauremys reevesii. The sequence goes on along the minus strand of NC_052627.1, from coordinate 81,109,786 downwards.
GTCTGGGATGCTGCTAACAATGGTACTCCTTCCTATAGGCACTTGCCCTCTTCCCAACCAACTAGGACTAAAGGGACCTTTTCTTAGTTACCCAGATTCATCTCCCCCTTTCCCTGGGAATACCAGCTCCAAACTCTCTTCCCAGGGAGTGACTGCTTTTTCCCAGCAGTAACACCTTCTGCTGCCAACTTCCTGGCTTATATAGGTCCTGCATGTTCCGCACAGGTGAGAGCCTTCTAATTAAGGTTTCCCTCACAGTCTTAATTCCACCTATCTTGCTTCCTAATAGGCTAATTGGCCCCTCTGGCTCTGCCTTAATCCTTTCAGGGCAAGTGTGGGGAGGACACCCCATGACAGAATTTTTTTTTATATATTTATAATCAAATCTGTTTGCTTGGATGAATTATGAGCATTTTAAAATAGCCCCTTTTTATTTTTTTGATGTGCCTATACTTTTTTTCAAATATTTCTAGAAAAAAAAATTCCTGACATACGAGAGCTGAAAATTCACTCGTTTATAGATCATTTCAAAATATAAAACATGGGTTATCTTTAAAAAGCATATTCATTTACAAATATTAAATATTAGCACCTGAGAGCTGGGGGTAAAGCATTCTTCATGGATGGAATCTGGTGATAGAATGAACTTTCAGAGAAGGTCAGGTGAATTCATGATTTTATGCTGAAGGCACTCAGATCCTTTAATAGATTATGAACACTGTTAGTCATTGATGTTTTGATTTATGCTGCTTCCTTTCCATTTTCTAATTTTCTTTCGAATTAAAGTTTTAGAGTGTTAGCATGTTTGAGCATCATGATGGTAGCAGATTAATGCTTAGTATTGCGTTGGGATTGAATGTTATCTTAATTTCTGATTTCCTTGCTTTATAGCATTTGCATTGTTGAGAGGAAATACAGTCAAGCACTCTCAAATCTCAGTTAATTTTTATGTGTGGGATTTATACTGTATTTCTGTTTAAGTGGAATACAAAATAGACATGATCAGAAGAAACTATATGGCAAGCTCTGCCTTTGAATAAGCCCCATGTGAACCTGTGCACATAACTTAAAAATACAATATCTGAAGTACACTGATACGTGGAGAACACTGCAACTCTCTAATAGCAAAAAGTTCTATACTCTGTGGACTTGATTGTGCACCACTGAAGTCAATGGCAGCTTTTCAACTGACTTCAGCTGGAGCAGGATGAGACCCGTCCCCCACGTATTTCATAACCCTGCAGGAGTAAATCCACAATAATAGAGAGATCAGGTACAAGCTATTTGCATAGAAGAAAAATGTTAGTCACTCATTATTCCCTCCATGAACCTGAAAGACAGAGAGCATGCTACCATATTTTACATGTAGTCTGTCAGAAAGCAAGCAAGCAGGGAGCTGTTAAGAAAATAACAAGAGCTGCCCAGGGGATAGGTAATCAAATGTGAGAGAAAGGAATAACTCTGTCCCCTGGATGACACACATTTCACAGTTCCACACTACCCAGCGGTGTCACGAAAGCAAGCAGGAGAGCAAATGAAACAAAACAAAACAACAACAACCAGGGTATCCTAGTTTCTTAATTTAAAATAAATCAAAATAATGTCCTCATGGTTTGGCCCAAATATTTCCCTTTTGTTAGAGGTAGGATTTTTTATTAGGATGATGGTACTTTCAACAGCGTAGTACGCAACATAAAATAAAGTAAAAGCCTTTTCTCTGTCCTTTATTCCCCCGTCCCTTGTTGTTCTCTATTTCTGGAATGATTTGATATGGTAATTTCATTGTCATTTTGTATTCATTTTTGTCCCTTCAAGTTCTGTCCTGCATGTCATTTCTTCTCCCTTTCTCTTCATGTCTTTCATCAGTAAAAATCTCTTATAATTACATTTTAGCAGTTTTACCTCAACTGCAGATTTTTTTTCTAGTTGAAACATGTCATGGAATCTTGCATCTGTCATTTCTGCAACACTGAACCCTTCCAGCATATTTCAAATTGTCCTCCAATAGAAGATCTATATTTTGCTGTCTGTTGAATGACAAATTAAGACAAATATTCATGTGCAGTGAAGTATGGACAGATTTGTAAAAATCATTTGGCTAACTCAGTTGGCTAACTTGACCCTAAACCTACAATGAATTCTGCCCAGAAAGACCTGTGAGGAACCCCACTGACTCATCTGGGCTGTGTGTAGGTGCATGGAGCTCACTGCAGAATCATGGCACTTGGCCAGTTATAAATATGTAAAAATCCACATACCATGCATCGGACAGTGGCAAGCCCAAAGAGCCCTTGCACAAGGAGGCCACGAGGCATACTAGTATATTCACCCTCTCCTCACTGGTCACAGTGATCCGTGCATTTGTAACTTCCAGGCTGGATTGCTGTAATTCAGTATATGTGAATCGATTGTGAATACAATCCACAGGCTCCTGCTGGTACCCACCTCCTCCAGATGTTATTAGCACATCAGGCTCATGCTCAAGTCCCTGCACTGCTTCTCAGTCAGTTTCAGAGGCCATTTAAAGATCCTAATCTTCAAAACAGTTAGTGGACCAAGCCACAGAGATATTAAAGACTGATTTTTATCTATGAACTGCATTCCTGTGAAACAGTGCAGATCACAAACCCCAAGAAGAAGTATGAGACCTGGGGACAAAGCATTCAAAATACCCCAAGCATAGTTTTTACCCCCAAAAGTGCTAGAGGCTCCCCACTAAGGACTTTCCTATTGCTACTGATTTTACTTGGAAGATGTGACACTACACTGTAGAGGCGTGCTCTGTAACCCTCATATTCATCATTTGTATATAATTGTTGTGATATTTCCTATAAAGCATGCCATGTATAGTATCATGGGAAAGGTTATGATCTTCTGTAAGCCATTTTACCAGCTAAATATGTGTATCATTAATGCATATAACATTATAAGAATTGTGTTGTATGGTTTTTCACTAAAATATGCTGTGAGTTTGTGAAGTGCCCAGATACTAGCTCTCCAGAGACAATGACAAGGGAGGTAACCAACGCCCAGGTGGCTGCTGAACAGACATCACCAGCCATTGTTCAGCAAGGGAACTACAATGCAATGACTCACTTGCACAAGGCCACACCAGGGGAATTGCTCAACCTTGTCTGGGGACTCAGCAATGCACCCAGACATGCCTAGACTTGTGTTCTCCAATCACAATGACCAAAGGGTATAACACAGAACACAGTGGCCCCATGCTTGGACTTTTCCCCTCCCCCTACCTACGCTGCATGCAATAAGGTCACTCAGAAGACTTAAGACTCCAGCAGAGGAGACTGGCCCAGGTTTCAAGGGTGAAACCTGTATACTATGAACTGCAATATCTAGTGGGTGAGAAAAACTACTTAATTTAGGTGTTGCCCAGTTTAGTGGGATTGAGAGTTTAGACTGCCTGCTTATACTTTATTTTCTTTTGGTAACCACTCTGAATTTTTGCCTATCACTTGGAATCATATAAAATCCATCTTTTGTAGTCAATAAACTTGCTTTACTGTTTATCTTTACCAGTGAGTTTGCCTGAAGTGTTTGGTAAATCTGCTCAGGTTTACAAAGGCTGATGTATATCCACTTTCCATTGATGAATGGTGAACCAATTGGCGATGCAAGACAGTATATTCCTCAGGTACAAGGGTGGGAGCTGGAGGGATTTGGCTGGTGCCTTTCTGTGTGTGATTCATGAGTGGCTTTGGGATCGTTCATGCAATCTTGCTGTGTGGGGCTCCACATGCGGTTGTGCTGAGTGATGATAGCGCCTGGAGGCGTTTGCTGCTTGTCACTAGCAAAGTTTTGTGAGAGACAGCCCAAGCTGGAAAGTTAAGGGGGCTCAGTGGTCCCACAGTCCCAGGCTGCACTCCAGGGATTCCATCACAGAAGATGTTCATCTATTATGGTGAGGGGCAGCAGTATAAAACTGTAAGATAGATAGAGTGTTTGTATTCCGTACCTGGATAAATTAGCCTATATAAACAGTGGTGAGGAGTGTGGGCTGTCCCCACTAAATCACAGGATGAAAAGATTGCACAAGAATGAAAAGATAAAAAGGGAACGTTGAAAGTTGTGGTCCAGATCCCCAAAGGTATTTAGGCACTTAATGCAGAGGGAAGTTAGGGGCTAAATACCTTTGAGAATCTGGGTCTATGTTACTTCTAAGACCCACTGGTGAACATACTATCTCTATACTTTGTTACTTCTACCAGTTCATCATGAGAATGGTGTAGCTGACTCAGCTACATGTATCTGGGATGTTCTAGGTCACGTAAGATTCTTGTACTTCTGTTCTCCTTCATCATGGCTAAATGCGCTTTCTCTAGTTACTCCTTTCACAGCCCGCATGTCCTTGGCCCATTGACATATATAGAAAAGGACAAGTCTTCCAGGGTTGGGAATTTAAACAGACTAATTTCGGTGTCTGACTAACTGCTTGGACAGTAAGAGAAGTGGTAACACTGAGGTAGATTAGGAAATATGGGAAAAGAAACAGTGGTGGAAGGTGGAACATTTAGTTTGATATGTTATATGCTAAAGGGGCATGTAGCTATCATAAATTACAGAGAATATAGGGAATATAGAGGTACTTAAGTGTTCTTTACTTGCTGTATAGATATATTTAGTTCCCTGGAGGTAATGTCTTTACCTCCCTCATTAACACTATACAACATTTGGGTAAGAGGCTAAATGAATGTAGGCCAGAGGAGTTAATAGTGGGTATAACATGGGATAACTAAGAAAAAAAACTGGTAGAAGTATATGGATACCCAAAGTGAAGGAAGCAGAATCATTCACATATAAGATAATTGAGTGATAAATGATTGAACCACTGGTTGCATGTAGCACTTCAGAGCCAGGAGAAGTATCATCATCTTGATACAAGTAGTAGTTCCAGGGATGGCAGGTTGAAACATATAACAAATTAACACTGGAGGCAAAGTATGACTTTATTAAGCAACTGAAGAAGGGCTGGAATGGGATGAGGTAGTTATCTTATTTTTCCCCTCTGACTCAGACAAAGCTCTGTCTATAAACACTGTGGAAAAGACTTTCACAAAGATAGTTGGTGAGGTGCTTGGCTTCTGCAGCTATGCCAGTTGTAGACCGGCACTCTCCCCACAAACAAAGGGGAAAGGCAATAAAGGCCATTCTAGTTCCCAGGACCTTCTGCAATTTCCTTGCTAAAAGCATAGAAAACTCTTTTTTGGATAACATTGGCAAATATTATTGGCTACAAATTATAAACCAATATGTTTCTATAGAAATCTCTCTGAATCAGTTATTAACCAATTGTACTGCATATTTATGGATTGATAAATGCATTGCTTGACAGTAAACCATTATGGAGTCCTGTCCAGTCCATACACCCCTAGCAATGTATACAGTAAATGAAATACTATTGCATTTACCAGACTGTGTTGGACTGCTGTGCCTCCTTTTCAGGAAGACATTTTGCACAACAAAATGTGATAAATGGGCAATTCTGCAACATGGGAGCCTAGAAGAATCAGTCCCATGGAATGCATACTGGAGATAGATTTTTACATGTTAATTGTGACTTAAAAGATATTTTCATTTTTGGGAAGCATAGTTGCTGGTGATGGCAATTAGACAATAGCCGTGTGAAGTTATTCTCCCACCGGCATTTTGCAACTGTTAAAATACTCTCTGCATCAGCCCCATGGAGAAGTGTGACCATTGACTTCCATAGCTCCAGGGAGTTTCACAAATAACATTTTTCATTTCTTAAATCAGAGTACTTTAGTTTAGTACTTTAGTAAAATCCACCCACACAAAGCCTTTTGTGACCCAGAACTCCCCTAATACCAATACGTTGTGCGGAAGAAGTAGTGACCACTGGACACACATGGAACTCTCTGCTCACACTGTGAGTTAGAGAGCAGTGAGCTTCCTACCAGCTCAGAATATATTATCATGAAGGGAAGGAGCCCTTGTGCTGGACCATGGACCGGCAGGTTAATGGCCACTGAATCTGCACTAATGCAAAGCTAGTGGGCAGAAAAAAAATCAGACATAGGGGACATGCTACTATTCCAGCCCGTAGTTCAGAGCAGCAGCCATGGAGGTGCTATACCCCAGTGGCCAGCCCCCTGGCAGCAGGAAAGGTGAATTCAGTGGGATTCCCTGCTCAGTTCTTCATTTACTTGGCTATGTGAAGGGATGAGAGTCATGAAGTTCATTCCAAAAGGATATTTAATCAACATTTTCAACAAGAACGCAAGAAAGTTAAGGATATATATCACCTACTATTCAATGTTTTAAAGTGATTTCCAGGCTTTATACAGGATCAGGTTTAGAGCTAATTAACCCTTTATTTGTGAATAGGTATTTCGTGGCAGGGCAGAGGAGAAATGTCAACAAATATTATTCACAAGTAAATACTTGACAAGCTGTAATCAAGATTTTGTCCAAAGGAAGGTCATAGAAGAGTTTGAAGGAAATTAGAGGTGCGAACTCTGCCTGAAAATTGTAAATGCTAATTAATGGATGCTGTGATATTTGACGCACTGTTTGGTGTGCCTGCAGCTAATTTTCTGCCTTCAGAAAATTTGTATTTATTGGCCCAATTTTGCTTTTAGGATGAATTAGGATACCCACCATAGAGGAAGAGGAGGTATTAATTCAGAGTTTTACAATGTGTCAGTTACCACCAGACCTGCCGTACATAATGTCTCTTAAAAATACTACTTTTGTCACAGAAATATGACTGGATTATATAGCCTATGTCAATCCTGGATTAGTATAGCCTATATACTAATCTGTGCTTTTAGTTTCACGTCATCTCAATTCTGTAACTTTCTGCTGCCAAGTTTAATAGAAAATTCCTTGCCCAAATTACTCCCCTCAAAGTTCAGCTGCCATATATTAACTTGAACTAAATGCCCAGAAGAGGGAACCACCCACACACATACACACTCTTTTCATTCTCTCTTTGATCTAGCCTTTTATCCTGTATCTTGGTGTAGGCCCTCTGAGACAAGAGCCTCTACTATTTCCTTCCAAATTTGAAATTTCTTAATAGTAGACTCATGGAAAACAGAATCCATTAACATTAGGATAGAACAAACTGAAAACGAGTTTATCTAGTGTTTTCATGAGTTGTAACCAGTATTGATTTAATTGTTGTAAAATCCTTGTGTTCTCTGTGCAAAGGGTATAGGACCCTTCACAGAAAAAAAATATTTAAAATTCATTCTAATTTGCATATGATGGACACTCATGAAACTGCCATTCTTGGTGGCAGGAGTGTTGTGTTCAAATAAAAAAAAATGGTTACAAGGTTATTGTTGGCTGGTAGGATGGGGAGATGTCCAGGTCAGTTGCCCTAACTTATGGAGTGCTACAGAGCATGGAGACCCACATATGCAAAGGCAGCAGAGGGCACATGGTGAATTCTTCTGAAATTTGTGTTGTGAATGTTTTATTTAAAGTCCCTCTGAGTATTTCCATATATTCCAGAGGGGAGTCACGGTAGAGTTTATTGTGCTGTGTAAAGCAATTATTAGCTTCATAGGGTTCCTCTCCATAACTGTTATAAGAGCTATCTTACAAAAATATCAAGATTTACCCCTAGTATCCTGGAAAATGTTATGTCATTAATTTATATGTTGTCCATCACTGAAGTTAGAGTCTAGGTGAAGAGTTTAGATTAAGGGCAAGTAATAGGTGAAAACTAAGTAAGACATCTGTCCGCCTGAGTTGAATCCATATATCATTGCAGGCACTAGTCCTACCAGCTTAGTTAAGATTGCAAGCCAATTGTTGTTAGAAAGCCCTATGCTCACACACATAACTTTTTAAAAACATTCACATTTTGGACTAATTTTTTTCATTCTTGGTCTCTGCCTGTAGGTGAACTTGTGCAGATGTTATCTTTCTCATCTTTATAAAATCTAAATATTGTTCCTATTGTGCATAAATCCTAAATAAACATGTATTAGGCACAGCTGTAGCCAAAATAGTTGATGTTTGCAACTTGACCAGAGCACTGGCCTCAATAAGGACTACTGCCTTAGCCTGATTTTTAAAAAAAGAGTTTTTACTTAACAGCTGTGTGCTGGATACATGCAGTAGAAAATTTCTTCAAATCTAAAGGTGGGCATAAAGTATAGAGGCACTTCAGATATCTTCACACCTAATGAAGAGTGTGTCTAGTTAGATAAACACTTACATATTCTGCAGTCAATTGTGGCTTTGCCACAAGCCCCATGTGTAGTATTCACTGACTATTTCCTGGTCTCCCCTCACACCAGGGAGGGCATTCCCTGAGCCACCCTCGATGTGACACAGCATACATCCCCCTGCATGCTGAACAGTGCCACTTTGCCACTTTAGCCAAACCTCTGCCCAGTCCTGCCTACATTTGTAGATGGGAAAGGTGTGCGTGTGTGTGGGGATGTAGTGGCCCTATCTGCTCTGCCTCACTCTGCAGCTACTCACAATACGTGCAATCCAGGCAGAGGAGGAAAGTGGCTCTCTGATTGCTTACTCACCTGTGCGGACATACAGGATGAGCCACAATCCAGCCCTACAAGTCAGATTTTAAAAAGCCCTTTCAGTCAGCTTGTAAGGTGAATGAACTAAAGTGGTGAATAGCTGGGGATAAAAAGACCTACACACTCTGGTGCTGATCTCAGGAGGGCTTGTAATCACCTCAGACATTTCCAACTTTGATTCCTTGGTCCAGGTGAGTTTTCTGTGGCCTGATTTTGATCTCACTTAAACGAGTGGAACTCCACTTCCATAGAGTCCCTCCTTATTTACACTGAGGAAAATGAGAGGGGAATTAAGCCCCTGATATGAACTTCTCTTTTTTTCCTTACAAAAACATATAGCTAACTAAAGGTGCCCTTAAAAAAAAACACAACATACAAACCTTTAAATTGCATATAAAACCCTTGCACTACTGCAACAATGCTATTTTTTTAAACGTAGAATATGGATAGTGTATCCCTGTGTATTTATATATAGAATAATACATATAAAGTATGTTACACACAGCTACTGCTGTTACACAGCCAAGGAAATATGTAACTTTATGGCATCATGACCAGGTCCATCATAATATAGATATAGTTTTTATACAAAGGGGGCCAGAGTCTCTACAGCCTAGCACACTATGTAGTCATTTACATGACTGCAAAGGGAGTGTAAAACCCTGCTAAATCAGAAGGATAATGATTTGAATACACTACATACTCATTTTGCATTGCTGTAAATAATTACACAAGTTACAGGACCACAGGGATTATGTCCCATTACATATAAAAAGTTAATCAGGTTTTCCTTCCTTTCCAAGCTTCAGGTTTAGTTCAGTTTGGACTTTGCCCAATGATTCTGGTCTATTCTTATTATATTCTAACCAAATTATCCATCTCTACTAAAATAATTGCCTTTTGATGTCAAGTGTAATTGTTTCAGGTGCACAGATGAAATGACTGTTATGTCAAATACAAACATGTGATAGTCAAATGAAAAATAGTCCTAAGAGTGTGAAGAGAAAACAAATAGATAATAGAGAAGGTGATCAATTTTATGATACTTCAGGACCATAATTTGGAGAGTTCACTAAATACACTGACGTGTGCCCCAAACAGTTGATATGACACCAAGCAAAAAGGCATCGACACTGTCTGAACTACAAAGGTGAACTGAGGTACTTGAAAAGGAAGTCTGCTTGAGAGTGAGAAAATAGTTCCAGGAAAAAATGGAAGACCTCATCAGAAATCATGAACTAAAATTAAAGAGCATCCTTAGCAAAAATAAAACAGGAAGACCTGTGAAGTAAAGTGCAGCTCACACATTGTTCCTGACATCTGTAAACATGGAGGGGGAAAAAAGTTTGACTAAGCTTATTTGTAGCACACAGAGGTTTAATTTCTCTCTCACTTACACCAGTGAGAGTCAGGAGTTACTTTATGGAAATGGAATTACACTGGTGTAAGTGAGATCAGAATCAGGCACCAGAAAACACATATGGGCCAATGAATCAAAGACAAATGTCTGGGGTGATTCGCTAGCCTCTCTCTTCTAGCCTTAGCCTTTCACTTAGGGAGAACTGGGTTTAATATTATCTAAAGTCTCAAGTTAAAAAGGGTGCTATTACTCTAGTCTCCCTATTTGCACACTACTGTCACTTCTCAGTGGCCACAATAGACAAGCTTTGTGTCAGAGTAATACAAGAGGTGCTAAAGTCTGAATTAAGGTACATTGGCAGGGCTATTTAACATTATTTGGCAATAAAGAGAAGTCCAAACAACAGAGTTAAAAATAATTAGAAAGAGGACAAATAGTACATTATGCATGTTCATAGATTGTTGGTCAACTGCCAACTATATTTGGAAGGCCATACTAGCTATATTACTAAGCAAAATACATTCACACAGAAAACACTATCTCTTTCACATTACCTTTAGTTACTCTTATTCTTTGCTGAACACATATCAATTAAAATCTGAAGCATTTGCTAAATAAGGCTTTAAAACTTTGTGATGGAGCAAGGCCGGATGGCTACAGGAAAGTATTGAGGAGCAGGTATGTTAGCTCCAGGCTAAGTAAATCCCTCGGACCATGGGAACCAAAATGGCAGTTGCTCCAGGCTAATCAAGGCACCTGGGGCCAATTAAGAACTTTCTAGAAGGTACCGGAGAGAGCTACATTGATTGGAGCACCTGCAGCCAATCAGGACAGGCTAATCAAGGCACCTGGTATAAAAAGGGGAGCTCACGCCAGTCTAGGGAGGAGCTGCCAGAGGAAAGAAGTGTGCATGAGGTGCTGGGAGCAAGAGACACAAGGAACTAAGAACTGAGAGGGGGTACTACTGGAGGATTGAGGAAAACACCATACAATCAAGCAGCATCAGACACCAGGAGGATCCTGTGGTGAGGATAAAGAAGGTGTTTGAAGGAGGTTATGGGGAAGTAGCCCAGGGAGCTGTAGCGGTCAAGCAGCAGTTACAAGTAGCACTATAGAGACTGCTGCAATTCACAGGGCCCTGGGCTGGAACCCGGAGTAGAGGGTGGGCCTGGGTTCCCCCCTAGCCCCGCTACTCCTAATCCTACATAGGAGTAGTTGATCCAGCCTATGGGTTTCATCCAAGGGGAAAACCACTGAGGGGAAGAAATCCACCAATAAGCACAGGACCTACTAGAGGAGAGGAGGAACTTTGCCACAACTTATTTATTTCATTGCTTAGGAATCAGTTTTATCAAAGTATGATAAAACTAAAAATTATATGGTATGTTGTGAGTCATGTATGCCCAGGAAGGCTGTGGATATTACTTAACAGCAGACCAGCCTATGATATTTGGAGAAAAGGTTAATCTTTTCATGAAAGCTAAACTCCCACCAAATTCCCCTCCCCACACCTGCAAGAGAACTCCAGACCTACAACAAGTTTCAGCAATAATTGGAAGGCAGAGAATTCCATGTATATGATTTCTACTCTACTCCTTTCAATTCTAACTCAGTGGGCAGGAGATATAAAGCTGCTGAGACTCATTTCACTTAGGCTCTGTGCTCATCCTCTAATCAGCCAGGGATTTTTAAAATAAAAAATTACCTGACAGTTTTGGCACTATGTTCCTGCATATCTGCTACATGTAAACGATATTAGAATCTGTCAAGCACAAAGGAGAACTTTTCTGCTGTGGCGTAGTCCCAAAAATCAAATATGTGAACAGATGAACTCTAGAAGATGAGATTCTGATGGTGGAGAAAATGATACCTAATGAGTGTCTTGTACAGTATTTAGTACCCATTTTTGCTGGCCTCTTTAAAAACTCTAATTGATCTAGAAGTTTCTTTCAGAATTAAAATCTTTCCTCAGTCAGAGAAACTCCTACATTTTGCAGGAACAGTCAGAAATACTATTCTATATGACGATTTGCAGCTCAGAGTTCTGCTCATGGCATTTTAATCATATTTATCAGATTTGTTTGCTTTGGTATATTGGTATTTCAAATGAATCTCTCTGGAGAGAGAATTTAGGATTCTATTCTACCTCTCACTCCGCTTAGAGCAAATTTTAATGATTCTTTAATATCATTGTTTACATTACCAGGGCCAAACTCTAATACCAACACAAGCTGTATGCCAAGAAGTTTCAGAGGAGCCAGGGAAAGAATGTCATAGAGCAGCAACAGAGCCACTTTGCAGCAACCCCTACTATAGTCTACTGCTGTGTAACCTCTGTGGCTCATGTGCCCCTGCTGTCTGTAATGGGAGTGCTGGGATGGCTAGTGGATTGGAATTGCAGATCCAATGGTTTCATTCTTGCTCCTCCCCCAGCCTACCTTGCCTTTTGTGAACTGTGCCTTTAAGAGATGCAGTAGTGTCCCACTCCAGGAAGTGCATCTGGCCAGGTGTGGTATATGCAGAGTGCTCTCCGGGTAAGCTGCAGTAAAGCTCTATTTGTTGAAACCTCCCAGGGTGCGTCTCTGCAATAGTGTTTCTGGGTCAGATACCAAACCACAGACCCCACCCACAAAACAATTCCCTCCTCTCTGAAGTTCAGGGAGTCTCTCTGGAGAGAAGCTCTGTGAATTCTGCGTGGTCAGATTTTGGAATCTCCATACAAAATTTTCATAGAATCATAGAACAATAGGGTTAGAAGGTACCATAATGGTCATCTAGTCTAACCCCCTGCCAAGATGCAGGATTGCATCTAAACCATCCAAGACAGATGGCTATCCAGTTATCCTTCTGAAAACCTCCAGTGAAGGAGCTTCCACAACCTCCCTAGGCATCTGTTCCATTGTCCTATTGTTCTTACAGTTAGGAAGTTTTTCCTGAGATTTAATCTAAATCTGCTATCCTGTAGTTTGAGCCCATTGCCTCTTGTCCTGCCTTCTGTGGCAAGAGATTACAACTTTTCTCCATCTTTTTTATGGCAGCCTTTAAAGTATTTGAAGATCACTATTATGGGACCCCCTCCTTAATCTTCTCTTTTCCAAATGCAACATATCCCGCTCATTCAGCTTTTCCTCATATTGCTTGCATTTCATACCTTTGATCATCTTTGTCACCTGCCTCTGGATCCTTTCCAGTTTCTCTACATCTTTTCTATACATTGGTAACCAAAATGGGATACAATACTCCAGATGTGGCCTAACCAGTGCCAAGTAGAGTGGTACTATCACCTCCCGTGACTTAATGCAACCTAAAATTGCATTTGCTTTTTTTGCAACAGGATTGCATTGCTGACTCATGTTGAGGTTGTGATCTACCACAACCCCTTCTCATCAATGTTGCTGCCAGGCCAGTTATCCTGCATTCTGTATTCGTGCATTTGTTTTTTTTCCCTTAAGTGTAGCACTTTACATTTGTCTTTGTTGAACTTCATTTTGCTGTCTATAGCCCATTTCTCCAATTTATCATGATCTCTCTGAATTTTAGCTCTAGCCTCCAAAGTGTTGGCAACTGCCCCCCCCCAACTTTGTGTTATCTGCAAATTTGATCAGTATATTCTCTATTCTACATCTAGGTTGTTACTACAGAAAATAAACACCAGATGGAGAACAAATCCTGGTGGAACCCACTTGAGACCTCCCTCCAATCTGACATCATTCCATTAATAGTTCCTCTTTGTTTGCGGTTGTTTAATCAATTATGTATCGACTTCGTGGTAGTTCTGTCGAGCCCACATTTCTCCAGCTTACTTATCAAAATGTCATGTGGGACTGTGTCAAAAGCCTTGCTGAAGTCCAGGTATACTATTTTCACTGCATTCCCCCTATCCACCAAACCAGTTACCTTGTCAAAGAAGGAAATCAAGCTGGTTTGGCATGGTTTGTACTGAGTAAATCTATGATGGCTGCTAGTGATTACCCCTTCATCCTCTGGGTATTCTCAAATTGAATGTTTTACACATTGCTCTTGTAGCTTCCCAGGTATCAAAATCAGATTCACTGGTCTACAGTTCCCCCACTCCTCCTTTTCTGCCTTTTTAAAGATGGGCACAACGTTAGCCTTTCTCCAGTCTTCTGGGACCTCTCCTGTCATCCATGAGTTTGCAAACGTTATTGCCAGTGGCTCCAAAATTTCTTCAGCTAATTCCTTCAGTACCTTGGGGTGAATAGCATCAGGCCTCACTGACTTGAATTCATTCAGCTTGGTCAGAAGATCTTTGACATGTTCTTTACTTGTCCCGACCTGCATCCCTTCCCCTTTATTGTCTTTGATAACTTTGCTAGTCATCTGGTCATGTTTTTTTTTGTGTGAAGACTGAAGCAAAGTAGGCATTGAGCAGCTCTGCCTTCCTATCATCTTCCATTACCAGCTCACCTTCTTCATTAAGCAGCAGACCCACACCATCCCTGATCTTTCTTTTTTTTCTGACATATTTGAATAATTCCTTCTTATTGTCTCTAACATTCCTTGCCAGCCATAATGGGGGGGGGGGGAGGGATAACTCAGTAGTTTGAGCATTGGCCTACTAAACCCAGAGTTGTGAGTTCAATCCTTGAGGGGGGCCACTTAGGGATCTGAGGCAAAAATCAGTACTTGCCCCTGCTAGTGAAGGCAGGGGGCTGGACTCAATGACCTTTCAAAGTCCCTTCCAGCTCTAGGAGAGTGGTATATCTCTATTTATTTAACATTCTTTGCCTTGGCTTTCCTGATTTTGTCCCTACATGCTCACGCTATTCCCATGTATATTTCCTTGGTGACATGTCCCTCCTTCCATTTCCTATATGTATCCCTTTTGGTTTTTAGATAGTTAAAAAGCTCCTTGTGTAGCCATATTTGCCTCCTGTGTCTCTTCTTATCTTTCCTCTGCATTGGAATAGTTTGATGCTGAGCCTCTAATAATGTATCTTTTAGGAACTGCCAGCCCCGTTTGACTCCTTTTCTTCCTAATTGGTCTTTCCAGAGGATCTTGCCTATTATTTCTCTGAGTTGGTTGAAATCCACCTTTTTGAAGACCAGTGTCCTTGTTTTGCTGTTTTTGTATCCTCCTTTCCTTCGGATCTTGAATTATTAGATCATAATCACTTCCTCTCAAGTTCCTGACCACCTTCACATTTGCAACTAATTCATCCCTGTTGGTCAAAAACAGATCCAAATTTGTAACTGGATACAGAGAGGCACCATGATTTAAAAAGAATGAGCTCAAGTTTTAAAGTGAGGAACCCTTGAATGTTGGTTACCGTTCTGCCCCAGATTAATGGTGCAACATCGAGCAAATCACTGCATTACTCTTCCTCAATTTTCCTACTTGTAAAAAAGGGATAAGAATGATGATTTATGTTTTCCTGTATCATCAAGGTTTTGCAAGGCTTTACTACTTATAGGGCTTGGTCTACTCTTCACAGGAATGATTGGGAGTCTTTCCACTGATTTCAGTGGACATTACATAAGAACCTTAATTTGCAAAGGACATTGGGTATGTCTACACAGCAAAGAAAAACCTGTGTCCCATGCCAGCCAACTTGGGCTAGTGGGTCTTGAGCTGCAGGGATGTTTCACTGCTGTGTAGACCTCTGGTCTCAGGCTGGAGCCTGAGCTCTCAGACCCTCCCACCCCACTAGCTCCACAGCCCAAGTCCTGCAAGCTGAGTTGGCTGGCACAGGCCAACCACAGGTTTTTCTTTGCTGTGTAGACATACCCTAAGAGAATTTCAGATGGAAGGTACTACAGTGATACACAGTATTATTGTTATCAGGTTTTGTATCGTGCACTGAGCGCATAACACTATATACTATGTATGTGCTAATTATTATTGCTGTTCATATATTTACTCAGTGACCAGAAAAGTGCTTGGTTCTGTACATAACTAAAGCGAAGTGGACTCTGTCCTTAAGATCCAATAGCTTTGCATGTAATTAGTAACAAATGGTAAAACAGTCATGTGAGAAAGGATGAGGGTTTTAGCAATACATTACATTTTAAATATAAAAATAAAAGATAATTAGTGCTATATATTATCATTAATTAAAGTAGCTGCCATCTGAAATTTGTATGTGAAGTCTCTCCCTACCCCCATCCATTGCTCCCTAAACCTAGGGACCCCTTCCTGTTGTCTGAACCTGTAACCTGTTTCCTCCTTCTCCCAGCCAACATGGGTCCTTTTCATATACTTATCCCCTCTTGCTTCCATGGTTCCACCTTCCCAATTACCCCATTCACTGTGGCTTCCTAACTGTCCTCCTCAATCCCTCCTCAGAGGACCATTTCTTCCTATGCCCAATCATTGTGACTCCTCCACACATCCATCCCAGCTCCACCTCACCCTACTTCTCCAAGTCCTTTTCCTTCCTTGCATAAAACATCTAACATTGAAAGGGGAGAAGCCAGAGAAGATTTCTGTGTATAAAAACACATGTACAGAAATCTTTATGTTCAAGAGTTTCCTTTGTCAACCTTCCACTCCCACTCATTTCATTGGCCACAGCAATCCCAGAGACTCCTTCCCTCCAACCTGTATCTGACACAGTTCTCTTCTGATACCCTCCCCAAGGAGCTCTGAAAACTAATGGAAGGTATGTGTGAGCAGTGGATCTAGACAACATGACTTTCTTAAATCTCTACCTGGCATAGTTTCCAGATTTTTCTAATCACTCCTGGTCTCTTGACAAATTATTTTTATGGCACTTTCTAAAGTCAAATGAATGCCCATCCACAATCCAGAGAAATGCTGGAGGTTTGTATGCAGAAAAAACCCTCATGTAGTGCTACTAGCTTCCCTCCAATTATGGTCTCAAAGAGAGGCATTTAGATAATATATAGCTATATTAGATACTGACAAGCAGCTTGCTAGGTACTAGTTCATTACTACTTTCCCAGAGGAAAGGAATGGGATGTTTAAGTCAGGTGGAACATCCTTATAACGTACAGTCAATACTGTCATGTCATATTCTTCCTAGGGACAGGGACAGGAGGCCCTTCTTCCCATCAACCAGGCTTTTCTGTGCCAGTCAAAATTCAGCCAACCCTGCAACCACTTTGTTTATTTACTCTTGCAAATATTACTCTGTTAAACTGCCTAGAGAGAGACTTGTCATCACAGATTAGTACATAATCCCCTTAATGAGCTAGGAAGTCTAGATTATTGGATCCAGTGTATCATTTATAGCAAACTTTTACCCTCATTGATAGGAATTTGTAAAGGTTTAGAGTATAAACACTAATTTAATAAACTCTACTAGCAAACCTCAGCTCTTTTATTATAGAAGTCTCAAACCATGTCAAGTCGTCCGGCCCCTTTCCATGCTTTGCCTATTGGATGAAGTTTCTGCCTCCAAGAAATCATCTAGAATCCAGAGAGACTTTGCTCCATCTATTCCATGACTTTGCTCCATGTATTCCATGACAATATCACTGTTCTGTACCTTTTCTCTAGATTAGAACTGTTCCTTCTCTTCATATTCAGATATTTATTGAACTATGCAGGGAAATAACATTCTGTTTGTATATGCTTTGAAAAATCACTTCAGCAATAAACTATTTTACAGTATATTTGTTTTCACAGATGAAGGATAAGAATATTATTTCAATGACAAATAGATTTTATTACTAAAAAAGTATTTATTCTGATTCTGTGTGACCTTGGGCAAGTTGCTTAATCTCTCTGTGCATCGGATCACCTTCTCTAAAAGGGGGTGATAAATTTATTTTCTCCAACTTTTTTATTGGCTTTTCTGTATAGATTATAAAATGTTCCCAGCAAATACTGTCCCTTACTACACGTACATGCAACATCTAACACCATGAAGCCCTGATCTTCATTGAGGTCTGTGACCAGGGTGCCACGGGGCCCATGCTGAAATTGCTCAATTAGGGTAACTGGAAAGAATGGGGCAGACAATCCACAAAACTGGTGGTTATTTCTAATACTGAGATTCACCAGGCCAGCAACAAAACTGCTTCTACAATACCTTACTGGTTACCCAGAAGCCAAAACCACAGTTCCCTTAAAGCAACAGAGCCTTGGGCTCCCACTCAGACAGTCAAGTCAAATATGATGATTACTGAAAATCTTGTTCATCATATAAAAAGTTCTACCAATCCCAAAGCATCAGACACATTATCCACCAGGTTAATGAATATCTCTGATCTTACGCAAATACATACTTACAGCCAATTATTATTAACTAAACTAAGATTTACTAAAAAGGAAAAAAGAGAATGTATTGGTTAAAAGATCATTATACATACAGATATGAATAAAGTTCTTAGGTCAGTTTCATAGTAGAGATGGTGAGCTTTGAAATTGAACTGATTCTGAATTGGACTCTTTGCATCGGGTTATAGTCCAACAGCCAATATCAGGGCAATCCAGAATGGAACTGGAAACCTCAGTCTTGCAACTCAAACTTCCCCTGACAAAGCTTAAGCAGATCTGAGATAACAGGATCAGGGCCCAAGAGTTCTTTTTATAGTTCTCTAGCAAGCTATTGGCAGCTTCTTGACAGCACGTGTTCCTTGGGTGAAGCTTTATGGTTTTGAAGTAGAATCACCTATTTCCTATATATACATAGGTAACTAGGTACATTCATCGGCATAAGGTAATTATCTATTAAGCAGTTCATAGAAGTATACTACAAACTTCAAAGAGAAAGATAGACAATGACATTATTACACCCAAGTTTCATCTAAATGTTAATATTCACTTTTGGTCTCTGAATCAACAGAATTTAGTAACAGACAGGAACCGTCTGTTTACATGGTTAACAGCTAACAAGATATAAGTAAACACATACAATTAGTATTACCTCCAATTCTCTAACACAGTTTGAATTTCAAAGCTGTAGTCTATTTAACATGGCTATGTTAGCTATTTAAAAGGAATAGCCCTAGTTACCATTCACATGCTTGACTAATATGTCTTTAAAGGTCATTTGGGTCATTTAGCCTGCAAGTTACTTAACCCTTTCTGGCTTAGGGTACATCTACACTACGGGATTATTCCAAATTTACATAAACCGGTTTAGCAAAACAGATTGTATAAAATCGAGTGTGCGCGGCCACACTAAACACATTAAATCGGTGGTGTGTGTCCACGGTCTGATGCTAGCATCGATTTCTGGAGCGTTGCACTGTGGGTAGCTATTCCATAGCTACCTCATAGTTCCTGCAGCCTCCCCCGCCCCTTGGAATTTCCAGGTTGAGATCCTAGTGCCTGATGGGGCAAAAATCATTGTCGCGGGTGGTTCTGGGTAAATGTCGTCAGTCACTCCTTCCTCTGGGAAAGCAACGGCAGACAAGCATTTCGCGCCTTTTTTTCCTGGATTGCCCTGGCAGATGCCATAGTATGGCAATCATGGAGCCTGTTTTGCCTTTTGTGACTGCCACCGTATGTGTACTAGATGCCACTGACAGACGATTCAGCAGCGCTACACAGCAGCATGCTTTTGCTTTTGCATGACAGCAGAGATGGTTACCAGCCATACTGTACCATCTACCATACCATAAATCGGTAATAAGATGATCATGGTTACCAGTCCTTTTGCACTGCACCATTTGCTGCTGTCATAAGTGCCCCTGGCTGAGATCAGCCAGGGGAACAAAAGCCAAAAATGGGAATGACTCCCTGAGTCAATCTCTCCTTTTTGGTATCTAAAACTAGAATCAGTCCTGCCTAGAATATGGGCAAGTGTACTAGAGAATCACTGTATCATACAACCAGAGAGCACAGCTGCTCTGTGTCAGATCCCAC
This sequence comes from Mauremys reevesii, assembly GCF_016161935.1. Classification (NCBI taxonomy): domain Eukaryota; kingdom Metazoa; phylum Chordata; order Testudines; family Geoemydidae; genus Mauremys; species Mauremys reevesii. Next base: position 81,090,093 of record NC_052627.1, on the reverse strand, counting down.
AGAAATTATGAGCTGTATGCTATTCACAGGGGGTGCTCCTGCAACAACCCCACCTGTTGATTCCATTCTTCCCCCAGCCTTCCTGGGCTACCGTAGCATTGTCCCCCCACTTGTGTGATGAAGTAATAAAGAATGCAGGAATAAGACACAGTGACTTGTTAGTGATAAATGAGTAGAAGGCAGCCTCCAGCTGCTATGATAGTCCAGACAGGATATTAAGCAGTGTGGAGGAGAGGAGCCCAGCATCCCGCTGCTAGTCCAGAGACAATTGAATCTTTTCTTTACACATGAAGGGTGGGGGCTGATGGAGCTCAGCCCCCTGTTGCTATGATGAAGATGGTTACCAGCCACACTGCACCATCTACCAGGAAAAATTAGGAGCAGGTGCCCTTGATTGACCTCACTGATGCTAGTCGGCATGGTTACCAGTCCTTTTGCACTGCCCCATGTGCCAATAGGCTGATGATGACGATGGATATCAGCCATATTGCACCATCAGCCACCCATGGCGGGGGGGAGCAAGGATGTTGGTGTTGAGTGCTGCAGCATCCCGTCTATCTGCAGCATTCAGTAAAGATAGGGTGACATGTAAAAGAGTCAAGAGAGGATTGTTTTCCCTTTCACTTCTGGGGGTGGGTGGGGGGGTGCGTAAATTGCCAAGCTATGCCCTGACCCACCGCGGACACTGTGTTTGACCCTAGAAGCATTTGGAGCTCAGCCAAGAATGCAAATACTTTTCGGAGACTGCAGGAACTGTGGGATAGCTTGAGTCCTCCAGTCCATGAGCGTCCATTTGATTCTTTGGCTTTCCGTTATGCTTGTCACGCAGCAGTGCGCTGAGTCCCTGCTATGGCGTCTGTCCAGAGATTTTTTAAAAATTATTTTGAATTTCGTCTTCTGTAACGGAGCGCTGATAGAACAGATTTGCCTGTCCTTACTGCGATCACATCTGCATGGTCCATGCTGGAGCTCTTTCTTTATTTTGATTTTTAATTGCATCGCCACACATGCTGATCGGAGCTCCACGCTGGGCAAACAGGAAATATTCAAAAGTTTGCAGGGCTTTTCCTATCTACCTGGCCACTGCATCCGAGTTCAGATTGCTGTCCAGAGCGGTCAGTGGTGCACTGTGGGATACCACCCAGAGGCCAATACCGTCGATCTGCGGCCACACTAACCCTAATCCGATATGGTAATTCCGATACTAGCGCTACTCCTCTCGTTAGGGAGGAGTACAGAAACCGGTTTAAAGAGCCCTTTATATCGATATAAAGGGCCTCTCAGTGTGGACGGGTTTGGCGTTAAATCGGTTTTACGCTCCTAAAACCGGTTTAAACGCTTAGTGTAGACCAGGCCTTAATGTCACAAGGTCTCTAAGCACTACTGAAATACAAATGATACTCAAATGCATAAATTAACCTCACTCTTCATTTAAATGCAACAAAAGTGTTATGAAAACTGTTTTACTGAATTATAATGGAAGGCCATTAGATGGCACCACATTTTGTTTTTGTAAGAATGATGTTTATGGAAGGACTTTATAGGAGGAAAAGAAAGAGAATCAGGGCTGGTCTACACTAAGGGGAAAAATCGATATAAGATACGCAACTTCAGCTACGTGAATAACGTAGCTGAAGTCGAAGTATCTTATATCGATAACTTACCCGTCCTCACGGCGCGGGATCGATGTCCGGGGCTCTCCATATCGACGCCACCACCGCCGTTCGGGGCGGTGGAGTTCCGGAATCGATAGAAGCGCGTTCGGGGATCGATATATCGCGTCTAGATGAGACGCGATATATCGATCCCTGAAAAATCGATCGCTACCCGCCGATACGGCGGGTAGTGTAGACGTAGTCTCAGAGAAAGAAAGCTGCAGTAGCAGGCACTGCTGGTTTGTGTGTACAATTCTGAATCCACCCCTTGTAAGCTATGGGAGCCATATTCTGAATTATGATCTCATTAGTCCTACTTCATGGTGGTTGGTTTGATTTTCGTTTTTTGTTTATTTAGAGATCTGTCCTATGCTGGGGAAACAACAAATTATAGAGGCTGCTGTTAATCTCTCAAATATGTTCTCATTTTGTTTTTTGTGCAGTGCATGAGCTGAGGCTATGTCTCCACTACAGCTGCACTGCTGTAAGGTCTCCCGTGTAGCCGCTCGATGCCATCTCTCCTGCTGGCATAACTAAACCACCCCCAACAGTGGTGGTAGTTATGTCAGCAGGAGAGCATCTCCCACCAAGATAGCAATGTCCACACCAGCGCTTTTGTTGGTTAAACTTATGTCAGTTGGGAGGGGTGTTTTTTCACACCCCTGACCGACAAAAGTTTTATCGGCAAAAGTGATAGTGTAGACATATCCTAATATCTGTTAAGAACTAACTCTTTATTGTTCTATAAATAATGGTTGGTAACATGAGAAGTGGTCACACTGTGCTTGATTCAAAAGCCACCAAAATTAGTGGAATGACTCCAACTGTCTTTAGTGGGCTTTGGATCAGGGTCTTAAAAAAACACTATAAAAGCCATGCTTTCTTTCTGATTTACCCTTTGCACTCTGTCAGAAATATCTGCATACACAGTGTTGACTATAGGTCACAGCTAAATTCAGATATATTTATGCTGTACCAAATTCCTTCCCCAGGGCACCCCACCTCCCAGCCCTGGGCTGGGCCTCTGCATTCACACAGGCCTCTGCTCGGCAATGCCCAGGCATTCCATCATTCTGGTGCAGTCATAAGAGGCTCAGCCCTCCAACTGAGCCCCAGATAGTCCAAGGTTGTAAACGAAGACAAAGGAATTGTCCCAGGGGTGTGCTAAGGCTCTCTTTCTTCAGCAGGCTTCAGTTACGCTTTGGCCCCCAGATAGATTCACAGGCTAATATGGAGAAGAACTCCCAATAAAGGTGAATCACCATCAGGTATGATTGCCTACTTTCCAATTTCTTAAAACTGGACACTACAGGCCTCCCACCCATGTCGCTCACTCGCTCCCCCTTGCCCCGGTACTCACCTGCTGCCTGCAGAGCCAGGCTGGGAGCTGATGCAGAGCTTACCTGCCCACAAGATGCTGGCAAGAGACGTCCTGGCTGAGAATGGGCTGGTGCAGGTTGATGACCTGGCGCCCTCTCCATGCACTGCTCTGTCCCCTACTCTGGCCCTTCCCGGTCTCCACATTCCCAGCCAGGCTGGCAGGGGGCAGGCTGGTGGTGGAGTTTGCAGGCAGCACCCCTCCTTGTTCCAGCACCCTTGCAGGTGGTAACCAGACATTTGGTGTCTGGTCAGTACTTCTGACTGGACACCACACAGCTGTGTCTCCTGTCTGGGGTCTGTACAGCCTCTCTGGAGGACAGGGCAGCTGCTGATGCTGGGCACTGGCTGCTGGGAGTGGCGGCCCCACGTTCTGCTCCTTTCACCGCTGTGGTTCCTGGGAGAGCCTGGCGGTTGAGCAGATACTGATTTCTATCCACGGATAGCTGCATCTGTGGGTATACATGTGTATCTGTGCAGGGCTCTACAATTCATTCTTGAAAATGTACAGAGCCCTACGTGGATACAAATGTATACCCACAGATGCGGCTATCCACAGATAGAAATCAGCATCCACTGAACTGCAGGGCTCTCCCGGGAACCACAGTGGTGGCAGGAGCAGAACATGGGGCTGCCATTACTAGGAGTCAGCACCCCGCACTGGCAGCTGTGTGGAAGGGCTGGGGGGGGGGGCAGTACTGCAACATATAGAAGGATAATTCAAACGGCTCATTGGAGTTGGTGACCTGGTATCAAATGGGTGTAGATGAAAAATCTGTCATCCAATGAACAATGATCTAGAGCATTGTTCTGTACCAATCAGGATACTTTGAACAACATTAGAAAGCAACATATTTAAAAAGCTGAGAGAAACAAAACATTTATGATAAGAAGAATATAACCACCAGGACCATTTCATGGTTAGGCAGTCAAAAGATAATGAGGCAATTAATTGGATGCTGGGAAATACAATTCTATATGAAGCCAAACAGATGTCCTCTTGAAGGTGTGACAACTAGCTGTTTGTGCCACAAGTCTCTTATAAAAGCAGCACTAAATGAAATGTAGGAAACAATTAGAAGCCAAATTGCAGTGTGTCTTTTCTGATACATTGTACTCAGAGTTAGGTGGCCACCTAGGATTTATTTTGTTCTGACATGTAAGGTTTTCAGTGAATGTAGGCAAGAACAAGGAAACTCTATTGATTTTCTGGGCACTATTTTTTTCAGATAGAACTTTTCAATGCTCTGTTGGGTTAATGGGTTAAGAACAGAGGTTCATGCTAGTTGGACAAAAAAGGATGATTTTCTTTTCATGACAGACAGAAAAAAAATCAACAATACAAAAATATGGTTCCGTCTCTTCAAAGTATACTTGTTATAAAAATAAGATTTTTCTGCTTTGAAATAAAAGCTCTTTTTGACACTGCATTTAATTTCAGAACCCTGCAGCCATCCACTTGTGCTGTGTCCACATTGAACTGCAAAATTAGAAACACATTATCGGTAGGGTGACCAGATGTCACGATTTTATAGGGACGGTCCTGATTTTTTGGTCTTTTTCTTATATAGGCTCCCATAACCCCCCACCCCCTGTCCCAATTTTTCACACTTGTCTGGTCACCCCAATTATTGGTGAGCAGAGATTTACTCTAATCTTGCTTAGTTTGTTTTTCCTCTTTCATACTTAACCACTCTCATCTACAACCCATTGGAAAGGGGCAGTTCAAGGCCCTGGCACCATTTATGTCCCACTCGAGCTCTGTTTTGAGGCACTATAAGTGGTGTTCAGCCTTGTGTTTGTCTCCAGGACAGGGGTGAATTTCATCTAAAGTGATCATTCCCTGCCCCAAGTACATTTTTCTACTTAGGATTCCCAGACTGACAATTGTATGCTGTGTTGTTGTAGCCACGTCAGTCCCAGGTTATTATATAGACAAGGTGGATGAGGCAAAATCTTTTGTTGGATCAACTTTTGTTGGTGAGAATCAAGCTTACGAGCTCCACAGAGCTCTTCCTCAGGTCTAGGGAAGCTTGAAAGCTCATCTCTTTCACCAACAGAAGATGGTCCAATAAAAAAATATTACTTCACCCACCTTGTCAGACTGACAGTTGTAGTGACTGACCAATTCTGCATAACCTCTGCCAGATTGCCTGATGAAAAGCTATAGCCTTACATCATGACATCAGCTAAGGTGCTCAAGGTAACAGAACCCTAGCTGAAAAGTGTTATTGGTAAATCAACTTTTGTGAGCGGGTTATCTCTAGAACGCACTCTCCTTGAACCATCAGGGCCTGGATTTTGTTAACCAAAAGGCTGCAAAGGCTCCCCCTCACCTCTCGGAGCTTTCAGCGGTAGGTGTTGGCAGATAGTAAACTCTACATCTGACCGTCTAACTATTGATATTATGAGCAAGTATTGCTGTGGTTCCATATGAATAGTTCATTTGTATTTTGTATCAGTGGATGGGTCCACATTATAACAATCATTATAACAATTCACACTGGCACCGTACTAGAAATTGCAGAAAGAGGAAAAATGGCCTCCCCACTCACACTTAGAGGTTCTCTCTCCCAGTTTGTATAAGTGTGTATAGATGGGGAAAGGTGAAGAATTTATCCATACAGTCCAATCACAGTAGGGATGTGATGTGTTGGATATCACCAGATTATTAGCGGGTCCTATCACCACCTGCCCTGTAACACTGGGTGCCTTTATGCTGTGCAGCTTTGGTTTATGCAATAGAAGAATCACAGATTCAAAGATGAAAGAGTAAGGGAGAGCAAACAGAAACAAGTTACACAGAAAATAAACATCATGCAACCACAGGCTTTATACTTTCAATTGAGATAAAACTCCCTTTTCTAGTAAATTACCTATTGCTTCTGAACAGCTTCCCTCTTGCCCCCTGCCATAGAGGGGAAGGGGATCCAGCCTTTCAAAGACAGCAGGGACTGTCCCTCAGTTTAACTTCAAACCCATTCCATTTTAAAGGGGTTTTTCAGATGTTTTTGCTTCAGTCACTATAGATATTCAAAGTGAGGAAATCCCCAGTTGTCTCAATATCTTTCCATTAACTATAATGGTCCATTGCTAACAATCCATTGTACAGCCCAGGAAAAGATACTCGCATCTGACTGTATGTAAACACCTGTCTTGGGAGGTGCCCCTCCCTGCTGTGAGGTGTATTTGAAATTGTAGTACAGGTTATGAGCACAGTTTTCTATATATATAAACACAGAGATTCATAACCACAGTTTGTATGCATATCTCATAATGATCAAGTACAGAACATTACTTTCATAAAATACCTTACTTAACATATTTTTATACACAATAAGATTGTATACCATCAGTTGATACCATTGCTTATTCTTTGGTGTTTTAGACCCCCGGTCCTAACCTTGGAGTGTCTGAGCCCTGATTGTCACATACACCCCTTGTGCATTTGATGCTGGAGTTTTGGCCACTCGCCATGACGTAACCTTCACTTCTGCCCCCTTGTTTCTGGATAGGGCATTGTCTACCTTGTTCTCCACCCCAAATAGGTTTCATTTCCATATCATATTCCTGCAAAGCTATGCTCCATTGTATTAGAGTAATTCTGTTTAGTCAGAAATGCAATGAGGTTTTTCTTGTTATCCTCCCCAGTTTGCATCAATATGGCTCTGAGGCCTGCGTCAGATGCATCAATACAAAATTCAAACATTTTCTTAAAATATGGACTGTCCAAAATGGGAGTCATTGATAAAATCTGTTTCACTGTATCAAAACCCTTTTGACAGGTGTCTGACCAAACCACTTTTTCTGGTTTTCTTTTCTGGCATAGTCTTCTGATAGAAGCGACCATGTCATTAAAACCTCCCACAAATTTTCAGTAATAGTTAGCAAGACCTAAACAAGATTGAACCTGTTTTTTTAGTTTTGGGGACAGGCCAATTCACAATAGCTTCCACTTCCAGAGCGTGTGGATGGATTTGGCCTCCAAACAACCTAGGTAAGAGATCTTTGCTGCCCCAACCATACACTTTGACACCTTGACTGTGAGGCCTGCCTCTGATGCTTTTCAATATTTGTGTTCTTCCCAGGTGTTGCTAAATATAGCAATATCATCTATGTAGCTGAGAGTCCTGGAACCCACGTAATACCTGCTTAACCAGCATCAGGTACGTGGTTCCTGTATTAATCTGAAGGGTAATACCTTAAACTCAAAAGGTCCAAAATCGGTAATGAATGTAGACTTTTGTGACTCAGTTTCCAAGGGAATTTGACAGCACGTCTTTGTTAAATCCAACATAGTTAAATATGTTAGATATACTTAGCTCTGCTAAGTATATCTAACATATCAGCCACATAATGTGTGTAGAGTAAGCATCTGGGACTGTAACAGCATTAAGTTTTCTATAATCCATACAAAACCTTACTGAGCAGTCTCTCTTTGGCACTAGGACAACCGGCGAGACCCAGTGGCTGTCTGAGAGATTGCTGTGATTCCCTTGTCTAGCATACTTTATATCCCTCCCTTGATCTGTCCCTCAATTGTCCCCATTGTCCTGTAAACCCTGCTAGTTACTGGGTGTGTCTCACTGGTGTTCAAGGGATGTTCTCTCAGGAGAATTAGGTAAGATTTGTCAGAAAACACCTTGTGTTGGCTTTGTAACACAACCATGATTTCTCTCTTTTCTGCTGGGGTTGGCCCTGCAGTTAAATTATTGCACTCTAAGGGGTTCCCCACTTTCTCTCAGACATTAAGTCTAGGACAGGTGATATGTTGTGTCCTCATCTACATAGCATATCATGTTTGCTATAGGCTCTCTGTTATAGTAAACTTTCAATCAGTTAATATGTACAAGTTTGGGGTTAGCCCTTACCATAGGGTTTTGTGCGTAGAAGTAACTTAATTTAGACTATCACTTCAAAGGGACATTCCCATGGGCTAAATTCCCTCTAAGCTGTGCGTCCAGGCAGCCGCCCAGCAGACTATCAAATGCCGTGCACTTCAGGTGTCCCTCCCCCCACTGCCCCGCTGCTCCTGCCCTCTGCCTTGGAACCCCTTGCAGCTGCTCCTGGGAGCCTCCTGCTTGCTGTGCAGAGCAGGGAAAGGGAAGGGGGGTGCTGATGTCAGGGTGCCCTCCCACCCCTGTACCCCATCTCCACAGAGTAGGGGGGAGACACGACAGGGCTCAGAATGGAGGGAGCTTGCTGGCAGTTATTGATGTGTCTGAACAAGCAGGCATCAGACTGCTGAGTACCGATCTACTTAAAAGGGCAGCGTACTTAAAGGGGCAGTGTGTGTCTCTCTGTGTCACACACACACACACACACACACAATGTGTCTCTGTCTCACACACAAACACACTGTCTTTCACACTCACCTCCCAACACATACTTGTATTATTGTTGTTATTTCTTTCAAAGTGTGTTTTAGTTTTTTGACTGGTCTATGCATTTCATAAGTTTTATTTCTTTCTCTCTTATGCTTAAATTTAATTATTTGAGTAGTGAGTTCTAAAATGGCTAACCTTTCCTAGCTGGAGTAATTATCCCTATAGTAACTTTAAATATATATTTTTGTTTCTACTGGTGGTGCACATCCGCACATTACCTCGATATTGGTGCAAATAACAAAATTCATTCTGCACATGGATGAAAAAAATTAGAGGAAACACTGTCATGGGTTCTGCATTTTATATTTTTTGTAGGGGCTAATAACAGAACCAAATCATCTATATCAAAGTCTCTTTCACTTGCCTTTTCCTCATACCACGCTTTTTGTACAGCTTGACTTTTTTCAAGATTATGCTGTACCAGTTAATTTAATTGCTTATTCTTTGGGGTTCTGACCCCCTTTTCACCTCTTGGGTATATGGATTCTGATTGGCACAAGGGAATATTGCAGTCATCAAGTCTGATCTCTTGAATAAAATAATTTACCTAATTTAATTTCTAGTGCATATCTTTTAGCAAAACATCCAATCTTGATTTAAAAATTGCCAGTGGTAAATTGTTCCAATGGTTAGTTATTCTCACTGTTAAAATGAATGTCTTATTTCCAGTCTAGCTTCAACTTCCAGCCATTGGATCATACTATACCTCTCTCTTCTAGATTGAAGAATCCATTATCAAATATTTGTTCCCCCTACTTATAGACTGTGATCAAGTCACCCTTTAACCTTCTCATTATTCAGCTAAAAAAAACAGAGCTCCTTGACTCTATCACTGTAGGGAATATTTTCTAATCCTTTAACCATTCTCGTTGCTCTTCTCTGAACTGTCTCCAATTTATCAACAGCTTTCTTGAATTGTGGACACAACTGGACACAACATTCCAACAGCTGTTGCACCAGTGCCAAATACAGAGGCAAAATAACCTCTCTGCTTCTATTCCAGATTCCCCTGTTTACACATCCAAGGATTGCATTAGCCTTTTTGGCCACATTGTCACACTGGGAATTTACATTGAGCTGATTATCCACCACCTCCAAATATTTGTGAGTCTCACTGCTTCCCAGAATAGAGTCTTCCATCCTGCAATTATAGCCTACATTCTTTGTTCCTAGATGTATACATCTACACTTAACCATATTAAAATGCATATGTTTGCTTACATCCAGTTTACCATGCAATCCAGATCATTCTGTATCAGTGATCTGTCCTTTTCATTATTTACTACACTCACAATTTTTGCAAATTTTAGCAGTGATGATTCTATGTTTTCTTCCATGTCATTGATAAAAATGTTAAATAGTGTAGCCAAGAACTGATCCGTGCAGGACCCCCCTAGAAACACATCTGCTTGGATCAGGAGTAGGACACTTCCTTCACTCAATGAAGGCTGGATATTCACTATGCAGCTGCTAACCCCTCTCTGAGGTCAAGAATGAATTATTCCACCCTATGACTCTCAAAAATGGCCGACAACATGCTGAGAGTGATATCCGGATATGAAATGACTCTTCTACGATGTCTGTAAGAGACACAGGTTCTCCCCAGCTAGAAAGGGAAGTGTGTAAGGACTGTGCAGCTTGTGGAGACTGGGGGCTATACAGCCCATACAGCAAGGCACATCTGTCAACCAGGAGCCCCTTGGGCAAATAGCAAGTGGTGGGGAGGAAAGACATCTCCCTCAACCACCCAAGAGAGTCTGAGGAGGAAAACCTGCCCAAGCTATCCCTTGTGATTTTTACCTTTCTGTGAATCAGTTATAGGGGCCTTGAATCCTATTACTTCTCATACTTGTCACTGCTCTTGAAGGGTTACTGCAGCCATTCCATGTTGAGAAATAATATTTAATACAGTGAGTGCACAGTGTTATAGATGCATAAATACTCTATTTGCCTTCCTTTTCACAAGCCTGGTTAATCACCCTCCCCTTTCATTCACATTCCTTCCCCTCTCTACACCCAAATCACACCCATCGAAACTGGCTGCAAGAGAGAGAGATTCATTCATCTGCCATCTTCTTCTGTGGAATAAACAAGTAAGAAAGCATCCTTGACTATACCTAAGAAGCACAGATGACACAGACCACAGCTTGATGGCATGATATACAGAAAGAGTGAAGAGTCCATATATAGAAGATCTAATATTCCCACTGTCAGGTGAATGATGGCATTTCCAGCAATTGGCGGAAGTTGCACATTTGGCTTTGAATATTTTCTTTGGCATCCAATAGTTTCAATTTAATACCTTAATCTATATGAACTGAAGGACAAGATAGGAGAAGGTCACTCTTATATCCTTCCAAATAATGTACTAATTTCCCCATGTTAGATTCACTAGGCAAGATTCTTGGCTGTTATAAATCAGCAATATTTTAGAACTGATTTACATTGGCTGAGGATCTGTCTCATCTAGTTCCCTACTCCATTTGTTGTATGAAGGGAAGTGCAAGTGTATGATCTATTCCACTGAGCCTCTTATAAGAATAACTATCAAAGTGTCAGAGTTTCCAATGACAGAGAGAAAATCTTCAAACAGAGAAGGTAACAGTGTACTGGACTTCTACAAAATAGTTTTAGACAGCAGAGAGTGATTTTGGGAGGAAAAGAAAAGCTGGGTGTTAAGAATTCCAAATTTGACTTTGATCTGTCTCATATTAAGGAGCATAGAGATTTTAATTAGGTCTGAAACTCAAAAAATATTATTGGACTGCCAGACAGTGAGAAGCCTGGGGATTGCTACATAGGCAAGTGGGATTGATTACAGCAAGAAGTACAAAATGGCTAAAAATAAATATCAAAAACTTTTAGTGTATTTAATGTTCATGACTTTTGGCTGGATTGAGAGCTTTGAAAAGTGAAGTCCTATTTATCTACAGAACAAATCACAGCATGAGCAGCCGTCATGTGAGTTTTCTTGTACTCCAAATAGTGTCTCAACCATTTTCATCCTCTGGGGTGAACAGGTAGTTCCATATCCAGGGCCGGCAAACCAAGCACGTGCTTGGGGTGACACATTTTCAGGGGAGGCATTCCGGCCTTCCCCCCCCCCCCACTTCTAGCGCAAAAGCCTAGAGCCAGCTCTGGCAGTAACAGGGCGTCATGCACGGGGGGCACCCTGGGGCCACTGTGGTTTGCGCCGTGGGGGAGCAGCGCCCACACCTTGTGGCTGGGCCGAACAGGCTCTAAGCGGGGGACACCCAGGCTGGGGGCCGGCCCACGGGGCACACAAAGCTGCCTGCAGGTGCCGCAGGGCGGCCGTCCCCCAGCGCTGCAGCCGGGGCTGGGTGAAGTGGCCCAAGCCGCCCAGGGACTGAGGCAGGGCGGCCAGAAGCAGCAGTGGGGCCATAGAGGGTGGGGCGCTGCCGTATGGGGCTCGCATACTGCTCTCGAGGGCTCCGCTCCCTCTGGGGCTACCCTGCCCTGGCTCCTCAGCCCCCTGCCGGGGCAGTCCCCTGGCTCTGCCTTCCCGGGTCCCAGCCAGTCCTGGAGGCAGGAGCCCCAGCTGGATGGACCCTGGGCTGAGGCGCAGCCTGCGAGCCCCGCTGCTTACCCTGACCCTGCTAGCGCTGCACCGGCTGGAGGTGAGGGGGGAGCGGGCGGAGTCAGCACTGGTGCGGGGGAGCTCAGGGCTGGGACGGCAGGTGGTGTGTGTGTCGGGGGGAGAGCCCAGTGCTGGGGAGGCAGGGTGTGTGTGTGGGGGGGGAGGGCACTCGTGGGGGTGGATGAGAGCCCAGGGATGGGGTGGGGGACAGCCAAAATTTTGTTTGCTTGGGGCAGCAAAAAACCTGGAGCCGGCCCTGTCCATATCCATGCCTCAGTCCTTGGATTCTTTGCTGCCACTGCTAACAATAGTACTGGACCACCATTCTGCAGAGGCCATTAATGTTAACACCTTTCAGTTGCCAATATAAATCCTGGTCAGAGTCAAATGTCCTAAAGGTAAAAAGCTCTGTATCTCATTCACAGTCCCCTCAGTTAACCCCAGCTGCCTACTGTCCATAGTTATCCCCAGGCTACCAGTCCCAGTATCAAAACAAAACACTTTAAGGAACCATCCAGGAAATATAAATATTTATGTTTGATAACAGAAGCATTAGAATTGGGGTCAGCTACGTTAAACAGCCCTTCAGAGAAATGCACATATCTGACACCGCTGGGCAGTGTAGGTTTAAAACATTGCTCACTTTGAAAATGTGGAAACAAGATCTTAGTCACTCTAAATAGTGCAAAATGTCTTTAGCTGTTCAGATTAAAAGGGAACTTACTTGCCAACAGAGATAACCAAGTCTGGTTATGTAGGACCCTGGTGAGTAGTGAAGATCCCAAAATAATATTTCCATCAATTTGGGGCTTTAAAGAGCATGGATAGCAGATAGCTTTTACAACATAAAATATATTTTTTTTGTTACTCATGCACAATGGAATCTATCAAATTGTTTAATTCTAATATTTTGCATTTTCTTTATATGGAAGCTGGAGGAAAAAAAGCTGAAGAGAATTAGTTGTGAAACTGATGGGTGACATTCAACAGTTAATCTATCGATTTCCAATCTCTTAAAGAACTTTAAAACAATGCAAGTGACATGCACAAAGTAGTTCCTGAATCAATTGACTTTAAAAACATAGACACTTCATTTCTTCTTTTATCGGTCATCTTCTTTTCATTCTGACATAGTGTATGTCTAGATACTGAAAGTGACATTTGGACCACAGCAGCAGTTTTGTGAAGCATACATTTTAAAATATCAAGTTTGATTAGATAAATGCAAGAGTTTATCTACAGTTAAGACATCTATCAGGTTCTCTGTCCTTGTATTCAGCCTCAGATAATTCATGCATAAAATAGAAAGCTGATTTCAAATGACCAAGATGGAAATACTGATATCTTTTTATGTTTAGTATAACATATAGATATAAGAATGGCCATACTGGATCAGACCAATGGTCCATCTAGCCCAGTATCTTGTCTTCCAACAATGGACAATACCCGGTGCTTCAAGTGATCCATCCCGTGTCACCCATTCCCACTATCTGCCAAACAGAGGCTTGGGAAACTTCAGAACAGTGTTTTGCATCCCATTCTTATCCAGTTCTTTTCTTAACCTTCTTATAATCTTGGCCTTCACAACGTACTCTGGCAAAGAGTTCCACAGGTTGATTGTGCATTGTATGAAGAAATAATTCCTTTTATTTGTTTTAAACCTAATGCCTATTAATTTCATTTGGTGACCCCTAGTTCTTGTGTTATGAGGAGTAACTAATACTTCCTTAATTACTTTCTCCACGTCAGTCATGATTTTATAGACCTCAATCATATCCCCCCCTTAGTTATCTCTTTTCCAAGCTGAGAAATCCCAATCTTATTAATTTTTCCTCATACAGAAGCTGTTCCATACCCCGAATCATTTTTGCTGCTTTTTTCTGTACCTTTTCCAATTCCAATATATCTTTCTTTGGGACTGAGTGACAATAAACAAACAAATACCTCACTGTTAAGCATTTAACATAAGATTACCTCACTTTGTAGATTGTTAGAAAGAATGTTTTATAGTGTTCTAAGGACCACTGATGAAGAGCTGGACCCAAAACACCACTACACCAAATTTTAAAATACATGTCTGTGATGTGTGGAGACTTGTGCACCCAACAGAAAGAGATTACACATTTTCTCCCCTGTCCAAATACATATTCATAGATCTACTTTTTCATAATCTCAGAAGAGCTAGTCTAATTTATATTCAACTTGTCAATTGGCACTATAGTGATTTCTGACCATGCACCCATTACCCTGCAATTGATTTCCATCGTGCTGGATGAGAAACAAAATAGATGGAGGTTTAACACTTCACTACTTTTAGACTCACCATTTTCAGATGTTGATAAATAAGGAAATTGACCTCTTCCTGGATTCAGTGAGCCCTCAACTCCTTCTGCAAGCTTCTTTGGGAAACTTTAAATGTCTGTCTTAGAGAAAGAATGATTAGCTTTGCTGTGGCTAAAATAAGGGAGCAAAGGGAAACTATGGTACTCCATAAAAGGAAAGTCAAGGAGATGGACACTAATCCTTCCTCGGTACTCCTATGTAGACTGACCAGAAACAGGTCTGCGCTCAATAAGCTGCACACAACCCTGTCAGGAAGTGAACTCATCTCCAGAACACTCCCCTAGTGCCAGGATTCAGTGTTGCAGTAGTTCTTTTGCTCTAGTGTTGCCTGTTGTCTATCTGGTGCTGTAGCTGTCTGCAGCTTCTGTGGCCTGGCCTATCTTTCAGTTCAGTCCCATTCCGGGGTAACAGAAAAACACAAAAAGTCTAATGGATTTTATGCCAGGCCTTTGGCCCTCATTTGCCTCTCTTTATCCTGGGGTTTGATTTTTCTCTCCTGTTGGAGGAGGAAAACTCAGGGACCCTTTGAGACCCTATGTTTGGAAGCTCAGGAATGCTCCTTAAAATCTCCAACTGCTTCCCTGGGCTGCTCCTACCTTTTCCCTGTTTGTCTGCATTTCCCACAGGGCTACAGACTCCACTCCTCCCACACTGGAGTGCAGCTTCTTCCCAACTGGCTACTGAGGTGCTTCTTCAAGGCCACACTCCACCTCTCTGGCAGCAGCTCTTCTCTATGCTGCAGCCTTTTATACCAGCTATTGCTAATTGACCTCTTATGGTATGTGTACACTGTAATTAAAAACCTGGGGTTGGCCCATGCCAGCTGAGTGAGGCTTGAGCAAAGGGGCTGTTTCATTGCAGTGTAGACATTTAGACTCAGGCTGGGGCCCAGGCTCTAGGACCCTGCAAGGTGGGAAGGTCCCAGAGCTCAGGCTGCAGCCTGAACATCCCCTTAGCCCAAATCAGCTGCCACAGGCCAGCCACAGGTTTTTAATTGTGGTGTTGACATACCCTTTGACACAGCTGGAGGAGTAACTGGTACATTATTAACTCTTTCTTGGCTGCTACATTCTGGAGGTCTACACACTTAATCACAAGACCAAGCTGAGTTTGTACTTTTTCAGTTAAGAAAACACTTCTCGGAGGCAGGAAGAAATAACAGGTAGACTGTTAACTCACCAACTGGTGGAATGAGCAGCTGAGACAACTATTACAACAATCCAAGATACATAAAATAAATTGTATACCACAGCCAGAGATCTAAATAAACAATTGTTTTACATCTGTATATACCATTCAGATTCTTCTCCTTTGCATGAAGCCCTGGACATTTTCTTTATTAAAATACAGATATCCCAACTCTCTGTGGCCCAGCAGGAGAGCTTGGATGTTCTGTTAACAACATCAGAGCTTGCCAGTACCCTGAAATCCATGAAATGGGGTAAGGTCGCAGCCTAGATGCTTCCCTGTTGAAGTTTATGAACAGTGTTTTTAGTCCCTTATAGGTAAGCTGCTTACCCTGTTCAGCGTATCCCTGGAGGAGGGTACTCTCCCCTTCCCCCCATCTTACACAGGGAAGGCTTGATTTCAGTTATTCCTAAGTCATGTCAGGCTCTCATATCATGCTTGAACTGTAAACCAATCCCCCTAATTCAGTGGTTCCCAAACTTGTTCCACCACTTGTACAGGGAAAGCCCCTGGTGGGCCGGGCCAGTTTGTTTACCTGCCGCATCCTCAGGTTTGGCCGATCGTAGCTCCCAGTGGCCACAGTTCACTGCTCCAGACCAATGGGAGCTGCTGGAAGCAGTGGCCAATACGTCCCTAATTCATAGTGATATGAAAATATTGGCCACAATTTTGGCACCTAGGCTGGGGAAAGCTATGCCCAATATCCTCCATCCAAATCAATTAGTTGTAAAGTACTGATTGAATTGATTTGATAGTTAATATTAAGGTTGTTAAAATACATTTTGCATACATACATTAACGCTATGCTGTGCATTGATCCTTTAAAAACATTTGCTATGGCTGTGAAGCTTAAAAAAAGAAAAGATGCCATGAGCCAAAATATAGATTTAGAAACACTGACATGGAAAGCTTACTCTTGCTCTCCTTCCCCAAAAAGGAATGTGCTAAATGTCCTCAAGAACTAAGAGAAAAGCCAAGTTTACATTACATTTCACAAATTTCACTGCTTGCTGTGTCAAGTGGTCATATCAAATTTTATTTCTGACCATCAGACTTTCTCTGGCAACTGTCCACTCCACAGCTATATGTTTCCAGTTTTGTGAAGTGGAAACATGGTCAATCAACTTATTGTAGTTCAAACAGTAAATTCCTGCAGTGCTCTCATTATTCAGAAGTCTGAAGAGTTAAGTGAGCTATTAGTTCATTTTGATAGAGGCAATTTAGTTATGAAAGCGAACTTTCACAGGCACTGTCTCAATACACAAATGATTAAATGTATCACTACACCAACCAAAGATTATTACAGCTCTCTTTTAAATATGTTTGCTCATTAAACAAAGGAAGGACTGGCACAGGAATGGAAGACAGATTTGACACTGCTACCAGCCTTTGAGAATTAGAGTTCCATGAATGTAGACAGGACTCCAAAAAAAGTGGCAGTACAGTGAAATTATATATATTTGATTGGTATTGGGGTTATTAGCCTATTAACTGATCACTTTATAAATCTTGGTAAGTTGTGAGAATTGGGAAAATATCTGCTGTATGAATGAGGCAAGGCCACATTCATCTTAAAATGGACTATCTTGAAAGAAGCCCATGCTCTAATATTGTACTTGAATCTCTTTGCACTGGCTACACATGTCTACAATGTCCACGGCCTTATGTCTTCTGTCTGCTGCAAGCCAACCAGTGGAGCATGGAAAAGCCATCATACCTGTTAACTACCAATTAGAACACATTACAATATCCTTCTGTCAGGTACACTCATCCCCAAATGTGGTGCATGGCCCTTTCAAGGTGAAATTACAAATTGCAGAATGCCATTTTCAACTTAACTACTGGATTGGTATGTCATATATCCATTATATAGGCATACCTCCTCATTTTTCTCTAGAGGTAACAACATGGACAAATCTTGCATGGTCTTAAGTAGGGTGATCTTGAGCATTGGAGGTACTCCAAAAGGTGAGAGGGACTTCTTATTCATTCCTATGATCATTGCATGATGGAACTGATACCACCTGGAACAATCTCTGCCCTCTTGTGACAACCTGGCATCATAAACAACACAAACAAGCAAGCAGCTATGAAATGCAAAACTCTAAAAATCTGTTAGAACAGAATATCTGAGAAAATATTTTCTCAAATTTAATTCAGTGTATGGTTCTTGGTTATCTCGCTCAAGATAAATCAGAAGAAATATGAACACTTGTTGTTACTCAGAGATCAACACTGGACTAAAAAGATCCATGTGGAGTGCATATCGAAATTAAGGTGTGGCACATCAATCAAAAGATGTAGGCACATCAATCAAAAGCTGCTTCTGAAGATCATAAAGATCCCTATATAAAGAGAGATTCCCTTTACATAAGATAGGGAATTCCACTGTTAATTTCTCCAAACATAAGAAACACTAAGTGCAACCAAAAGTGGAATAGTAAAAGTTGTGTATTCAATGTCAGTGTTGAGAATTTCCTGGATTTATAGGAGACTGATTTCTCAACTTTAACACTGCTTTACTATTAGTTTCAGAATACAATTGCCTTGCCTTGCCCTGTCTTTTAAAGTGGGTGGGTGGGTGGGTGGGGGTAAGAACAAAAAAATTCCAAATCATTTAAGTTCTGGAGTAGTCATTTCCTTGATGAGGCACTTTTTGGCAGGAAGTTTCCTAAATGCAGCTATTATCAGCGGAAGCCTCCTGAATAAACTGCCCTCATATACTTTGAACTATCTCAAAGTTAAAACTTTCACAAACCAACTGCCATCTCAGAATTTCAGCCATCTCAAACTCTGGACCATCTCCGCAATTTCAGAACCCACCTCCTGTTTTCAGGACCCAGTTCACCCAAAAGGTGGCAATAGTTCAGGGTGCACATGCCCACTTCAAACTTTTATGTCTTTATTTCTATTAAACAGATTTTTCTTCAAACTTGGTGTTTTTGGTAGATCTCATTTAGATCTTCTGGTACAAATCAAATTATACTTGAAGACAATG
Organism: Mauremys reevesii; assembly: GCF_016161935.1. Classification (NCBI taxonomy): domain Eukaryota; kingdom Metazoa; phylum Chordata; order Testudines; family Geoemydidae; genus Mauremys; species Mauremys reevesii. Next base: position 81,071,547 of record NC_052627.1, on the reverse strand, counting down.
AGTTTTAAAATTACGTATCATGTACTGTGTCAACTTTACAAATACATTGTTAAAAAAGACTAGAAAAATTCTACTGCACATGTCACAATGTGGTGATTTGAAATGCTAATTTATTTAACACTAATTTTCTTCAACCTTGACTTGAACACTTTCTGTCTACAAAACAAACCCAGGCTGACATTTCTAGTTTCAATCATTTTTTAATTATGCAATAGCAAAATTTCTGTTCAGAACACATTATGAACACTTGTCTTTCCTCACACGCAACCAATACCAGAAAATGCTGAACTATGTTGGCTAAAACAACTCCAGAAATGTTCTCCATTTGTTTATGATCAATACTGGAAAGTATCATCCTAAAATAAATGTGTTTGAAGAATTTATGAATAACTATAAAAGGTGGCATCTTATTAGAATATATAAATTGGAATTTAACCTCATTTATAATGGCTACTACCTAAGCCTGCTATAATATATATCTTAAAAAAAAAAGACAAAGGACCAAATTCTGACAGATCCTCAGCATAGAGGTGCAGGTGCTCAGCATTATTGCTGGTTATATTATTCTTTGTGCCTAGTATTTGCTGTGAATTTAGCCCTTTTATTCCTTTTGGACAAGAAATGAAGAATAATGTCCAACAGAAACTGCAAGGGGAATTTAGCAATAGTGAGGTACATGGTGGTGATTGTTTCTGAGAAGGCAAGGTTTCTTGTAAGGGTCTTGATGTAACAAGTTCTCTTTTTTCTTTTTGATAGTGTGCTTCTCTAATTGCCAAAAAGTATTTCTTTGTGAAATTATGATTTATTCAGTTTTACCAGAATGATTTGACAGTTTAAGAAAAATGATCATAGGATTTAGTAGGATGCAAACAGTTTGAGTATTTGATATGTAGCATATTTTATGTCTGAAACTGTTTTATGGTTACCAGTTGCATTATTTCTAACCATACAAATGCATTAAATATATGGGTACTGTTTATGAACTAACAAAGCAACACCAATGATCACCTAATAACACTGTGAAGAAATTCCTTTACTCTTTTGATGGTTAACTGATAATGCTACAAAGTTTTCTGCTACCAGCTTGAAAGCTAAATTTATCCTGGGCCTAATAAAGTGGATTCTTTTAACATCTTGAAACAAAAATCAGTGGCAAGATCAAGGGTCTTTGTTATGTGGATAATCATCTGTTCAGCCAAATGCGTCCAACTAATGCATCCTGGAAATCAGCAAACACCACCAGCACTATTTGGATTTGTAACCTGATCAAGACAGATAATTGTACATAATGATGAAATCTATATAGTTAGGTGGACAATCAATGGAATGTTAACTATGTTCTCCTTTTCTTTTCAAGCACATACGTATATGTGCTGATGTGGATGGAAATGCAGAACAGTTAATTTTTACCATATTATTAATGTTTTAACTGATATAGTGCTTTTCATAATCAAATGATTTACAATCATGAATTAAGCCTCACAACAACCCTGCTAAGTAGCTTTCCTCATCCCCTCTCCCTCCAATCGTGTGTAATACATACTTCAAATTAGATTGCAAGTTTTTCAGGTCAGGGTAATGACCATGTCTTCCTGTGTGCTTTTACAGTGCCTGACACAATGGGGTCACAGTCCTGATTGTGCCCTAACACAAATAATAAAATAGACAATCAGGGCCATATCAGTTTACAGTTACTCACATGAGTAGACCCATAAATCCATGGGAGTACTTGTGTGAGTAACTGCTCACTAACTGGAGAAGGGTTCACAATTGAGTTAGAGATTTGCCCAAAGCCACCTTTCAAGTCCTGGGTAGATATGGAAATAGAATATGTGTTCCTTACTTCCACTCCTGTGTTCATTCATAGCACAAGGTCATACATACCTCTCTCAAGGAAGATGATAGCAGATAAAAGCTAATTCTAAATATGTCTTATAATACAGTTCACAGAGGTTACTTCATTTCAAATGCCAAGGTATTTTATATCTATCATTCTCTTTTTTGTGCTGCTACTAGGGCTTTGTGATGTTTTTGCAGCAAAGCTCACCTGCTTTCAGGATTTCTTTCAAAATCCACATGCAGACCACGCTTCACTGCAGATTTAGTAACGTTCACAGTCCTTTCAAGTGTTCCTGCCTCCAATTTTGAGCATATGGTAGCAAATCTGGACAGATTTAGAGACTTACATCAAAATCATGTAGAATTCAGGGTTTCTTATTGTTTAAAAAGCATAAATCAGTCATTCTAAGTTTCCTTTGACATTCAGGTTAAACAAACCAGCACCCCAACTTGAAACCTGGTGGTACATACTGCTGAGGGTTGAAACCAAAATAACATGTTCACATAAACCCCTGCAAAGTAAAATGCTGAATTTCAAAAAGTTCCAGCTGGAGCTTGGTGAAACTGATTAAAGAACTGGCTAACAGAAAGCAGAGTTTGATGGCAGAGCTGTGTTTATATTACAGCAAAATATTCAGAATTATACTGGGCATGAAGCAATTTAATTTGACCTTTTGCAGAAATGCACAAGAAAGAAAACCCTGCTTTCACTTTGTGCCATATTGGGAAATCAAAACTGAAGTCAAGAAAGACCTTAACCTATTAGGAAAAACAAATAAACAATAAGCAGTGAATAACATGTTAGGATGAATTTTTAATAGTTTTTCCAGTTTCCCTCTTTTTCTTTTCCAGCCTTCGATACAAATTCAGGCAGTTTGTGGAGGCTCTTCGGGAAATCCACGATGCACAAAATTCCCTTTCCCTCAAAATACATGTAAAATAAAACATATAAAAGGTTTACAGAAAAAGACTCAAGGAATTATGTCACTTGTCTCTTTTGCAATGATCTCCTCAGTCCCAAAGTGTTTTGAAGGACTATGAGCAACCACAGTAGGCGCTGGAATATTTAGAGTTACTTTGTAGAAAGAAGACCCGTGGACATGGGGGCAGGCAGCTTCCTCCACCAAATCTTCTATTTAGAAGATTTTGCAGCAAATGGCAGAGGGGTCAGAAGATAAGTGGTTCTACTTGTCATGCTTCCATAAAAACAGAGAGGAAGAGTAGTCTGGTGGATTTGGGCACTAGCCAGGGCTTTGAGAGACTCATGTTCAATACCAGCTCTACCACATCCTTCCTGTCAGACCTTGCATAAGTCACTTAAACACGCTGTGCCTCAGTTTCCTATCTGCAAGATGGATATAATAGGACCTCCCTACTTTAGAGGGGTTTGTGAGGATAAATATATTGAAGATTGTGAGGCAGTCTGATGTGATGGGGATCACAGAGAGAGACAAAGGAGTTTAACAATTCATACACTGGGTGAATAATATCATTCCTTCCAACTTTTCTACTGACAGCATTGCCAACTCCTGTGTACAAAAATCATAGTCAGACCCCAAAGAAGATTGAGATTGGCTTAAAAACCATGAGATTTAAAAAATAATTTAAAAAAGTGCATTCTTTTTATGTGCTTTCTGAGTGTTGAATCTTTACAACGTACTTGATACCAAGCTCTCTCCTCAGCCATGAAGGCTAGAAACATTTTTTTTAAATGAAAGCTGAGATTCTTGCCTCCAAGGATCTGGTGATTTAAGAAAAACATCAAATATCACAAGACTTATGATAAAATTGTGAGAGTTGGCAAAACTGGACACACTGAAGAAGTGTGGTTTCCAAATAATCATATAGGTCGAGTTAGGTACAAACTACGAATCCCCCAAACTTCCAGAGAACTGGCCTAATAGCCACTGCTCTAAATGATTTCCCAGCATGTTCTCTGGTAGTGACACTGGCCAACCATCAAGCAGCTCTGGAGTAACTATTAATTAAGCAACTTCCAGGGCTATTGTATGTGAACTAATTAAGCCAGTTTACAGAGCACCACCTACATTCTTGCACGCTAAACTATGAAGCAGCTGATGTTTGTGTCTTGTGTTTATATATGTAATTAAATGTATTAAAATAACTATAACATAACAGTTTTCAAACTGAGGTTAGTACATCCTGGCAATCAAAGATCACTTGCTTGTGGTCTGTGGAGAACTGGCAGATGACACTGGCTGCTGGCTTTCCTCTTTGTTTCATGTTGCTAAAGCACATTAAATACTTTCCCAATTTTTCATTTGAGGAACTGCCATAGTTGTCACACTGTTCATTTGCCATTATGATATTACAATATGCTTTTCTATGGAGGTCCATCACCACAGTATGCAAGCTTCTCACAAACAATAATGAATTCTGTGAAGCAGGGAAGCATTGTTATTCCCCTTTTACAGACGGGGAAACTGAGGGAAGGAGAGACACTTACACAAGGTCACATTGAACCCATGGCAGAGCTCAGAATAGAATTCAGATCTCCTGAGTCCCAGGCCAGTATTTTAACCACAAGATGATCTGCAACCAAATATGGAACATATTGAAGAAGTTTTTTAATGAAATGTGATTCACATTCTCAATATGTCCGTACCTTATTTTGTGCTATAGTCATAACAAAATTATCTTCATAGAACTGCAGAGCTTTTCTCCTGACTTGCCCTGATGTCAGACCAGATGGGTTGTATTAGCTCCAACCCAGAGACTAAATGTCTCTGAGTTTCACAGCCAAACTCAATAAAGAGTTTAGGATGTGGGTTTTTTTTATTTGCTTGTTATTTAAGTTAACAATAAAAATAAACCCCAGAAAGGGGGGTGAGGGGTTCAATTTGGACCAGATCGAGTGTCTGTGTGTATTGTGTTACATAAGGAGCATGAGACACCACTTGTTGATAAACCTGGTACCGGAAAATAAATCTGGAATTCAGAATCTTGAGCGAATTAATGTTAGGAACCATTACAAAGATGGTAGTATGGTAAATTATGATCAGCCTGCAGAAAAGGACTTGTCAAATGTACCCATGAATAGTCATGGGTCTCAACTGCCAGCATCAAAAGAGGTGAAAGATTGTCCTGCACTCTTGACCAGAGTAAAGACATGATGTTGACGTTGATGTCTGGGAAGGAACACTGAAATGTTCTGCTGATGGATACAGATTGCTTGTACTATAGCAAGCAATGTCTGATAAAATATGATTATAGTTGACCTAACTGGAGAGCTTTAAAACTGCCAGGAAAAGCAGCCTAAACTAACCCATTGAAATACTGTAATAAAAATAGAACTGAACCATCAGGCTACTCCTGTTTGTTTTAACACTTTGTATAGAGCCCAGATAATCTGGTGGTGGGAACTACTGAAACTGATAGACAAAAAACGACATGCATATATTAATGATTTGCATATATACAATGAATAAAAAATCCCTGTTGTCATTAAGTATGTACATTTGGGGATTGATTTGCACAAGTACTTAAGGGGTTTAGTGCCACGAGCTCCACTGAAAGTCAATGGGACTTGCGCTTCTAAAGCCACATGCCTTTGAAAATCCCATCCCTGACGGTTTTGATTGAAGTGTTATAGGAGTAATTCTGTACAGTAAATAAGTATTCAGACACCAAGGAGCAATCAGGAAGTAACCCTTCCTACCAAGATGGAGCATCCATGAGGGGAAACGTACAGAGATTTCCTCACCCTTTAAACACCTTCCACAGGTTTTCCAATTGGAGAGGGTGATCTGTCTCCATATTAATATCACCACAATTTTTTGAGGGTGAAAAGAGCTATTCCCTTGACAAAGAGGATGGGACCACAAGGAAGATAACAGTGATTTAAGCTACATTTTGTAGTAAATGTTTTTTGTTTGTTTGTTTGTTTTTAGAAGGATGTACTGCGTATTATTGAAATTTCCCACAGTTATATAACGCAATGGAGCTATGACAGCTCAGCACTCCTGATAATCAGTCCCTTAACTTTATATGTTCCCCAGCATTTAAGCCCATGAACAAGTTTTGGTTTCCATGAGCTTGGCCAAAATCTCCACTCTAATTTCATTACTTTTGTAATCCTTCTGCCAGTCAGAGTTGGCAGCAACAAGGGCCGGGTTCAGTATCTAGGGTTCCTTTTCAACAATATGATACAAAACCAGCTCAAGCCCTGACCCAGTGACCTGGGACAATTACACACCACCCCCTGAGCACCTCTAAGAGGTTATACTTCCCCTCTCACAAGCACAGAGTCTGAGTGTAGCAAAAAACTTTTAATAAAAGGAGGGAAATAATGCGGCATTAATTTGGGGAAACACCACAAACAGGGTTTATAAACACAAACCCTGAGCAAAAGACCCACACCAGGTAAGTTGGGCAGTGTCCTTTTCCCCGCAGGTTCTTAAGTCCTGCAACCCAAAAGTCCCTTCTCTGCACCCCACTCACAGTTGCTGTCATTAGACAGTGCAGATCCAGAGTTCAGAGCTGCATCTGCAGAGTTAACCTCCCACCCTGGATGGAGGGGGGGTAAAGAAGAACCTTACTTGCTCCACTGTTTGAGCAGTCACTCGCTGCCCCTCTCTGTGGGGCTCTGTTCCGGCACTCTCTGCCAGCTGCGCCTCTTCACCAGCCACCCTGCTGGCTGCTCTCCGCACCTCTCCACCAGTCGGCCACATCTCTCTGCCAGCCGACCTGCTGGCCAGTCACCGCACCTCTCCGCCAGCCGCCCTGTTGGCCACTCGCCACATCTCTCCACTTGCCACGCCTCTCACTGGGCTTTGGAACCCATGTCCCCTGCCTAGCGAGTGCTGTTTAGTTGTAGGTGAGTCCCTTCATTAGGGTATGCCAGGTACAGTTTTGCTTCCCTCAATTCACAACACAGAGATAACTACCCTAAATTACTCCAGGCTTAATAACAAGGAGACTGGGGCTCCAACACCAGCCAAAAGTCATCATTTGGGTACGCAATCCCATCATGCTGTGCACCTAGGCAAACGAGATCAGCTCCTGAAGTTCTCTTCCACAGCTCACCACTAGATGTCAGGGGAGAGCTCATTCAAACTCTGCTTACACTTTAAAGAACAGATGATAAAAGAAAACATAGTATTGTACAGGCGCTTAAAATTGTAGGATTTAGAATGACAATAGGCTTATAAACTTCTGGCTAGGGCAAGAAGATAAAATTGTTCATTTATCTTTTGTTTGACAAGTCATACGTTCATCAGCTGGTTGACAACCTCCTGGCTGTGGTTATTTTCCCATATATTATACATATATGCATCTTTCTCCAATCTCTCTCATTTTTTTATTGAAATGCTATTTGACTGACAAATGTAACACCTGTCCCTCACCTTCCCTCACTCACTGACATATATCATATCAAATCAACTTATTTTCTCTCTTTAATGAGCTTAACTCCACCAAGAACTTCCTTGATCTAGTTGAAAATTAATAAAATGTGAAAATGACAGCCTTAGGTATTTGATCCTGATTATATGGAGTGTATACTACCAGCTTCATTCCCTGAGGTGCAGTTATGACAGGTTTGCTCAAAAGTGGGCAGAGGTGGGGAAGGATTACATTAGCCTTTTACAAGAACCTAAGATTCAGCAGATGCAGCTAGTAGATTTTTCTGCTGTGGATCATGCAATTATGACAATTCTACATGATCTTTGAAAGCATGTCACTTGTTCATCTATGTGAATCATGAGACTATTTGAAGAGGATGTATATCAGTTCTGTCATCACTGGCATTCCAATGCTTAAATTATTATATATATTTTTACATATTTTTTCATAAATGCTTTAGTGATGTTGTCTGATCGTTAGAAAAAATTCAACCAAACCAACGCAAACAGTCACTTGGGCCTAATTCTGTTCCCCTTACTTACACTGAGTTTATTCCATGATTAGTCCCATTGAAGCCAACATTTCAAGAACATATAGTGTTATTGACATCTGTTTAGATAGTTAACCATAAATAAATATTTGGAACATCCTTCAGCCCAAAACTGATATTTAGCATGGCTTGCAGCAACTAACAACTAATATACAGATGTCAACTCCAAAACCCATCATTTTAAAGAATTTTTTGATACTATTTACATTAATCAATTTAGCCAATTTCAAATTAATATCTTCTTTTTCACCTGAAGGTTTAATTAGCTCTGGCAGAAGGTAGAGGGAATGGTTACAAGTATTAAGCTTGTTCCAGAATGAAATGTGGGTGAGGGGGGACAGAAGAGGTAAAAAAAAGGAAGGGCACAGGGCTTGAATATTTTCAAATGAGACCATTTTACTCCCCCAAGTTTCTAGCATTACAGAATATGTATCTTGCATTCAGACCACATTCTGTTGAAACTTGGGGAACTAAAGATCAGTTTTTCTGTCTGTACTGTCAGGCAGGGGGCATACCGAGGCCATTCAGAGCACATCTTAGTTCAACATACCTTTAATATATCTTTAAATTTGACTAAGGAAAAGCTGGGGGTGGTATCCAGTCTCAGGCCCAGAACAGTTCAGCATACCTTTCAAGCTGTCTCAGGAAAGGATTTATGAGACTGTCCTGGGTCCCAGGATATTTGTAATAAAGTTGCAGCATCTCTGCCTCCATCTCCATTTCACACTGACAGGCAAACAGGGGAAAGGGGTTCAAATCTCCTTTGGATCAAAGAACTATATTCCAACTCAGGATTTTGTCCATTTCTATAATTATTCTTCCAAGACATGGAAGCTTGTACTAGCAAATTTCTCATGCAACATGAATTCCAACTCGTACTTGAGGTTTAGCAGATGTGCAAATTTGTTAGGGCCACCTTCCTAGCACATCAAACCTCTCCATTCATTGATATGTAATGCTGTGACCATTCTCATAAAAATCTCCCAGGCATTGTTTGTGGGGTCCAGTACCACTGAATCAAAAAGCCACTTCTTTTTTCCATTCTGGTATTTGAAATACACCAATATGCTCGATAGGTGATCCAGTCTTAAAGAAAGAAAAGTAAAACTGGCAACACGGAGGAAATTATCCCCACCCTTCACCTTCTCACATTACAAACAATTTAATTTGTGAAAAATGCTATTATATGTATCTCACTATTGTGTGTGTGTCTGGTTCTTCCTCATGAGTAGCAAGGGGGCTTTCTGAGAACCAGGGCACATAATGGAGAGAGACAGTTACATTCCATAAATGTTCAAAAGTAGCAAAATTGTGGCATTCTAGTGCAAAGCAAGGTTATGTGGAGGGATGTGTTAAATTTTCCCCATGGCTTTAAAATATAATCTTCCTTTTGTCCATTTAATTGTTAGGACCTTCTGGAGAAGACACAAATTCTCTCAACAAGAGGACAGAAAGAGAACATGAGAGAAGGGAGAGGAAGACGTAGAAGGGCCCTGGAGGACCTGTTGCTGGGATGGAGCAGAGAAATCAGGGCCAGAGAGGAGCAGTCTCTGCAGCACGAGAGGCTGTTGGAACAATTCCTAGCAGAGATGACAATGAACAGCCAAAACAGTGACCACACAATGGCTCTATTCTCCCTGGTCCCCCGCAGCAACCCCACCCTATATCTTAATCACATTCCATGAAATCTGTTAACAGGGGATCTAAATTGGTGTGAATCGTGGCAGGCACTGTAGACACTGAAAAAGAAGTCAGCCGCACAATGGCTGGATTTGTCCCCAGATCAATCTCAGACCATAAACATATAGCGGAAAACATAGTGACAGTTGATAGAGAAATCTAAACCCAGTCAGTCACAACAAGACTGCAACTGTCCCCTGAAGCAGCTACCAAACATTGTAGCAATCATGATAAGTGGCTCCCCATAGCATTGGAAATTGGAATAAGCACATTATGAGAAGCAATGCAATGAAACAGTGGCTGCAAGTGTTGTCAGCAAGAGACCCACCCCAAGACTTAATCGCATTGTAGCAAAGCTCTAGAAATGGGTTACATAGACAGATGAATTGTGAGAAGCATAAACACCTTGAGAAATGAATCCATCAGAAGACATCTGCAACTGTTACCAGCACAAACATCACTCCAAGCTGTAAACACATTCCAGGCAACCTGTAATGATGGGCTTTGTATAGGTGTCAATGTTACAAACACCAACATTAATATTCATGAACCTGCCTCTGTGGTCTACCAAGCGTTGCAGAACGATGGAATAGTATCCTTTGTGGTTCACCTTATCCTTGTTGTGGGCAAACTATTGGCATGAGTTTGGGAACCCCGTCTGTGAAAACCAGCAATTATTTCAGGAATGTTTCTTATGCTAGCCACCAATGGGTAAACCTCAGTGTTCATCACCTCATCAAGCTCCACATCCATGACCCAAACAATGGACTTGCCAACTCCAAAGTGGTCTGTAACAGACCTTTACATGTCAGAGCAATAGCAACTTGCTTCTCAACCAGTATGACTTCCTTAAACAGAGTGTTCTGGAGCTGGACAGTGGGTCCAAGCTCCTCACTTAGATAGACAAAGGTTCATCCCAAATCTGAAGAATGATGTGATCCCACAACCCCTGCTAGTTCTCGTGCACTAGCAGTGATGGTACACCAAAAGAGATTCTGTGGCAGTAGCAGCATTTAACATAGGTCCACTGTACCATGAATGAATTGTCATTGTCCCTCAAGGCCTGCTATTTTCTATGAGTCAGAAAATGCTGCCAAAATGCCATCTAGCATTTCGCCGATTGCCTACTTCACTGCATAAACATTTGTTCCACAATAAGGAGCAGCAGCACAATGACGTCATTCAATTGATCCATTACTTCAAGTCCAGTTTTGCACAAATAGAAGTGAGGGTGACGTGATCTCAAACTATCAGCAGCACATGTATGAAGGCAGGGAACATTGTCTTCTGTGCATGGGTTCAGGAAGGCTTAGTGCAATATGTCAGGACAACCAACTCCAGAGGGGTTACACCTGTATTTGACTTCCAATGGGACTTAGGCTTCTAAGTGCCTAAGTCACTTTTGAAAAGGGGAGTTAGGCTCCAAAGATGTTGAGGTACTTCTGAAAATTCTACTTCAAGTCTACAAAAATGGTTTACAGAACCATAATGGCACAACTGCTTGCTGAAAGCTGAAAATGGGCGACAGAAACACTTGATGATTACCTTTCTGTTCATTCCCTCTTGGGCACCTGGCATTGGCTACTGTCGGAAGACAGAATACTGGGCTAGATGGACCATTGGTCTCAGCCATTATGGCTGCCCTTATGTTCTCTTAACTAGACTTCATCTACATACTATTTTAAAAACAGAAAGTCTCAGACACCTTTCAGCTCTCCTGCAACACTGCATATTCTTGTCTTTTTGTAAGATCTGTTAAAAAGCAACGTCTGCCTCTTTTATTTTCCATGTGAAATTAGTTCGGTAAAGCTCTATTTTTTACATTCTTGATCAACTCTTTAACCATAAAAGGAACAGATCTGTCCTTCAGAGGAATTTTGATACTTATTTTGATACTAACATGACAGCTGAAGAAGGCTGCAGGGCAACAAAATTCATTAGAAGTGAATTTTAACACATTTATTTCTGTCCACTAATCATGTAAGAAAAAAAACCCTAAAGTATATGCTACAGTGATGTAGGATGAATAAAGCTGAGATGTGAAAGTAGGTCAGAGTTCCAGGACTCATGCCAGCTCAGGAGATTTACTTTTATCAGAAACAAGAATGCAGCATGCCATCTCTATATGTCCTGTATTTGTAGTCTAGTCTTGAAATTAAGTCTTCTAGTTGTTCCAGTGAGACAGAGCACTGTCTTTTACACACACAAAGCATAAAATGCATTTTTCAATCTAGATGATTTTTATTTCAAATTAAGGAAAAATGGACAGAAAATATACTAAATCTTCAAGAGAAAGAGCAACAACTCCACAGTGCTCACTCCAATAGTCTGTATCTAAACTGAAACACAAAATAGGATCTGTCTCTGCAAACAGAAACAGGTCTTACAGAGAAGTCAAAGACAAGAGTCAACAGGTGGGTACGGACACAAAGGGAAGCACAAGGAAACGATGACAATATTGATCAACTTGATAAGCAGTGGTCTTAGCACACCAGCTGCCTAAAAGTTGTCTAACCATTTATTTCCGCCTCAACATCACCTGACAAAGATATTAAAATGTTCTTTTGCAGATAATACAGCAAGCTTGTTTTCTATAAGTCAGCTGAACAGGGCTGGTGCAAGGATGTTTTGCGCCCTAGGCGAAACTTCCACCTTGCGCCCTCCCCCGTCCCCGAGCCCCCACCCTGAGGCGCCCCCCCCATGGCAGCTCCCCACCCTCTGCCCTGAGGCACTCTCCCCCTCCAGCTCACTCCTGCTCTGCCTCCTCCCCAAGCACGCCATCGTTGCTTCACTTCTCCTGCCTCCCAGGCTTGCGGTGCCTAAGCTGATTGGCGCTGCAAGCCTGGGAGGCAGGAGAAGTAAAGCAGCTCACCCCTGCTCCACCTCCTCGCCGAGCACGCCATCGCTGCTTCACTTCTCCCACCTCCCAGGCTTGCGGCGCCAATCAGCTTAGGCGGGGCAGGGTGAGCTGGGGCAGGGAGTTCCCCTGCGTGCTGCCCCCCCCCTTACTTGCTGCAGGCGGCCCTCCCCGGGCTCCCCTGCCCCAGCTCCCTCTGCCTAAATGCCGGCGGCATCTGAGGCGGCCAACAATCGGGCCGCCGCGGTCGCTGCCGAAGAAAATGCCGCCCCCCAAATCTTAGCACCCTAGGCGACCGCCTAGGTCACCTAAATGGTTGCACCGGCCCTGCAGCTGAATAAAATTATCTCCTATTGTCTTACAGCCCCATGTACAATATAATACTCCATAACCTTATACTTTAACAAATGTGCTTCTCTTTCATTTGATTTTGTCTGCTTCTGCATCCTAGGATAAAATTAAGAATTTTATATCCCTTATCACTATAAGAGAGAAATGAATCAGTTTTAGCACTGATTATGAAATGTCTGACTCCAACAATGTCCCTAAAAGAGATAATTTAAGAAGATAAAATATCAAGCCATATATAGTTTGCTGAGATTGCCTTTCTAATATTTTAAATATTTTCAGGAGATAAATTCTTGGCCCTAAATTAACTGTCAATCTTGATTAACATTGCAGTCTTCTGAGAAAAAAACACTACTTACAATAACACGATTTCATTAATGACACAGAATGTATTGAAGTGACAATCAAAGAGGAAGCCCCTGAGCCAAAAAGTGTATAAAGATATGGAAAGAAATGGATAATAAAAAAAATTAAACTTTAAACATTTTTGCAATCTTCCAAAATCTGCACAAAGTAAATGCAAAATCAGTTCTTCAAAGACAAAGGGCCAAAAGAGTGCATTAATGAATATGTTAATATGACACACGTTTTGGAGGGTTGGGGCTAGGAGAATTACTAAGAGGACTTAAATTCTAAAGTACTTTGGAAATCTTTTTAAAAGTTCTTATGTTAAACAAGAATATTCTCAGAGAAAGGAAATGTGTTGAGTGAGAATTCAATCAAATATGTTTTTGTAACTAAATACATATTGTGGTCAGAAAAAGTATTTCAAAGTAAAATAAAGTCTCAGACATTATTGCTGATGCAATTTCTTGCACCGTCATTTTCTTTTCAGGGCTTAATTTCTCTCTCTCTCGGTGAAATTCAACACACACATACAGACACACAGAGTACAGAACTTGAGAAAATGAGCTGTGTCTGTGAGAGTTGGGAGGCACCTGTGTGAGGAGATCTCTGCAACTACTCCAGCATCTGCACTGTAAAACAGGCTTTAACCTGTGTGCATGCATGTGGTCTTTAGATCTGTTTAATCATGAAACAAATGGCCTTGTACCAATCTACCAACAGTGTTGAGTGAATCTCTGCCAAGCTCAGAGAGTGCTGAGTCCTCTAAGTGAACACTTTCTATCTGTCTTTGCCTTACACACCATAACGGCTCTAGTTACAAGGTATTGGGAGCCTTCCACAGCCACTCTCCCCCCTGTGTAAATTTCACCCTCTGTCCTTTGACTCTTTCTTTCTTTTTATCTCTCTCCACCATTCCATTTCTTAACTTTATTCTTTTCTGCTGTTAAGCTCTCATGACACGTCATGCTTCATGGGATATTTCAATTTTTCTCACTCCTCTCCAATAAGCCTTGCAGGCCTCTAATTCTGCCCCCAGATTTCATCACTAAACTTAACGTGCATAGAGCATTAGAAAGTCTAAAATTAAATTAACTTGTTCTCTCACCCTTCCACTAGAGTTAATATCATAACAGTTTTCAGTTCTGTTATATTTTTAAAGGAAACTATTGAATGAATATGAATTTAGGCTTTCGCACAGCTTAGCAACTGTTAATTGTAATGGTACTTCAGCTCCTCTATTTTTAACTGTTTGTAGAATGTTTTCATACTAGCCTAATTTACTATTATTCACTGTCACTTATGTGAACTAGTAAAATTCTGACACTAGACCTACACAATAAATTCTATTGTATCACCATAAACCTTCAAATTTGGGTGCCTAAAATTAGGCATCTAAACTTAAATTTATCACAGACTATTAAACAAAAATGTTATCCTTGACCAGCCACAAGGTAATCTTAACTCTTCTTCTACATTTATTGTTAACTAGGGCCCAAAGCACATGCTCATTAAAATCAATGGCAGTCTTTCCTTTGACTTTAAAGGCAGTGGGGGTGAGGTCTTATGACTTTTCAATATTATACTTTGGCTAACTGAGCAGATGCATATGTCATTTGCTCATCAGTATCAAATGTAATGGTTTACTAAGACAAACTGTGTGTCTTGATGCTCTTGCATAAAAGTAATGTAATGTTTAGTCTATGCTCAAAAAGTAGTTTGGTTTCTTATGATTTGTCTATTGAGGATTACATGGAATTATTTTGCTCTGTAGGAAAAAATTGCTATTTGAATGTGTTTTTAATCTATGCTGTTAGCTACAGTGATAGAGAATCCTAAAACAAACAGATGAATGGTCTTGAATTTTTAAAGTATCTTTGATTTTGTTGTGCATGGTTTTATGGAAAACCAAGCTTGTTGCAACATTTGTATGAGTAAGTTATGAAATCCTGTGTGTGTGGTTCAGAGAGGAAACTCCGAGTTCTTTTCTAGGTATTGTGTTTTCATACACAGGTAGAGTTAGGTTGTTTGAATTCTGGACACTAAGAAAGTTTCTGTGTTGATTTTCCATGTGTGTAAATTGCTGGTTAAAGCTGGTATCAGTTTTGTTTCATAACCATATCTTGTTATTTACTTATTATTATTATTATTTCCATAATGTTAATATTTGGGGAGGAGGCATTAGCAGATGTATTTAATGGCCTATCTTCTTTTGAACTTCATCTTTATGACTTGTGGTGCTTGGACTTTCAGAAAGACTTTGACAAGGTCCCTCACTAAAGGCTCTTAAGCAAAGAAATCAGTCATAGGATAAGAGGGAAAGTCCTTCCATGGATCAGTAACTGGTTAACAGGCAGGAAATAAAGGGTAGGGAAAACTGGTCAGGTAAGCAGAGTCCCCAAGGATCTGTACTGGGACTAGTGCTGTTCAACATATTAAATGACCTGGGAAAAGGGGTAAGCATTGAGATGACAAAGTTTGCAGTCGTTAGAAGATTATTCAAGCTAATTATGTCCAAAGCTGACTGTAAAAAGTTACAAAGGGATCCCACAAAATGGGGTGACTGGGCAACAAAATGGTAGATGAAATTCAATGTTGATAAAGGCAAAGTAGTGCACATTGGAAAACATTATCCCATCTCTTCATACTGTTGCATGTCTGAAGTGAATGACAATTTGAGATTGTCAAATAAGTTTAATTGGAATTATTTAATCAAAGATTATCTATCAATCAGAGATTAGTACAGCGCCATACAGAATACAGCAAGAATGGATACATTACCACCCTGGATACAAGGTAAAGAGCTAGCACTTTCTCTCTTCTTCACTGTAACTGCTGGGATGTGGCATTTTCATTCCCCAACTAAGTTCCATAACTTCTGCCATTATAAAGATTTTAAGACAAAGAGACCCTTCTTTGCCAAAAACACAGTCCCAGAACCATATGTTATGATGTCATATCTTTTAAAATACTTACATTCTCCATTTACCTGATTGATGTGTGAAGGCATAATTATTCACAGCTGAGAGGACCAATGTTCTTCAAGATAATATCTTTTAATGGGTCCTTCTTCCCCCATAATAATTCTTCCCCATTGATTCCCCTCTAGGAAACATCTGCCTTAACAATCATCCCTCACCAATCTCCCATGTTTATATTAGTTTATGTAAGCATTATATGTGTGTGTGTGTGTGTTAAGGGTATGGTTTCCATAAATATCTGATGTTCTATAGACATGAAGGCACCAAGAATTATTGTATGCATTAGGCTGTGTCTAATTCCTGACCAGGGTTACTTATAGTTTAAGGACCAGTATTCTAAACCTTAGAATTCAAACAAGCACACTCTTTGTTAACATCATAAAGATTCAAAAATATAGTTAATGCATAAATGAATAAAATATACAAAAAGAAAAAGTACTAAAATGGTTAATATTTACTAACAGATACTAACAATACAAAATGATGGGGTCTAAATTAGCTGTTACCAGAGAATAAAGCACTCTTGGAGTCATTGTGGATAGGTCTCTGAACACATCCACTCAGTGTGCAGAGGCGGTCAAAAAAGCTAAGAACCATTAGGAAAGGGATAGATAATAAAATAGAAAATATCACAATGATACTATATAAAGCCATGGTACACCCACAACTTGAATACTGATGTCCAATCTCAAAAAAGATATATTAGAATTGGAAAAGGTACAAAGAAGGGCAACAAAAATGATAAGAGGTATAAAACAGCTTCCATATGAGGAGTGATTAAAAAGACTAGGATGATTCATCTTAGAAAAAGGTGTCTAAGAGGTGATATGATGGAGGTCTATAAAATCATAAATGGTATGGAGAAAGTGGATAAGAAAGTGTTATTTATTCCTTCACATAACACAAGAACCAGAGGTCACTCAATGAAATTAATGGGCAGCAGGTTTAAAAACAAACATAAGGAAGTACTTCTTCACAGAACACACAGCCAGCTTCTGGAACTTGTTGCCAGGGGATGTTGTGAAGGCCAAAAATATAACTGGGATCAAAAAATAGTTACGAAGTTCACGGATGATAGGTTGGTCAATGCCCATTAGCGAAGATGGTCAAGGACACAACCCCATGCTCTTGGTGTCGCTTAACTTCTCACTGCCAGAAGCTGGGAGTAGATGACAAGAGATGGATCATTAAATAATTGCCCTGTTCTGTTCATTCCCTCTGAAGCATCTGGCACAGGCCACTGTCAGGAGACAAGGTACTGGGATAGATGGATCATTGGCCTGACCCAGTATGGCCATTCTTATGTTCGAAAAGCTTTGTTCTGTGTCCAAGATCACTCCAGCATATACCAGGTTTCTCTCAAAGGCAATAACTTCTGCAACTAATGTCAATTTAGATTGTAGTTGAACCTCGTATGGTTTGTGGTAAAGTAGGTGGACTTTGTTTTTGCTGGCCTCAGCTAGAATTTAAGTTTCTTTGCCCAGCTGGTTAAAATTTCCAAGTCCTCATTCAATTCATTTTGCAATACATCTGTTGCTGTGAAAATATGTGATTGTAGATGAAAGCATTGGGAAGAGACTTGTGAAAGGCTGGATCCTCACAGAAGAAAAGATTTATGAATAATAGTGAAGTTCATTGAGAACAAACAGACAGACTTGCAATCTAAAGATAAACACCAGTATCCTGAAAAATGGAGGTGTAGTGGAAATTAATGATAAAGAGTCTGCAAATGTGCTGGTCAGATATTCTTCCAAGACTACCATGCTTATGTACAACAATGAGGATCAGTGGTGCTGGAACTAAGGGTTCTCGGGGTGCTGCTGCACCCCTCAGCTTGAATTAGTAATAAAAACACCAAATACATGGTTTCCATCATCAGCACCCCCACTATAAAAAATGTTCCAGCACCCCAATGAGCATGGAGTCATTGTGAAACGCACAGGATGGAGGAACAAGAATCTTAAAAAGTGCACACAGACCCAACTGAGTACCCTTTTAGAAAGATATTTCTCATAGATGACCTAGAAAATTCATCATAGAAGCTCGAATCAAGAAAATCCCCTGGACTTGACTTGACTTCAACTAGGCCATATGATAAAGAACTTTGGGAAAAGGGCTAAAGCCAGGTTGTTTGACATTATCAACAAATCATGGATAAAAGGGAAGGTACCTAATCAGTGGAGGTCAGAAGTTATTGTTCCTCTTCTTAAGACTGTTAAGGATCCCTCTTCTCCGGGCAATTATTGGCCTTTATCTTTAACAGTCACCTCTCATATAACGAAAAGAAAGTTTTTAGGGTGACTTCTAAAACAAGGGAACTGACCCTAATGGCATATAGGCCTTTGAGCTTAATTACAGACTGACTGGTGGCCATCTGTCAGCCTATTCGTAATGGGTTTCAACAAAAGCCAACACAGTTATCAATAGGAACCTTATTGAATTTCAGTGCAGCATTAAAGAGTTCGGCATGATAAGCTCTTTGTGAAACTCAGTGAGATGGGAATCTGTGGACAAGAGACTTCCTACAGTGAAGAAAAATAACAGTAAGACTAAATAGTATTTTTTTCAAAGATATAGCCACTCATGAGTACTCCTTAATTTTATTTTAAGAACACACTTCCTATGAAAAAATCTTATTCTCAAGTGCGTAGAAATCTATACAGCTACATGAAATCTGGAGTTGTGAAATATTTCCTGCTCTGAGAAAAAGGTGACCAAAGAATCACGAGCTACTTTTAATATTTATAGCATAATTGATTTTTGACTAAGTGTCATATACCAATTTTTCCAAATTCTCAGTAAAATACTAAAAATTATTCTAGCCTAATATAAATCTCACAAATCAAAGTTAGAGTGGGAAGAAAACAGGGCTTATAACAGACATCAGAACACTCTGATGTAGTTCTAGTGTTGAAATATTTAATTCACACCCACATTATCCAGAAAAGTAGAGAGAAAGACAAATAAATTGTGCAATTTGAGTTTGAAGTCTATCTGTGTAAAGAAAATAAAAAAAACTAAAGAGAAAAATGAAGCAAGTTTGACCCTTGAAAACTTCCAGATTCTCTAATCTATTCAGTCTGTATTTCATTGGTAACATAATAATAAACATTCATAAAGTAACTCTTAAAAAGTGCAGTTAATTATATAATGCACACACTTCACAACTATTCTGAACATATATTTTTAACCTGAATATGTGGCAAATCAGTTATTGGCTGACTATCACAGATTAGCACTCAGGCGAAGTCTATACTATGGGCATTATATTGGCATAGCTATTATGCCATGGTTTTGCTACTATAACCCTGCATTGTAGAAGTAGACTACAGAGACAGATGGGATTTTCCCACCAGTCCCCAAGCCACAGTAGCTAGGTCAATGGAAGCATTCTTCCATCAGCCTAGCTGCATCTACACCAGGTATTAAGTTGATCATAGCCATAGCATGCAAGGATGTGGATTTTTCACCCTCTGAGTGCTATAACTATGCCAATCCTAAATTTTAAGTGCAGCCCAGGGCTCGGTTTTCTAAAGAATGTTATGTTTCACTCACTAGTTTGATTATTAGACTACAATAACATTAATTATTTTTCCATGGATTATATTCAACCTTAGTGCAGACGGCCAGTGCAGACTCTGTAGAAGGACTGTGTAAGGGAACTGGGTGGAGAGTCTGAGTTGAAGTACCTGTGCATCCTCTCCACATCCTAGCGCCACACAGGCTCACGCAACAAATTCACACTGGGGGGATGGATCAGGGGAGGTGCCTTGACATTTATCTATACATGGATTCTGTAGCACCAACAATGTTCACAGCTGCAGCTTCAGTATGCATGCAACAGACCTGGGTTATATGAAGATGGAATGGATTTTAAGTCTATATCTGTAGAGTTGAATTTATGCTTCATGTAATGCCTGTCACAGTTTCTGGGCAACTGGACTGGTATTCTCCCTATGTGGTACATCATTGACACCCACTTTAGGTTTCCAGCTCCCAGTCATCACCTCTCATGGGTGGAGACCCGTGTCTCACTGCCTCCTTACCAAGGATTTTAAGCAGGGAGCTGTGCAGCCTTTACACTGTGCTATCTCCAGCAACCCAGACTGCCAAAAAAGGCCAGCAACTATGCTTTGCTTTCTCATTGAGGGCTATGACCAGTGTATCACCCACAGTTATAAGTTGCCACATAGCTCTTTCTATGAACATAAGAACGGCCATGCTGGGTAAGACCAATGGTCATTCAAACCTAGTATCCTGTCTTCCAATAGTAGCCAGTGCTAGATTCTTCAGAAGCAATTAACAGAATGGGGCAATTTCTTGAGTGATCTATCCCCTGTCATCCAATCCCAGCTTTTGCCAGTCAGAGGGTTAGGGACACCCAGAGCATGGGATTGGGTCCCTGATCATTTTGGCTAATAGTCATTGATGGACCTATCTTCCATAAGCAAACACATTTATTCTTAAGGTAAAAACATTATGGAGAAAACATTAAAATAATGAAGAATCTATATGTATG
Organism: Mauremys reevesii; assembly: GCF_016161935.1. NCBI lineage: Eukaryota > Metazoa > Chordata > Testudines > Geoemydidae > Mauremys > Mauremys reevesii. Next base: position 81,051,064 of record NC_052627.1, on the reverse strand, counting down.
CTAAAAAGCTTACAGGAGGTCACCTCCCACTCCAAACTAGGGATCTGGTAGATTTCAGTCCTTCAAACTCCACAGCTGGGATTTCCTGGTGGTTATAAATTCATCCATCTTGTATCCAGAAGAAAGCCTAAGAAGATCACCTGTTTCTTTATACAGCCCAGGCCTTTGTCCTTGGTCTTCTATAATAGGTGATCAGCAGACAATGACCATCTCCTCAGGGCACAGATTTGAAAGGCTGCTTTTTTGTACAACCAGAGTTGAAGAAATTGCATTAACCTCTCCCTAGGGATTCCCCAGGAAGTCCACTTAACACTTACTGTCCCCAAAGTGAATACTTGTCTGGCACATTTTCAACATCGTCTTTTGAAATCCCAGGTCTCATATCTATCACATCTCCCCCCTAGAGAGGTTACACACACACAACCTGTTCCACAATAATACATACACTTAATACAATAAGGTCTTCCATGGATATTTCAGGAATTTGCTGTATCTGTCAATTCCATTTACAGCAGCAAAGTTACTCCAGGGATGAAATTGGTTCATATTCTTCCATTTCACTGTAGAGAAAACAAATAGTTCCTGGCAAACAGAATCTCAGTTTATTTTTAAACAATTTATAAGATCTTAAATCTTGCCATCCTAATATTTAAATATCTGTTTCTTCTGTGAGCTCATCAGTATTTCTTGTAGCTAATAAGTGTCAGATCACTCAACAAAACATGATTAGTGAAAAAAATCTCTTTAAAGCTTTATAACTCCATGCTGATGCACTTATTTAAAATATTTCCATAGATTAAGCATCTTATCTTTAAAAATCAAACAGAACAGTTATGAATTATGGCGCACATTGTGTTCAAATTAACTTCTAAAATTGATATTTAGATTTCAGCTATCCTTAAAGAACAGCAACTCGAGGTGAATAGCAGAGCAGACATCACAGTAGACCTTAATAATTAAAGTACACATCAGGAAAAAACCTTGGTGAGTCATAAAACCACAAAATGCGAGAGGTCAGTTATCTTACAGTGACCTACTTTTCAACAAATGACACAGGAAACCAATATCCTTAGAGGTGTATGAGAAAACCGGAGACATTTAAACAAACCTTTTAATGAATGTACTTGTAAACATTTCCAAATACAAACTAGAGCTATCTGGGCAATAAGATGCCCCTTGCTTACCCCCCCCAACCCCCCGTCAAGAAATTTTTTTGGAGATATCATGACACACTCAATTTCTAACTGAGTTTTCAGAACACTTTGTAATATTCCAACTGAAATAAATGAAAGTCTCTGTTCTCTACAGGCAAAACTGTTTGTAGCAGTAGTGGTCCTCAAAAACAAGTTGACAAGGTAAATTACATGACACAGTACCTTATACGAGACCTTTATAATAGAGGTATGTTAGCATTGCTACAGTTATGGTGGAATTTAGCTTTTGATATATATAAATTGCATCCAGAAATTATGTAGAACATTAAAGTTGCAAAGTCAAACTCTCTAAAGTTAGAAAATGCCAGAATTAAGTTTGGCCATCTTAATTTTCCCTCTAGTGTGTATGCATTATGTTATAGTGCTTAATTACACGATCATGCTATTTTTCACACAAGCTTTGCTTCATTCAGTGTAAAGGATTGATGGTGCTCACTAAATGGGTAGCTATTCAATATTTCATTTTATCCTTACTATTCAACAGGTGACTCCAGTCTTTATTTGACTACAAAATATCCAAACTCTATCAAGTACACAGAATTTTTTATTTCATTAAGCATTTTCCCATTATAATTATCATCATACCCCTCTCTAATCCCAACACCTCTAGCCTGTCCATAACCCCTCTTCTTAATATCTCCCAGCACGCACCATCTAGTCTTTCCCTGTCCATCCATCCTGTCCTGTTTCTTCCCTCCCCCATCCTTACCCCTCTGCAATTGAGCAAATCATGTTGCTTTTCTTCCATGCTGCCCAGGCATCAGCAGTGAAATCTTTGAGAGCACAGGAGGGATAGTCACCCTGCTCTCTAATTCTGGTGCCTGGCTGCACAGCAGCCCTGGTAAACCAGAAGGAATAACTGCAGGACAAATTCTGTTCAGTTGGGCCCTGGGACACTTGGTCCTCTGTGGGGATTGAGCTTGCTCTGTGCAGATGGAATCTTTGGAGAATAATTCTGCCCATCCCTAACAAGCCTCTGCTGAATATGTGCAAACTGCAATTTTCGGAAGCTTGTAGCTTGGCCAAATTTGAAAAGATTTTCATGGAAACATGAAAAGGTCCCTCTTGACAGTAAGGTGACCTCCCTACCATGAAGATTCTGGAGCGTCTCAATTAAATAAAGGAAATACTTTCCAGCACAGAATTTTGCATGTTTGGAAAAAAAATCATCCCAAACCAGGACAAAACACCATAAACATGAACACTTTGATGAGAACAGTTTTTTAAAAATGACAGTGAATAGGGGACCACAAAGAGAAGTTTGAGAGGAAGAGAGGGAGATACCCCTGCCTAACAAACAAGGTGTGAACACTAATCATGGGGTGAGTGAGCTTGTTTGGCTGTTTGGTTTTTGGCTGTTTGTGGTTCTCTCTCTCTTTCAGGTTATTTTAAAGGTTCAGGCTCAGTTGGGATTATGTGTTTGGGGGCTGTTTGAACTTTTGTTCACTGGATCAGCCTCGTGATCACCCTCCCATTGTGTGATTAACGAAGGGGTAAGGCTGACCTCGGAGAGAAGGCCTTAAAAGCTGGAGGCTAAACGACCAAAGGGACTGCAAACAGGAGTTTGAGAAGGAGTTTGTTAAAAGGGAATCATAATTTAATCGCTATAGTTAGGAAAGGCCACATAGCCAGTATCAATACTGCTTCTGTCTCCTCCACCTGCACCTGTATCCTGACAGAGAACGTAACCATGGATGCTTCTACCCAGATCCTGGCATGGATTTGCAGAAATTGTGGCCTGCATTTCCCACTCTCAGAAAGCCAGGCTGGGGAGACTATCCAATGTGAAAGGGGTCTGCTGGTGGAATCTCTGAGGAAGCAGGTGGGAGAGCTACAGGAGGAGGAGGTCAGGCTGAGGAGCACCAATGCACACAAGGAATTCATTGAGAGTATTCGTATGGAGATGTCCAAGACTGAGGATGCTATCCAGCTAGAGGACTGCTGTCACATCACTGTGGGAGGATGATATGGCTCTGTCACAGGGAGGACACTGGCTGCTGGTTACCTCTGGCAGCAGGCAGTGCTCCACCCCTACTTCCAACCCACCCACCACAGTGATGAAGAACCGTTATGCTGCCCTGGCAATAAGTGATGAGGAATTGACTCCAAAGGTGGAGGAGTAGAAGCCATGTACCCCCAAGGCTAGGAGGATCGCAGCCACTGCTTCCAGGAGGAAACATAGGGTAGTGGTGGTTCGTGACTCTCTTCTGATGGGGATGGAGGCACCCATCTGTCAGCCTGACATGGCATGCTGGGAGGTATGCTGTTCTAGATTTGATTTTAACAAATAGGGAGGAACTGATTGAGAATTTGAAAGCGGAAGACAGTGTCAGTGAAAGTGATCATGAAATGATAGAGTTCATGATTCTAAGGAATGGTAGGAGGGAAAACAGCACAATAAAGAAAATGGATTTGAAAAAGGCAGATTTTAACAAACTCAGGAAGTCAGTGGGTAAGTGCCCAGGGAAAGCAAGTCTCAGGGGAAAAACAGTTCAAGAGAGTTGACAGTTTTTCAAAGAGAATTATTAAGGGCACAAAATAAAACTATCCCACTACTTAGGAAAAATAGGAAGTATGGCAAGAAACCACTCTGGCTTAACCAGGAAATCTTCAATGATCTGAAACACAAAACAGAATCTTACAGAAAGTGGAAACTAGGTCAAATTACAAAGGATGAATATAAAGAAATAACACAAATATGTAGGAATAAAATTAGAAAGGCCAAGGCACAAAATGAGATTAAACTCACTAGAGACATAAAAGGTAACAAGAAAGCATTCCACAAATATATTAGAAGGAAGAAGAACCACCAGGCCAGGTTAGATCCGTTACTCAATGGAGGTGTGTGTGTGGGGGGGGGGAACAATAACAGAAAATGTGGAAATGGCAGAAAAGCTAAATGAGGTTTTGTTTCAGTTTTCACCAAAAAGCTTAATAGCAATTGGACATCTAACTTAATGAATGCCAGTGAAAATGAGTTAGGAACCAAAGCTAAAATAGGGAAAGAACAAGTTAAAAATTACTTAAACAGGTTAGATTAGAGGTCGGCAACCTTTCAGAAGTGGTATGCCGAGTCTTCATTTATTCACTCTAATTTAAGGTTTCACGTGCCAGTAATACATTTTAACATTTTTAGAAGGTCTCCTGTGGCACCTTATAGACTAACAGAAGTATTGGAGCATAAGCTTTCTTCGTCAGACGCACATGGTGGAAATTTCCAGAGGCAGGTATAAATATGCAGGCAAGAATCAGTCTAGAGATAACGAGGTTAGTTCAATCAGGGAGGATGAGTTGTTGGCTTTTGTAGTTGGCTAGCCATTCACAGTCTTTGTTTAATCCTCAGCTGATGGTGTCAAATTTGCAAGTGAACTGAAGTTCAGCAGTTTCTCAGCACAGTTAGATCCCATCTGGTCTGTAAATAGTTACTCAGTCTCCCTGGCTCAGTTGTTTTTGTAGTGGAAATGGATCCCGCATCAGCATTTGCCTTCCAGAAAAAAATTCAGATTGACAGTGAATTTAGTGACTAACTGATTTGTTTAAACCTGAACAAGCATTTGTCAGTACAGTTTAGCAGTTCATACCATTTTACCACTATAAATCGAGACTGTTCAGTATGATGATGTTCTGTTTTATCTCTAATCATATAAGCTAAAATGTTAGCTATTTAACTATATGCTAGGTTGGAACATTATGACAAGTTATATTTCATTTCTCCCTTCTCTGCCTCCAAACACAGGAAAGATGTCCCAATTAATTTATGAAAAGATTAGGCATATGTGCATTTTCTAGACTTGGAGATGCTACATTACTTTACTAGATTAATAGTGATTTTCAGTGTACTACAATTATTTACCTATCTTTTTAAGGCAAATATTGATACAAAAATGACTTGTATAGACTTGAAGCACCCAGTGCACACTTATGTAAATTGAACTATAAAATCATAATTGAATAATTAATAACTAAATACTACTTTGAGAACAGAAAGTCTCCATGCATATTAGAAGAGTTTACACTGAGCACATACTCAAAATCCTTTAAATATCTGCTTCATTGATTTTGTTGACACTATTGTATAACATTAGCTATATAGTACATTTAGGCTGTATGGTAGCCAAAACGGGGACTGGAGTAATTAAGCTAGTCAGAAGGAGCCTAAAAAAAAAAAAAAAGAATATTTTAAAGGCATATCTGCAACCAAAACCCAAGTACTTGTAATAACCAAAACAGAAGGTACTGATACCTTAGGGTTAGAGCTGGTTCTCAGCCAAAGGTTACATTTAGGGTTATTGCTCAGCCACGGATTAGGGTTATGACAAGGATAGGCAGCTGGTGTGCTGAGACCATTAACTATCATGCTGACCAATATTGTCTCATTGTTTCTTTCTAGTTCTCATCAGTCTGTCTGTATCCATCTGTTGTCTCTTGTTTTGTACTTACTGTAAGCTCTATTAGGCAGGGACTGTCCTTTTGTTCTGTTAGTACATTATCTAACGCACCAGGGTCCTGGTCCATGACTAGGGCTCTTAGGTGCTACAATAATATAAATAAATGGTTAGCCAAATATCCACATTCCCACTGAGAAGACCTGCACAAATAAATGATTATTATAATTCAGAGGTGAAAGATTCAGAAGCAATGCTGCAGTCTCTGCAAATGGAAGATGTGAAAGAATTAGAAGGAACCCTAGAATCAATTAATGGTAAATTCTCAGAATGGAGAGGGGTAACTAGTGGTGTTCCCCAAGGGTCAGTCCTAGGACCAATCCTATTCAATTTATTCATAAATGATCTGGAGAAAGGGGTAAACAGTGAGGTGGCAAAGTTTGCAGATGATACTAAACTACTCAAGATAGTTAAGACCAAAGCAGATTGTGAAGAACTTCAAAAAGATCTCACAAAACTAAGTGATTGGGCAACAAAATGGCAAATGAAATTTAATGTGGATAAATGTAAAGTCATGCACATTGGAAAAAATAACCCCAACTATACATACAACATGATGGGGGCTAATTTAGCTACAACGAGTCAGGAAAAAGATCTTGGAGTTATCGTGGATAGTTCTCTGAAGATGTCCACGCAGTGTGCAGAGGCGGTCAAAAAAGCAAACAGGATGTTAGGAATCATTAAAAAGGGGATAGAGAATAAGACTGAGAATATATTATTGCCCTTATATAAATCCATGGTATGCCCACATCTCGAATACTGTGTACAGATGTGGTCTCCTCACCTCAAAAAAGATATTCTAGCACTAGAAAAGGTTCAGAAAAGAGCAACTAAAATGATTAGGGGGTTAGAGAGGGTCCCATATGAGGATAGATTAAAGAGGCTAAGACTCTTCAGTTTGGAAAAGAGAAGACTAAGGGGGGACATGATAGAGGTATATAAAATCATCAGTGATGTTGAGAAAGTGGATAAGGAAAAGTTATTTACTTATTCCCATAATACAAGAACTAGGGGTCACCAAATGAAATTAATAGGCAGCAGGTTTAAAACAAATAAAAGGAAGTTCTTCTTCACGCAGCGCACAGTCAACTTGTGGAACTCCTTACCTGAGGAGGTTGTGAAGGCTAGGACTATAACAATGTTTAAAAGGGGACTGGATAAATTCATGGTGGCTAAGTCCATAAATGGCTATTAGCCAGGATGGGTAAGAATGGTGTCTCTAGCCTCTGTTCGTCAGAGGATGGAGATGGATGGCAGGAGAGAGATCACTTGATCATTGCCTGTTAGGTTCACTCCCTCAGGGGCACCTGGCATTGGCCACTGTCGGTAGACAGATACTGGGCTAGATGGACCTTTGGTCTGACCCGGTACGGCCTTTCTTATGTTCTTATTATGTTAATGGTGGTAGCAAAAGGTTCAGAAGCAATCTTAGGGCCTGTGGCCAGGGCGGAGGAGAAAGGTGTGGAAACAATTCCACTGTCTCTGCAAATAGAAGGTGTGAAAGAATCAGAAAGAGGAGTCCTAGAATCTGTGGCTGTGGTGAAGTTGAATATCCACATTCCCACTGAGAAGACCTGCAGGAATAAATGATGTTTATAATTAGACTGAAAGCTCTTCAGGGAAGAAAACATGTTCTACTGTGTGGTGTGTTTGTACAATGCCCAGTACAAGGTAGCCCCAATCCTGATTGGGACCTCTAAGCCTTGCAACAATACATATAAGAAGTAATACTATTCATGGGTATGGGTGAGATTTAAAAATGTGATGATTTTTCTCTTTTTGATTTTGTTTTAAATTCCATGAAGGTAGATTAATTTAAATGTTTGTTTTTTTCTTTCCTTTCCTGTAGCAGAAATTCCAGCTTGATCACACTGAAGAAATTTGCAAAGCCTGGAATATGTTTCATTTGCTTTTACCCTATGACGTCTACTGGATAAACTACACTGTCAGATATCATCAAGTCAGTGCATTTTAAAATACCAAGTCTAGCATTTATTAGAACAATAGATACCCTGGGCTATTTTAAAGCAAGTCTTGTGATGAGTCACAAATATGCAACGCTTATTTGGGCTGTTCCATACTTTCATGAAAATATATGCCCAAGACACCATGAAGGAAAAAGCATCCCTTATTTCTTCAGTTATGAGCCTACAAAGCTATTGAAAAAAACCCACAACTGTTCTCTCTAGATGCGGAGAAATCATTTTCCTTTTCTCCCTTCTAAGATAGCTGTTCCATGTGTGAATGTAAAGGAGACGAGAAGCAGGGAAGGGATGTAATGCAGTTTCTTTTTAGCTAGAACAGAAAATCATGGATACTTTTCAATTTTACAGATATTTTGGATCTCAGTCTCACTCCAACTTTCTCCCCTTTTCACAGAAATAATTCCATCACTAAAATAGCTATAGGTCTGTCTTGTACAGTATGCATTACAATTGTAATGTCTAGGAGTGTGTTGGTTATTAATGCAGATATTAAAAATTACATGAATGTTTTTTCCATTCTATTGAGGAAAAAAAATCAAATTCTTGACTACCTGCAACACTGCACATTTCTACTGATTATTACAGATGCCTTTACCATGCACATAATCATGATATTTAAATAGTCTTCTCTAGTAATTTAGAAGTAAGATACTGCATTTCAGTAGGTTCTCTTTTCCATGTTCTTATTTTTAACCTTTGCTTCTATCCTTGTAAGAAAACTCTGTTATGTACAGCACTTTGTCTACATTGTTACCAGAATATATGGAGCACACTCTTTTGAACCAATTGTATTTCATGCTGTGATGGAGTTGTCTCACCAAAGTGGCACCTCCTGCTAGCCGTCTTTTGGGAATTAGCTCTCTCAGCTGGTGTGCCCTTTCCTGGTAGTGCCTCTCCTGCCGCCGTCTCCATCTGTAGACCTGCCTCAGTCCAGTGTCCTTTTCATGACTCAGCCCTCCAGCTGTGTCACCATCCATGATTTTCCCCATTCCTAGGGGAAAGTATTGCCATCAATAGTCCTGCCACTTCCCCAGTGGTGAGTGGGGAAAACCAGGCCTGCCCACTCTACTGGTTCTCAGCCCAGGAAACCTGTAGATAACAGCCTCCTGCTGCCGCTCCTTAACTTCTCTGCCAGAGCTGCTTAAATTCCCTTGGCCACTTCTTCACAGACCCAGCACCTTATTTGCCCTCTTCTCAGAGCCTCCAGCCAGCACATTCCAGCCGCCAGTCAGTCCTTTTGCTCCATCTGTCTCTGCCAGCAACTGCTCTGTACAAGGTGCTACCTTCCTGTAGCCCTCTAGGAACACTGTCCTCTCTCCCCAGGCTCCTTGCAGCAACTGACCCTGCTATGCCTTGCAGCTCTCTTTTATGCAAGTCCGCTTCGCCCTGACTGGCTGCTCCATGCAGCCTCCCTCCAATTGGTTGCTTCCTGTGTAGCCTTCCTAGGCTGCTTGGAGGACTCGCCGCCACTGCTCCTCTCTGAGACGGGGTGTGACAGGCCCATGAGGCCTCTATTAACAACCTTCCTCTGCAAAGGCAGCTAAATTCTATGAAGATTCCATCTGCACTTAACATGCCCCAGCCCTCCTATGAGTCCAGTACATTGTGCATGCACTATCTTCACAGAGTAAATGCTCCATCCCAAACCTGGAGATGGGGTGAGAAGGGAAAGCTAAGCATCTATGCTCTCTGTGTCTCCAGTCCTGGAGCTGGGAGGAAGGTTGAACACTGAAGCCCTCAGCCTCTCCCACAGAAAAAATCCATTTGGTTTCTCTCAAAACTCAATTTTTTCTTGAAAAGTCTACCTGTGAAAAAAATTGCATTTTTGGCTTTTTGTCCTGGTTTGAATGTTTATTTTTTCCAAAATGTGAAATTTGTTTGTGGGAAACGATGTCTGGCCATGTCTATTTGCAGTGGAAAGCAGAACATGTGCAATGGGTGGAACATGTCTTACGCTATTGGCACTATTGGTAATAAATAGCTGACTGCACTCTTCACAGTACCTTGGAGGCATTATGTCTTACATAAACTTACACCAATGCTTGAACACTTTACCCGTTAACCTACTTTCCTCAAGACTCCACTACCTTTCAGAGCTATAAGTAAGTTTATAGCCATTGAACTGGCAACTGACTGTATGGGCAGATCCCTGCACCTGCATGGAGCCCTATTGACTTCAATATTCAAAATAATAACTGGTTGAGGGCTTTGTTTTGTACTCATCTTGAGCCTTTTATCTAATGATGTTATAGTTTGAATTTGTGTAGCTTCAACTTCCAGACATTGGATTACCTTTCTCTGCTAGACTGAAGAGTCTCTTATTAAATATCTATCTGAATCATTAGGTGAATACTTTTAAAAATCTAGTCCCCACACCAACATTTTGTAATTTGGGTGCCTAAAGTTACACACCTAAATCCATTTTAGGCATCTAACTGAAGTGTCTGAAGTATGGCACCCAGAAATTGATGTCTCCAAAACTAGAGGGTATTTTTGAATAACTGTACCTGTGGTCACGTAAGAAGTGAGTACAAGAACAAATACAAAAAGCACTGGAATTTGAAATGCCAGTTCCTGCTCTAACAAAATGACTGCACTTACCTCCACTAGTTTCTTTATCCAAAACTTTAACGGTCAAAAACCTAACATGAGAGAAAAGGAAAGATGTTGTCAACTTTGAAAAAAACTCCTTATCTACTGAGGTATCTTCTACAGCTCTCACCACCTTTATAATAATAATTATTAATATTATTTATAAAACACCTTCTTTGAATGCCACACAAACAATTCAAAATATATTCACAACACCACACAGTCAAATCATTTGGCTAAACAATTATACAATGTTAACAGGCAAGAACATTTGTTCAAAACTCATAAGCAGTGAAAACTCATGTTTGCAACAATAATATGATGAATGGAACGCAGCCAGTTACTATATTTACTTACTTAATAAAACTAGCTTATTTCTAGCAATCGGTGGCCCATTATATAACAGACATGCAGACAGTAGCAAAATGTCAGTTTGACCCCTAGATCTTGCACATTGTAGGGACCTGGAGGCCATAACTGCCATGGACAATAAGAAGCAGAAGGAGCTGTTCAGAGACTCATGACTTACTTCCACACAAATGTTGCTGCCCCTCTGACATCCATGTGGTTTTCAGGACAACTGCAGTTTTAGGAAAGAATTCCTTTGACAGTTGAGAAGATGAAAGATGTCGAACTATGATTCCACAGAGCTATGCTGATTATCACCAGCTAATGATAAGCCCCTTGAGATATTCATTAGTATTTCCACTGGTTAATAAGTTTAAATATTGTGAGTTAGCATAGATCGGTCTCTTGGTATGATTTGTATTTTTTCTGTAACAGAATATATTTTTAACTTCTTACTTTATTCCTAGATAAATTAATCTTTGCTCATATAACTTTTTTTAGGTTTAGTGGCCAAGGTTTCTGGGTAGTTGCAAAAAACAACAAACCATTAATTTGACTCACTGAAGTGGGTGAAAACCCACAAGCGTAAAACAATGGATCATTATTCTCTTAAATTAAACAGTACTGCTAATTCATAAATCCAAATGAATTTATTTTTTCTAATATTAGAAAGCCTATATTATAAACAGAAAACATTCCTTAGCAGAGATGGTTGAATTTCATAATTTACCTTAAATAATTGTATTTATTTATTAGTTGAGGTCTGTCTGGAATGGCAGAGCAGAGACCATCTACTATAATCTAGCTACATATTCATATATTTCATATGGATATACTTGATGTTCCTTAAAACAAAAAATAATGAATAGATATAGGGTGTCAATATGACGGGTGCATAAAGCCTGAACTAGACCTGTTTATAGGATTGCACTAGCCTTTTTGGCCACAGCATCGCACTGGGAGATGCTGTTCATCTGACTGGCGACCACATCTCCAAAATCTTTTTCAGAGTCACACTGTATTATAATACATATTGTTTGCTTGTGCCCAGCTTACCAAGTGATCCAGATTGCTCTGTTTGGGTGATCTGGCCTCTTAATTATTTATCACTCCCCCAATTTTTGTGTCCTCTACAAACTTTATCAGAGATGATTTCTAGGTTCTCTTCTTGATAGTTAATAAAAGTGTTCAATAGCATAGGGCCTAAAACCAATTCCTGCGGGAACACACCCATTCTATGATGATTTCCCATTTACAGTTACATTTTGCGATCTATCAGATAGCCAGCTTTTAATCCATTTAATGTGTACGATATTAATTTTATATCATTCTAGTTTTTTTAATCAACGGGTCATGTGGTACCAAGTGAAACATCTTACAGAAGTCTAAGTATAGTACACCAACAGACTTATCTTTATCAATCATGAATGTTAGCTCATCAAAAAATATCAAATTAGTTTGACAGAATCTATTTCCATAAATCCATGTTGATTGGCATTAATTATATTGCACTCATTTGATTCTTCATTAATTGAGTTCCATATCAGCCTTTTCATTATTCCGTGTGCAATCCATGTCAGACTAACAGGCCTATAATTACCCAGCTCATGATGTTTACCCTTTTAAAATTTATTGGCACAACATTAGCTTTCTGCCAGTCTTCTGGAGTTTATCCAATATTCCAAGACTTATAGGAAATCAATGTTAATGGTCTAGCAAGCTGCTCAGCCAGCTCTTTTTATATTCTTGGATGCAAGTTACTCAGACCGGCTCATTTAAAATCTCTTATTTTAATATGTTGAGTACCATTAACAGCATCTAAATATTAAGGCCCTCTAGTGGTCCCTCTTTCTCCAGTGGGGAGGGAGGCCGCTCTACCTCACTATATTGGGCGGTAACCCTCAGGCTCGGGCTGAGCCGTAAGTAGTCTATAGTTCTGTGTCTGTCTAACAGAGGCAACAAAAGCACAATAGTCTGGTGCTTTTGTCCTCACCCTCAGGCGGGGCAGAGTGCTGAATAGTCTTTAGCTCGCAGCCCCTCACTTGGAGCTGGCAATACTTAACAGTCTGTAGCTCTAGCTCTTTGGGCGGGGCCAAGCAGACAGCAGGCTGTAGCCTCAGCTTGCGGGCTAAGGCAGCCAGCATCCACACAATCTAGGGGCTCAGGTGGTGGTGGGGAGCACCACCACAGTCTAGGGGCTCCAGTAAGGGTAAGAACCAACTGAGTCTAGTGTCCAAGCTTGATGGACAGTAGATTCACACAGGCCTCTCAGCCTAGGGTGGGGAGTCCGTTGCCCCAGGGGTGGGATGGCAGGGGGTAGGGTGACACGGGCCCGCCTGACTCCACCGCATCCCAGCCCATGGCTCTAACAGTGGTGGAGTGGTCCTCCACTGGGACAGCAGGGATCCAGCCACAACACACTGACCTACAGTCAGTCAGCAGTGTTGCCAGACAGTGCTCGGCTGCCCCTGGGCTACTTTCTACCTCTCCAGGGTTTGGTATATCTATAATCCAGAGGTCCTCTGGCTCCTCTGGATACACAGAGGCTGGCAGTCTGGCAACAGCTTTTCAGACCCAGTCGCCTCCAGGGGCAGGGTGCTGCAGGGTGCAGGTTCAGCTCCCAGGTACAGCAGCAGAGTGGCAGTGTATATCTCCTTCCCTGGCTCCTGCTCCACTAAGCTGCTGAGCCCTCCCTCTATACTTCCTGTCCCACCTTGGTACTTTCAGCAAGGGTGGGAGGGATGGGTTTGGCTCCACCCACTAGGGGGAATGTAGTGGCCCCTCGCTCTCCCGTCCAGAGGGAGGCCACTCTACAAGCCCTAACATTAAGACACTCCTCACAATGCATTCACAGGAAAATTTCGAACAAAGTTTATTTGTAATGGTTCACAAATAAAACTGGACTTTGAATAAAAAATCCCATGTTTAAAGATAAGAAATGTCAACATTAAAAAAAATCATGTTTTCCATAACTCTCCTGCCCTTTTCTAATTGATTAAGGGTAGCAAAGAACAACATGTACTAACTGATTCATAATATTGAAATATAAAATGACTTGTTAATGGTAAGATTAGAAGCTTATGCTGATAATTACAAATTATTTAAAATATAGCTATGTATAGTGAACGAGTACAGACGAGATAACACTTAGGCCAAGTCTTGCTGGCATAAGTGTGGTTTCTCCAATTCTTTTTTACATAGAATTGCTAATCTCCTTAAAATATTATTCATGACAGAACAAAGGTAACACATTGTGTTGGAAGATGTACATAAAAGACACCCAAACAGGTACTGATACATTTTTAAAAAAGAACCTTTTTCTGGGAAGACCAAGAGCAGGGTGACACAAAAATCTGATCCAGACATTGAAAACCCATCAGAAAAAATACAGAAATTGGATAACTGAAGTTTGTGCATGCATAATGTAAGAGTTATCTAAAATCAAAAGGGTTAATGTGCTAAAAGCCAGTTGGATAAAGATTAAGGAATCTGTAACATGGAAATGTACAAAAGATCTAAGTAAACATGAATCCAAACTGGCGAATCACCAAATCAGAAACTGAAGAATATGCCCAAGGGACCAGACTTTCAGAGAAGGCAATAAAGGTGGAAGAATTTCCTGGTGACTCACAATGTGGTAAATTGGGTCCGTACAAGGTTGTTGTTTTTTTTAACTGATAGGGCTGCCTACCTCAGTTGTGGTTTTTTGAGCATCTAGCAAAGTTTTCTTAAACAATTCCCAGTTATTATTCACACTTTTCAGATTAAATTCTCCTCTCAACTGATTTGACTCAATTTTTTTTAGCTGGGTTAAACTGGACCTATTCAAGCACCAAGACCAGTAATTTGATACATATATATATATGTATCAAATTACTGGTCTTGGTGCTTGAATAGGTCCAGTTTAACTCAGCTAAAAAAAATTGAGTATATATATATATACACACAAATATATACACACATATTATATATATATAAAAATTACTGGTCTGGACTTTATTTTGTTTACACATTATAAATGGGATTAAGTCCTTATCACTGTACTTAAGATACCATTAATTTTTAGTTCTGTGATCAGTTCCTCTGGATCTGTCAGGATGAAGTCTAATATAGAATTCCCCAGTGCTGGCTGCAACACTGTTTGAGTTAGGAAATTGTCATCTATAATATTTAGAAATTCCAAGGATGTTCTAGTATTGGCAGCATGAGACCTCCAACATGTGTCACTCGGATTGAAGGCCCCTATGATCACACAGCTTTTTTCCTACACATTATAGATAAGTGCTTAAGTGGTCAGTCATCCGGTTCCTTAGTGTGAAATGTTGGTCTATAGCAGACACCAACTAATACCCGATCTTTTGCTTTATCTTTTATTATATTGATCCATAGGCATTCAAGATAATTTTCTTCCAATTTATCAGTGATCTGGAAACAGGTAATGACATTTTTGACAGTGCCACTTCCCCTCCTTTTTTGCCCACTCTATGCTTCCTAAATAGATTATAACCACTGATTTTAACATTCCAGTCATGTGAGTCATTCCACCAGGTTTCAGTAATACCAACTAGATTGAATTTATGCTCTTAAATAAGCAATTCCTGTTCCTCTTGTTTGTTACCTAGGCTGCTAGCATTGTGGGATAGGCAATTAAATAATTTTGTTTCTTCATGGCTTTTGGTTCCTGGATTAACTTTGTTCTTGATGTCTTGACTTTATACTGAGTGCACATATCTTCCCTCTTTTAACCCAATTTCATTATTAATTTAATGTCTTCCTGCCTACTCTAGACAACCTTTTCCCAAGGAAATTGTTTCTTCGTCTACTGAGGTGAAGGCCATCCAAACTATACAGCTGCCTTTCCCCATAGAAAGTGGACCCAAACCCTATATCCTCAGTGTCAGTGATTCACTTTCAGAATCTTCTGCCTTCTGTAATCCTTCTCACATGGGACAGGAAGAACCTTAGAGAAGATCACTTGGACATTCTTCTTCAGAACACTTCTAAGTTCTCTGCAGTAACCTATTAGATATCCCATAATGCAGTGTCATCAGTCCCAATATGAATCCTCACCAATGGATCCTTGCCCATCAACTTCAGAAGTCTATCCAGTCTTAGAGTGATGTTCTTGTGCCTTGGCTCTGGGAAGACAGGACATCATCCTGTTGTTCACTTGTCCCTTGCAGAATGTTCTTTTGTTTTTTTCTGAATATTGAATCCCCAAAAGGATTATCTGTCTTCCTTGGACAGTTGGAGAACTTTTTGCAGGCAAGCTTGATTTTCTTAAAGGTTGGGCCAAACTGCCATGCACAGGTGTGTCCTGTACATCTCTCTGTTCCCATGAAGTAGTTGGATCTTTTCTTTTTGGCAAATTGAGAGCATTTGTTCAACTCATTGTACAGCTTATCTAAAGCTAGGTTACTCCCCTTTTTGATGGCTTGCTTCTCTTCTCAAGATTTATTTTCTATCACTTTTCTGCCTCTCTCAATTCCTACTATTTTCTGCATCTCCTCATTACACCACCATTCTTCATGAGCTTATGGTCTAACCAGTGTAGCACAGTCACCTAGTGCCTCGGCTTCTGGGATTAATACATTCTTGAAAATACACCACTCCTCTTCTGCTATTCCAATTTGTGTGTCTCTTGGCTCAAGCCTTGCAACTTTCTCCCTAAACTTGTCTGCAGAGATGCCACGCAGTCTCCTCACCTAGCTGAGTGTCTCATTGGAGCAGAGTTCACTTCAGGTCCATTTGCCACCTCTGACGGTTACCACCAATGGCTTGTGTTGGGGTATGACCATTTCACTTGGGGTAATATTACAATCTTTAAGCATCTTCTTCTGGTACATGTGGATTAGTAAGAAATCTATTTGCATGCTTACTGTGCCACTTCAATATGTGTAAAGATGAGTTTCTGTTTTCTCAAACCGAGTGTTGGCAATCTCTCACCCTAATTGCTTTAACACATGTGGAGCAGTGCAGTACACTCTGTGTTATGCCATACCAAAGTGCATTCTATCCCAGCATCTGTTCATAGTCTGATCAACTTGAGCCCATATGAGTGTTGAAATCTCCCAGAATGAGCAGTAAAATTTCTCTGCTACAGCTATATTTGCTAGGTTCTACAAGATCTACCTGACCTCTTCTTCAGGGCCACCTTTTTCTGGGGTAAATACCAATAACAAATAACATGCACTCTTTCACTTGTATTTAAACAGACATTAAACAGACATTCACCCTTATGTTTTCCTGAACAGTTTTACCAAGTTCATTGCAAACCACCATTTCTCCTTCCACTACTGCCACCTGCACAGTACAACTTACAGCTCCAACCTAATTCTTGACTGAATTTCCTAAACATCTGGTTTCCTGCACACAGAGTATATTGTTTCTTCAGACCAATAAAATACTACTACGATCCCTACAAAGTAAACATAAATCAATAAGCATAAACTCTGTCCAGTGACTTTTTTTGCACAGAGTATGGATTTTACTCAGGACTGTGCTACTAAAGACAATTAAATGAAGAACACAATCTGGTATTTCACTGCCCCATTTTAGGAATAGATAAGATGGCAAGGTAGAGAAACTTAATTATGAAATAGAATCATGGAAATGTAGGTTTTTGTTTAAACTGTTAGTAAAAACCTCCTGTGAGAGAGATTCCACAACCTCCCTAGGTAATTTGTTCCAGTGCTTAACTACCCTCATAGTTAGGAAGTTTTACTTAATGTCTAACCTAAATCTCCCTTGCTGCAAATTAAGCGCATTGCTTCTTGTCCTGTCCTCCATGGATAAGGAGAATAATTTATCACCCTCCTCTTTCTGACAACCTTTTATGTATTTGAAGATTGTTAAGTTCTCCCCCCCACACCCCGCCTCAGTCTTCTCTTCTCCAGACTAAACAAACCCGTTTTTTTTAATATTTCCTTGAAGGTCATGTTTTCTTTAAAGGTCACGGCCTTTAATAATTTTTGTTGCTCTCCTCTGAACATTTTCCATCTTTCCCAAAGTGTGGTGCCCAGAACTGGACACAGTACTCCTGCTGAGGCCTTATCAGTGAGGAGTAGAGTGGAAGAATAACTTCTGATATGTTGCTTACAACACTCCTGCTAATATATCACAGAATGATGTTTGTTTTATTACAACAGTATTAGATTGTTGACTCATATTTAGATCCCCTATAATCCTCGGATTCTTTTCTGTAGTACTCCTTCCTAGGCAGTCATTTCTCATTTTGCATTTGTGTAATTGATTATTCCTTCCTAAGCGTAGTAAGTTGCATTTGTCCTTACTGAATCTCTTCCTATTTATTTCAGAGCATTTCTCCAGTTTATCAAGATCACATCGAATTCTAATCTTGCCCTCAGAAGCGCTTGCATCCCCTCCCAGCTTGGTGTCATCTGCAAACTTTATAAGTGTACTCTCTCTGTCATTATCCAAATCATTTATGAAGTTGTTTAATAGAATCAGATCCCTGTGGGATCACACTCAATATGCCCTTTCAGCTTTATTGTGAAACATTGATAACTACTTTTAGTACACTTTTCCAACTACTTGTGCATCCACCTTATAGTAGGTTCATCTAGGTTACATTTCTCTAGTTTGTTTACAAAAAGGTCATGTGGGACAGTATTCAGTGCCTTACTAAAGTCAAGCTATATCATATCTATGGCTTCCCTGCTATCCTTGCTGTGTGTTACCCTGTCAAAGGAGGATATTAAGTGCATTTGACACGATTTGTTCTTGACAAATCCATGTTGATTGTTACTTCACATCTTATTTTCTTTTAGGAGCTTACAAACTGTTTGTTTGATTATTTTCTCTATTATCTTTCCGAGTACCAAAGTTAAGAAGACTGGTCTATAATTCCTTGGTTTGTCCTTATTTCCATTTTCATCAAGAACTATTATATTTGCCCTTATCCAATCCTCTTGGATCTCCCCTGTCCTCCATGTCTTGTCAACGAAAACTGCTAATGGCTTAGAGACTTCTTCAGATAGTTCCTTAAGTATTCTAGGATGTATATTATCCCCATTCCATGATTTATTTCATCAAGCCCTACCAACTTGAAGACATCTAACTTGTCCAAGTAATTCTTAACTTGAAATCTTCCCTATTTTAGCCTCAGACCATGCTCCATTTACACTGATGTTCACTATGTTAGTCGTCCAATTCCTTTTTTGGTGAAAACTGATACAAAAGGGTATCTAACACTGCAGGCACTGTTGGGTTTTCTATTATTGTCTTTCCCTTCTCACTGTGTAATGGGCCCCAACTCATTCACCCTCACTCCCAGATCACTGTAGTCACTTCTGATCTGCTCAGGGTCACACATGGATGAGCAGTATGGGGTATTAGTCAAAAGGCTGGATGAGTCTCTGCACACTATCTACAACAGATGACTCTGCTCTCATCTACATAGGGATAAAAAAAAACCAGCTGGTCCAGGTGAGCTGACTTGGGCTCATGGAGATCAGGCTCCAGGGCTGAAAAAAATCACTGTGTAGACACTCAGGCTGTGGCTGGAGCTCAAGGTCCCAGATAGAGGGTCTCAGAGCTTGGGCTGCACCTGCAGCTGAATGTCTACACAGCACTTTTTCAGCCCCGGAGCCTGAGTCCCATGAACCCGAGTCAGCTGACCCAGGCCAGCTACGGCCATGACACAGGTCTTTTATCCCTGTGTAGATGTCATTTAGCATCTGACTTTTAAGCCCTTCTCTTCTAAGTCAGTCCTGCCCCTGATTAACACACAGGGGAAGCGTGAAGGATCAATGGACAGGAGGCTAGAGCTTTGCTAGTGCCCAGTCAGTTACTACCTAATAGGCCTCTGGCTCCCATTCCCACATAGTCCCCATACAGACAGTTCCCAACAACTACACTGTAAACTTTAAGGATGCCAACAGAAAAACCAAGCAGACAATGAAGCTCACTAACTCACTTCATGAATTAGTGCTTGCTCCTTCTTCAGCAGGGGATCTCCCTCTCAAACTCCCATTTCCTATTTTCACTATTGAAATAAAATGAATGAAAGTCATTATTTTCATTTTCAATAGGTTTTACTAACTTCAGGACCAGACTTCAAAGAGAAACTGCTGAGTTTCAGTTCATTTGCAAATTTGACACCATCAGATCAGGATAAAGAAAGACTGTGAATGGCTAGCCAACTACAAAAGCAGCTTCTCCTCCCTTGGTGTTCACACCTCAACTTCTAGAAGAGGGCCTCACCCTCCCTGATTGAACTAACCTCATTATCTCAGGACTGATTCTTGCCTGCATATCTATACCTGCCTCTGGAAATTTCTATTACATGCATCTGACGAAGTGGGTATTCACCCATGAAAGCTTATGCTCCAATACATCTATTAGTCTTTAAGGTGCCACAGGACTCATTTTTGCTTTTTAGAAGAGCAACACTCTGATGCAGAAACTACAGAACCCAAACCACCAAAAAAGAAAATCAGCCTTCTGCTGGTGGCATCTGACTCAAATGATGAAAATGAACATGTGTCGGTCCACACCGCTTTGGATCGTTATTGAGAGGAACCCATCAGCAGCATGGATGCATGTCCTCGGGAATGGTGGTTGATGCATGAAGGGACATATGAATCTTTAGGGCATCTGGCATATGATATCTTGCAACACCGGCTACAACTGTGCCATGCAAATGCCTGTTCTCACTTTTCAGGTGACATTGTAAACAGGAAGTGGGCAGCATTATCTCCTGCAAATGTAAACAAACTTGTTTGTCTGAGCGATTGGCTGAACAGGAAGTAGGACCAAGTGGACTTGTAGACTCTAAAGTTTTACATTGCATTCAAAAATAAAACAGTTTTTTTTACATAATTGTATATTTGTAAGTTCATCTTTGATGATAAAGAGATTGCACTACAGTACTTGTATTAAGTGAATTAAAAATACTATTTATTTTATTTTTACAGTGCAAATATTTACAATAAAATAAATATAAAGTGAGCATTGTACACTTTGTATTCTGTGTTTTAATTGAAATCAAGATATTTGAAAATGTGGAAAACATCCAAAATATCTATATAAATAGTATTCTATTATTGTTTAACAGCACAATTAATCACCATTAATTTTTTTAATCACTTGGCAGGCCTAAAAAAACTCCATTAATTACATGCAGTCACTTCTGGGTTTGCATACAGAAGTCATAACAGCACTAGTAGCACTATACAATTTGATGACACTATGTGAAAATACTGTATCCAGTTAAAGCAGCTGGGAAATTTATGTAGCCAGTATGTACTACTCAAATTAGAATTTGGTCAGGATCCTATCACACGTGCTCTTATTTTTTTAAAAAGTATAATGGGAATATGCCAGAAGTGTTCAGGTCATTAGTTTTATGTTTCATTTAGAGAGACAGCATCTTCATAAGCACAAATTGCCCCCTAAACCTATACTAGTGTTGGTTCAATTCTGACTCAGAAGGAAAGGAAAACTATAATCTACTGATCTAGTAAGTCTCTCTTTAATAACATACGTTTAAAATTTTCAAAACAAGTCTATTATCTAAAGTGAGCTTCTCACAATAAAGCATATGCTTGTGTTCTTAAAACCAGACAGGTCATCTTTATAAAAATACTTAAGAGTTTAACTATTGCTAAATTGTTGACTAAAGGACAAAATGAAGTGCTATTAAAATGCAAAAATATTTTTTAAATAATGTGTAGAAAGAAGGCAAACTAGTAGAGGGCAATTTTTTCCTCACTATGGCTGGAATATTACGTACATATAGGAGTTTTATTGAAGGTCTCCACTTCATTCTACATAACAGACTCATATGTATTTTACACATGTGTAATGCTGTTGATTTCAGCAAAGTTACTCTGATTTACATCATTGTAAATTAGAGAAAAATTCAGCTCAGCATGCTGAAAATGTATCCCCAAATACTTCAACTATACAGTCACTGAGTCATTACAATGGAACATATTCCTGTATTCAGTCTAGTAGGATATGAACACAGATTACTAAACAGGGAACCATGAGATGATATTTTTATCACAGGAAGTGTAATTAGCGACATTGCCCCCACAAAGGAGACAGCAGTCCAGTTCAATTTGGATAAGAACACATTTTTTCTAGCCACAGATTTCAAATTCAAACTAGATCTTAACTGTCCCAAAGTCTAAGTTTGTTTTGATCCAGGCTTTTGGTATAGCCCATTATGGAGTATATGGCCAAGTTCAGATTTGGCATGAATCCAAAATTGGGAGATATTCAGAGCTGTTATTTTGGGTTTTGGCCCATTTCTAGTTTCTGTGCTTTGTTTGCTCCATCTGAAATATGCTAAACTCTTGGACCTCCAAATCTGACAACAGAATTTTAATGAGATTCCCAGTAACTTTTACCTTTAGTCAGGCTGGAAAGTACCATAAGAAAAGTTTCTTTCATGCTGTTCCGCATTTTCATTTCTTGACAGCCCTTAGAAATACAAGGTTTCAAGAATATTTTTAAAAAATGGGCTGAGAGAAATAATACAAGTTCTTAAACTTTAAGGAAGGTTCAGTTTTGATTCATTTTAGATTTGAGCAAAGGTCCAGGTTCATTCTTATGTTCTCTAAACTCATTCACTCATCCCTAATTGTAATGTCCCTGTTACTATTTTTAATATCATTTTATGAAGACCATCAAAAAATCAGCCAAGACTATTTATGAACATGGAAATATCATGTTTCGCTCTTGAGCCGAAATAGCCACAGCCTTCTATGCAGAACGAGTCCCAGTAGGATATGAATATGGCTTCAAAGCAGACCAACTTATGCAGACTTGCTGTGGAAGATCAAAATGAGAAAAAGAAAGCAAAACTCTGCAATAGGGCAGAAGACCAGAGTTTCTGCCTTCCATGCTGTGCTATTCCTTGCTGTCTACCTGTTCATTCCAGCTTCTATCCATACATTTGTACACTTCACCCCCACTGAGTACTGGATCTCTGTTATTACTTAAGAATTTTCTCCCCGTCCTCTGTACAGACCTAAATAGAAAAATAATTACTGGGTCAAAATCTGCCTTCAGTTGAATGTAAACCTGGAGTAACTCAACTAATTTCATTTCAACTTAGATCAGAATGTGGATCTTTGATTCCAGGTCTAGCCTGTGGACTGGAATAAAAAAAATACACAATTAAGAATGGAAAGGGGGCTTTTGCTCCTAAATTTGTTAAAAATTCTGCTTGGGGCATTGAGATTTGTGAAATGACAGACTGCTCCTTAGAAGCAGCCTCATACCAAAGAGAGACTTCCTACTTTTAACAGGGAGGCTTCATGGGTGAGAAGAACCAAAAGTATTCGTACTGCAGAGAAGTGCCCTTGGGTGAAGGAGAACCTATGGTGAAGCATGTTATGATTAATTTATCTGCATTACAGTTCATATAACCAAAAAACTTTTCATTTTCTTGTCAGAAAACAAAATTATTGGTGTTTGCTTCATAAGGAAAAGGCTTTTTAAAATATTATTTCCTTCTGTTCCAGAAAGGCTGTACAGTCTTGAGTTAAAAACAAGACCCAAGCCTGCAAGCCCTACACACATGCAAATCCGCACTGAAGTTGCTTCTTCCTCACCCCCCCCCCCTTCATTTACAGCTTATTTCACTTACTGAAAGTAGAAAGTTTGCTGTGACCTTCCTGGTAACATCAAGTGAAAAAGTCATGGGATTTCATCAGGAGTTCTTCAAATAGACACTGTGCAGGATTAGGCCATTAACTCATCTTACAGTCCTCAGAAATTCCTGCGTATTTCTTTAGCCTCATTTTAATCCATCCTTCAGTTGCAGGCAGCGCTTTCCTTCAGACTAAATCTCTGGAGTTTAGATCAAACTTCTTACATTATTAACAACAACAAAACAGCCAAGCCCAACCTTCTCCTGCTACAATGAGCTGTCAAAGTGGTTTCTTCAGCTTTTGATAATACTTTACCTAAGTAGTTTATTTCAGTTTAAATTGAAACATTATTGCCAGACTAAGTTCAAGTTCAAGGCTCTTCTGCTCTTTCACTTGATATACCCATAAGGCCAGTAATCAAGATGAGTCAAAGCATTGTTTTACTTTCACATAGTGGGAGAAATTTTCTGTGGGAGTGTATGTTTGTGCATGAGAAAAAGAGAAATGACCCTAGAAAAGGAGGAGGAGGAAAGGAAGTAAACTATATTTAAATGGCATCAGAAAAAAAATATAACTAACCATGGGAGAGGTTCTGAAAACATGGGTAATTATTTTATCTGTGTTTCATTCTTCAAAATAAAAAAAATACATATAAAGTTATGTATCTAGTTAGAAAACCAGAAAGTCATGTACCAATACATATCTCTGCAAATTTAGGAAAAGTTGTAGTTTTGTGACATCCCCCCAACATTTTCTGGATTATTTTATTTCAGCTAGAAAGAATAAATTGTACCAAATGTGCTAGCTATGCATAGATTAATTACATGTATATTTAGAAATATGTATCTAAAAATAACAATAGTATCATATAAGAAACACATGTTAAAGCATCAATAGATCTGTGACTGGGTGACTCTTCACTAATTCCAGAGAAAGGTTATTTTATGGAAAGATTCATTTTAAAGTGAATATGAGGAGAATAAGAATAAATTCATTCTCATACAACTCAGTGGTAAAAACAGAATGACTTCTGTTAAGTTTCAGTATGAACATGTGGATTTATTTATTAACTTTTATATTTACAAAAATCTCTTTTTTAAATTGAGGAGCTTTTGTTCATTTTATATTGCAGATGATATTGTTTACAATATAGTCCCCAATAGGACACTATAACAAATATACCAGGAGGCCTGGTCTTTGGCCAGAGAGCTCACAATTTAAAAGAAAAAAAATTAGAAGAAGGAAATGGGGCTAAGGTGGTGATTGGCTAAATCTTCATAATAGTGGGGTTTTTTATAACGCCAAGTTTTGTTATTATTGTTTATATATGTATCTCACACTCACGGCCAGATTTTTGGCTCAACTGTGCTCCTTTGCATTGCTCACACGGTTCAAGGGGAGAAGCAATCTCTGAAGTCCTTTCCTAGGGATAGCCCCATCATGGGGAAGTTTCCAGCAGACAGAGCAAATTAAGCTTTCTCCTATGCCTCCTTCTCTAAAGACCCTAGTGTATTCCCCTTCCCTCGAGGGTATCCACTCTAGGCTCCTAGTTCCTCGGCATTATCTCTCTTGGATACAGACCTGCATCCCTATCCTTCCTGACCAGGGTTTTCCAGATTGCACAGTTCCCTGCCTACACAGTGATATTCCTAGTGAGCCAGACTGCCTAAGCAGGTCAGTGCCTGTACTTTGCTTTCTCTCTACAGAGGCTATGAATAGTATAATGGCCCACAGTTATACATTGCCACAGAGCTTTTTCTAAGCAAGCACATTTAATTTTAAGGTGAAAGCACTTCAAAAACATGTTAAAAACAATAAAAGAACATACATGGATGCTGAAAAGCTTACCAGGGGTCACCCAACTCCAGTCTTGGTAGATGTCAGTCCTTCAAAACCCACAACTGGGTTTTTCCTGTAATTACAAGTTCATAACAGTCTCAGATACTGAACCAGAACAATCAGCTGGGCAATTTATCTGTTACTTTATACAACTCTGGCCTTTGATCTCCAGTCTCCCAGGAACAGGATATCAGCAAACAAAGATACTCTTCTCAGAGCAGGGTTTTTGCACAGCAAGAGGTGGAGAATTTGCATTAACCACTCCTTATGTATTTCCCAGGAAGTTTATTTTGCACATATGGTCCCAAAAGTCCATTTTTGTTTGGCACTTTGTTCAGTATAGTCCTTTGATCACCAGGCCTCACATCACATTGCCCCCTAGAGCAAGCCCATAATAACACAAAATTTGCATTTAGTACAACAGACCCCAGAGTTACTTAAATTTAATTCAATAAGGTTTTTCAGGAATATTGCAGGAAATTGCCATACTTGTCATTTCCGGTAAAGTGAAAAAGGAGGGAGATATCAGCTCAGAAAGAGGTGTAAAAAGAGAAGCAATGAGTGGTTTGTTCCTGCAATCCCCACATGACATATGGTCCTGAGGGGACCATAGATAGCTGGCAAAGACTGCAGCTGTCACCAGGTTTATTTAAACTGCACTGGAGCCAAGTCTGGGACAGATAATCAGAAGCTCTAAGTAGCAGAAGCTAGATACAGCAGAGAATCTGGCCCAACTCCTTTATTCCCAATTGCTCCTCAAACCTGTCATTACAAATTGGTAGAGCTGATTGGGAATTTTCCACTAAAATGATTTTTTCAACTGGAAAATCCAATTTCTGCAATATTGAAATTGTCCATAATTATGGTGAAATTTTTACATTTTCTGTCATGAAAATCTACATAACATATTTAATTTCAGATCATCTTGGCCCAAATCAAACTATTTCGGTTTGTTGACTGACCTAAAACTTCTGTATGGATTCAGTTCATCATTAAACCTCATTTCCCTATGTGGCTGCATTGCCTTCTGGGAATGTAGTTCAGGTGTCTCAGGCACCCATTCTCTCCTATGGGCCAGGCTTGCTGCCTGGACTGCACCTCTCATGATGCAACTTGGTCCCCCTACAGACCAAGCTGCAGGATGGAACATGGGAGTCACATGACTGCAGCTGCATCATGAGAGATGTAGTCAGGGAGCCCAGCCCAAAGGGGACAATTAGGAGATCAGACACTTTCATAAGGCATTAGGAAGATGTGGTTTAATACTGAACTGACTCAAAACAAAATGTTTTAGCTCAGTTCAACAAGTGAAAATGAAACATTTCCATTCAGGAATATTGAAATGCTTCATTTTGATGAAAATAGTTTATGAAAAAATTCACCATTTCTAAGTTGATATTTTTCAGAACTTTTTGTTCAATGGCAAATTTCTATATTTCAACCGTTAGTCTAGATTTGGGATGAAAAAAAATGTTGACAAGATGGACTTTCCTATGGAATGGAATTCCGATTTTTTAGAGAGCTCTACTAATTGGTTAACTTCCTGTTTATGGAATGGCAGAAATAGGTTGTCAGGACTCAGAATTTGAAAGTTGAGAGGGTGGTGGCCTGCCAGAGCAGTTCAGCATGGATTTTCCATGTGCAGACATTGCTGAAGAAGTAAGAGTGGTTGTTGGAGAGGTGAAAAAACAGTTGGTTGGATCTTTAGCTGGTACAAATTGGCATAGCTCCACTGAAAGCAGTGGAGCTATGCTGATTTACACCAGCTGAGGAGCTGGTTCAGAGTGCTGAGGCTGGAGACACTGACTGAGCAGAGGAGAAGTGGAGAGGAATGGTGACACAAAAAGAAGGATGGATAAGTAGAGTGTGGCAGCACAGTGCAGGGCCCTGGCAGCTAGGACAAGAAGAGTAAAGATGAAGATCAACTGCAACCCCTTCTTGCCTTAAAAACTCGGGTCTGCCTTTGATTCTCCGCTTCCCTGCATACTTCAGTCCACCTCTCCACCTTCCTTATATGTTTCAGCTCAACCCTGCTTGCTCTTTCTCGCTTTAATATATGTTTCAATGAGATTTAAAAATCTCACCCCTTTTGAAATTCCCCCTTCCAAATTATCCCATCTTGGTGACCCAGATAATAACTGCCTCAGATTTAGTTAAAATTTATGGAAGAGCCCTTTTCTACTTATCTGGGAGGTAGACATGGTGCAGGCTGACCTGCTTGTGCATGGGAAAAAGGAAGGTGTAGAAAATGACCTGCTGGTGGTAGTGGGACAAGAGGACATAGCTGCAAAGGGGCTGAGCAGGAGCTACCTGGGGAGTGGCTACAATAAGAACCAACTAGGGAAGATCATAAGTGGACTGTAAGTGATAGAATACTGATATTTCAAGAATATAGGAACACAGAATTGTAGAAAATGTCTTACCCAGAATGGTGGTCCACATAGTCCAGTATCCTGATTATGCCACTAACAGCGGCTTCAGAAAAAGTACAAGGAGCCCTGCAGTAAGTAGTTATGCTACTTCCTACAGGAAAAGTTTCTTCCTAACCTCCCAATTACAAGTTGGCTTATGCATCAGATCATAAGGACATAACCCTGACAAGCTTTATTAATTATTATTCCTTTGTTTAATGCAGGGGTCGGCAACCTTTGAGAAGTGATGTGCCAAGTCTTCAGTAATTTAAGGTTTTGTGTCCCAGTAATAAAATTTACATTTACAGGGGCCAGCAGACAGAACCCCAGACTGGCAGCAGGCTGAGCGGGGCCGGCGGACGGAACCCCAGACTGGCAGCGTGGGCAGCAGACGGAACCCCAGACCAGCAGCGAACAGAGCTGCTCAGCCCGCTGCCGGTCTGGGGTTCCATCTGCCGGCCCCTGCCAGGCTGGATCTGTCCGCCAGCACTGCTCAGCCCGCTGCCGGGCTGGGGTTCCATCCATCCAGGCTGGCAGCGGGCCAGCTGAGTGGAGCCGGCGGCCAGGACCCCTTTGGCACGCGTGCTGCAGATTGCCGACCCCCTGGTTTAGTGTTTTAATCCTTACCATTGCAATTCTAGATGTTCTCATTATCCATATAAAGCTCAAATCCTTTCTGAAACCTGCTAAGCTCTTGGTCTCAATTATATCCTGTGGCATTGAGCTCCACAGGCTAACTGTACATTTCCTTTTATCTTTTTTAAATGTAATGTCCTTCAGCTTGACTGAATGTACTCTTGTTCTTGAATCATATTAAAAAAAGACAACAAATCTAGGAAAGCTATAGAGCAAACCCCTTTTTATTTTTCCCTTTGCAGGCACTGTCCCGCAACCATAGCCCAATATAATTCATTTGTATTGCAGTACACAAACCTTTGAATACATATTGCCTAAACACACATATTACCTAACTGATTGTTTCCTGGTAGCAACTTAACAGGTATGATTTACAGAGAAATAGGCACTAAGTAAGGAACATTCCTTAATATACAGGGCAGGTGGTCACCCCAGGAGACAGTCAGGGGCAGCTCTAGGTATTTTGATGCCCCAAGCACGGCAGGAAGGCTGCCTTCGGTCCCGCGGATTCGGCAGCACGCCTGTGGGAGGTCTGCCAAAGCCGCAGGACCAGCGGACCCTCCGCAGGCATGCTGCCGAAGGCAACCTGCCTGCCGCCCTCGTGGCGACCAGCAGAGCGCCCCCCGTGGCTTGCCACCTCAGGCACGCGTTTGGCATGCTGGTGCCTGGAGCCGCCCCTGGAGATAGCAATCCAGAGACCTACACAGAGTGAGAACTACTTACATGAGTAAGATAAACAGGATTTGTCCCACATTGCTAAAGGGAACTAAGGGAATTCCTCAGAAGATGGAATTTGGAACAAGTTCAGGATTACACCTTGAGAGGGCTTCAGGAATCAAGAACCAATATCTCCTAAGGTTCACATTGGAACTGTTGGTAGTGTATATATGTCAAATAGGAGAATTTATTATAGCTGCCCAAGACTGTATTCCATGGTAAAATATGTCGAACTGGAATTCTGCCTGAACTGATATTTTGTGCCATTACCTGGCAAATGTGCACTGGAATTCCCTCATTTTATCTACCTGATTATTTGATTTTCAAGTCTTTCCTAATTCTTAAAGTACAAATTAAAGGTGCAGCATTGTGTGCAGATAGCTCCTTTTATTAACAAGGAGAAAATGTATGGTATGATAAAACCCTAAACCTATGACAAATTAATGTTAGCAGTTACAATAATATCAAATCTGTATTATCCATAAATTGTGAGCAAAGTTAAAAGAAATCTTCATGATAGGATATGGATTTTCAAAGTAAGGAAAGGTTTACGAACCGGATGACTTCTGCCAAGCTGGAGTTCTGAATTGCAGAGGAACCAGGCATTATTTTAGCTACAGGACACATTTGAAATTCATTATTTTTGGCATACCCCTCAGTTCCTGTCCTTTTCAAAGAACTAAGAAGAATTTGTATTCATAATGATAGGCTGAATGACCCTACATGTGAAAAGAAGAAGAAACAAAGCAACTATCATGCTTTCGATGCACGAGACTTCTGTGCTACAAGAAACTACAAGAACTCTTAAATGTCTATAGGATGCAAAAAAATGTTTCTGTGATAAGGTAGGTCAAAGAAAAAGCTATGCACATTTTTGGATTTAGCCATTCAGAAGTATGTGGTAGATTGCTTTGCTTTAATCTATTTATAAGTTTGCTTAAAACATTTAAGATTGTTTTAATCTATTTTTAAGTTAATTCCAGTGACATATAGCTCTGCATGCTTACTAAAATTCTTTTACACTGTCCTTATTTAAGAGGGACACACTTTTTTTAGCACTAGAGTTCACATTTTACAATTCTGTCTCCAAAAAGCTCTCCTAACTGCAGTGTATTTCTCCACAGTTAAAAGGTTTGTCCTTGATTTGTCTCTCAAAAGGTCTCAGTTTAAAAATTTCCAGTATTAACAGGTATACGAGAATCTCACCAATTATTGTAAAGCTCAATTTTGAGAACGTGGGGGATGAATAACATTACTCAGGCAAGTATCAGAGGAGCAGCTGTGTTAGTCTGAATCTGTAAAAAGTGACAAAGATTCCTGTGGCATCTCATAGACTAACAGAAGTATTGGAGCATAAGCTTTTGTGGGTGAATGCCCACTTCGTCAGAGGCATGGCATGACATACTTCTGACGAAGTGGGCATTCACCCACAAAAGCTTATGCTCCAATACTTCTGTTAGTCTATGAGGTGCCACAGGAATCTTTGTCATTTTTTACTTAGGCACTTAATCTCATAGGGCCTGATCCTGCATTCAAATGAAAGGAAGTTTTGTCATTGACTTCAATGGTAGCAAGATAAACCCCACAGATTTCAGTGAGTTGAGATTACTTGCATGAGTAAAGTTATGCCCATATTAAAATATCTGCAAGATTGAGGATCTTATCTGCTCCATTTTATATTGGTAGAGGTATGTTATTTCCCTTTCTAACTCTTTAGGGTAGGGATTGTCTGCTACTCTGTGTTTGTATAGTGGCTAACACGAGTCCCCCAATCTTTGTGTTCCCTAGGCATCCCATAATAACTGTCCAGATGTCGTGGAATCCCCATCACTGGGGGGTTAAGAAAAAGTTGGACAAACACCTTTTAGGGATGTTCTAGGTCAGCATTAGCTTGGCTCTGAGTGATAATCTCTATTGGTAATTACATGTTAGTGATTTATCTGGCAGTGGGGTGGGGATAAAAAGCATGTGAAATTAATGGGTACTGTAAATTTTATTTTAAAAAAATCACTTCACAATTAACTGGCACTCTAAATGTATCTGGTGCTTTAAAACAGCATATAGCCAGAGTTTATGAGTTGCTGAGTATCAGTTGCAATGACTCATTGCAAGGGTTCTCAGCACCTAACAGGATACGCCCATAGTGTGTGATACCTGCGTGGCCCTTCAGAACAGGAGCTTGATTCCATAAAGTTTTGTGCGTTCACATTTTCCACTGAAGTCAATGAGAGTTGAGGGCATTCAACGTTTCTCAAGAGATACAAGTGGAATTCACAGGCAATTCAGACTAACATGTCTGACCACTGCATATGATGAAGTAGCAATGAAAATGTGGAATGAACAATGGATGTGTCAAAATTGTTTAAATTAATCTTTGTTTAAAACTGAACATTCTTTCAGCCCTGAAAAATGAATTACTTTTGAGAGTGATACAAATCCCAATGGACAGATTTCCATTGACTTCAGCAGGTTTTAAATCAGATCCTTAGTCAATACCTAGTCTTAGTCTGGATCACAAAAGATACACATTGTGCATGTGCCCTTAGAAAGTACATAAAACTTTTAGAACAAGAAATGCAAAGAAGCAATAGGATTATAAAAACAATCTTTTTCTCTGCATGATATATTTGGTTAATGTTCAAGATTCTTACTGATCCTTGCAGTTGATATTGATACAGTAAATTTTCTACTAATTCTAATCCTTACCTACTTAGAAAGACACAGATTCCTGGGGCTTTGTACTGATGCATACAAGTCAACTTACTGGAAAGATGTCCTGAGGATTATATTCAATGTGAAGGTCGGTGGTCTTTTTTTATTATTAACCAGCAGCAGCCAAATGTGATTTAGAGAATTGAATAAAGCCTTTAACACAATACTCCTTGTATGATTTATGCCTCTAGTTGTATTTTAACACTTACACTTAAAAGTAGGCTAAAATGTGTGTGGGTGGGGGGGTTAGACTAAAGTATCTAAACACAATTACCATTGACTATAAAAAAAATCAGTCCTTTTTATTCTAGGAACCCTTTTTAAGGTTACCTCTGACTCTTTGCAACAGAACTTTGAAACATAACTTCATTTATATTATAGACAGTCCAATGTTTTAAAACGTGGTGTATAGAGGTATGTATATTAATCCACACTTGGGTACCTAAAATGGCCTGATTTTCAGAGGCACCTTCAAATTTTGGCCTAATTCTTAAATTGAAGAATTTATATCTATAAACTAATATCACCATTATTTGTATTCTAAAAAATGTTAGCACATTACTTTTGTAAGTGCATCTTCCTATTAATGTTACAGATTCTCTAGAGACCTCCAACATTTTGCAGTCAGTCAGACTAGATACAGTTATCATAGCATTTAGACCGCAAATCACCATAGTATTACAGTTACAGTTAAATGAGAATGGACTAGGTCAAAACAAATCCAAAGCCTAATAATTCTTAGGAATCCATGGGAGTCCAGGGCCACCCACAACAAAGCTTCACATCTCTGCTGCAGCTCTGTGCCACTGGATTCCCTGTGGCCTCAGGGACCTCCCCTAAATGTGAAGGGTGCTACAGAGGAGATAACAGTCCCGGGCTGTATTACCATTTCTGGATAAGTTCTGCAGAGCCAAAGAAGAAAGTGATGTAAATCCCCTCCCACCCTTAGCCCATCAACATTTTCCCCACTCCCTGCCCCCTTCATCTGGATCATTACACCAACAAAAAGGCCTCCATGGATACTAGGTGAATGGTGCCAAGGAGACAGCTCATCCCCAATTCTGCACAGGATAGGGAGCTATTGCAAAGGGTCCCCTCGCTATACAGATGTTGGGGCTTCTCTATACAGATTTTAATGCTGCCTAAAGTTTTTCTGATGCTTTCCGGTGTTGGTCAGTTTTGTGGAAATTTTGTTGATGAGTATTTCTTACCTATTCTTCCTATGTATAGATGTTCAATTGATTTCTGACAGATCACATCTTGCTCATAGTGCTTTGAAGGCTCACTGACTACCATTATCAGTGTTTCTCCACTAATTACACTGAGCCACATTCTCTGCCCCAATTCTGGTTCTCCATGGTTCAAGATTCTCAATGTGAAGTTAGGATTGGTGTCTGTAAAATAATGTTTCTGCCTCACCAGAGTTCTGATCTATTCTGTTTTCACAGATTGTGCCTTCCTCTCATTTTCAAGACAGCAAGATCTGATTGACAGAGGCAAGAGAAGCAGCACTATTTTTATTATTGTTTTAGAGAAACGGCAGCCTTTCTGTAGCTAAAATTGCAAACAGCTTTTGTTTAAAAGTCCTAGTTTTACTTCTGTATAACTTTTTGGAAAAATGGTTTGTCCTAAAAACTGCCAGATTTACTCTGAAGGCAAAAGGGAACATTTACACCAAACCTGGAGGAAATTTCACAAATGGTTTTCGAATTACAGATTATTACACAGTTACACTAAACTAAAATTTTGACTTGTAGAATTTATTTTTTTACCTATTTCATGTACAAAAACTGTCAGTTACTAACCTTTTAAATATTTAATATTGTTAAATCTCCTTAGAAATACATGTAAAAACACATTTTTGAAGGGAATAGCTTGCCATTAAGCAATGGTATTAATGATTTGTGTGTGTGTGGATAGCTTGGACTCAGTCCTGCTCTCATTATGGTCACTGGTTGCTTTATTTATTTATTTCAGTGAAAGCACAAACATGATCAGGCATTTTGTGCACAGAGGAGCACATTACCCTCTATCGGTCAGCTGCAACTTATAAAGAGGATGCCAGCAAATATTCTTATGACAAGAAACTGGTTCTGAGGTGCATACACATGACGCTATTTCAAGGCTCTGGCTGACTGGTCAAGTCAGATGACCAAGGGTCATGTAACAGCTTAGAGGCAGCACTTTATATATAAGGGAACTTGGAAGCTGTTGAGTCAGAAGCAGGACCTGGGCGGGGTTTTGTACCAGGTGGGTGGAAGTGTAGTAGAGATACATGCAGGGAGCCGGGGTAGAAGACTTAATGGAGTGAGGCTTTAAAAAGGGCAGATAACAGTTTCCAGAATTCAAGATCGCATCAAGGAGCCTATGAAGTATTTGTTTTGAGTTAATGTTGAGCTCTCTTGTTAATGAAAGAAAAAGAACAGGAATAAAATTCTGTCACTGTTGGGAACTTTATTCCATGTATTGTCCTGTGAGTTGGCTATTCAGCAGCTAACTGAAGCCTCATTTCAGATCAAGTGGTAGAGGCCTGTGTTTTTGGAGTTGTAGGAACACAGTTCTAGTCCCATCCTCGTATGGATGTATATGGGTGGGGGAGAGGGTTAATAGTGGAAAGGTAGTATCATTAATTGTCCTGTTACATATCAGATTCATAGATTTTTAGGAACTATTGTGATTGGCTAGTCTGAGCTTTTGCACAACACAGGTCAGAGAACTTTCCTGTAGTCCCTCAATAGCTGTGCTTGAATTTCAGACAAAGATCCAATCTTGATTGTGATCCCTTTATAACTATATTTAAGCCTAAGAAAAATAAAATCATCATTCCTTCAAATGCTGAGGTTCAAGTCTTAACAATACCAGGAATTTGCTCTGATAAACGTCAATAAATTGAGCAAATACTCTGAGATTAAAATATTTCCAATTATCTTGTTTAGGAAGCTGCTGGGAAGTATCTAACATTTTTGTCTCCCTCTGTCAGCCCAAAGATATTGTATTACTTCACAAAATGCCAAATATTAATACATATTTCTGACTACTCCAAAGCAATCTCATTGTTGTTCTTAATCCATTTATAGCATTTACATACTACAGTGAAATGTACTTCACAAAAGCAGATACATTTTGACAATGTTTCATGCAAGACGCAGTTCTTAAGAGAAGAAACTATAAAAAGTTTAAGAAATTGCCACTATCCAAAACCAAGCCAGGATTCATCTAATTGAAAGTAATGAAGGTGTGGGGTGGGAAGAGAGGAAGAGAACTAATGGAGAATATATCCTATGATGTCCCCCATCATCAATATTATAATTTCAGGGTCCAAAACAAAGGGCTGGTCTTCACTACGAGGAGTTCAACACTGCTGCAATCAAGCAGGGGTCGATTTAGTAGGTCTCGACTGCAGAGCACTCTCCGGTCGACCCTGGTATGCCAGCTCCCTGAGAAGATTAAGGTAAGTCGATGGGAGAGCATCTCCTGTCGACGCAGCACAGTGAAGACACTGGGATAAGTCAACCTAAGCTACGTCAACTCCAGCTAAGTTACTAGCGTAACTTAGGTCGACTTACCCCGGTAGTGAAGACAAGTCCAAAGATACTGATAGGGTGGAGATGTATCGTTAGTATACAATGCATTCTCATCAACATATGCTTCCCCCCATGACCTTTACAAATACAATGCTGATTTGTGCTTGTAGTCTGTGCATTTTTGCACATAACTTCTTTCTACAACAATTTCAAAGCTCCTAGAGAAATCTCCTGCTTTACTACCAAGGCTGGAACTGCTCAGTTAATTTAATAATCCCGTGACACTTACATCAATAATGAAGATGCTGTGGGTTTAAATAAATACATTTGCCTAAACAAAATGTTCGATGTAAACAAAAATCAAAAGAAAAACAAGGAAATTCCAAAACCAAAATTATTTTTTTTTCAAATTCAGTTAAGTTTGCCAAGTGTCAACTATACATTAATAGCAGCAAAGAATCCTGTGGCACCTTATAGACTAGATGCAATGAAGTGGGTATTCACCCACGAAAGCTCATGCTCCAAAACATCTGTTAGTCTATAAGGTGCCACAGGATTCTTTGCTGCTTTTACAGATCCAGACTAACACGGCTACCCCTCTGATACTATACATTAATGTTTCATGAACTCACAAAATCAAATTCTTTAAATCCAGGAGATGAATGAAGGACATGATTAATCTTACACTTTCTATGTACTAAAAAAATTTTTTTTTTTACCAACCACCAGGAAATGAACATTTCATTACACCACCACAACCTTATTTCTGACCCCAAATTAAATATCATACATTCAACAGTAAACCTCAAAATATACACATAACACAACACCCTTTAAAAACGTAATTTGAAAATTATGGTATAGCTCATGCAGAATACAGACAATGGATTTCAAAAAAGCAGACTTTAACAAAGTCAGAGAACTGGTAGGTAAAGGCCCATGGGAAGAAAATTTAAGAGATAAAGTAGTACAAGAAAGCTGGCAGTTTCTCAAGGAAACAATATTAGAGGCACAACTGAAAAACTATCCCAGTGCGAAGGAAAGGTATGAAGAATAGTAAGAGGCCAATATGGCTCCATCAGGAGCTCTTTCACAGTCTGAAAATAAAAAAGAAATCCTACAAATAGTGCACAAGCAAGGGACGTAAAAGCTAATATGAAGAGGTTGTTTAAATACATTAGAAGTAACAGAAAGATGAAATAAAGTGTTGGTTTTCTAGTTAGCAGGGAAGGAGAGCTAATAACTGATTACATCAGGAAGGCTGAGGTGTTTGACACTTATTTTGCATCAGTCTTCACTTTAAAAGCTTAATGATGACCAGATACACAACACAGCACCACAAGAAGGAAGGACTGCAAGCCAAAGTAGGGAAAGAACAGGTTAAAGAATATTTATATAAATTAGATGTATTGAAGTTAACAGAGCCTGATGAAATTCATCCTAGGGTACTCAAGGAACTGGCTGAAGAAATCATGGAACAGTTAATAATTACGTAGAAGAACTCATGGAGGACGGGTGAGGTCCCAGAGGATTTGAGAAGGGCAAACATTGTACCTATCTTTAAAAAGGAGAACAGAGGACCTATGAAATTATAATCTAGTCAGCCTAACTTCAATACCTGACATATACTAGAACAAATTATTAAACAATCAATTTGTAAGCCCCTAGAGCAGTGTCTCTCAGTGACTGATCCGGTCCCTGAGATTTCCCTGACACAATTTAGCAAGCTGATCCCTGGTATCTAAAAGGTTGAGAAACTCTGACCTAGGGGACAATGGGGTTATGAGTAATAGCCAGCATGGATTTGTCAAGAACAAATCGTGCCAAACCAAATTAATTTCCTTCCTTGACAGGGTTACTGGCCTAGTGGATGAGCAGAAAGCAGTAGACATGATGTATCTTGATTTTAGTAAGGCTTCTGACACAGTACCACATGACATTCTCATAAGTAAACTAGGCAAATGTGTTTTAGCTGAAATTACTCTAAGGTGGGTTCACTAGGCTTTAAGGGAGATTGCGGAATCCCTGTCACTAGAGGGGTTTTAAGAAATATGGGACAAACACCTCTCAAGGATGGTCTAGGCTTACTTGTTCCTGCTTCATCACACAGGGCTGGACTTGATGACCTCTTGAGGTTCCTTCCAGTCCTACATTCCTATGATTCTATGCTTTTAGCATGCAACCCACGGTAAGGGGGACTGCATAAATTTTCATCACCCCAAGAAGGACACCAAAAGGAATTTTGCCTCAGAGATGTACAGTGCCTTCAGCACACCCTACCTGTAGCTCCTGGAGAGGGATACACCCATTCAAACGGTGAGCATAACTCCTCATTGTGTGAACACAGCCAGCTCTATTGACCAGCGCATGATGGGTGTAGGCAGGAAATATGGAGACGTGGGTCTTTCTACTCTCCACCCTCCCTCCCCTTATTTTCTGTCATTGGAAGCATTTGGGGTGCATTGTTCATGCTCTCCTGAGTCCAAGGTCTACAGTTCTGTCCTGCCTTGTGCAATAAGATGCTTATTTCCTCTGATGCCTCTGCAGAACCAAAGAGGGACAGGGCATAGTATAGTTCATTCGCGCTCGCTCTCTCACACATACACACGTACGTGTGTAAAGGCATATGTTAATCATCCTCAAATACACATCCAAACTGAGATTTTTTTCCATAGATCAACAATTAAATTACAAATAAAACATATTTCTCAATAGCACTCCCTCTGTCCGGTGTAGGAATGCTGTCCAATGCCAACAAACAAAAAGCCAGAATCTGTTTCAGCCAAGCTGAATATGGTACTGCTTGAATCATCATTATTTAGAAATTCAAAGTCGAAAAACGAGGATGGATTTTTTTTCCACAGAGACATTTCTAAAGGTGCTAGTGTATATGTCTCTACGTGGTCTGGGACTCACCCATCTTAGACTGTCTCCTGCCTGACATACTGCCACAGTATGATCAGCAAAGTTGTCTGAGCTGAAGCTGAAGAGAAGGAGGGTGATTGGCAGGGCATTCTCCATTAAGACCCCTGGAATGTACTTCCTATCACCTCTGATTCCCACCTCCTCAGATCTATAATAGCTCAAGTTTGTTAGCTTTCAGGGCACAATGCATGACCCACTGTTTCTCCCTGGCTTGTGAGGAAATGGATGTTCAGTAGAGCTGAGTGTGGAACACTAGGGGATCATGTGGGATGCCAGTTAATTCAGTCATTTACATAGGCACAGTCTTTATGAGTTGCTGAAGGGTGCTCAAGTCCTTCTCCGCCCCACTCTACCCAATCCCCCAAATTCCCACTCCTGCCCTGCCTCTTCCTGCCCCGCCACCTCTTCCCACCCGCTCCCTGAGCACGCCCTTCCCTCACTCCTCTCCCTCCCCCCAGCACCTCCTGCATGCCACTGAACACCTGATCCATGGCAGGCAGGAGGTGCTGGGAAGGAGGGAGGGAGATGAGGTGATTGATGGTTCTGCTCATGGGTGGGAGGTGTTGGGAAGTGAGGGAAGAAGTGATTTGGAGGGGCTGCCTGTAGGTACCGAGCACCCATTATTTTTTTTCCGTGGGTGCTCCAGCCCCAGAGTACCCATGGAGTTGGCACCTGTGGGCATTTATGTTTTCGTTGTTCATTTGAATTGATCAGGGAGAATTTTATTTGATCATTTTAAAAGAAATTATCAAGAGTGCCCAGTACATTGGATGAGCATTGTTTTATTACAGTCTGTAGCATCTAAATAAATAAAATAATAGCAATAAGACACTGGGTGAGTTATTATTGCTTAAGGCTTAAATCCTGCAAAGAGAACTGCCCAAGTGGAAATCCCATTAACTACTGTTGACTTCAATGTGACTCTGTATGGCCCACCCATGTTGCTCTCTGTGAAGGCTCAGGGCCTATGTGCAGGGCCGGCTCTACAGTTTTCGCCGCCCTAAGCAGTGCACCAAATTGCCGCCGCGGACGGCGGGGGCAGTCTGTGTGCCCTTAGGGCTGCAGGCGCGTTTCCATGGTGGCGACAATTCGGCAGCAGCTTCTATGTTTAGCTGAAGCCGCGGCGGACAGCTAAACATAGAAGCTGCTGGCGAATTGCCGCCATCGCAGAAACGCGCGTGCCGCCCTAACGGCACATGGACTGCCCCCGCTGTCTGCGGCGGCAATTCGGTGCGCTGCTTGGGGGCAAAACAACAAGGACTGCCACCCCTTGTAGATTGCCGCCCCAAGCGCCAGCTTGGAATGCTGGTGCCTGGAGCCGGCCCTGCCTACGTGAGCAAGTTGGCTAGTCAGGATATAGTTGTATAATGTTTAAATTACTTTGTATAGGAAAAGAACAAAACCAACGGGGTCTTATACCAAATAATGCTAAAACAAATAAGAAATCAGCAACTCTTGAGCATTAATTTTCCTTTACAATGTTTTCAGAATCTAAAACCTTTTAAAGTTCACACCTGTGATGTCTGTTCATTCTTTTTTAAGTAACCAAATGTGAAAGGTATGTCAGGACTGAAAAACCTGTGGGGCAATTAGTTTCAAGGCTTTGACATTTAAGTGGCTAAACATTATGACTGTACCTGTCACCAGATTTTTCATTCATATTTTAATTTCATGAAACATGAATGGTGAGTTTTGACTTTTTTGAGTCAATTGTTCTCATTGCTGAAGGAAGTCTTGTGTTTTATAAATTTAAATCCCTGATTCTTGAAGGTCTCTGGCTAAAGAGTTTATGAAAACCTCCATTTGCAATCATGTAATTTAACAGTCGTGACATTTCAAAAAAAGCTTCCCTGAACTTTACAATGCATAAAGCAAACATTAAAGTTAATGTAAGGTTACAATAAAAAATGAATATTTCCTGCAAAACACTTTGTTGCCAAAACTGGATTGGTTTATATTAAGCATTTTCATTTACTGTAATATTGAAGCAGCAAAAAGAACAAAACCCCATGTCTTCAAGCCAAAAAATGTAAAAAATGTTGTTTTAAATGAATGCTGGAGGTTGTTACAAGTCAGACTAGGTCAGTCTGGAACCTTTATGAGAGCACATTCTACCAAAAACAAAAAACAAATAAACTCCAAGAGATATGCCTCAAAGAAGACAGAGCCCATCTAACAAAATAAAAAACAAAAATGGCATGTTTTTGTCTTCATGTCAAGTGTGTTTTGATTTTGTTTTGTGTGTGTGTGTTTTTCTCTCTGTTCTTGGACTGGCACTCCAGAATTTACAGAGCTCAGCAAAAAGATGAAAGGCATTATCCGAAAAAGAAGAAAGGCAGACAGACTTCTTAGGACAAATAAATAAAGCAAATGTTTTTACAGTCTCAGCTTGCTTACTTTAGCAGAAAAAGCATGATAGAAACTCAGATGGGAGCAAAACAAAAACTTTTTTTTCAGCAGATATTGTGCATTTTTACACATCCTTTGGGATTACGCCAAAATAGAATATTATATATGATAAACTTTCCCATTACAACACTTGCACCAAAATATTCCAGTTATTTGCTGCCTGAAAAGGTGTAGATATAGTAATTTGGAAATCTATACCCTAGGGAATAGATGTACTGTATATATACAGTATACACAGTCAGGATGGCCAAATGGGATGATGGTCAGTCTCTCACTGAAGTTCTATTCTCTGCTCCCTGAAACTCCTCTGTTCCCTTTAAATTCTTTTGAGGTTGCCATTTAAAAAACTCTCTCTTTTACTTCCTCCTCACTCTCCCCTTCCCCCACCCCCAGATTAAGGGCTTTATTTCAGCCTCTTAAAGACCCCAAAACAGATATTAGGATCCTAAATCCATGTTTGGGCTCTGTATCCCTAACCACCCAAAATACATGGGTGTTCAAAGTTCATGGATTTAGGTTTGGGCCTATTTCTAATTAAGACACCCACCCCTATTATTTTCTTTCTGCAGTATGCTCACACATCTCCCTTACCTCATGCTCTCTCCTTGCAGAGCTTGGTACCTCAGCAGCACCGCCATGACCACCACCACACAGTGCACATGGAATGCCTGGAGCTGTCAGGACAGCTGTAGAAATGACAGGGGGAGTAGGGAGGAAGAAAGGAAGTGGGGATGGGTTTCTCCTCAACCCTTCCAGAGTCTATACATGGTCCCAATGATACATTTCCCCTGCTCCTCCCCAGGTGGCACCTCCACATGGCACCTCCACAGGTGATACCACACGTGGCAGAAGCTTTCTCAGCTCCTGGGTAGGGACATAGAAATGGGTTAGGCTCCCTCCCGTCATCTTCACCTTGGGCTCCTCCTGTGTCCTCAGCAGCCCACTTCCACTCTGGGATAACAGACTTCTACCAGCAGCTAATTTAGTTAGTCCTGCAGCTGTTGGTGATGCATGACTGGGTAGACATAAAGATGCACATAATATAATTTGTTTTTCCCCTTTTTCTCTTTTAAAAATCCTAGGAAATTACATACATCACCACTCTACCCCCTCCCCCCAAATAGTCTAAGAATGTTATTTATAGAGATATAAAAGCAGCATCAAAACTTAAAGTGGCTGACACTTTAAAGTCTACTAATTCCAACAGCGAGGATTCAGGCTCTTTAGATAATTAGAAGCTCACCCTTTCTCTAGCTATTTAGGTTTGAGCAGCACCTGAACTGAATATTCATAAGTGTACATGTCCTGCTGATGGTTGTGCTGTATTTTTTGCATGCTGTGTCATACTCTGCAGTTTTCCTTCCCATTGACATCAAGAGGATTTACATTAAATCCAAGAAAGGATACTATGACGTATTTCAGTCACACTTTCTCACTAATCTGACCTTTTCACACGTGATCAGATTGGACTTGCTGGAAATGAAATGACTAAAAGGAATATGCAGCTAAGAATAGCACATAAAAGGAAGAACCAGAAAAAAAGCCACACAACCCAGACAGACAGAATCATATCAAACTGTTTTATCAGAATACCATATCTACGACAAAGCAAATCCTTCTTGAGAAAGGCCAACATTAATTTTAGTAAATTAATGTATAATATTTTAAAAACTGGTGGTGGTACTGCAGATGGTTAAAAATATCCTTGGGTAGCCCTTATAGAGGACTCAACATAAAGTCTCACACTAACCCTCTATTATTTGACCATTATTGTGGTTTGAATTTTTGAAGTCCATGAGTAGAAGTTGTATGCATAATTTGAGAAGGCAGAGCACATGATGTGCATAATTTGTGAATACAGAACACAGAAGTCAAGGTTGCACATATTCACAGTTTGGTCTTGTATGTTTTGGGGGGCTGCAGTTTTAGATTTTACTCTTGGTTGGGTCTTGTACATATATAGCGAACAAAACATTTTAACATCCTGGAAATACCTTATTCAGACCAGTGCTTTGAAACACAGAGAGAATTCCTGAATAGTTATCATGTCTTAAACTGACCTAGTCTGTGCTGCAGGATATCCTGAAAGATTTTAGTTTGTGTAAATCAGATAGCTAACAATGCTGGATATTATGCTGAGAGTGAAAAAGTTTCATCCATTTTAAAAGTGTGCCAGTTTGAGAAACATTCCCTGTAATACAAATGTGGAATGCCATCAATATCTCTCAAAACAGAAATAACACTTTGTTTGACCAATGTATTTCCAATAAATCCCTCAAATCCAGCTAATATTCTGTTTTACTGCTGAGAATATTTCAATGAAAGGACCCTAGCAATCTGAGACAGTGTCCCCTTTTTGGCCACCTTGAGCCCAAACCCAGAAACCATTATTCATGCAACTAATCCTTA
Source organism: Mauremys reevesii (assembly GCF_016161935.1). NCBI lineage: Eukaryota > Metazoa > Chordata > Testudines > Geoemydidae > Mauremys > Mauremys reevesii. The sequence continues at coordinate 81,008,272 of NC_052627.1, read as the reverse complement.
CACATACATATGAGTTCAGAATTTGCATGACTGAGCCCTTAACTTGGCTGCCAGTGGTTACCTGTAGTGGTTTGTAAGACTCTCCTAATACTTAGTCAATAGGCAGAGGATGCTAAAAAGTCATCTTTTGAGCTTGTGACATGCTGCCTGCGAGCCAGGAGGTAGGGTAGTTAAGTCTTTGAATTGTTAGTAATAGATTATGCTTCTGGATTTAGCCTCTCCTCATAGTTTTTAATGTTTATCTCTGTCGGATAAAGTTAGACTGAGTTAGACAATGTTAGGTTAGCATAAGTGACTTTGTATAGACCTAGTTGTGCTTGTGTCTACACTTAAATTTGTCACCCACCCATGTAAGTGCCCTGCTACAGCAACACGGTAACTCCACATCCCCGAGCAGCCTTGTACCATGGTCAACATGCTAAAGCCGATGCAGCATGAGTGTATACCCTGCATTACCTATGTCAACCCTAACAGTCCTCCAGCAGCTGTCCCACAATGTCCAATACTGACTGCTCTAGCCAAAGTTGCAAACTCCACTGTCCAGGGGTCATGGATAATAGAAGACCCACTATGCTCCCCTTTAAAGTCCCACAAAATTTTGAAATGCCTTTTCTGGATTGTCCAGCTTGGTGAGCACACCTAGCAGTTCTTCATTATTATGTGCAACTGCCCAGCTGACCATGCTGACTACACACTCCAGCTGGGAGTAGTCAGGAAATATTGGACCTCCTGTGACTGTGGAGAGAAAAGGCTGTGCAGGCACAGCTATAGATCAGCCACAGAAATGTGGACATCAATGAAAAGATTGCATAGGGGTTGCAGAAAAAAGGGTATGACAGAGATTAGAAGCAGTACCCAGTGAAAGTGAAAACTATGCAGGCGTATCAGAAGGACAAGTAGGACAACAGTCAATCCTGCGCTAAGCTGCAGACCTGCCTCTTTTACAAAGAACTGCATGGCATACTTGGCGGAGACTAGCCACCCCTAGCAGACCACTATGGGATACCTCTGAGAAGCCCAGGACATAGGTCCCTGGCATGAACAGCAAGGAACAGGAAGAGATGGAGGAAGAGGGACATGTGACTGGGGCATCCAGCTATGCTGCGAGGCAAGACATGTTTGAGACTCCACTGCAGTTCAGTCAATCCTGGCAGTTGAACACAGGTGAGCCTGATGAAGGGGGAAGTAATCTCAAATAAGTGTATAAATGTATTTCCCATTACAATGACGTATGGATGATACCCCCAGCTTAACAGGACACAGTTATCGACTTTTTATTAAATTTACTCGTACTAGAAGTAGTAGCTTTTTATTCCTCTGTACAGTTAGGTAGGGGTGACCATGCAAGGCAGTTTGTTTATATACATGTAAGCAGAGTCAGGATGAGATCTACCCTGACATCTGGTGGTACATTATGAGGAGTGGGCAAAGGAATTTTAGGAATGTGCATTTGCATTGGTAAACCCACTCCACTTAGCATAACACACAGCAGCATGGGATGGTTATTTTCACACTGTGGAATCCCCAATTTCTTTGTTATTGGGGCAGGAAGGAAAAAAAAGTGCTGTTACCTTAATTATGTGAATGAGGAACTATGAGACTGCTTTATGACAGAAATGACTCAACCTACATTAAATAGTACTTGCTAGACAAGGGACATGGGTTCCAAAGTGAAGGGAGAGAGGCTGGGGACTGGTGTGTGTACCTGATGGTATGGGCCCCTTTTGAGGGCCTGGAACACCAATTGCACACCCTCCTCTCTCCACTGTTAAAGAGCAGAGCTAATTTTGAATCCTTTAGGAGTCCATCTGGAGGCTGCTGACCTGAATTCACGTTGGGCCAAGGTGGCACTGGGGCTCCTCTACTACAAGTTGAAACTACTAAGAGCTGAAATCACTAAAAAAGCTAAGCTTACTGAGCTGAGATCACTGAGTGAGGGAGCCTGAAGATCGATCGCTAAGCAGCCGGCAGAGAGGAGCAGTCTGCAGCACGTTGGCGCAGCCCGTGGAACAGTGAGCAGTGTGGAGCGGTTCGTGGGGACGAGGAGCGAACCACTCCACACTGCTCACTGGAGGAGGAGCGGCACAGCTGATGGAGTGGAGCCAGTCGTGGTGAAGGCTGCAGCAGAACTCCACGGAGAGGCGGGGCAGTCGACCCTGGCCCACGTAAGGTGTCCCTTAACACCCTGTGTGTGCCCCCCCTTTCCACCCAGGCTGGGGGGGGTAAAACTGGGCAGATAACCTTTTGAACTCTGGGGTGGCACTGACCAGAGACAGAGACTCTTGGGTTGTTGGACTTTGGGGTGATTGGACTTAAGACCCTAAGGGGGAAAGGACAGTGCCAAATGTACTTGGAGGTGGGTTTTTTGCTTATGGTTTGTGTATAGTCCTGGTTGTGGTGTCTCTCCAACGTGATGCCGCATTGTTTCCCTCTTTTATTAAAAGGATTTTGCTACACTCGGACTCTGTGCTTGCGAGTGGGGAAGTATTGCCACCTAGAGGCGCCCAGGGGAGTGGTAGGTAATTGTCCCAGGTCACTGGGTGGGGGCTCGAGCCGGTTTTGCATTGTGTTATTGAAACGGAACCCCTGGATACTGAACCCGGCCCTTGTTGCTGCCAACTCAGAGGGGCAGAAGGGTTACATACACAGCGATGTCCCTTGAAACAGTCCTGAGTGGTACCTTCATGGAGGTATTCTGCAGTTCTCTTCCAAAATTTTCTAGGGACGGCAGCCGTATTTCTTCCTCCATGATAGGACACTTTCCCACACCAGACAGTGATAATTTTGGCAGGCACCATTGTAATGAACAGGCTAACAGCATATAGGCCTTGGTGGTTTCTCTGTGCCTTTGTTATCCACAGGAGTGGAATATCAGCAAAAATCACCACCACAAGTGATCAATGGTGCCAGTAATTCAGTGCAATTGCCCTGTACTCATAGATTCATGCAACTGAGCAATTCCCTCACCTCTGGAAGTCTATACTCATGATGGCTGGTGCTGCGAGTGGTGCATGTGCAAGCACTCCCAAGCAGAACGGTCAGGAAATATGTTTTGTTTAAAACTTTAGGGGAACAAGGAAAGGGATTTCTGAACCTTAACTTTTGCTTTCTGTTGTGGCAATGGTACCTCTGCGTGTTTTTTTGTAGCTGATGCCACTGTGGCCTTGCGGCTCACCCCCTCCACACTGGAGGAATGCTTGAGTCAGATAAGGAGGAGACAGAAGAGGACTCCACATCACATGTTCAATGAGATCTTGCAAGCCAGTGCTGCATCAGACCATAAGCAAAGGGCCTGGATGGAGAATATTGCAGACAGTGGACAGAAGAAAGGTCCAGAAGTCCCAGCAGGAAAAGGAGAGGGAGACGCACCGGGACATAATGGGGTACTCTGGCAGCAAACACAGATGCTGCAGACTCATGTGGACTTACAGGTTCAACAATCATGGGTCCCAGAGCTCAGGCTCAAGGCAGAGTGTCTACCCAGTGATTTTTCACCCCCAGAGCCTGAGCCCCATGACCCTGAGTCAGCTGACCCGGGCCAGCTGCAGGTTTTTTATCCCTGTGCAGATGAGAGCACAGTGGTCTGTTGTGGATAGCATGCAGTAACTGGTTTAGTTACTCAAAATTCTATTATTTAGAAATTAATTCATCTTTATTAGTTCACAAAATATCCTCAAGAGTGCCTAGAGGTACTGAAAACACTCACTTGTTACTGTACAATGTGACACAACTCATAGGAGCAGTGACAAACAGAGTAATAATCAAAAGTATAGCAAGTTCCACAAAATTCCTAAAAAGCCAGGGAGAGAACAGTACACCACAATGCATCTCTGTGGCTCACTGTTAAAGTGCTCTTTCAAAGCTCCCCTGAGCTGTATAGCTCTGTGTTGAGCTCTACCCGCCTTTGTGAATGGCTGCTCAAACTCCGCAGACAGCTGCTCTACCTTTCCCTTCTACCTGCAGCAACTTTCCTCCTGTGCTTCACAGACGTTTTGAAGGACACAACGGGCAGCTATAACCATTCGGATTTTTTTTTCCACTGAGGTCCAATTTTGTGAGTAAACTATGACACCACCCCTTCAATCTACCAAAAGCGCATTCAACTGTCATTCCACACTGAGCCAGTAGCTGAATCTTTCTTTAGTGCTGTAGGGGTGGCCAGTGTATGGGCCAGGGAGCAAAGTGCAGGCTGGGTCCCCCAGGATCACTACTGGCATTTCAACATTGCCAATGGTAATCTATTGGTCAGGAAAGAAAGTCCTTGCTTGTAGCTTTCTGAACAGTCCTGTGTTCTTGAAGATGTGAGTGTTTTGCACCTTCTCTGACCAGCTAACACTGATGTTGGTGAAGCATCCCCAGTGATCTACCAGTATTTGCATAACCACACAAGAGCAGCCCTTTCTGTTGATGTACTCGGTGGCAAGCTGGGCATGGGCCAAATGGGGCTGTGTGTGGCTTCTATCACTCTGTCACAGTTTGGGAACCCCATTGCTGCAACTCCATCCACTATGTCCTGCACATTGCTGAGAGTCACAGTCCTGCGTAACAGGAGATGCTTGCATGACAAAGGCCCCCACTAGTGGATTTTCCAACTCCAAAATAATTCCCCACTGACCAATAGCACTCCAGCATGGCACGTTTCCACAGTGTGGTCACCATCCCTTCTTCACTGTCAGCACAGCTCTCATTCTGGTGTTCCTGCACTGGAGGGCTGACGTGAGTTCAGCTCATCGATCCAGGAATGAGGTCTTGCGCATCCAAAAGTTCTGCAGCCACTGCTAGTCATCCCAAGTCTGCATAATGATGCAATCCCACAAATCAGTGCTCATTTTTCAGGCCCGGAAGCAGCACTCCACCATTTGCTGCTGCTCCAAGAACACCACTGTTGGTGGCATCAGGCATCTGTATTAGGCCTGAATGAACCAAAGTTATTCTACGCATGCCTAGAGGGCCCCAAGCTAAACTTTAATCGACCTCAGCTAGTTATCAGTGCAACACTGATACCAGGAGGCAATTATAAGGCCTGCTTGCACCTGGCTGAAGAGGAGGAAGGAAAGGCAGGATAACAAATCAAAGGGAAGAAAACAAAATAACCGGTCAAAAGAAAGTCACTAACGAGATGATTTGTTTACTGCCAAGTATGACTTAACTGCTTAATGTAATTGCTATTGCAAAGTGTATTTGCTACATGGGAATAGACGGGAGGGGGAAGAAGGGAGGGTAAGGGGGAAGAGTGTGGGGGGTAATGGGAAATGCTTAGCTGAAATCATATATAAGAAGAGAAAAACGGCTTGTATCAGTGTGCAGGATTTGAGATTGCTATGTCTCCCTTGCACCTTATTTGGGCTCAAATAAACTTGGTTTGCTCCTCCACCCTGGTGTGTTAATTAGTGCGACGCACACCGGGCAACGAACCCCTGTTGCTGTCCTCGGGCCCCTGTGCCAGCAACACCACCAACAACCTTGAATTGATTCGTTATGTCCCATAGCAATCTGTCCTCCACAAAATCATCATATTCCCCACTGATTTGTTTTTTCTTGAGGCTCTGCAAATACCAGCGGATCATGCATCCTATGCTTACAATACTCCTGACAACAGTGCAGAACTGTGCAGGCTCCATGCTTCTGTCAGAAATGGCAGACAGCAAGGAGGGCTGCATGGGTTTATGGGATTTTTTTTAAAAGGCACAAAAACTATGGGATATAGATATTATGGGATGGAGACAGTTGCATGCTAGGAAGGTGACCCCTTGCTCCCATTCACCCCTGGGTGACTCTTTGCCACCCCACCATGCATTGCCAAACTTCCCAAAAGCAGTGCACTGCACGGGTGGGGGGGAGGGGAAGGAGCATTGCATACTAGGATATCTACCCATGGTGCAGTGCACTGTTCATTGACACAAGCACTCCTGGTGAGTACACACAGCACCGACTCAAGGAGCCAAGCATGCACACACACAAGTGCTGTACTAACTGTAGTGGCTTTATGCTGATGTATCTTGCATTGGCAAAAGTTTGTAGTATAGACATGGCCTGAGGTATTTTAAAAGTGGTGTCCAAGGTTTCAGACAGACATTCTCTTGACCTGGAAACGTTGTTCCCACAGGTTATTTTGATTTGGTAGCTCCTATGTTTGGCATTAATAAGCAGTTAATGGCTTTGGGAATGGATTAGGCTCACTATTCAATAATGTCCTTAGACTTTGTCTACACTTGGAACACTACAGCAGCATAGCTGCAATGTAGACACTATCTAGGCCAACAGGAGGAGTTCTCTTGTCATTTTAGGTAATCCCACTCCTTGAGAAGCAGTAACTAGGTTGACAGAAGAATTGTTCCAACAGCCTAGCTGTATCTACACTGGGGATTTTTCATACAGCTGGATGACCTAGCTTTATAGTGTAGACCTGCCTTACTCTTTTAGCAGCTTGCATGGAAAGGTTATTGTGAGCAAAATGCCTCATTTCTGAGGATACTGAGTCCATGAAGGAGATTTTGCCTGGTGATCTTAACTAGTTAGTGAGACATACTCCCAATTAGTTATTAAATTTTAAAATATATCAGTTTCATGCTTTCTGCTTCTTCATTTGTACTTAAGTTTGGTGTGGATTCAGGGAGAAGTGTCTTGTAGCAGCAATACACTTATCCAATACAAATACAGGTTGCACAAATTCATTATGTCACTTCCTACAATTTTATATGCTACAGAGATGTATAACATGCTGTCCAAAATATTTTGGCTTAGTCCTTATCTCTATAAACAGACTACACTCTGGGAAATCCTCTTTAAATTGGACAAGCAAATGATTCTACAGCCTTATGGAATTCATAAGAGGATATACACCTTGAAGCAACTATTTTAGGAAGTGACTAGATTACATTTGACACAGAATTAAAGGGTCTCTGCAGGTATGTTATGCTTAAACACAGGTTGAAACAAATGGTTGGGTGAAACAGAATTAAATTCCAGCCTTGCCTTCCTTAGTTACTCTCCTTGAGTATATTGAAATGTAGGACTATGTATTCTCATCTCAGTATGCAGGTATTCTGTGTATAATATCCATGAGCATTTACATACTAATGATTTGAGATAAAAAAATCCCTCTAAACAAGAAGGTGACTACAATACTCACATTTGATAAGTAGAATAAATGCCAATCACAGTAAACATAAAGCTAAAAGGACTGAAGCACAGGATATTTCCTGAGTATTAATGAACATCTAGAGGTAGATGACCCAAAGTGCTTTAAGGCATTAATTATTCTTTTTAGGCATTAATTATTTCTCTAGCACTGTTTGTGCTGAAGTTAATCAGTCTTAAATTAGTGAACTTGTAAGTGCTTTGGCCCTGTCACAGAATTCAGACTTTGGGAGAGAAAAGTATTAAGAGAAAAATTCTAATACTAGAAATTGGAAATAGAAAACAAACAAGATGTACCATTGCAGGAGATTTTACTGTTATAAGCACAAGAAATGTTTAAAGAAAACAGATGATTAACACAAAGAAATTTGACTAGGTATTACAGTACAGCCTGTATAGTGCAGTTTTATATTGTTTTAATTTTCAACAAGTAGGATTGGATATGTTAGTTTAACCTTCTTCTGTTATACTTGGATAAGTATTGTAAAATTCTAGCCTTAAAGATTAATTGTAAAGCAAAAATGAACATCAAGTTAAACTCAAAATGCCTATTCAAAATAGTCTGTGAGGAGTTATTCATTGTAGAATTATGTTTTAATTAAACTTTTGAAAAATTTCCTTCTTCATTAAAATCCTTCCTTGGTTCTTCCTAGCTCACTCAAGATATTCCAGAATGCAACAGTGATGCTCATCTCAAAAACCAAAGCTCAGTGTTGGCTGTTTAGATGGGGTCACAAACTCAACCTGCAAAAACAGAGGACATAGATCACCTGTGAGGAAGCCAGGACTGAGGTATTGCTATACTACTGAAAAACAGGGAATGTGATTTCTGAGCACTTGGGTTTGGTGAGGTTATCCTTCCAAATGCCAGCGTGCAAGCAACCCATCTGACTCAGCCACATTACAGCTCTCTCATTAGCTCTTTAGCAGACTGATGTCACCTGCTGCTGCATTCTCCAGTTGAAAAATTCTGCTCTTCTCAGTTTAGTATTTGAAAAAACAACAACAAAACCCACAAACTTTCCATGCCTCTTCTCCCTCCACAGGGGAGTCCACATTAGCATTGTAAATGGGTATGCTTTTCAGAGTTATGAAGGAGCAGAAAGAAGTTTCTGTAGGTGGCTGTCTGGCTAAGTTCCTATTGAAATGATTACTTTAATGCTGCTGAGTTTTTATTTAATTATTAATTATGTATTAGGACACCCACTGAGCAGGTGTCATTTTAATTATTTTTAAATCTAAATCAAATAAAAGTATTATAGAAAGATAGTCTCTCTCCATAGTTTAAATTACATTCAGGGTTCCATTATAAACCAGATTTTCACTCACTTCCAACTGCTTGAGATAGAAAAGTTCTTTGCTCTGCTCCTTTTTTTTTTTAGTACTCTATAGCAGATTTTTTTCTTGTTGTTTAAATCATACTTTATTAATTATTGTTATAGGACTCTAAAAATAGCCCTTTTGAGACATTTCAGCTAATTTAAGAGTTGTTGTGTCCCTGCAATATAAAAATTGCATGCTTCGTACAGTACTTAGCATTTTTATTCATCAATGTATGGTTCTCCAATTACAGATGCAAACATTTTTATGACCAAAAAATTAGCACTGAAACATTTAGATGTGAGCACTGTTGAAAGGTGGGGTGGGGAGTGGGGAATTATAGGTAAGAACTTCTAGCCGGACAAACTTTCTACATGAGCAGGATATATGTCAGATTTTTAATAAAAGCTTTTCTCAGCTTGCATTAACATTTTAAATGTTGGTACTTACTACAGAATGTTTGGCTCTCCTCACAATTACAGGTGTGTAAAATTTCAGAGATCAGAATTTGAGCATTTTATCTTTTTAGGTGAGATAAACTGGGCGCGGGGGGAGGACTTGACATATCAGCAACTCCGGCAGTTTGAATAGTGTAGTTTTTTTTTTTTTTTGGCAAGTATGTGCTGGGGATTTTAGTAGAGATTGGGATGGGAAAACTATTTTTAGTAGGCTTGAACAAGTTTTTGTTTGTTTACACTGCTATTTGTCATATCTGTGTTATTTAAATGATCTGTCTGAGCAACTTGTTGCAGATAATTTTCTGCATGAGAGGATTTATGTTTAAAAAAACCTTATGTAAAAAAGTGGATTCATTCAAACATTTCACAGAAAATCTGATTTGGTGTGTGATCCTCATTTCTCTCTGCTAGACAAAAACAAGTCTGGGATCTTTGTCTTGCAGTCCCTGCCAGCAACCCGGTCCATGAGATGCTTCTAAGGGTATGTCTACACTACAAGAATAGTTCGATTTAACTTAGGTCGAATTTGTGGATTCGACCTTATGAAGTCGAATTTGTGTATCCACACTAAGGACACTAATTCGACTTTGTGAGTCACACTAACGGGGCAAGCGTCGACATTGGAAGCGGTGCATTCTGGGCAGCTATCCCGCAGTCCCCGCTTCCCATTGGAATGCTGGGTAGAGCCCCCAATGCCTGCTGGGGGAAAAATGTGTCGAGGGTGGTTTTGGGTAACTGTCATCATTCAACCGTCACTCCCGCCCTCCCTCCCTGAAAGCGCCGGCGGGAAATCTGTTTGCGCACTTTTCTGGTCAGTGACAGCGCGGATGCCACAGCACTGCGAGCATGGAGCCCGCTGCGATCATCGCTGCACTTATGGCCGTTGTCAACTCCTCGCACCTTATCGTCCACCTCTTCCACAGTCAGCTGCTGAGAAATCGGGCAAGGAGGCTCTGGCAGCACGGTGAGGACATGAAGTGTCAGAGTGGCACAGACCTCTCACAAAGCATGGGATCCCGCGCCGCGGAGATTATGGTGGCAATGGGTCAAGTTCATGCTGTGGAACGGCGATTCTGGGCCCGGGAAACAAGCACGGACTGGTGGGACCGCATAGTGCTGCAGGTCTGGGATGAATCACAGTGGCTGCGAAACTTCAGGATGCGTAAGGGCACTTTCCTTGAATTCTGTGACTTGCTGTCCCCTGCCCTGAAGCGCCAGGACACCCGGATGCGAGCAGCCCTGCGTGTGCAGAAGCGAGTGGCCATAGCCCTCTGGAAACTTGCAACGCCAGACAGCTACCGGTCAGTAGCGAACCACTTTGGTGTGGGCAAATCTACCGTGGGGGTTGCTGTGATGCAAGTAGCCCACGCAATCGTTGAGCTACTGCTCTCAAAAGGTAAGTGACCCTGGGAAACGTCCAGGTCGTCACAGATGGCTTCGCCGCGATGGGATTCCCAAACTGCGGTGGGGCTATAGATGGCACTCACATCCCTATCCTGGGACCAGCCCACCAGGCCAGCCAGTATATTAACAGAAAGGGCTACTTTTCAATGGTGCTGCAAGCACTGGTGCACCATAGGGGACGTTTTACCAACATCTACGTCGGGTGGCCGGGCAAGGTTCATGACGCGCATGTTTTCAGGAACTCTTGTCTGTTTAGATGCCTGCAGGAAGGTAGTTTCTTCCCGGACCACAAAATAACTGTTGGGGATGTGGAGATGCCTACGGTGATCCTCGGGGACCCAGCCTACCCGCTAATGCCCTGGCTCATGAAGCCCTATACAGGCGCCCTGGACAGTGACAAAGAACTCTTCAACTACCGACTGAGCAAGTGCAGAATGGTGGTGGAGTGTGCTTTCGGACGTCTCAAGGGGAGATGGAGGAGCTTACTGACTCGCTCGGATCTCAGCGAAACCAATATCCCCATTGTTATTGCAGCTTGCTGTGTGCTCCACAATCTCTGTGAAAGCAAGGGGGAGACCTTTATGGCGGGATGGGAGGTTGAGGCAAATCGCCTGGCTGCTGATTACGCTCAGCCAGACACCCGTGCGATTAGAAGAGCCCAGCGGGAAGCGCTGTGCATCCGGGAGGCTTTGAAAGCTAGGTTCCTCAGAGAGCAGGGTAACCTATGACTGTCCAGTTTCTTTACAGAGAAGCTGAACCTGCCCCTGTTTCAGTTACTGTTGACTTTTTTCTGCGGTTACATACCCCGTTCACCAGGTTTCCCCCCTTCCAACAGACGTTTAAAAATAAAGTTAATGGAACATTTTTAATTAACAAAGTTTTCTTTACTAATGAATTCGCGTTAAAGGGTTCAAACAGGGACGCAGACTGTGGTGGGTACGGTGTGCAGTGATGTACAGACCGTTTCTACACTCGAGGAATGACAGGCTCCTGCTCCTACAGTGGTCTCTGGGGGGAGGACGGTTACAGGAGGGTGTGCAGGAAGGGGTGGGTTTGCAGGAAGGGGTGAGGGGTGTGTGGGAAGGGTGAGTAGGTGTAGGGGGATGAGGGCTCCGGCTGTGGCTCAGGGCATCAGAGAGGCTCATGGCTAGGGTGGAAGGGCATGGTAAGGGCAGCCTGCCTTGCCATTTGTGGATGGCAGGCGCTAGGACCATGGGGCAGCATACACCTCCCAGACTGACCTGGGGCAGCAGACACCTCCCAGAGTGACCCGGGTGCCTACTGACTGCACTCTGTGTGTGACCTGCTGTTGATCCTGCCCCCATGTCTGTACCCCGGTAATGGTGGCTGTCCTATGCAATTAACAAACCCCTCCCCCGCCTTCACACAAAGTCTTCTGCAAAGAAACATGACGGAAACAGTAATGAACAGCAAACTATTTTTAATACTCAACTACACAGTTTGGGGATGAAACTGGGATTTGGGATTGGGTGAGCCAGGAAGGGAAGCACTTCTCAAAATTTAGGGAATGAGAGCTGTTTGGTACATGAGCGCTCTGCTGGGGTGGAGTGACAGTTTTCACGGCCCCTAGCGCCCCTCCTTCTTGTGAGTTTGGGTGAGGGGGGGACAGGACTTTGTGGCGGGGGAGGGCGGTTGCAGATACAGTGCAGGGGGGCTCTCTGCTCCTGCCTGCGGTCCTGCAGAACATCCACAAGGCGCCGGAGCGTGTCCGTTTGCTCCCTCATTAGTCCAAGCAGCGTTTGAGTCGCCTGCTGGTCTTCCTGCAGCCAACTGTCCTCCCGTTCGCTGTGTGAGCGTTGGTACTGAGAGAGGGTCTCCCTCCACTGGCTCTGCGGGGCCGCCTCGGCTCTGGAGCAGGCCATCAGTTCAGTGAACATCTCGTCCCGAGTCTTTTTCTTTCGCCGCCTAATCTGCACCAGCCTCTGTGAGGGGGATGCCGGGGCAGTTCGGGAAAGAGCCGCAGCTGTGTGATGGGAAGAAGGAAGTGATTTCCTTGCAAAGATACATGTTTGCGAACACTGAACACAGTCTAGTCTGTCTCTGTGAACAAGACCATACACGGCACCTATCTCATGCGCTCTCAGAACAAGTTCAAATTTTCGGCCTTCGCTTTCATTGCCTGGGGTCTTGCCCTGGAGATCAGACAAGCGGGGCAGGACAGCAGAATCCGTGTAGCAGCCAGGCATGGTAAGCTGTAAACTTTAGGCTGCTTAAAAGTTAACGTATAGCAGTGCCCTCCTGCTGCAGGCAATCCGGAAAGCATAAACTCTGACCCTGTTCCACCCCCTCGCGGCTGTCCCCGGGAAAGATCCCTGTATGCTTCCCCTCTGCAGCCTCCACCATGTGGCTGTTAAACGATGCTTATTGTTATGCAAAGGAAAAGTGAAGCATTCCCAATAGTAACATTACACTAATTCCCCTAATTAGATGCAGCAGTCGCCGAGCAAGATCACCCTGAGGCGGGTCACTAAGACAGACAGAGAGCGCATGCTGCGTGAAACCCTGCACAAACTAGGGCCCTATGCTGCCATGCTCGTGGAGGCAATGCTCCCACAGTACCTGAGGATAGCCTGGCGCGGAAGAGTGTGCTTCCACGGAGCACCCAATAAGGCACCTCTCCCCAGGAACCTCCTGCGGAGGCTTTTCGAGCACCTCTTTGAGAGCTTCGTGGAACTCTCCCAAGAGGATTTCTGTTCTATCCCCATATGCATTGACCTTCTTTTCATATAGTTTTTATTCCTGTTTTTTAAAAAAATAAATGTTTACATGTTTATAGCACTTACCGACTGATCCTTCCCCTGATTCAGAGTCCGGGTTAACGGCCGGGGAGGGTTGGTAGGGGATCTCTGTGAGGGTGATGAAGAGATCCTGGCTGTCGGGGAAATCAGTATTGTAAGCGCTGTCGCCTGCCTCGTCCTCCACAAACCCTTCCTCATCTTCCCCATCCGCGAACATCACCGAGAAACTGCCCATCGACACTATCCCATCCTCAGAGTCCACGGTCACTGGTGGGGCAGTGGTGGCAGACCCACCGAGAATGGCATGCAGTGCCTCGTAGAAGTGGCATGTCTGGGGCTGGGCTCCGGAGCGTCCGTTTGCCGCTTTGATTTTTTGGTAGCCTTGTCTCAGGTCCTTGATTTTCACGCGGCACTGTGTTGCATCCCGGCTCTATCCTCTGAGTGCCATGGCTTTGGAGACCTTCTCGTAGGTCTTTGCATTCCGTTTTTTGGAGTGCAGCTCCGAAAGCACAGACTCATCGCCCCACACAGCGATCAGATCCAAGACTTCCCGGTCAGTCCATGCTGGGGCCCTGTTTCTACTCTAAGATTGCATGGACCCCTCTGTTGGAGAGCTCTGCATCGTTGCCGGTGCTGCTGAGCTTGCCCCGATGTCCAACCAGGAATTGAGATTCAAACTGGCCAGACAGGAAAAGGAATTCAAATTTTCCCGGGGCTTTTCCTGTATGGCTGGTCAGAACATCTGAGCTCGGACTGCTGTCCAGAGCGTCAACACAGTGGTGCACTGTGGGATAGCTCCCGGAGCTACTAAGGTCAATTTCCGTCCACACATAGGCTAACTCGACATAGCCATGTCGAATTTAGCGCTACTCCCCTCGTCGGGGTGGAGTACCGAATTCGAACTGAAGAGCCCTCTAGGTCGAACTAATTAGCTTCCTGGTGTGGACGGTTGCACGGTTAAATCGAATTAACGCTGCTAAATTCGACATAAACTCCTAGCGTAGACCAGGCCTAAGACAATTATGTTTTTTTAAGAAGTTCAGCACTCAGTCCACGTGCTTCTAAACTTAAGGTTTCCTGATCAGTGTTGAGCTTGGAAACCCCATATACTCTGGATGCACCTGGAAAGGATTCTATACCCAGGGCCTCTGAATTAATTTTGCATTGGAATGGTTAAGAGGAAAGGCAAGTTACCTATCCTATCAAGAAGTTTATAGTTTGTAAGTTATTGTGTCCTTCAGTCAGGTGCCTATGTGCAGATTAAGAAATTAATTTTAGACATCCGTTAGCCATACGTTTTTATACACTGAAATTAAATCAGCACAAGGAATTTCACCCTCAAAAAATCTTATACTAAACCACTTGTGAATCCAGTACTGTTCTGAATTGGCTAGTATGCATGTGTGCCATTACTTGCTACCTGGATGGAATTATAACTGCTTGACTGTATGTTCCATATATTGCACTTAATCAGTTCTTTAATTTAAATTCTTTAATTTTTCCTGTCTGATCTTCATACTGCCTCTCTGCCCTTTACATTTCTTATTTGCACTGTAGTCTGTGTTCTAATCCATTTGTGGTGTTAGGCAAGTTCTCTGTTTTTAGCAAACACTGTTGGAAGAAAGAAAATTATGTCCTTCTCCATATAACCATGAAGATTTTAAAAATTTATTTCCCCCTTATGTGCATACAAATCTGCCCCTCTAATACAATGTTTTATAGCAAATAGCCTAGAGGCTCTCTGTTTTTCTAAATTTTTTAACTTTGCCCTTCTCCCTGCTGCTAATATTTTCCTCAGAGTTTTGACGTCTGCCCTTTTAAAGTTCATTGTCACTGTGTTACTCCTAGAGGAGTCACTCTGTTATTATGATATTAAACCTAATTATGCAGTGATTACTATTTCCCAATGGTATGCTTACATTTACTGCCTATGTTAACTCCAGCTTATACATTCACAATGGCACTGGATTTGGCTACACCACCATATTTTATGGATTTCTGACAATATCTCAAATTCCATGCCCTGGTTAGTGTTGCTTTTTCAGAATAAGGGCCATTCTGTGCATTGCAACAGAAATCAACACAGACAGGTATGAAAAAGTCCCAAAATTCCAAAAGGTTGCAGCCTGCTTTTACAAACCAGTATTTCATAAAATATCACAGGGAGTACAGATTGCAACCAAGAGAGTCAGAGTATGGTATATGCTACTACATCTCAAAGACTGCATTATTCCTTCATAAATATTGCCCAACTCCTGCTCATCCCCAGGAATCAGGTTATTATCTGAGTTACAGAATCCCCACAAGGCCCCAACTGAGATCAAGATCATAGCATTGTAGGACAGGAAGGCACCTCGAGAGGTCGTGTAGTCCAGTCCTCAACACTCATGGCAGGACTAAGTATGATCTAGACCATCCTTGACAGATGTTTACCACCACTGCTCTTAAAAATTTCCAATGATGGAGATTTCACAACCTCCCTGGGAAATTTATTCCAATGTTGAACCATCCTGATAGTTAGGAAGTTTTTCCTAATATGTCCAACCTAAACCTCCCTTGGTGCAATTTAAGCCCACGGTTTCTTAGAACATAAGAATGGCCGTACCGGGTCAGACCAAAGGTCCATCTAGCCCAGTAACTGTCTACCGACAGTGGCCAATGTCAGGTGCCCCAGAGGGAGTGAACCTAACAGGCAATGATCAAGTGATCTCTCTCCTGCCATCCATCTCCATCCTCTGACAAACAGAGGGACACCATTCTTTACCCATCCTGGCTAATAGCCATTTATGGACTTAGCCACCATGAATTTATCCAGTCCCCTTTTAAACATTGTTATAGTCCTAGCCTTCACAACCTCCTCAGGTAAGGAGTTCCACAAGTTGACTGTGCGCTACGTGAAGAAGAACTTCCTTTTATTTGTTTTAAACCTGCTGCCTATTAATATTTCATTTAATATTACTATGACCCCTAGTTCTTGTATTATGGGAATAAGTAAATAACTTTTCCTTATCCACTTTCTCAACATCACTCATGATTTTATATACCTCTATCATATCCCCCCTTAGTCTCCTCTTTTCCAAGCTGAAGAGTCCTAGCCTCTTTAATCTTTCCTCGTATGGGACCCTCTCCAAACCCCTAATCATTTTAGTTGCCCTTTTCTGAACCTTTTCTAGTGCTAGAATATCTTTTTTTGAGGTGAGGAGACCACATCTGTACACAGTATTTGAGATGTGGGCCTACCATGGATTCTTGTCCTATCCTTAGAAATTAAATAGAACATTTTTTCTCCCTCCTCCTTGTAACAATCTTTTATGTACTTGAAATCTACCATCATGTCCCCTCTCAGTCTTCTCTTCTCCAGACTAAACAAATCCATTTTTTTAATCTTCCCTCATAGGTCATGTTTTCTAGACCTTTAATCATTTCTGTTGCTCTTCTCTGGACTCTCCCCAATTTGTCCACATCTTTCTTGAAATGTGGCACCCAGAACTAGACACAATACTCCAGTTGAGGCCTAATCAGCGCAGAGTAGAGCAGAAGAATTACTTCTCATGTCTTGCTTACAACACTCCTATTAATACATCCCAGAATGATGTTCACTTTTTTTGTGACAGCATTACAGTGTTGACTCATATTTAGTTTGTGGTCCACTATGACCCCCAAATCCCTTTCCGCAGTACTTCTTCCTAGGCAGTCATTTCCCATTTTGCATGTGTGCAACTGATTGTTCCTTCCTAAGTGGAGTACTTTGCATATGTCCTTATTGAATGTCATCCTATTTACTTCAGACCATTTCTCCAGTTTGTCTAGATCATTTTGAATTTTAATTTCATTAATTTCGTAGCATTGGGTTAAAAATAATCAAAATAGGGTTATTTTTAAATGCCTTCTGGTTTCTGAGCCTTTAGACTGTATTTTGTTTACACTTTCAGAATTGTCTCTGCATCCATGAGGGCTAGAAAAAAAAATTATATGGAAGATGAGATTCTCCTATAATCAAGTGTTTCCAGGAGTTGGAGCTTTAAGAAAAACAAGATATCACAAGACTCACAATAAAATAGTCTTTCACTGTTGGCAGACATGAGTGGGCTAGATGGACCATTGATCTGACCTAGCATGGACATTCCTATGTTCTTAAAATCACAAGAGTTGGCAACACCGAGTCACACATGGAAGATAGCTATTGATGGACCTATTAGCCAGGATGTGCAGGAATGATGTCCCTAGCCTCTGTTTGCCAGAAGCTGGGATTGGGTGACAGGTTATGATCAAGTGATCCATGCCCTATCTGTTCATTCCCTTTGGGGCACCTGCCATTGGCCACTGTCAGAGGACAGGATACTGGGCTTGATGGATCTTTGGTCAGACCCAGTATGACTGTTCTTATGTTCACCTATGCTAGCCAATTTTTTCTAGTTAAAAATTGGTCAAAACTGACCCATTACTAAAAATTGTTGTGTTTCGACAAATCAGTGTTTTCCAACAAAAAAGTGTTTCATCAGAAAATTCCTGACCAGCTCTATTTATAACACAAGCTCAAATACTTTTTTTCAGCCTAATCTAATGGATCAAAGTGCAGACTCATGTTAAGTTGGAAAAACAAAAACAAATACCTAACACCTCAGTGGAAAGAGAGTGGGTGAAGGTCAAATCTTTATTGTATTGTTGCTTTATATGAAGAATCACCCTCAAAAGCTGTGTAGAATAAACACCTGCAGCCTTCTACAGGCTCAAATCCAGAACACAGGAACTATGCTCTAGTTCTGGTTCATGGGTCAAATGCTACAGACTGGATCATTAACCCTTTATTGACATAATCAACACTTTAACATAGAGAAAAGGTTCTAGATATTTTTAGAAAATAAACACCACTTGTAAGGAAGTACAGAAAGCTAATTATCATTTATAATCTCCCTTTCCAACCCAGTGCACCAGTTATCAAGCTACATAATTATGATTCCCTTAGTGGTTTATTTTAACTGCTCTACTGATTAACAAAGTGTCAGAAACAGCTAGGAAATGCTATTCCTCAGTTTTTATGATTTTTTGTACTTGAAGCTAGAAAAAAATCAAACAGGAAATACAGCACAAATCTTTACTACTCAGGGTAATTAAGTATTGGAAGTAGTGGTGGGTTCTCTTATCACTTGCAGTCTTTGCATCAAGACTGAATGTCTTTCCAAAATATATGCTCTAGTTCAACTAGATATTATTGGGGTTAATAGAAAAATTACTAGGTGAAATTCTATGTAGAATCCTGCCTACTAGTCAGGTTTATTTTGGAAATCTCTCTAGTTTCCTGCCAGCTTGTTCACCCCATTCCTCAGCAGCCTGCCTGAAGAAGTGATAGGGAACTGTAAGCCTGGAAGCCTAGCTCCAAACCACCGAGACTTGTGGTTCCCAGGGCATCCCCAGTTCTCAGGCAGCACTTACAGCAAGATCCAGCTCCCAGGCACTTTGGAAGTTCACCTGGGTGGATGCTGTAGAATTGGGGTTATCAAGGACCCCAGCTCCACAAGTAGCTGAGAGGATAGCTCCCGGCCTGGATCATTCCCCACGTGTCCTCCTGGAGGGCCGACAGGTGGCCAGGCTGCATGAACTCCCCAAGCACTGGCCAGACAGAGAGGAAGTTGGGCAGCCATTTGATTAAAAACTCAGATTTTCCTCCACACCCATTCCTTTTTGGAACTAATATTTTTTCAAAATCTCAGAATTCCTAATGCAATATAAAATCTCATGACTGCTCAGCTTTGCTGTGAGGTACTGCGTTCTACTGGATTCAAGAGACTTACATTCAAATCTTAAATCTAACATGAAAATTATATAATAATGGCAGACCTGCTCACTCAAATGAGAGAGATAATGTAATCTCTGCCATTTGTTCCATTATCTTCCCCAGACTATAAGTATTATTTCATTCTTTTCTGGGCTAATTCTTAAAAAGCTAACTTTCACCCAAGCCCCAGTCTCTGCTAACCATTAGTTAACTTATTCAATTGCATTATCCAGGTCCTATGAAATGGAGATATAGAGCTGGATGTCATCACAAGTCTAAGGCACCACAGATCAGACTGCCTTATTAACTCCTCAAACAGCATAATCAACACATTGCCAAATACTACCCTCATATTCCATGGTGAGAACCTAAGTAGACTTGAATAGAATAAATACCTTCTGCGACATCTCAAAAAGAAAGGAGTGTAGCCATTCAAAAGCAACTCCATCCACCAGGACTAGGGCCCACAGGAATGTTAATATTTGATGGTTACTTGTAAAAAAGGCAGCTGATTGACATGGGTCAAGGAAATGAGGACTTCAGAAATCACAAGAGCCATCTCATCACAAACTTCACAACTATCTGTCTCCAAAAAAGAGTTGAAAAGGGTGTAATACTTAACAAAACTGTCCTCAGCAACAGTTGACTTCTTGATTAGGGGCCAACAATCTCTTTTGAATATGCTTTAGTAGGAAAAGAAGGTTCTGAAATGGGCAAGTAGGAGAAAGCCTTATGTATGACTATTACACTCCCATTCTCCCTGCACCTCAGCTTCACTCTTTGATGAAGCACAGGCCAGTATTCGGTCTTCTCAGGACTTTTCAGAAATAATCACACAGTTAAATTTCAGGCCTCTTGTATGTAAAACCCTGATAAATAGATGTTAACAGTTCCCAGTCACCTTCAAAGAGACCTTATCAAAGTTTCTTAATTAAACAAATATTTAATGCATGCAGCCCTTGGGTTAATAGCTTAACCCAAGTTGCTCAGATGCTGTAACCAGAGTGTTATAGGTATTGGAGATCAGCATATAAAATATGCATTCCCTGGATCTCTACAAGTCTCTCTCTCTACAGAGCACTGTCTTTTCTCTATAAGACCAGCCAAGTCAGATAAGAATTTACAAACTTTCACCTCACTAAGTGATGCCCCTTCTCTTTAACTGACACAGAATCCCATTTTTAAAAGTGGTAGCTGGTAGCAAAATGTATGTTCTATAGGCTCTGTAGCCTCCAGGGGCAACAAAATCCACCCTCTCGTCCTTCCCTCTAGGCCCATAAAACACACTGCACTGAGCCAAACAACATCCTAATAGTGGGCCTCCCTAGTAAGTGAGGATGGAATTGCACTCACCTATATCCAAAGCAGTACACATATTAGGACCCAGCCCTCACATCTTAGTCCTGAGTTAATCAGCCACTGAATCCACAGAGCTGTCTAACTCCTATTTTTAACCTTCCACTTCACACTCTCCTCGCCTGCACTCGGGAGGATGACTTGATGTCAGGCCGATTGCCCACAATGAAAACTTCCTATACTGCTTCAGAAATAGCTTCCAAACATGTCTGGTAACTACCACCCCCTATTTCTGGATGACCCTTTTAGCCAAGCTACCCTGCCCTACTCTCTGCCCTTGTGCAGAGACATAGAATATTCCAGGTATAATAATGTCCCTCCCCACTGCTTCTGTCTCTTTCTTTGGGCTAAAGTTAAATGCTGTAGTATAAAGCTTATGGGTTAAATTTTGCTAACATTTTCTTTCATCATCTTTTCATTTCTAGGTGCCCCTACCCTTCTGGATTCCAGAAATAGTAACTACTACAAACAACTTGTGAGATTTCCAGACAGATTTTGCAGATCCAAGAGGATCATTTTATTTGGAAAAACATCTGGGGTGAAATTTTAACTCTGCTGAAGTCACTGGCAATTTTGTCATTGACTTCAGTGGGGTCAGGATTTCACCCTGGAGTTTTTTGGGTGCTTATCTGAACCAAACCTGAAGACAACCTCTCTAGCTTCCCCTTGCCTTACAGCTTATTGATTATGAGAGAACTGGAGTTTTGCTGTTGACTTCTCTGTGAGAAGGATTAGGGTCTATGCACACGTCTTACCAGAACACAGAGAGAGTAATAAAGTAAAACAAGTAACAAAAACACCAAGCAGGAATTAAATTAATTATCCCATTTAAGAAAGAATTAGAATAGGAATCTGTCTCCCAGGACCACACTAAGAGAAAAAGAAGCTTAAATGGACATTGCTAATTCATGTGAGAACATTCCCCTATGGACATTAATTTTACAACAGTAATAGAAGAATTTAGGAAATAAACTACATTCTGCCATATGCAATGAAAGTAAAGCACTTAGTATTATCACCTAATCTACAGAGTGAGCACATAAATCAACCAGATAACTGGCAACATTAGCTTTATTGAGAGGAGAAAGAAGATTCATGGCCCACACAGCATATGAAGAACAGAAACATACTCTTCCCAACAGGAGATCATAAAAAGCATAATTATGGTATGCTGTGTATTATATACTAGATAAGATAAAGTGTGTGCACCATATTATCAAACTGGCAAACACAGTAAAAAAAGTCAGTATTTGAAATGCTTATAAATAGACAAGCTCATCTCCAATACTGTTTGATTACAATCCATAACTGCAATCAGTTTAACAGATTGTTTTTGAAACAGGGTAATCTGTTACAATTTAGTTTGAAGTGCCAGAATAAGAGGACATTTTAAATTAGTTAAAAAGTCACCTAACAGGTTACCAAAAGAATAAGCACTGTCAGCAATAAGTGATTGCCATGAAGAAGATGCCAACTGAAATTTACTGGAAGAAAAACTGAATCCCTTATTTGACTCATGCTAATGAGTCATATTACCTTACCGGAGGGAGTTTAAAGGTGGACCAAGTTTTTTAACTCATATATAAGGAACAGACAATGAGTGTTAAATCTGCAATAAGGTATTGAACTGCAAAAAAAAAAAAAAAAAAAAAAAACCACAAGTCCCAAACTAATCAATGTGAACATTGTATTTATTTAAAGCATATTGTGATCTTATTTATGTTTATACTGGTCTGAAATATTGCTTTCAACACTGATAGTGCATGTGTCTCAACAAGTGGTTGGACTGACACAGCACAGTAAAATGTCTGAGATATAAGAACAAGTCTGCACAAGTACGTGTCTGCCATGCAAGAGTCTGCTTCTTGGATGTACTCAGTATACCTTATTTTTAAAAAAGGGTAAAAATAAAACCTCAAAAAAATTGAAATGTTTTATTTCAGATTGAACCAAACATTTCATTCAACCAGAAATGATTTTTTTTCTCAACTTTTTTTGGTTTACCAAGAAATTTGAAAAAATTTCATTTCAGGTCAACCTAAATGTTTTTTTTTAAAAAAAAAACTTATTTGGAGTTCAAGCCAAAAATAAATCAGTTATTTGCACAGCTCTAATTTAGACAAGACACTTTAGATCTCTCATTATGTGTATGTACACCATCTAGCACCTGGGACCCAGACCTCAGTTGTGGCCTCATGGACTATTATAATATAAATTTATTCTTATTAATTAAAACTTTGCTTTCCTACCAGTAGTTGGTGTCTACAACACCTTCTGTACTCTGAGTGTTGGTTGACTTAAGTGTCCTGCTGTGCCAGTTTCTGATCTTGCACAGACGAACGGTAGGACAGTATGAAAAGGACAATGGATTGTCATGCAGCCCTGATGGCAATTAATAGATTCCTCCTGAAAACCACAAGAAACCGAGAATTTATCACCATGCAACAATGTTATCCATGTGGAACTCATACATCATTCTGACAACTCATTTGATTTGGCAGGTACATTGTGATGTCTAGTAATTTTATATTGCTGGTCAAAGTACATCTCCCATCTTATTTATATGGAAATGAGACTAAGATTTCTGAAGAAATGAATTTGCTCACAAAGCTTCCTTGCAAAGTTATGAGTGCTTATTAATGTAACTTTTAAACACTAGAAGGTCACCTGAAAACAATCTATAGTATTTTCCAAAATCTTAAATTTGGATCTAGACATTGTCATCATATATGGATGGTAAAAAATGGAATACTGTATTAGTAATCTTTTCAAGTACTGTAAATTGGTTTCCATAATCTGGAATCTTCAAATTTATACTGTGATTGATAACACTTATTTCATATAATAGCTCTTCTATTAATTTATTTTACTTTCGGGAATTATAGCCTCACTTGATTTACCTCACAGCCTTGATCGCAACACTTTCCGTGGTGCACTGTAATTATGGGGCCAAATCTCATTAACAAGGAAGGGAATTTGTGCGTATACCTTCTGTGCCGCTGTTTTGAAAATCTTCTCCGCTCCAATTCTTCACATAAAACTTCAGAGTCACTCTTGAGGAGATAAATCCAAGCTCTTTTGGAGAACTTTCACATGGTTTGTCTTGCCAAAAGAGAAGAGGGGAATTCAAAAACAAATGTTTGTAAGCAAGCAGCTTTTAAGTTATTTCATATTCCAAGCTGATGGATGCACTTGCTATCATGTGCAATGTTTTTTTTGTAATCACTTGTTATACTTATTCTCCCCCCTCCCTTTGATTGCTTGGCTTCAGAGGGCTAAAAATTGGCTATTGTCTTGCAAGGGAATTTTAGTCAAATAATAATAAGATGCAGAAACACAGCAATGTTTTGCCATCCTTACTCAAGTTAAATAGCCTATTGCTTCACAAGTAGTCCAATAGAATTCAATAGGGCCATTTGTGGAGTAAAGTGTACCACTCAGTGAGTAAGGATAGCAGGATCAGGCTCAATTTTTAGTACGACAAAGATAATTTTTCATATTATACAGTATGAGAAAAGAAGGAAAGAAAGAAAGAAACCATGCTCAATTCTGTAGACAATGTAGGTCGTCCTTTCTATTATATTTTACCCATAGTCCCTTCCTATTAGCTAGGTGCAATCATAGCAGCATCCCCGTTACAAATATGAGATGCAGGCTTATCTGTGACATGGCATAGTGCTCTTGGTAGATAACATTGAATTTAAGCTGTTTATTTAAACTAATTTCCTGTGCATTTCCTTTTGGTTTAGTGATCATTGCATTTCCTAACTTTTAAAAAATGATTAAAACTAGCAAGTATGCCCCTGTATACATATTTTCTAGTAACATATTAACATTGTTTCACAAACTTTTCCATAGCAAGACCTTCTTTTCTATAGTGGAACAATCGCAGGACCCACTACCACCAATTTTGCACTAAGGGAAAAACTGGGTGGTCATGAAATCCACATTAAGAATCCTTGAATATAATATAGCAAGCTAGCTCCATGGACTACAGGGGGAAGGAGGGGCATGGTGGGATGGGAAGAGGGATTCAGAATTCAGCTACACCAAATCTCCACTGGTTTAGGGTGGCATAAATCAGTGGCATAAATTAAAAGTCCCTGGCAGCAGTTCTAAATGACATCAAGGCCAGGGCTGGCTCTCAGAATCCCTCCTTCTTCTGCATCAAGCAGAGCTCTGCTATGTGCCAGCTTCTGCCTATCTTTCTTACATAGAGGTAATACCTTGTCTTGAATAATATAATTGTTTTCAACAGGATTACTCATGGAAATCAGCACTAAATAACATAAGGATGGCAGATTCTAGCATTAAGAAATTTTTAAACACCTCCACAAGAGTAACAGCGCCTTTTGAAATGAAGCATTTCATTAATTGAAATATAGAGAATGTAGTTTCTCAATATCTCCGTGTGCCTTATGTTGTGCTGGTCAAACTGAAAATGCTTCCAAAGAAAAATATGCAATTTGTAATGGACACAATGCTTACCTTATGGACAAGCATTTCAAACTATATCCTCATTATAGCAGAAGTAGCTTGAGGAATATGGGTATAAAATATCAGGGCCGCCCGGGAGGGGCAAGGGGGGCAATTTGCCCCAGACCCTGGGACCTGCAGGGGCCCACGAGAGTTTTTCGGGGCCCCTGGAGCTGGGTCCTTCACTCGCTCCGGGGGCCCCGGAAAATTCTCACGGGGCCCGGGCCCCCAGAGCTTCTTCCGCTCCGATCCCGCCACTGAATGCCGGGTCTTCGGCAGTAATTCGGCGGCGGGGGGGGCCCCGCCGCGGGTCTTCGGGGCACTTCGGCGGCAGGTCCCGGAGCGGAAGGACCCCTCACCGCCGAACTGCCGCCAAAGCAGGGGCCCCCGCCGCCGAAGACCCCAGGCCGCCTGAATCCTCTGGGCGGCCCTGTAAAATGTTATACTGGACAGAGGAAACAACAAATATACAGAGTGCTTAACTATATGAGACACAGGACTGATGGAAAAACAGAGCTGTTGCGCTGACAGCTCCTTTGCAGCCACAGCACTTTCTTCCCTTGTTCTCAGTGAATATGGGTAGAGCTGAGAATCTTAAGCCAATACGTTTAGAAGAGTCTGTTGATTCCCTTCAGTTCCTTAGAAATGCTCTGTTTTATTATTTTTTTCTTTAGCAGTGGCAGTTCAGCACTTCTACTTTGCATTTCAGTGGGTTTGCTACACTGCAAATTTTATATGTAGGTTTGTTTAGGGCAGACAATCCTGATAATAGATTTCCAGCTAACACACATGCTGGCTAAGATCTAATGGCACCTTGTACCACAGGATGCACTTTATGATGTAATATGAAAAATGCAAATTAAATATGCTTCGTAGTGTAAACTGACAGTAGTGGGTGCCATCTGGTTGCCTTGTCTAATTCCTCTCATATTTCTCACCAGGATTGCTAATTACCTTATAATAATATTTCCATATCAATCAATTCAAATGGAATGTGTGTTACACTGGTAATATTGTCGTTCACTTGAAGCCTAGGAGAACAGTACTGTGTTTTTGTTTCCAAACAGAAGAGCTTTTGGCTTTTAGGGATAATCTTGGCATGGCATTTAGGGATAATCTTGGCATGGCACAATATCTAAACGAATATTTTGCCTCGGTCTTTAATGAGGCTAATGAAGGGCTAAGGAATAGTGGTAGAGGGACTGACGGGAATGAAGATATGGGGGTAGACATTACGGTATCTGAGGTAGAAGCCAAACTTGAACAGCTTAACGGAAGTAAATCAGGGGGCCCGGATAATCTTCATCCTAGAATATTAAGGGAATTGGCGAGTGAAATTGCAAGCCCGTTAGCGATGATTTTTAATAAATCTCTAAACTCGGGGGTTGTACCGTTTGACTGGAGATTAGCTAATATAGTTCCTATATTCAAGAAGGGGAAAAAAAGTGACCCAGGTAACTACAGGCCTGTTAGTTTAACATCTGTAGTATGCAAAGTCATGGAAAAATTTTTAAAGGAGAGAGTGGTTACGGACCTTGAGGCCGATGGCAACTGGGACAAATTACAGCATGGTTTTACGAAAGGTAGATCGTGCCAAACCAACCTGATCTCCTACTTTGAGAAAGGAACAGATTTTTTAGACAAGGGAAATGCGGTGGATCTAATATATCTTGATTTCAGTAAGGTGTTTGATACGGTACCGCATGAGGAATTACTGGTTAAATTGGAAAAGATGGGGATCGAAATGAAAATCCAGAGGTGGATAAGGAGCTGGTTAAAGGGGAGACTGCAGAGGGTCGTATTGAAGGGTGATCTGTCGGGTTGGAGGGGGGTTACCAGTGGAGTTCCTCAAGGTTCGGTTTTGGGTCCAATTTTATTTAATCTATTTATCGCTGACCTCGGAACCAAAAGTAGGAGTGGGCTGATAAAGTTTGCGGATGACACCAAGTTGGGAGGTATTGCCAATTCGGAAAAGGATCGGGATATCCTCCAGGGAGATTTGGATGACCTTGTAAACTGGAGTATTAGTAACAGAATGAAATTCAATAATGAGAAGTGTAAGGTTATGCATTTAGGGATGACTAACAAGAATTTTAGTTATAAGCTGGGGATGCACCAGTTGGAAGTAACGGAGGAGGAGAAGGACCTAGGAGTCCTGGTTGATCATAGGATGACTATGAGTAGGCAATGTGATGTGGCCGTTAAAAAAGCTAATGCGGTCTTGGGATGCATTAGGCGAGGTATTTCTAGTAGAGATAAGGAGGTGCTAGTCCCGTTATATAAGGCGTTGGTGAGACCTCATTTGGAGTATTGTGTGCAGTTTTGATCTCCCATGTTTAAGAAGGATGAATTCAAACTGGAACGGGTACAAAGAAGGGCCACTAGAATGATCCGAGGAATGGAAAGCCTGTCGTATGAAAGGAGACTTGAGGAGCTCGGTTTGTTTTCCTTAACCAAAAGAAGGATAAGAGGAGATATGATTGCACTCTTTAAATATATCAGAGGGATAAATACCAGGGAAGGAGAGGAATTATTTCAGCTCAGTGCTAATGTGGATACGAGGACAAACGGATATAAATTGTCAGTCAGGAAATTTAGGCTTGAAATTAGACGAAGGTTTCTAACCATCAGAGGAGAGCAATTCTGGAACAGCCTACCGAGGGAAACGGTGGAGGCGAAGGACCTCCATGACTTTAAGATTAAGCTGGATAAGTTTATGGAGGGGATGGTATGATAGGATAAATGGGTTTAGTCAATAGGTCAATAACATGCCACATTGGTAATTAGTACAAAGGGTCAATGTTGGGATATTATTAGCCTTTTCCAGAGGGTCTGGCTGGAGAGTCTTGCCCACATGCTCGGGGTTCAGCTGATCGCCATATTTGGGGTCGGGAAGGAATTTTCCTCCAGGGTAGATTGGCAGTGGCCCTGGAGGTTTTTCGCCTTCCTCCGAAGCATGGGGCAGGGGTCGCTTGCTGGTGAATTATCTGCTACTTGAAGTCTTTAAATCATGATTTGGAGCATTCAACAGCAGAGTCAAGGGAGAGAATTAGTTCAGGAGTGGGTGGATCGGCTTATGTGGCCTGCATCTTGCAGGAGGTCAGACTAGATGATCATAATGGTCCCTTCTGATCTTGAATTCTATGATTCTATGATTGATGTAGGAAGTGTGGCTTAATGTGGCAGGCTTTAGTGTGCTGGAAACTGTGTAAAATGATAACTGATTTACAGCACTTTGCTTGACATAGCAGCTACTGTATGTTAACAGACTTCAGGCTGTCTAAGATAAAGTATGTGGAGGAAGCTTGTTTAAAAAAAATAAATAAAGTTTGCTTAAGGAATTCCTCAGCAGCTTTAAAAAGAACAAAATGAAATGCTATATTTATTTTCAAAACATTTTAGAGATTTAAGGAATTTGGGGCAAGAATCTGATCTCACACTGGTGTAAACTTGGAGTAACTCCACTGAAATGAACGGAGGTACACCAGGTAAAACTTGAGAGGTGAGTCAGGCCATTCAACTTGTACAAATAAAAAAGTCTTTAATTTCCTCAAAGGAATATAAGGGAACATTTTTATACACTCTCACAGCATATGGCATGGGGCTAAAAGCAGAAGCTTGTGCTCTGAAGGCTCAAGGGATTTAAAACATTAAGAAAACATGCAGTTTAGAAATTTAAATAAGAAATAAATAACATCCCATGCACATAATGTTATATGGTGCACAACACTGCAAAACTGTAAATTGCATCTCCCTTCATTTAACTAAGGAATAAAATGGGACTAGTCATTTGCTTTCAAGTTACACAGGCATAGAAAGGATGGTTGAAGGGCTGGGGCACTAGACGGTCCTCAGGAGACCTAGTTCAGTATTTGGTTTGGTCACAGGCTTAATATGTGCCAAATCACTTAGCCTCTCTTTGTCTCAGTTCCCCACCTGTAAAATGGAGATACAGAATGTCTCTGTTGCTGATCGTTATGTTGAAATCCATCAACAGTTGTGATATGTCATACTACAGTGGTGAAGGCTATACAAGTACCTAAATAGACAGAAGTGCTTTGCTGGATCAAGGCCCAAATGAGGAGCGTATAATGGCTTGGCAGCAGGGAGGATGTTACATACCTAAGGGGAAGCATAAAAAAGGTGCAGAGATAGGAGTGAATTCTTATTTGTTTGTTGTAAAACTCCTTTAAGAATTGAGTGTTACTGGCAACACATTGTGACCTATCATGCAAGACACTAGGACCTCCTAAGAGGCATGGAGTGAATACCCTCAATTTCCATGGGAGCCAATGGAAGTTAATGTTCAGTCTCTCACAAGACACAGGGCTCCAAGAACTTGTTCAATGATATTAGCATTCAATATCAGTGCTCAGGGTCCCATTTATCATAGCAGCATCCAGTCCTATTTGTAAAATGTGTGGTTATAGAATTCCCCACTGGAAGAACTTTAGTGTTGTCTCTTTTCCTCTATGGCGGTTCCCCAAAAACATCTTTTAAATAAAAAGCTTGATAAAATGATGCCCAAATTAGCCATTGTGTGTGACTTAAGCACAGAAAAAAAAATTGATTAAAAAAGCACTATGTAAATATTTCAGTACAGAAAAACTACAAAATTCAAAACCCTTTAACATCTTCTTCCTTCCTAACCCAAACACATTATTTCAGTTTTTCTTGACATCTGGTTTCTTATCAACACCTCCCAGTATCAACAGATTGAAGGTGAAATCCTTACCCTACTGAAATCAATGGCAAAACTCCCATTTACTTCAGAGGGTGGAATTTTACACCTTTCTATTTTAAAGACTAAAACAAGTCTTTTAACCTCTAGTTCCTTCTTCTCAACTACTAAGAAGACACTCTGCTTCCTGTATGGTCAAGATTCATGTTTTGTTTTTTTCTATTTAAGACTGCAGGTCAGTTACGTCTCCCCCCAACCCCACATTTTAGTCCTTATGTGTTTGTTGCCCATCCTAAATCTTTTTCTGTATTCTGTCCAAGTAAGAGCCTTACACTGCAAGTTCTTTTGGTTGCGTTGACACTTCATGGATGGTTTAATGAAAATGTACAGTCTTATAGGTCCCAGAACCACAGTGGATTTTGACTGAGGAAGAAATGAATCTAGAGAAACTAGGGGCTGATTTTGCTCTCATTTACACCAGTGTAAATTAGAAGTAGTAAACTGTAAAGTAAATTCTAGTATATTGAGTTAAATTGGAGTTAAAAGACGAATCATGTCCAATGTCTTGATTGCTATTAGATCACTGATTTTTCTTGCTAGCCCAAATTACTGGTATATTATTTGTGTTTCTCTGTATGGTTTGAAATATGCTAGCTTAGTTTTAGCCTACTGTTGCATGGATAAGCTTAATTTAAAATTCTTAGTACATGTTTATCACTTATAGTTTTATCATTCGTTTCATTTAATAGGTTCTCGGTTTTTTAAAAACATTGTCTCACTTAAAATTTATGTTTTAAAAAAGTAAAAGTGACTACTTAGTTGACCATAAAAACAAATAATGATACAGAATCACAGTTTCCCAGGCCACAACATGTGCAGACATTTACCCTTGTCTCACTTCTGCAGTGTGACATATTTTAGATGAACTGGCAATATGAATTGACATCGGTTTTCCCAGCTGAAAATAGAACTATACTGCTTTAATTTTTTTTTTATTTTTTTTTTTTAGCAGGAAGGCAACACCGTCTATTTAGGAGCCTCAAGCACTGGATTAAGAAATTGGCAATAAGCTAGTTCCTTCTGAAAGATTAGATTCTTATAAGTAGTAATATAGCTTCACTTTCCATAAATTGTATACACATTGTTTTGGACTGTGGCTAGCCCTCAACAGAAATGCAGGTGTGGGCATAAAGAGCTTTCTATATTATGTGTCACATATTATGGTAAGGAACAACTGTAGTTAAACTCATGGAGCAGGGAGGAGATAGGCTCTGTCTCCCTACCTGAGAAAGTAAGCTACAACCCACAAGGCACATAGCAGTGTGTGTGCTCTTTATACATGTGCAGAAACTCATGGAAACATTCAGCTTCCTTGAGACAAAATGCCTTCCGGTTTTTAGCTGTAAATCTCCACACTCATACCCACTTGCACCACTTCCCAATATAGGACTGTGTCTTGCTGCACAAAAGATTCAGTTATGTGTCTTAAATGAAGTCTATCTAATCTGTCTAATGTGATTAGATGAGCAACTGGAGAAGATATTCTTCCCATTTCTTCTACTATATTGTTGTGTAGCAGTGTTGGCACAAAAAGGCCACTCCAGAGGTGGTGGCATTTCAGTGGTGAGTGACCCTCTCCCTTCTGTGCAGTATTAAATGTAATTACCACAGTAGTAAAAGCAACTTTGTTTTATCGGGTTGTTTCTCTTACTGCATTCAAAACAATAAATAAATATGAAAATCAATAGAAGAGCAGGCGGGATATTTGTCCTGCGATACTACATTGCTATAATTGTATTAGGAAAAATTGTAGATGGGGCTCTGAAGACACTGGGCTCTGAAGAAATCTCTTCAAATTCCTTTTTGGGGTGCTAATTGTTCCTTAGCCTTCTCCACACAACCTTCTTTTCCCTCACCTCCATTCTTGTGGGATCTTATTCCATCCTCAAAGTTACTTGGCACTCTGGTGGCTACCTGGAGATGCAGCATGCCCAAGGAAATGGGCCTTGTGGCAGCTGCTCCCCTGATCTATAGATGCTCCTAGGAAAAGACAATGGAGAGGACAAGCAGCTGGCTATACAAGTAGGAATAGGAGCAGAAGAACAGGGGTGTGGAAGGGGCAGCAACTGGGAAGGCTTATGTGAAGGAGCAACCTCCTGGATCCTCCATTTTCTGGGCAGCAGTTGCACTGTTTAATGAGGTTATGAAGATTTGGCAACTTTCTTTGCCCCTTTCTTCCTCTGTGCTCCTGCCTTGTCCCATCGTGCTGGATTCCACCTCCTTCTGTTCCTGTCCCTTCCCACAGGCAAAAAAAAAATTGCTCTTCCCACTGGTTTTCCCCATTGGCCATTTGGAGTAAATGGGAGGAGAAGAGTGCTTCAGTCTTTCTACCTATCAAGAGGTATTCTTAGAGCACTCATCACCAAATGTAACCTGGCCCTCTTCCCACAGCACCGGATCTCTACATGTCCCTTCAGGCTTGTGAACGCAAAGGGCAAGGACAATAATTGTGCTCCGGAGTGAGGTACACCAATAGTCTTATATTCTGGCTCTGAAAATGGCTGATGCCAGATGCTTCTAAGGAAGGCCATCAAATCTCCCTCCTTCTCAAACAATACCCTTTCTTGATTGCACAATGCTATCCTGTTGAGGGAAGTTTCTGCCCAAATATAGCTAGATATCAGTTTTGTGAAATCTAATGATTCAGGTAGCATAGAAGAATAAAGACATATTTTGAGTCTTAGGTCCATTACACCAGCTGGTGTAAACTATCAGAGCTCTATTAAAGTCAATGGAGCTACAGCAATATACAACTGAGGAGGTGGTCCTTAGTGCAGAATATAGGGACATTCATAGCAAAGTGCCAAGTTTAAATCAAGGATTAAATTTAATGTTTTTTTAAAGGGACAGTTAAAATGGAAGGCATAATTCCAAACTGGATCATTGTGGATGGCCAGGCGTGGTGGCTCTCCTATGGCAGACCAATAATGCACTCTACGAAGTACGAGCGCGATGGGGCACACAAACCTGAGAGGAAAAAAGAATGAGTGAGATACAGGACATTGTGAGAGTGTGGAGAGGTGAGTTGGCCTTTCAATGGACTGGGGAACATTTCCCCTTAAATGAATTAACTATGGGACTATCACAAGCCCAGTGAAACAGAGTTCAGTGCAAATGAAGATTCAGAAGAACTCTGTAAAGGAAGGAGCACCATGCCTGGGAAAGTTAAGGAGACAGCAGGAGAAGCTACTACTGTAAGTTTCAGTTCATTACAATAAAGGTCTATTTAGCTTCTCACCTGATTGCTTATCCTATATTTAGGACTATGCAATAGATAGAAAAATAGAACTTTCTGTTTAAAATTTGTATTAAAACAAACATCCACTGATGCATGAGAATGAAGTTAAAGGCTAGTCTCAGACTCATCCTGGACACATACAAGGGTGCTGTTACCACTTCAAAGGCCATGTGGAGAAATGGAATAGTTTCTAGTAAGAGTCGGAGTCGATCAAGGTTCAGCACTAAGCCCCTTTGTGTTCACATTGATGCTTAATGCATTTACAGAAAACATCACATGCTTTTTGCAGATGATGTAGTGCATGAAGGGGAGAATAAAAAAGGAAGTGGAAGAAGATTTAGAGAGAGATTGAGATGATACTTGAAAGAAATGGTATGAAAATCAGCAGAAATAAAACAGAATATATGGTCTGTATATTTGATGATACCTTACAAGACGACAATGAGATTAAACTTGTGGGGAGGAGGGAAAAAAATTGGCCACTACTAAAGATACAGATGTTCAAGTGCCTAGGTTCAATAGAACAGGGTTATGGTGAATTCAATGATAAACTTATAAGCAGAACAGAAGAGGCACTTATCTAAATGGAGAGAAGTGAGCAATGTGATCTGTGAGGGAAGAATGCCTATTAAATTGAAAAGTAAGATCTACAAGATGATAATTAGGCCTGCACTTTTGTATGGCTCTGAATGCTGGATACTGAGAAAGAGATAGAAGCAGAACTTGAATAGAGGGGAAATGAAAATGTTAAGATAGATGATCAGAGTTACAAGGATGAACCATGTTCAGAATGAATGAATTAGGGGAAGCATGAAGGTGATAATTATAGAAAAACTGAGGGAATCCAAGCTTAGCTGGTTTGGCCCACTGCTTAATTTGTAATGAAAGAGGTGCCAGGGCTCGAGCAATATTTTTTAAACCTTTCATAACTGACGCAGCAAGCCCAGAGGTGCTGAAGCTATGAACTGCCAAGCCTAGAGGTACTGGGGCTCAGCCCTGGTAAGCCCCGGCACAAATTAAGCACCGGTATGGCCAAGTGAAATGAAGAGCAGAAGAATATATAGGAAACAATAAGTTTTGAGGGTAGGAGAAAGGTTTGAAGGCACACAACTGGATGGATGGATGGATGGCATACCGAAGGATTTGATTAGCTGTGGAGTTTCTGAGGAACTGCTTCAAGACAGACTGGACTGGAGGAGGAGGAGGACTATCTGATTCCCCCTTATTTATCTCTTTGCCAAGTTGAACAGTCCCAGTCTTTTTAATCCATCCTCATATGGAAGCTGTTCCATACCCCAATCAGTTTTATTGCCCTTCTTTGCATCTTTTCCAGTTCTAGCATATTGTTTTGATATGGGGGTGGGGAAGGACCAGAACGGCATGCCAGGTGTGGGCATACCATGGATTTATATAGTGGCATTATGATATTTTCTGCCCTATTATCTCTACTTTCTCTCATGGTTCCTAACACAGTTAGCATTTTTAAGTGTCGCTGCGCACTGAGCCTCTGTTTTCAGAGAACTATCCACAGTGACTCCAAGATCTCTTTCTAGAGTGGTAACAGCTAATTTAGACCCCATCATTTTGTATGTATACTTGGGATTATGTTTTCCAATACACATTACTTTGCCTTTATCAACATTGAATTTCATCTGCCATTTTGTTGCCTAGTCACCCAGTTTTGTGAAATCCCTTTGTAACTCTTCACAGTCTGCTTTGGATTTAAATATTATTTTTATCATCTGTAAACTTTGCCACCATGAGTTTGGCCTATTATCTGGGGGAGGGAGGTTCCAATTCTCTACTGCAGTAATGCCATTTGAAATCAATGCAGTTACACTAGCAGAGAATTTGACACAATTTCTAAATCTAGATTACTGTTGGAACTGATCAAGTGATCATCTCTCTCAGTACCTAGAACTATTTTTTTATGAATACTAGTATTATTTATTACTAGTATTACAATCACCATTAAAGGCCTCAAATTGAATTAGGGTCACCTTGTGCTAGCCATTATATATGCGTAGGTTAAAAGACAGTGTACATTCAGAGTGTATAATTACCTATATGATAAGATGCAAAAAATTGTGGGTTTTTTTGTAAATAAATAAATAACCCAATAGGAGAGAGAATAGAAAGAAAGGACAAAAGGTATCACTAATAAGAATGGTATCATAGGCTAAATAGTGCACAAAATGAGTTCTGATTCAAAATTTTTGGTTTGTTTTTGTTTGGGTTTAGCCTTCTACCTATTTCATTTTAGGAAGTTAAAATAAATTTACTTTTTATTTTTAAAAATTGGGAGTTATGAAATTTGAATGAATGGGAGTACATTTTAGGTCATGAATAATGATAAATAAGTTTATTATTTGGGTCTTTAAAAAGGAGCTCAAAGGGCAAAATTACCCCTACAATCGCCACAGCCAAAATGTCATTTAATTAAAAAAAAAAAAAGCAAAGCTGAAGAAATCTTTCCTGTCTCTGGGATTTTGAACTTTCACACCAGAGTGGCAAGAAGATGGACACCTGAAGGCAAGCGAAAATGAGGCTACCCGAAAACAACATGGCGAAGAGCTGTGGAAGCCAAGCTAAAAAACCTTGGGCACAGCTGGGAACCATTAAAAGACTTGCCAGAAACCGACAGGAGTGGAGGAGCTTCATTGCTGCCCTAAACGTCAGACATAATGGGAACATAATGATGATGATCCCTTATTAATTTATAGTTTTAATGATGTGTGTCTGTCTGAACAACTATTGCAAGCAGTACTGCAACAAGACTTCTAGAGCCTTTGGCTGACTTGAACATTTCCTTTCATGTTTCAGAGTAAAAACAAAAAAGCGAACATATTGAATCACTTATCAATCAGTTCACCCATCGCACTATATAAATCCAGGGCTTTATTTTTATTTTTATTTTTTTCTGAGCCATGTAAGCATGAGTCTGACCTAATGTCTATTTATTCATTACAATGGTAAGGATAAACCACCCCATAAAAATTTAAAAAAGGATTTATCTGAAGGCATATGATGCTATAGGTTTTATATATGGCCATAAAAACTGTGCTTGGATATAGCTCATGTATCACAGAATACTACACAAAGACATTTTAAAACTGAACCTGGGATTAAGCTTCTAAAACTTTAAGTAGGGCTATTGGGGTGGGGGTGGGGGTGTCTTATACTTCTGAAAGTTGATCATATACTGGTTTCTACCAATATATTGGTGATCACAAAATAATCACTCCTGATTCTCTGAGATGTATAAAATCCATACGTTTTTTGTAGAGTCCTGTGCAGACTGCAGAGACAATAACCACATAGGATCTACTGCAGATGTTCCATCAAGTTAGTTGTAGATGTAAAGAGGCAAACATTGACAATGCTTCCATTTAAAATAGACGTCTTCAAGGTTAGCATTAGAAGCTTTTATCTAAAAATGTTACTTTTCTGTCAGTTTTAGAACAGTATGTAGGGAAGTCAGAGGACTTTGCTATCTCCAGTGTCAGAATGAATACACCACACAAATTGGGATTCCACCCCAGGGAACAGATGGCCACATTTTGAGGAAGGTGATGTTATTTAATAAGAACTTCAGTTAAAAGTTACTTCCTGAGCATAAATAAATGCAGTTACTTCCAAGAATTTGGAGGGAGGGGAGGAAATCACATATACACACACTGCATTGCTCTCTCGGTTATTCTGAAGTCCAGATGAAGCTTTGCACAAAGATTCTGTAATTTCTGTCAGATTTGGTCATTTCTGTCTTGCAAGTTTATTAATAAAGCTTCACGTTCTTCATGTATAATATAGGTCAGGGGTCGGCAACCTTTCAGAAGTGGTGTGCCGAGTCTTCATTTACTCACTCTAATTTAAGGTTTCATGTGCCAGTAATACATTTTAACATTTTTAGAAGTCTATAATACATTACATACAACAATAGGTTAGTTAAGTAAATAAGATTTTTAAAATGTTTAAGAAGCTTCATATAAAATTAAATTAAAGTGCAGAGCCCCCTGACCGGTGGCCAGGACCCGGGCAGTGTGAGTGCCACTGAAAATCAGCTCACGTGCTGCCTTTGGCACTCGTGCCATAGGTTGCCTACAGGGGCGGCTCCAGGGCCCAGCACACCAAGCGCGTGCTTGGTGCAGCAAGCCACGGGGGGCGCTCTGCCGGCGCCGCGAGGGCGGCAGGCAGGCTGCCTTCCACGGCTTACCTGAGGAGGGTCCGCTGGTCCCGTGGCTTTGGTGGACCTCCCGTGCTTGGGGTGGCAAAATCCCTAGAGCCACCCCTAGTTGCCTACCCCTGATATAAGTGGAGCTGAGAGCAGCACCTAGAGTTAGGGTTGCCCAACATTTCCAGTTATAAGACCCTGTTTTCAGTTGCTTATAACTTTGCCAAACTTTAACCATTCAGGCTGAAGTTTCCCATGTTGGGTTTCTGGCTCAAACTGAATTGTTTTGGAAAGCCTCAGCAAAAGTCATTCATATATAGGAGCAGAGAGGAAGGAAGGTGAGGAATGGGAGAAGATGGGTTTGGAGTCAGGATCTGGCAGAACCAGCTGGGTCTATAAACAACTAGAACATGTTCTCCTACAGCAATGGTTCTCAACTTTTCCCCAGTACTGTACCCCTTGCAAGAATGTGATTTGTCTTGCATACCCAAAGTTTCACCACATTTAAAAACTAATTGCTTACGAAATCAGACAAAAATACAAACGTGCAAGCCACAGTATTACTAAAAAATTGCTTATGTTCTCATGTTTACCATATAATTATATATTCCAATTGATTTATTTTAAATATTGTACTTACATTTCAGTACCTACTTTACAGAGCAGTATAAATAAGTAATTGCCTGTACAAAATTTTAGTTTGTACTGACTTTGCTAGTGCTTTTTATGCAACTGGTTGTAAAACTAGGCAACTATCTAGATGAGTTGATGTGCCCCCTGGAAGATCTCTAAGTATCCCCCGGGGTACACATACCCCTGGTTGAGAACCACTGTCCTACAGAACCTGGAACTGAATCCAGGAGTCCCATATTTCTATATTCCACTATTGTCAGCAAAAAGCAGTGAAATCCATTAACAATATGCATGTCTATTTCCCTTCTAGCATCTGGTCCATCTAGAGCAGAGGTTCTCAAACTGGAGGTGGGGGGAGGTGGGCACAGAATGTATTCCAGGGAGAAGGGAGAGGGGAACATGAGATGCTGTAAGGAAAAAAAAAAAGTAGGTTACTGGGCACATTTTATCCACAGCAATGAATAACTGAAGGGGAAAGCTGATTCCTACAGATATATCAGGTCCTCAGATGGCACTGTGCATTTTGATGGATTTCTGTTAAGCTTGCATGGCGTTATACAAAGTTGTTGCAATCTGTGTATTAATCTGTTTGCTATGACATGGTGTGCATATTTAATTATAAGCATGGACGACAATCACGGTTTTGCTTTAGTTCTTATTTCAATGGATCGTTGCCTCATTTGTGCAACAGAAAAAAAAAGTGAAAAACAAAGAAGCCGAAACTGATTCAAGTGAAGCACAGCTGCCTCATATCAGCATATGTACTTGTGTGGCAGGGAGAGGAGGGGGTATAAACTACTACAGACACAAAGAAGTAGGGCACGATCAACTAAGTTTGAGAACCACTGACCTAGAGGACCAGGCCCTACTACTGCTACCAATTTCTCCCTGTGCTCAAGAGGTAGAGGTCTGTGCTGTGAATCCTGCAGATGACCCAAATTTGAGGTCATTATGATGCCACAGAACAGTTTGGGGTTTTATTAAATACACAAAAATAGAAGTTACATAAAATACATTAAAATAATATTAAGGTTGCAAAGTCAAGCACTCTAAAGTTAGGCTACATAGTGCTCTTGAACTGAATCAATCTTGTCTAGAAAAGGAGACTATTATTATCTGTAGGATTCCTGCCTCATTTGTTGCAGAAGTTGGAAGGTATGTAATGAAGGAGACAGGGGTCTACAGGAAAAGAAAGGACATTCTCATGGCTAAGGCAGTTGAATACTGCCTAGGAGAGTTGGACTCTATCCTTGCCTCTGCCACAGAGTTCCTACAAGATGCCAAGCACATCACTTAAAAGGGAAAATAATGCAGAGGCATCATAATGTGTTCCTCATTTTCTGAATGCCTGGCCTGAGACATCTAGGGCCAGATCATCACCTGCAACTGAAACTGATTGGAGCTGGGCTTGGAATATATGAAGAGGTATAAAATATGCCAAGTAGTCCGAAAAAACTAGCCCTAGGTGTCTCCAACTGGATAACCAAAATTAGTGAACACTTGACAAGTCTGGCCTTAATCTCTATGCCCATTCCCCAGTTGTGAAATGGAAATAATAATGTCCCCCATTCTAACAAAGAACTCATTAATGTTTGTGAAGCACTTAGCCACTATGGTGAGATCATCACAGAAAACTCCAGGAGAAAAAATGAATAATTTTGTGTTCAGGGTAAGGTTTTGTTGGTAGGCAGCAAATTAGACCTATGGCTGCATATTGAATGGGGAAAGTAGAGGGGTCATTCACCAACCAGTGTACCTCCTCATGGCTAGACATGGTGCTGCCTCTCCAACTCTAGCTCTAAGCCTGGGGTGGTTTTCCTCCCTCTCACAACTCAGCCCTCCAGGCAGGTCATTTTATAGTCCCAACCCCTTCTAGGGTAATAAAGAGTCTACCAAAACAGAAGTCTAGTGACCTTATTCCAGGGCTTCACCACCCTGGTCTTAAATTAATAATCCTAGGTCTCCTCCCGCCTTTTTCATCAGGAAGCTTTTACATTCTTGTGCTTGACAGTCAGTCAGGGAAACCAGACACTCCCTCTACTCTGGGTTCCAGATAGGGACCCTGTAACAAGCAAGTAAAGTCAACTTATTCAGACTCACAACTGTTTCCCCAGGCTACTCCCTACCTTCATCTGCCTCCAGGCCCCTTTAACAGAGCAACTCCTTTCAGTGCTTTTTCCAATGGAGTTTTTGACAAATAGTACCACTTTCTGCCTGTTTGTGGCTATTGCAGAGTCCTATATGGTTCCTGCATTCCTTTCCTCAGCAGCCAGCTCCAGCTGAGCTCTGATAGCCTTTTTAGCAAGTCTAGGTGCTTGTTAGCCAATTAGCTTCCAAACCAAATACCCATGCAGTCAATTACTTTCAGGTAAGCAAAGATGGGATCATTTTCCTAAAAGAAGCCTGTCAGGGATAGATTGAGCCCGAAGTCCCCTTAAAAGGGCCAGCCAGCCCTAGACAGGAGGATATAAAAATGAATACTCATTCAGTGAATGCAGCAGAGGTCCGGTGGAAAAAATAGTATTTGTTCATGTAATTAAAGATTGTATCATAATGCATAGGCACAAGGGGGCTGAATTAAGGTTGCACAGTCAATAACCTATTCAATTGTCTTCAGTGGGTGAAAGATCAGGCCCTTGTTCCTCATAACATAATTACAACAGAATTCATTATGATGAGCACAGGCTAAAACAGCAAACAGTAAAAGAACAATACATTCATTCTTAATAGAGCTGGGGAAAATACTGCAATAGATTTACCACAAATTCTCATTTGAAAGTATACATTCATTCATTCAGACCATATTTGCACCCCTCATGTATAATATTCACAGATATTCATGGGCTCAGGATTTTACTAGCATTAATTAATTAATGCTTGTGTAATCCACACACCTTCTGGGTGTGGTGTTCTGTCCCATCTAGCAGTGGGGTGGGGAAAGAGAAAGAGAGGTTTTAATGAGTCTGTTCTACAGCCTTAACTAACAGGCAGTTGTCTTTTAGCTCATGCCATAGCGGCTCATCTACTAAGCTCCAGAGGTCCCAGGTTCAATCCCACCTTCTGTCAGCCTTACACTTGCTTGTATGCTCAAATATGCATAGAAAGTGATTTTTAAATTTACATCCTATAAGCATTTATACTAGACACTCAAGTATAAATAAATGTAACTTGTTAACTATGTCCAAATGCATCTACATCCAAGTTATCCTTTTTCAGTTACACCAGTGCAGCCCCACTGATTCCAACTGAGGTGCACCAATTGAAATGAGAAGCGAATTTGGACCATGGTTCCTAAAATAATTCAGTCACCCACAGCATGGAAATGTATACATGTGCATCTCAAGATGGAATATTTTGCCCTCTGTTGGGCAATCAGAATGATATGAACCAGTCTATGCCTACATTGGTTTGCTTAGGTGCATCATCTCTACTTTACCAAAGACCAGTCTTCTACTTTTGGTGGATGGAAGAGGGATGCGCTCTAAGGCCCTCACAGAACGTGCATTCATGACTCCCCTGTGGAGAGGCTTTTGGCCCAACAGTATAGGATAAATAGAGTTGGCTGAAAATGGACGGAGAGGAAATCATGTCAAATTTTAATCATTTTCATTTCCCAGGTTTTGAAAAAGGATAATTTTTTTATTTATTTGGAATTTTCTACAAAAATGTTTGTCAAAAAAACTGATTTTGAAAAATATTGGTGTGGAAGATTGAAGGGGCAAAAGGGGGGAACAGGAAGAACAATGAACCAAACTAAGACTAATTTTTGTTTTCCATTTTTCATAATTTTATTTTAGGGCCAAAAAAGCAATTTGTCTACTTTTTTAAATCATGATTTTTTTTTTTACCAACTCTAACAGCTAGATTTTCAAGGTTTACTCAGTCTTGTTCCTTTATGTGACTACACCTATGTAGGTCTCAAAACCAAATTAGCTCTACAGTTCCATTTGTCAGAGGAGAGAACAGTCCTGAAGATTGTGTGATGAATAAGACTGATTACATTTTCTTTGATTTAAGGGGAAAGTATTTAATGTTAAAGATAATATCTGCAGAATTTCTGGACACTAGCAAAGAATGTGCTTGGAGTCCAAAAAGCAACTAGTGATCATTGTGGTAGTTGCTTGACAGTCTTCATTAAATAATTCAGCTCATCTGGCTACACATACTTCTCAAATCTCAGAGATTATCTGAGAAAATCAATTTCCTGATGGACAGAATTATTTTTCTTTATTATAGCGAGTCTTTTCCAGGAGCAAAATTTGATAAAGTTTAACAGGGTGATGATTTGTTTGTTTTGTTTTTACAAATTATAAATGGTTGATAATTATACAGTGGAATAAGAAATAAAGTAAAACATTAAGACCTAAATTATGTAACATTTTAAGACACATCAGTCATTGTGATTAAGCAGTTAGATTGGAACAGGATTGGGGCCCTACTGTTTGAGGCACTGCACAAAGAAGGACTCAGCTTCTGTCCAGATAATTTACAACCTAAGAGAAGCAACATCTGACAGGTGAGCAATGGATACAATATATATATATATATATATATATATATATATATATATATCACACACATTGTATATATTGTTTTATTTTATGAGTTCTGTAATTACAGCCAAGATTCCAAAGATCCATTAATGTGCAGTGTTGTGTAGGGGCACATCTCTGCAGCTTTATGATAAAAAAAGATTAAAGTCAGGATTAAAATTCAAAATGATCTGGACAAACTGGAGGAATGGTCTGAAGTAAATAGGATGAAATTCTATAAGGATAAATGCAAAGTACTCCACTTAGGAAAGAACAATAAATTGCACACATACAAAATGGAAAACTACTGCCTAGGAAGGGGATCAGGGGGAAGGGAGTGGGTTGCAGTGGATCACAAGCTAAATATGAGTCAACAGTGTAACACTGATGCAAAAAAGGGAACATCATTCAGGAATGTATCTACAGGAGTGTTGTAAGCAAGACATGAGAAAAGCAATTCTTCTACTCTACTCCACATTGATAAGGCCTCAACTGGAGTATTGTGTCCAGTTCTGAGTGTCACATTTCAGGAAAGAGGTGGAGGAATTGCAAAAAGTCCAGAGAAGAGTAACAAAAATGATTAAAGGTTTAGAAAACATAACCTGTGAGGAAAGAGAGAAAGCACTGGGTTTGTTTTGTCTGGAGAAGAGAAGACTGAGGGAGGACATAACAGTTTTCAACTATCTGAAAGGCTTTTACAAGGAGGGTGAAAAATTATTCTTGTTAACCTTTGAGAATGGGACAAGAAGCAAAGGGCTTAAACTGAAGCAAGGGAGCTTTAGGTTGGACATTAGGAAAAAATTAACTACTGTCAGGTAGTTCAGCACTGGAACAGAGAGGTTGTGGAATTTCAGTCATTGGAGATTTTCAAGAACAGGTGAGACAATCACCCATCAGGGATATTCTAGTTATTATGTAGTCCTGCTTTGAGTGACTAGATTACCTAATGAGGTCCAGTCTTACATTTCTATGATTCTATGTACTTATCCTGAAGCCTAGAATAAATTTCAATCTTTGTTATTTCCTAAAATTCTCTCTGTATTTTCATTCATGGTTGTTAGTCTTTAGTCACTTTCTCCTCTAAAAGCCTACAGAGTT
This sequence comes from Mauremys reevesii, assembly GCF_016161935.1. Taxonomy (NCBI): domain Eukaryota; kingdom Metazoa; phylum Chordata; order Testudines; family Geoemydidae; genus Mauremys; species Mauremys reevesii. The sequence goes on along the minus strand of NC_052627.1, from coordinate 80,965,170 downwards.
GATGGTACAGAATGGTAGCTGTGTTCTACTGCAGTGATAGTAGCATACAGTAGCTGACTGACACCAAGATATTCAGCCAGTAATGCATATTGAGACCCTTCAGAAAAATATGAGGTACAAAATTAGAGGTTCTGTTACTGTAGTCCCTCCTACTCAGACAAGAGTCAAATGGGCATTTTGACAACTACTTCTGGATCCTGCTGGCTGGAGACTGGGTTGCTCACTGGCTAAAATTAAAGCAGCCTCAAAAGGATGCTCAGATTTATGCCCATTGGCCCCGATTGCACAGCAATCAGTAATCAGGAACACTTTGGCCCCATTGGCTTTCTCCCACCTATCCCTATCTCTAGGACAAGGAGTGGAGTGGTTTAGGAACACACACAGGGAATAGTCAGGGAGCCAGATTCTCCAGTTTCACAGCTCCTTCAGAGCAACACAAAGCAGCTGAATCAAGGGCCGGGATCTGTCCCATTATTACTTTTAAAACTTGCTTCTTTTCAAAGACGTTCCATTTAGTCTCAGGGTGTAAGTTTTAAATTCCCAAGCACCAAGGAGTTAAATATAATGTAAACAAACTGAAAAAATATATATACAGAAAAATCAACGAGAATCTACACTTGAAAGACATTGTTTAAATCAAATGTTTTACCTCCAAAAAAGATGTGGTGAATCTAAGATGCTAGATCTCCTACTGTAGCCTTTACGAATTTTAAAGTGTCTTTTGAAAGAGAAGAGTGCATACATTTCTGTTTTAAATTCTTAGCGTTCTATGGAATTTCAGGTGAGATAAAAAAATGTCATCAGGAGTCTCCAGGCCCCCTGTATCACTTTCTGAAAAAGTCAATGCCTTCTATGAAACAGTAGCAAAGCATTGATGTAAAGGATGACGATGATGCACCACCGTATGTGTCAGTGAAAGGGGATTTGAAACTCTTAAGATCTTTCTTGACAGATGTCACAGCTGGCATTCCAAAGCCAATGTATCACAATAGCACTATGCACTGATTAGTCTGGCACAGCAGAAGACCTACAGTAAACTGGGAACCATATAAAACTTGAAAGAGCAAAAAGGAGTAAGCATCTTATTTCTTATGTCTGAACATCATATGATATTGCTGGGCAGTGGGGAGACCACCAAATAGGGTTTCCAACCCTCCAGAATTGTCCTGGAGTCTCCAGGAATTGAAGATTAATCTTTAATTAAAGATTATGTCATTTGATTAAACCTCCAGGAATACATCCAACCAAAATTGGCTGCCCTACCACCAAATGACTGATGCCTAGACAGTTATCTATCCAAGTTTTAATAACAGCACCCTTCACCACAGTATCTGAGTCTCTTCCAGAGCTAGGAGTTACCAAAATGAAAATAGATGTTAATCAGAAATAGGAAAGGGATGTGGAGAAAAACCACAAAGGTAATTAGTTGAATTGTTTCATTTGTTATTAATTCAGCTCAATTATCACTTGTGTCTCCTATCATATTACCCCTCTCTCCCTCTGCTTTACTAATGATGCTAGGTTCCGTGGTTTTAGAAAAACTGTAAGTATTGGGTAGAACATCAGTTTCGTCCTCTACGGGTGATCGATCTGGAAAAGTAAAGCCAACGACAGCGACTCTTTCCCCTTTTCCAGTGCAACAGAACATTTCATTACATGTTCTATCTCTGTCCCAGTGTGGATATGGCCACCATCAAAAGAATCTCAGCACCTCACAACCTTTAAGCCACTTATTTGTCAGAGTGTCTTACTACCTAGTGCTGGCCAGCATCAGGCAAAGCAGGGCTTTGAATGTGGGTTTCTTACATACCAGATGAGTGCCCTAACCAGCAGGTGGTCTCCTTTTCAGAAGTTCACTCTGGAACTGAGAAACCTTCCTGACAAAAATTTCATTGAAACAGAGTTACAATGAAAAAGCTTTGGTTTCAACGAATCAGCATTTTCTGATGGGGAAAAAAAGTGTCAAAAATTTCTAACCACCAAAAACTCTCTCCTCTCGATCCTTTCACATGAAACATCATTCCTACCTCCCCACACGCACATCCCGCTCTAGTTGCTGGTCCCTCCTGCTGAAACCTGCCACAGCTCCTCTAGGTGCTGTGGGAAGCCTCAAGCCATCAGGGATGGGGAAGGAGTGTAGTGTGGAGGCAGGGGCCGGGGTGCCACTTAAGCAGGCACAGAAAGGTTGTTCATGGTCCTGTCCCAGGCTGCATGGAGTTGGCGGTGGAGAGATTGGTTCCTGCCACTGGCAGCATCATCCAAGGGTTAACAGTGCTGAAGTGAGTTCCCAGAAGCGCAGCCCACCAGGAAGTTGTGGAGTGGGGGTAGGGTTGAGGAGCCTGGGCTGCACCTCTGCTGGGGCATGCGCTCTTGCCAGTCCCGGAAGCAACAGCAACTTCCTCCCAGGGGGAGCAGAGCTGGCTGTGGGACACAGAAGGAAAAGCCCTCAAAATCCCTTCCCCTGAAGAAGCCTCAAGCCAGCAGGTTGGGGTAAGGAGGGGTTGGGGGAAGGCAGGGAGTCCTGCTTTCCTCAATCTTGTAACTATCTTTTTAAACTCTAAAGCTCTTGGAAGTTATTAGGTACTCAAATCCTTGATATGTTTGCCAATGTATCCCATATGTGTATGTATTACTGAAATGTCACTTTAAAAATAGCTTACACTTTTCAATGCAATATAGTGTAAGAAGACTTCGAAATATAAAAAGTGAAGTTTGCCCAAGCACAAAAAAAATGTAGTTCTTAGTGGACTTTGTAGCCTGCTAAGAACAAAGAAAACTGAGTGGGAACATTGCCTGGGACATGACCCAGTTTACAATAAGATCCAGGAAGAGGAGGCAGAGCATTGGACAGTCCCACCTGCAAGGAAGGAAATAGTAGCTTTATGAAGCCTGCTTCGCTTCCCCTCCCTTCCTGTGCTTCAGCCTGTGGTATGGGTAGACCCATGCAAGAAAGTGACATATGGCCCCTTAATCGCTTGTGCAATGACATAGAGCTAACAGTCTAGCTCTAGGGGACTTTACGTAAAATCTTACATAAATTAAGCTGTCATGGGATAAAAGGAAAGGTCCTTTCATGGATTGAGAACTGGTTAAAGGACAGGGAACAAAGGGTAGGAATTAATGGTAAATTCTCAGAATGGAGAGGGGTAACTAGTGGTGTTCCCCAAGGGTCAGTCCTAGGACCAATCCTATTCAATTTATTCATAAATGATCTGGAGAAAGGGGTAAACAGTCAGGTGGCAAAGTTTTCAGATGATACTAAACTACTCAAGATAGTTAAGACCAAAGCAGATTGTGAAGAACTTCAAAAAGATCTCACAAAACTAAGTGATTGGGCAACAAAATGGCAAATGAAATTTAATGTGGATAAATGTAAAGTAATGCACATTGGAAAAAATAACCCCAACTATACATACAACATGATGGGGGCTAATTTAGCTACAATGAGTCAGGAAAAAGATCTTGGAGTTATCGTGGATAGTTCTCTGAAGATGTCCACGCAGTGTGCAGAGGCGGTCAAAAAAGCAAACAGGATGTTAGGAATCATTAAAAAGGGGATAGAGAATAAGACTAAGAATATATTATTGCCCTTATATAAATCCATGGTACGCCCACATCTCGAATACTGTGTACAGATGTGGTCTCCTCACCTCAAAAAAGATATTCTAGCACTAGAAAAGGTTCAGAAAAGAGCAACTAAAATGATTAGGGGTTTAGAGAGGGTCCCATATGAGGAAAGATTAAAGAGGCTAGGACTCTTCAGTTTGGAAAAGAGAAGACTAAGGGGGGACATGATAGAGGTATATAAAATCATGAGTGATGTTGAGAAAGTGGATAAGGAAAAGTTATTTACTTATTCCCATAATACAAGAACTAGGGGTCACCAGATGAAATTAATAGGCAGCAGGTTTAAAACAAATAAAAGGAAGTTCTTCTTCACGCAGCGCACAGTCAACTTGTGGAACTCCTTACCTGAGGAGGTTGTGAAGGCTAGGACTATAACAATGTTTAAAAGGGGACTGGATAAATTCATGGTGGCTAAGTCCATAAATGGCTATTAGCCAGGATGGGTAAGAATGGTGTCCCTAGCCTCTGTTAGTCAGAGGATGGAGATGGATGGCAGGAGAGAGATCACTTGATCATTGCCTGTTAGGTTCACTCCCTCAGGGGCACCTGGCATTGGCCACTGTCGGTAGACAGATACTGGACTAGATGGACCTTTAGTCTGACCCGGTACGGCCTTTCTTATGTTCTTATGTTCTTATGACTAAGGTTGCAGTCTGCCTTGATATATCTTCTGCTATTTACTATTTCTTTGCCTCCTTGCTTCCCAGATGTCACCATAATGCTAGCAGTATTAGGCTATTTTAGGATGAAAGAAAAGGATGTTTTATAAACAAGTACTATATTTTATTAATCTTTTAAAACAGTGCCAAGTAGTTTCCATTATTTTCAAAGCCATATGTCTTGATATTCTTGAACCACTAATTTTGTCCCTCTTTCTATCATACATGCCTTTGAATAGCCATGTGTTTCCAAACCCATGCTATAGCAATTAAGTCCTTGTAGACTGGCTATCTTTATTTCATTGATGAAGTCATGACAAAGTTCTATTATTTGATTCTTATATAAAAAGGCAACTATGCACATAGCTGGGGCCTTGCTATAAAGTACGAAATATACAAAAATAAAATTGAAACAGTGGATTACGCTCTGACAACAAGCAGAACTGAACCCTCTACAAAACAACAAACTCTTCCTAATCCAGAAGGCTTTCACCTTGGGTTGTTCTTTTTCCCCCCAAGTGGGATGCTGTAGTGTACCATGGAACCACTAGTAGTCATCAACACAAGTAACCTGATTTCCATTTTATAATCTACTGCCTCAATTGATATTTCTTGAAGAAAAACTGCAGAAGAGCTACTGCAGAGATGCAAGAGGAGACATTCATCCAGAAGGGTAGAACTTGGGGGCAATTTTAGCCGGCATCAATCCTGTTCTTGAAGATTTTATAATAAGACTACAAATATTGACTTTGGTCTCTTTTTAATTCATCTTTTTCAGGAATACAGTTATGTCAGGGTTCCCTCCCCACTCTGAACTCTGGGGTACAGAAGTGAGGACCCGCATGAAAGACCCCCTAAGCTTATATTCTACCAGCTAAGGTTAAAACTTCCCCAAGGTACAATTCCTGTCCTTGTCCTTGGACGGTACTGCTGCCACCACCAAGTGATTTACACAAAAATTCACGAAAAGGGTCACTTGGGGAAATATTTTGAGGGAATGGGGACTCCAAGTCTCTACACCCCCTTTCCTGGGGAGGCTTGAGAATAATGTGAATACCGACCAGACTCTTTGTTTCTAGGACACTGAAAATCAATCAGGCTCTTAAAGGAAGAACTTTATTTAAAGAAAAAGTAAAATAATTACATCTGCAAAATCAGGATGGAAGGTAACTTTACAGGGTAATAAAAAGATTTAAAACACAGAGGATTCCCCTCTAGGCTCAGCTTCAAAGTTAGAAAAAACAAGAATAAAACTACCTCTTAGCATAGGAAAAATTCACAAGCCAAAACAAAAGATAACCTAATGCATTTCCCTTGCCTACTTACAATTTTTGTAATTTTACCAGGATCATTCCAGGTATATTTTCAGGAGATGTTGTCCCTGCTTGGCTTCTCTCTCTGTCAGGAGAGGTAACAAAGAGCACAAACAAAACCTTTCCCCCCTCCCCAGATTTGAAACTATCTTCTTTCCTTATTGGTCCTTTTGGTCAGGTGCCAACCAGGTTATTTGAGCCTCTTAACCCCTTACAGGTAAAGCAATTTAGTACAGCTTCCCAGGAGGGATTTTATGTTACCTTTACAAGTTATTTCTCATAAAAATCTGAATTTAGTAAGTTAGATCACTATAAGGTAAAAATGTAGTATTTTCCTATGTCTAGATGTTTTTGGCATGCCTCCAACTGAAAAGGTGTTTAAAATGAAATTCTTCAAGTAATTATGTGATAACGGCTTGTACATGATTACATTTAATTAAATATCAGAGTGATTTTTTTCCTCATTTGTCTGGTAAAGTAAGGGAATTTTTGACATTTGGATACTTCTTGTGCCAAAATCAAAGGGCTTTCATAAAGTGAAACATCTCACTGTTTGAAAGCTCTAAGGCCATTTCTTTCTGTGATATTATTAATGTTATAACCATTTGATCCAATCCTAGAGGGCACATTACAATTAACTACAGGGATTCATTACCTAATATTGCTTAACAAAAATCTTACATTGTCAGCCATCACCCTCATATCCTTACTGTTATTTCTAATATCTTCAGAGAGAAAAGAAAATCAAGATTTGACACTTTTCAATTCATAATCTTAGCATTAAGGATTCAGAACTTTGGTTAATGATATGTCTGCCCTAAGAAACAAAACAATATCCTCTCTGCATCATACCGTGCTGTGTCTTCTAAAATGACTGTTTACAGTGCATAAAATTGGTTTTAAGGAGACTGTGAGATGTCTTTGGAACTAATCTGAAGGTATGTTAAACTATCAGTCTTGTGAAAAGATCAGCTACTGAGCAGAGGCTTGAGGCAGGAAATACAAAGTGAATTTCTGTGCTGTGCAGGAGGTCAGACTGGATGATCACAGTGGTCCCTATTGGCCTTAAAAACATAAATTTATGAAGAGTAACACTTTTCTATGCTATAGATATTTAGAAAATAGATTTTCACATGGTGTAGCAAACAAGATACAGTAGTCAAATTAATCCCTGCTATATTTTTGTTCACTTTCTTGGTACTTACTCAGGACTATGGTGTGGAAAATGCTATGGGCAGCAAGGATCTTCTAGCTGCGACATGGGCTATCTGGAGATCAGACTTCAATGGGTTGAACAAGAGGGAGGGAAAAGTACATCCTGGGCACTGATCTGTTAGGGTTGGTGGGAAGTAACAGGACTTTTGGACTAGCCCACCCATGAGCAAGTATTGGCACATTGCAGGGTTGGGTGAGTCTTCCTGATTCATTGTAGCAGGTGTTTCTCGTTAATTTCACTCTGAGTACAAGGGAGGTGGAAATATCTCTTTAGTGAGAAAGTGTTAAGGTAGAGAGTTCTTCACAGGAAAACTCTAGAAGCAGCCCGGGTTAGAGAGAAAGCTTGGGCTGATTACTTTTTATTGTTTATAGAGTCATCAAGAAACCCACATTGCAGAACTAGTAAAGATTGACTCCATATAGGGCTCATCTTCACTGCCACAGATTAAGTTAGTACTGTGAGGTAATCCATTTGAGCTAGCCTTTCTGGAGTGAGAATGCAGGGAAAGTGACATACTGTGAAATGCTCCACCTATGCAGAGGGACTGGACTACCAGCTGATGAGCTGTAATTCAAATGCCTGCGTTCACACTGTACTATTATTTCAAATGTCAGCAGCATTCATGCTTCAACCCCTCCCTGATAGACTAGCTAGCTCAAGTTTAAAGAGCTATGTCAGGTGCTGGCTTGTGCCCAACCCATAAAGGGCCCACTGTCATGCACCAAGTGTCTTTCTAAGCACACGGTTTTATTAACCAAACAGAGACATAAATCAACACAAAAACAGTTCCTCAGCCCACCCTAGACTCTATGTCACAGGGGAATTTCTCCTTTGGCTTTCTCAGTTCTTTCTGCTTGAGGACCTACCACAGGAGTGTCCCTTGCTCTTTAAACTGAGCACTGTGTCCCAGGGCTTTCTTCTTAGCGGCCCTTCCCCAGCAGATTCCCACTGCCTCTTTCCCCCCAGGGACTTGGGTAGCTTTTCCCAGAGAAGACCCCCTTCTTTACTGACAGCCTGGCTTTTCATAGCCCCACTTACTGCCTTGCTCTCAATTTGCAAACTGGAAGCCCCTTTTCTAGCACAGGGAAGCTGGACCTATTTCAGTTACATGGGCCAGCTGCCCTATGAAACACCATTTAACTTGAACTAGACATGGGGGACAGGCGCTGGATTATGGGCAAAACTTGAGTTACAAAGCAGTGAAACCACACCCATAGTTGCCTAGATTCGCTGCAATGCTCTGGAATGTCAGAGAGTCAAAGGCAATTAGTCTATATCAGAGAAGCTGGCTAAATTCTGTTCTGATCATGGTGGGAATGTCAGCTACTCATACTGGTTTAAGAAGGAAAGATCAGCTGAAGGTCAAATACTAACATAGTCAGATTTTTTCCCCGAAGTTTGAAGATATACTGCATGAGAAGAATTTCCAAATGACTTCCAGTTTTAATGTTATTTCTCAATGTTTTATAGAGGAGAATGATTTTAAAATGTATACATGGGATGACATTGATAAGTGATCCACAAGTAAATACAGTCAAGCTATGAACAGTATGTTGTATTAATAAGAAATGGACACTGGAGTGGATATGCTGTCTAATTGGACGAAACATAGATGCTTCAGAATTGTAGTGTTCATTGTTTTCAGTAATATTCATCTTTTGAAAAACAACAACACTTTCAGAGATATGGTTTACCATTCTGTCATTAGCTCATACCATTGTACATGTTATATACAATCATGTCGTGTTCTGAGATTACTAGAATGTCAGAATGGCAATATGAGTTATGGATAAATTAACAGTCATAGTTTTGGCTCTTAAATTCCCTTGTTTTGAGGTTGCAACACAGCATTTGTATTTATGTAGTTTTAGTTTAAATATCCCATTCCTTCTCCTGCAAATTTCGCTGACTTAAAGGAAAGTATACTTTGGTCTAATATCAGTTGCTAGATTTAGTGTGCAGGTGCTGGGTGGTATTGGTGACCTATGATGATCTGGTGGTGCCTTCTTGCCTTAAATTCTGTGAATCTAAAAGTAGCAGTTAAGCACATTAATGACCACTAGCACCACTATCATTACCACTCATTTAAGATTGAAGAAGACTGATTCATAATGAAAAATATATACATATATAGTAAGTTTCCATCTCTTTGTTGTGATAACATAGGATTTGTTATGCAGCTCAGCAAGAAAAGCTATATCACTAGGGAGGGAGAAATTAGAACCTGAATATTTTTCCATTTCTTTTTCCTTCTTAAAGAGAGGCAAGTTGTTGATTAAACTCCCAGCGGCTAGAAGGAACTTCAAACATCACTAGCATAATAAGAGATAGTCTGTTGCAAAGATGTTTGGAAAGTATAAAAGACATATATAATAAAAATACAGCTTTTCTGAATTACTTGAACTACCAAAAGAGAGACAGGTTGCAGAGATACAAAATGTGCCAGGTTTTGAGTATTGATTGATGCTTAGCTACTGTATCAGATCCATGGCCTAATACAGTCAAGTTTCAGTCAGTGGTTAGAATTCAAATCCCAGGACATCTCATCTGCAGCATTGATACTAATAGTTTCTTTGAAACTTGTCTCATCAGATCATCTTGGCTATAAATCACCTCAAATACTGTATTTTGAGTCTTGTGTTAAAAATTTATATTTGCTTTCTTTGAATAGTCTAGCTATTTAGTTTAATGGCAGGAACATTTGCCAAAACAGCAAGCTTTATGCAAATATTTCAGAGAATTAGTAGGGAAAAAAATCAAATTTAGAACTATGAGGAAGACAGTTGTTACTTTTCATCGGTTGCGTGAGTGTAAACAACTCGGAACTGCTCAAATTTCAAACAATAAATAGAATTACCTGCTCACAAGCAAGCAACAGGACCAAGAATTATTCACAGAAATGTGGAATGCTGAACAAATTCCAAAGTTTCTGCAATCTGTTCATGGAAAATTTACATACAAAAAGTAGGATTTATTTGTCCAATTGATTGATAAGAATGAGTTTTCCAAGAGCTCTGGAGCTGTGACCATCTTTTTTTGTTCTGTTTTTGTACAGAACCTAGCACAACAGGCTCCTGGTTTATGAATGAGGCTCCTAGGCTCTACTTTCATACACATAATAAACAAAATAATAAATGTCTGTCCAAAGGCAGGACTAAGAGGACTCTGTCAACATTCCACTCAAGCTGTGTGGACACTCTGGTTTACTTATTTGGGTAAGTCTACACTGGAGCTGGAGATGTGATTTGCAGCTCATGTAGACATACCTAGTTATCTCACTAAAAATAGTGGTGAGGATGTAGCACCACAGGCTGTAGCATGGCCTGCACATGCCCTCCTGGCCCCCTGGGTACATATTCACTTGTGCAGTCCATGCTGCAGCCTGCACCATGGTGTCCTCACCACTATTTTCAGGATGACTATGAGCTACCAATGTGATGTGGCCATGAAAAAGACCAGTGCAGTCCTAGGATGTATTAGGTGAAATATTGCCAGTATAGATAGGGAAGCATTAGTTCCATTATACATGGCATCAGTGAGACCTCATCTGGAACACTATGTGCAATTTGGTCTCCCAAATTTAAGAAAGATAAATTCAAACTGGAATAAGTGCAGAGGTCTACTAAGGTGATCCGAGGAATGGAAAATCTACCTTATGAGAGGAGACAAAGAGATTGGCTTGTTTAGCTTAATCAAATGGAGGCTGAGGAGAGATCTGATTGGTCTCTATAAATGCATCAGAGGAATAAATACCAGGGCGGCAGAGGAGTTATTTAAGTTAAGTGCCAATGTGAACACAAAAGCAAATGGATATGAACTGGCCATCAACAAGTTTAGACTTTAAGTTAGACGAAGGTTTCTAACTATCAGAGGAGCGAAGTTCTGGAACAGCCTTCCAAGGGGAGCAGTGGGGACAATAAACCTAACTGGCTTCAAGACTGAGCTTGATAAATTTATAAAGGGGAGGGTATGATGGGACTGCCTACAATGGGATGTAGCCAATCTGTGACTGCTAGCAGCAAATATCTCCAACAGCCAGTATAAGGAGAAGGCTCTGAGTTACTACAGATAATTCTTTCCGAGGTGTCTGGCTGGTGGGTCTTGCCCACATACTCAAGGTCTAACTGATCACCATATTCGGCATTAAGGAATTTTCCCCTGGGTCAGATTGGCAGAGACTCTGGGAGGGCTTCACCTTCCTTTGCAGCATGGGGCATGGGACACTTGCAGATTTAAACTAGTATAAATGGTGGATTCTCTGTAACTTGAAGTTTTTAAATCATGATTTGAGAACTTCTGTAACTCAGCCAGATGCTAGGCGTCTACTTCAGGAGTGCGTTGGGGAGGTTCTGTGACCTGCAATGTGCAGAAGGTCAGACTAGATGATCATGATGGTCCCTTCGGGCCTGAAAGTCTATGAGTAGCCTTTGAGGACTACATGACAATATAAGCAAGTAACAAATATGCATTGTATTGCAAATTTCTAAACACACAACACACCATGAGAGATACACAGGCCTATGCAAAAAACAATAAAACCCACATATAAAATTACTGCCTCAGTTTCCTCACCACTCCCAGAGCCCTTTGGGATTTGGTCAGTGTATTTTCAGGGGTCAGGATTGCTTCTTTCTCCTCAGCCTTGTTGGATCCTCTGTTTCTCTCTCTACAGGGGTGAGTCTATATTATAAAGTTGTAGTCCCCTGTGTCATGTGGCCACACTGAGTTGCTTCAGTTGCTTCAGCTGTTTGATTGTGAAATGTGACAGTCAGGGTCCAGAGACCCCAAGGGGAGAACAGAAGGTTTCAACCCCAAAAATAAGCAGCTATTCAACTAATTGCATACTGTTATTGTATCATAAAATATAGCAAGTACGATCTTTTATAAAAGTTTGTAATGTACTGAACTGGATGATTATAAGATATGCATACAGACTGGTTATGAATTTATGTGTTTGTGTATTTCCCCCTCTGACTAACCAGAAGCCATTATGGACTAAGAGACAAAAGTATTTTAAAAAAAACTATAATAAAGCAATGGGAGAAGAGAAGGTAATTTTATGATTTTGGAACATGCTGGCAACGGTGGATGCAGTCTTGTTATTTTTATGTTCTAATATAATTTTCTCCTATTAGGATTCCACTGTAATACTGTAATTGAAAGTAAATTTACATGAAAATAGTATTTCTGTTGCAGAAAGTAAGACTACAGCAATCAAAATACTCTATAAACACAGCAAGCTACACATTATCTGCTTATGCAACTTGTGCTATATCTGAAGAAATCAATATCCAACAAAAACTTTGCTAAACTACTCTTGATATATTATAAAAAAAAAACTAATAATTTTTCCAAGCCACAGCTTTTCAGAGACCAGAGTTACATAACCAGATTTTTTTCGGATACAGCTGCTTTCAAACAGTAGGCATCGTGCTGGCAGTTATGCTAACACATGGAGTCATCCCAAACCCTGTTAGTAATCATTTAAAAGATTTCAATAGCATTTAAAAGGACATTTCATTTAAAATGACTATGTCTTGGTTTGATCTGGTAATTAAGTGACATGACCTTGTCTTTTTAGTCAGTCTGAATTCCAGGATTTGTTTGCTAACTCATGACCTAATATCTTAATACACATCAAAGGAAAAGGATAGGAAGTTTAAGAGGAAGTTAAAACTTCATGATAGCATGCCTCAGAAGAACTCCTCTAGTTTGTACAAACCATTCAAATTTTAGTATTTCCTCTGGAGAAGGGTGAGGGGAGACAGAGACACAAGGGGTGAACGCCACAAAGCAACTTAGTTGCCAAAGTTAGATGCCTATGTCCCCATGTGTGGCACTACTGCCATCCACAAAACTCCCACTTGGCTGCTGCGTATCCCTGTAGGAGCCTAAATGCAATCAGCATTTAACTTTCCACTGTAAAATTTTCCTAGGCACCTAGGTTTTAGAGCCTGGGACATTCACACCGCTGTTTCCCTCTAGGCACCTGGATGCCTGTCTCCCGTCTAAGCCCCAGAGTGATTCATGAACCAGGGGACAATGGGAAGATAGTAGTCCAATGGCTAGGGCACTTAACTGCGTTGTGGGAGTCCCCAGTCCCTCTGCTCCACTCACTCTCATTATTTATCCACAGTGGAACAGATTCAACAAGAAAGACTGAGGGAACCCCGCATCAGATTATCCCATAGCTCAGAAGCTAGGGCACTCTCCTGAAATGTCAGATACCCAAGTTCAAATACCTTCTCTACATCAGGGGGAGGGGGAAATTAACCTCAGTCTCCCACAGCCCAGGCAAGTGCTCAAACCACTGAGCTAAAAGTTGTGAGTGGTTTCTCTTCCAGTCTCTGTGTGTGGTGTGGGGCAGGCATCTAACATAGGGCCTAAATTGCCTGACTCCAGGCAGTGGGTTGTGTTCATGGATCTCAGAGACAGACACTTTCCTGAAGCCTGGATTTAGGCAACAATCTCAGAGAGAGGTGGAGCTTAGCACATACCCTTTCATCAGCACTTCCCTTTGGCTAGCCCACACCCAGCATTTTGGGTTTTTTTATAGATTGCCTTCTAAGGCCCCTTTCTCCCCCCATTCATTGTATGGGGAGCCTAAGTGCCTAACTCAGCTTTGTGGATCACAGTGCTGTTCCTGTGACTTTTTAAAGGCACCCAGAAGCTAGGCACTGTATCACTCAATGCTGCAAAGCCTAAGTCCCTTCATGGATCCCACCCAAGGAGTCATGCTAGTCTTTCTTAATAAAGAAAATAACCTTCACAGCTGATTCTTAGTTGATCAGTCTTGGAGGTGTTAACAGTGAAAGAGACTGAACTATTCTGTTTCCTACTAATGTACAAGATAGCCAAAAAAGTTAATTCAGAAAATGTTTCCATAGAACAGGAAGACTGTGAAGAAGGAGCACCTTAATTCCACCAAGCAGAGGACACACCATACCATAACTCACATCAGGCTGACACACTCATTGGCCCATCTCACTGTTGTCAAAAATCTGTATCTAAAAGGTGTCATGGAAGGTGTCATATGCAAATTATAAAACTCTGCTCATTAATATTATTGTGTGGTGTATGCACAGGTGGTGTATAAAGAACACTAGATGATTGCTAGAAATATGTTTTCAAAATGTGTTTGGCAAGCAGTGCCTAAGTGCAGCCTGTCCCAAACAAAAGAATACTGTGTTTGACTGGGTAGCCAATGTAAATTAAGTAAGGTGAGGCCAGAAATAATGAAAATATATTTACATAGAAGGTAAACAATGCCATCAAACTGGCAAGTGGCAGAGATGTCCACTTAATGCTCATGACCAGGGGACGGAGGCTGTAGCCCTATGAAGCCATCCTGGCTCCTGAAACAGAGACAAAGGACTTTGGAAAATATAAGTACAAATAAAAAGCCAATCTAAGTAATGCATACCTCTAAATCTCTCTGGACAATAGATCTAAACCCTGTGTAATGATCAATGCTCCCAAAGGGTTGTTTCATTACAACTAGCTCCCATTTGTAGTGTAGTGTTAGCAGCTGCAAGTATTTTTCAAAGAGCAATGGACAATTTATTCCAAGGCATGCCACATGCCTGCGTATACCTTGATATCCTGATTACAGTGGAATCTGACTCAGAACACTTGCAAAGCTTGAAGTGGGTACTTCAAAAATTGACTGATGCAGGCATGCACCATAAGAGGGAGATGTGTATTTTTCAGGCCGCTGAAGTCATTTACCTGGGACACAAAATTAATGTAACTGGCTTACATCAGGTAGAGGAGAAAGTATGGACCATTACTGAGGTGGCCTCAGTGACCATAGGTGAGGCTTCATGTAGACTATGCTGGTCCATTTATGGGGAAAGCATATTTATAATAGTTGATGTTCATTCAAAATGGATTGGGGTATACATAATGCCCTCCTCTACAGCTGAGCCTACTATCTGATAATAGTATTATCTAATACTACAACTATTATCAGAAAGTCATTATGCACCTGCTACTGATCAAGGGCCACAGGTGTTTCCATTGTGCCGGTCCAGATGATTTCCTAAATTTGGATTTGTAATAGTAAGGTAAATATGCTAGAGAGGGCAGAATAATCCTTTTAATTGCTTGAAGATTAGGGTAATCTACTCCAACCTTTTAGTTAGGATATTTTGTTGTTATAGTATTAATGATTTAAGTTTATTGCTAATGATTTAAAGGAGGAGAAGTGTAAGGAAATTGTAGATATTTGTTATTCTTATTGCCAGCAGGTGGCCAATGTGAGAATAGCTATTTTACTGTTAGAACCCATAAGCATGCTCCAGGGGGTTGAGGGCATGTGTGAGAAGAAGTTTGTCCAAGGCTGATTAGTTGTCTATGTGAACCTGTACCAGAATAAAAAGATCTCCTTTTTCAGTTCTCATCTGTTTTGGGTCTCTATATACAACAACAATACAGATTTTGCCAGCTTCAGAATACCATTACCCAAGAAGAGAATCATAGCTAGTGATATGACATGAAAAGTTGGCAGTATTTCATTTATTCATTCATAACCCAACACTTGAGCTAAAATTAAAAACAGTTTTATAAATACATCCTATACAAGACTGCCTGTTTTCATAAAGCCTTGCACATTTTGGAAGAACTATTTCAAATTCTATGCTTCATATGAATCTGCTGTAGTATTGTGCACATGTGTTGGCCTGAGGGCCCATATAATGCATCACTGGTTACTGGAGCATTCTAGGGAAAATATGACTAAGAACAGCCTTGTCCCCACCTCTACATTTCTTCCCTTTAGCAAGTAAATTCATTTGGAAGTTTTCTTCTGCAACAGGTTCTGCAATAATTGGGAATGACTGATGCTTACATTTGCATGCTGGAGAATGTTATTGCTTCTCTCTTGTGAATACAGTATGGAATGATACATTTTATTCAAATATTTTCCCCCTAGAGATAGAGGCATGATATTGTGAATTATAAAAGGAATGCAAATCTTTTCAGAGCTCTCAATTTCTTTGAAATGTGTATTTTATGAGTTTTGTTCTCTCTCCACTCCCCCTGAATGTTTCTCCTTTGGGAGTTTCAGATATTTCTTGGGCTTATGTTATGAACTTGTCATGTTTTTTATACGAAAGGAATTTATGAGTTAAGGGACAAGATTTTCCCAATTTTGTTGGTCACCTAGTTATATTGGAAAGGATGCACCTAGTCCACTTGAAGTATTTGTTGGGAGGATGAGGGAAACTAATCTGGAAACCGTGGGCTATGCAAGTGACCACGGTGAAAGTAACTTGGTTGGGATATGGGAAGAACTCACTGGGTGGAATCCTGACCTCTCCCAAGTCAATGAGAGTTTTGCCATTGACTTCAGTGAAGCCAGGAGTTTCACCCTGTGCCTTTACTCAGAGGCTAAAAACAATGGTGAGTAGCAGTGGAGTTACACACTCTAAAGTAGCCTAGAGCAGACAAAAAAAGGTTGGTGAGGTTCATTTAAAACTATCTTGCTAATGAAGTACTTGTCTCCTCTGCTTCTCTCCAGGGTGCCTGGCCCTTCCTGCCCCTCCCCGCCCCATGTTCCTTTTATATTGCCTTGTTCATGAGCTCTCAGACAATTTTCTTCTTCCCCTTCCTCCAGTTTGCCCAACAGCTAATCCTCCTATTCATTCAAACTGAAGATAGGTGCTGAACCTTCTTGAAAGAAAGGTTAGGAAAATCACATAACATTTTTATGAGTGTGGGATGAAATATTCATTGGAAATCCCACCCTCCCAGTTAAATTCATACCCATTTAATATATGGAGAAACAGGGACTGAAAAAGGATATGTGATTAATTGAGGTTACAAGTTAGTGACAGAACCTGTAGTGACTGGTTGTAAAGGCATGTGCCAGCCCCGCATGCCACCCCTTCTCCTGCCCCTGTGGGACTGCAGGTATGCCCTGCCTTAGTTTGCAGTTGCGGGCACTGTTGGCTGTTAAATTGAACCTAAGGCAAGGAGAAGCCAACACACACTAACCAAACAACATGTCCACTTTTAATAAGGTCTCAGGGCAGGCGTAATTACAATAAACAGTTCATCAGTACCCTAGTTCAGAGTTCTTAAAATTAATATTCACAAAACAAAGTCTGAGTTAAGTTTGGCCAGTGTCCTGGATCCTGAGCAAGAGACCCTCAACCACTGCAGCCTACATGACTCTCATTCCCCTCTCCCTGCTCTGCTTTCTGGTCTTCCTTAAATAGCTCAATACTGGGGTTGGGCAGGGAGATTTCTTGATTATCCTCAAGTTGCAGGTTGTATGCTCCAGACTGGCCCTAAAGGGGTAGTACATGTCTACAGTTAGAAACAGGAGAAGAACCCATGCGGATCTTTATTTCCTACCAACTCATGGCTGTGGGCATCTTAACTTCAATTAATGTATTGATTTCCCAATTCTTCAATTTTGTAAGACAGAGTTTTGGGGTGAATTCCCTCACACACTGACATGAGCTGAAGGGCTCCCATAGAATACCACAGGCAATGATTGCCACCAAAGGGACTTACCTGGCAGGCACGGTAGTGTAGTGGATTAGAAATAAGGCAGGGCATTCAGAAGACTTTGGGTCAATGACAGACCAAGGTCTGACTCGTTATATTACGTAAGGCAAGTCATTTACTACCTGAACCTCTGTTTTTCCATCTCTCCAATGGGAGAAGTAATATTTCATTTCACAGGAGTATGGTGAAGTCTAACAAAATAATACTTTTTTTTGTAAACTGGGAATATGTGAAAAACATTATTAAAGCTAGTCCACAGTAGAAGTGGGTGTATCTACACTGCAATAAAACACTGGAAGTTGGCCCAGGGTCAGCTGGCTTGGGTGAGTGGGGCTCAGGCTGTGAGGCTATAAAATTGCAAAGATTTGTGTGCTTACAGTTAAGGACATGCAAATAGTCACGTTCACATAAGTGGGACTATTCATACACTCATAATTAAGAGCTTGCATAAGTCTTTCCAGAATTGTGGCCTAAACCTTTACATACAAAAGGGCTTTCCACGTTTTTGTATGCAGCAAAGTAGTTCTGATAACTCTTCTCACACCTCTAATTTTCATCACTAACTTTGGCATTAACCAAATATATATATATATATATATATATATAATTTTCAATATAGCGCCATCAGAAGTAAGTGCTTAATTACTGGACTGTAATTTACATGATAAAGAATGAATGATGCTGACTGAACAAAGACTGAAAGAGCAATTCAGTATTTCCCCAAGTAGGCTTTGAACAAAAGTGTAAACATGTGTACAATTCAGATATAATTCTGCTATTTATGGGCTAGTCATGGTGCCACAGATAAAGGGCCTGAGGGATGGGAGACTGGGGGTTCGAGCTTCAAAAAAAATGAAAAAGCTTTGTATTGTAATTGGGGGGTGGGGTTCTCACAGATGCTACTTGGCTCACATTCCCCAGTCTCACCTCTCCCACCAATGAATGATGCCACCACCAGAGAAAGCAGATATACCCCCAGATTAACTGGGATAATAAATTCCTCTCATTTTTAAGAAATTAAATTGAGCTAAAATGAGAGATATGATAATAGAGTGAAGCCAAGAGCATCTGATCACTAAAGTAAAGAATCAGCCTGATGGGAGCAGCACAGCAGAAAATGGTGACTTGTTAAATCACGTGTAGAAACTGCTTACAAATATGCCAGCCATAGCACCAATCCTGCAAGCACATATTTAACTTTGCACACAGAAGTAGCAACCTTGACTTTGTCATTATCACAAATTGCAGACATGCTTAAGTGTTTGTAGGATTAGGGCCCCTGTTTCCATTTCAGTTTTTTTAAACCTCTCTGTACAGATATTCATCAGTTAAAGAAGTTTAGATGTCTTGTTTAAAATATGCCACTATTCATTCACATCCCTGTCAGTTGCTAGAAACTCCTTGAATCACACTGATCCTTAGCTGAAGGGGTTTCTTTCCACCCCTCCCCCCTCCATATAAAGTCCTTTGTGGAGAGATGTGAATATTTTGCTAATGAGGTCTAACATTCACCATCACATCCATACATTTGTTTCTGCATGATTTGAACCATTACCTTATTTGCCCTCAACTCCATTTTTGTCCTCTCCTGCCATGCACTTCTCTATATTATAAGCAGATAATAGTCATGTTAATGCTGAACCTAAAACATAGGTGAAGGATTGGGAGAACACAAAAACTGATGGGATTAATCAAAGAAAAAATAGGAAATACCAGAATTAAGGTTGTCTCTGCAAACTTAATTCAACTCCCTTGTGCTTATGCAATACGACACAGTCTTTAATTACAGGATCACATTTTTTCCCCCCAACTCTGTCAGTGCATAGGATAAACTTGCTCTGGGGATAAATCAAGGTTGTGTGTTGAAGGATGCTGTTGTCTGTATTATTATTTGTATTACCATAATAGCTAAGAGCCCTAGTCATAGGCCAGGACTCCCTTACGCTAGGTGCTGCACAAACAGAACAAAAGGATGGTCTCTGTCCCAAGGGGTACAATCTAAGAATAAGATGAGAGACAAAAGATGGGGATGGGAGTACACGGAAACAAGGAGACAGTACTGGTCAGTGTGATAGGCAATCGTTTCTGCACACCAAGTCAGTATTTTGTAGGCATCATGGCAAAGCAGGGTTTTGATAAGGGATTTGGAGATGGACAATGAAGTAGCTTCATGGATATTTACAGGAAGTTCCTCCCAAGCATGTGAGGTAGCATGGGAGAAAGCATGAAAGTGCTTGTCTGAAAACATAACAAATGTGTGATGGAGGCTGGTATCAAGGGAGGTTTCTTTCCTCCCCCCACTTACATTCCCTGTTACCTTCTGCCCCAAAGTCCAAGACTTCTGTCTCCTTGTCCAGCCAGTCCCAGTTTCCTCCTCCTAGTTCTTCAACCAATCTCTCTCTCCCCCCCCAACCTCCAGTCATCCTCCATCCCCACCCACACCACACCCCTACTGGCTCCTACTCCCAGTCTTGTTCCCTGGGATCCACATCCTATCTGAGTCTCCCTCCCCACCTCCTTGTCATAATATTTGTTCACCTTGTTCCAGTTCTCCTTTCACCCCAGCCTCTTATCAGATCTGTCTCCCTTTCTCCAACCTCTGTTCCATCCTCTACTGGTTCCCGATTCCAGTCTCCTTGTCCAGCCAGTCTCCCACACACTGTTTCTAATCTCAGTGTCCCTTCAAAACCTGGCACCCAATCCATTTCCCTCCCCTGACTCTGTCTACTTACCCAGGCAGTCCAAGCATCCCCTCTTCCACCACCACCCTCAGCTCTTAGTCCCAGTGTCCTTTACCAGTCATCCCAGCCTTCTCTCTCACTTGACTAGTCTCCTCGCCCAACAAGCCACAGTCTCCCCAACCACTTCTTCCAAATATAATTTCTCTCCCTCACCCATCACCTCCAGTCCCAGTCTCATCATGCCCCTTATCCTAATCTATTCTCCCCCCCACATGCAGATCTTGTTCCCTCTTCATTTGAGTCAGATGGCTTCCTCCTCCACTGCCTACATCCCAACATGGAGGCCACTGAGAGAAAAGGAGAAACAGGCTCTCTACTCCCAGTTCTAGTGCCTGGTCCCACCCCAAGGCAGAGCAGCAATTACAGGGAAAATCCAGCTTTATCTTTATAGCTCTGATCATCAGTCACTCT
This sequence comes from Mauremys reevesii, assembly GCF_016161935.1. NCBI lineage: Eukaryota > Metazoa > Chordata > Testudines > Geoemydidae > Mauremys > Mauremys reevesii. Next base: position 80,944,688 of record NC_052627.1, on the reverse strand, counting down.
GGGGTATGGCACATGTGCAGTTTGGTCAGGGCCCAATCCAAGAGCTGTGAAGCTCTGCAGGATGCTCAAGAAGAACAGACTCTTTGAAGAGTTAAGTTCTGAAACTCTAAGAAGTCTCTGCTAAACGTATATGAACTGAGATTTTTCAAAGGCTTATAACTTAGCCAAATTTGGGTAGAATTTCCCTGAAACAGCAAAAGGCACATTCTTTACACAAAGGCCAACCCTCTGCCCAAATTCTCAGCAATAGACTTTCTCAAAGAAAAGGTTCACAGATTTCTTTAATTAAAAATATATATTTTTACCTATCCTTGTTATTGGAAGTGGCTAAACCATTATGAAACTTTCAAAAAAGCTCAAACTGAGAGACACCAAGCATGGATAATTTCACCCCAAAGGCATGGGTGGTGGGTCGCATAGACTGAAGAAGGCTTTGCCTCCCCAAACAGCCAGGCATGACCACACCTCCTGCCATGACGCTCCCTGTGTGTCCGTCCAGTCCTCCAGCTCCAGCCCTGCCTGCCCTCTGGGGCTGGGGAGGCTAGGGCCATGCCCCACCCTGCCTACCGGTGCTTCTTTGGGGCTGGGGGGTTAGCCATGGGACTGAGCCAGTGGCCACCAGTGGGGGGGGGGGCTCTGGGCTCCAGGAGGGGAGGGGAAGACTCAGCTGGAAGGGGTGGGGCTAGGGGCTAGCCTCTCCCAGCTGGCAGTTCATGCATCACCCATGCCCAAAGGGTTTCAGTTTTGGAAAAGTTATAAGCAAATGAAAACAGGGTCTAGTAAGCAGTGTTGGACAACCTTAATAATAGGCAGTACTACCAGCCCTGCACATAATACCTAGAATTTTTATTTTTAAGGTCAACATAGAGTGCATTATGATCAGCCTAAGAATCCAGCTTCAGATTTAAGTCTGCAATTGCAGGCCTTACTGTTTGTGATGGGGTGCACTCACCTCTTGAGCACCTCCTAGCAGCTGGGTGTGGTACTGGAATCCTTTTCTCCCCCAAGTCGCACTGCAAGCTGCCAGCCAACCTTGGTGGGTCTTCAGTGGCTTGGCCCTCCAGCTGAGTCACGTAGTCCAGATGAACCTCTTCCAAGGTATTAAAGAGACCAATAAATGAACAGCACCATTGTCCTAACTCAAGTCTTCACCCCCTGCTCTGGAGGCTTTAAATTCAGCCATTTGTTTGGGCTTTCAGATGAGCCTTTTCCAATTCTTGGAGTTTATGCCACTTTACCTGTGGGTTCCAACCTGGGGACACTATAGATTGCAGCTTTGCACTACTTGATTTCAGTTCATTGCTACTTCTTCCATGGAACTCTGCCTACCTGGCCCTTTTTCACTTCACCCTTATCTCAGGTTTAAGGTTCTTAGGTCCTCTCTCTCCCTGCAAACTCAGCCAGAAACAAACTCTGGTTATCCCACAAGTGCCTTTGAGCGGATAGAAACTAACTTCCTTATCCCCTCTGATCACAGCTAAGAATCATCCTGCTAAGCCCCTGCAGCTCCTTTTATCTTTGCCTGCTGGGCTCTGATTGGCTTTCTGTGAGGCCTCTCTAGGCAGGCCTGGAGGACCCACCTTCATGGCTCCTTTCCTGTCACTTTGCTGCTTCCTGGGTGGGGGTAGGAGGACCACAGGCCTTCTATAGGGTGCCAGATATACCCAGATGCCAGATATACCACTTCACACTTATTTTAGGCTTGGATCCTACCTTGGGATACACTAACACAGACCTCCTGCATTCCATAGGAATCCCACTACAACCAGTAGTACTCCACACAAACACTAGATCCATGCCAGTGATTCTAAAACAACAGGGGCTTTAAGCGATATAAAAAGACCACGTGTTATCCTACATCTCTCCCATTATGCCAGCTGGATCAGCAGGGTGAGACCCATTTTCTTGAAATGCAATGAGGAAAAGACAGGAGGCAGTGCCTTTTGGGCCCAGGGCCCACAGTAATGGAATTCTTTTCCCCTTCCCAGAAGCAGAGGTGTATCATTAACTGTTAGGAGTTTTCAGTCTTTCACAGTAGGTTTTAAAATTAGGAACATTAGTTTAAAACATGAAATCCAAATAAACATACATTTTAAAATTTGGATCATATCAATTTCCTCTGATTGTTTGTTTGTGATTCAAGATTTGCTGATCACTAGCACTAGTGAAGGTGGTAATTTTCCAAGGAATTTAATTAATACTCAGTAAAAGAGGTGCCTTGAGGAGTGCTCTTTAACACAACACTGTTATAATGCACCAGGCCATTTCCCTACTCAGAGCAAGTAGCTGTGCAGCTTTTTGCTACTCCCACAACCAGAGTAGCTGTGGAACACTTCCTTTCCTGTCTCCCTCAAGTTCAGGGCCCTGGAAGAACCAATAAATAAATCATGCATTGAAGATGGGACTGATAATGCATAGCAACTAATTGCAGTTACAAATGTCATTAAATCCTAACCTTTATTTTTGTAATCAGTTATTCACACCAAAATGTGTTCATTCAAAAATGTAAGTTTCACATTTTATCTCAAAATTGCCTTTGCATTATTTAGTCTGGTTCTTCTTTATTATTATTAATAATATTTATTACAGTAACATCTCGAGGCCTCAGTCAAGATTAAGCCCTCCATTGTGGTAGGTACTGCATATCCGTATAGTAAGAGACGTTCCTTGCCCTGAAGAACTTACAGTTCAAGTCCCTGACCCTCCAAGAATTTATGTATGTGCTTAACTTTAAAAAAACAAGGGGACTAGCCATAGGAAAAGAGACTACTGTCAAATTCAGTAAAACATTTAGACAGGGTCTTAAGTCTCACTGAATTCAAATCCTCCACTAAAATCGGGATTGAATTCAATGGTACATAATATATGGTAAATACTTTGCTGAATAAGGGCCCCAAGATGCTAATGAGGCAAGATAGGGTAAATTACATTTTACAGACATGTTGCAATTCACTTGTGTACATTTCAGTTCACACTTGTACAATGCAGATATTTTTGTTAATGTTTTAAAAAAATGTTTATTCCCTTTGAAAATGAGTATTTCCTTTGATATGAATACTTATGAAGTAGCCTTTGCCTAACCAGGAGCCTGGCTAATATTTTATCACATATCCAGACATTTTTCTGACCTTATTTTCTTTTCTGCTGTCCTTGAAGTTATTTTTTTTTCTTTTTGCAGTATAAAAATCAAGTGAATATTAAGTGGTCAAAACACTGTACTAATATATTCCAATGATGTACTAATATATTCCCCATGGATTAATTAAGAAGAAATATAGAATTTGCCATTGTACAGGATTTCTCCACAACCTTGTCTTTTATAAAGAAAAGTTTTCTAAAAATGTTGATCTATTAACTTTACTATCCTTTCATATATTAAAAATGTCAAGTTAATTTCCCCTTATGTATCTTGAACTAGTACTGTGGAAATCAAGACAACCCAGATAAATAATTTCTTTTGAATAATAAGATTAATTTGTGAAGAGATACTTATTATTATTAACTTGTAAGCAGATAAAAACAAGTTGAATTTTAGACAAATCATTATTCATAATTTTCTTTTTTACTTGATGACTGTTAAAGATGCAAGTAAAACAAGTAATTCCTGCAATCAACCATGGTAGAACCATTTTTAGACCTGTGAGATAATTGAGGGGAAAGTGATTATCCAGGACATGTGCCTTCTCAGTTTCTTCAGTGGAGCCTAAGATGATATTGCATAGGAGACTGGAGATGAAGGGCAGAGTGTCTCTTCCATGAAGATACCCTACTGGAATGCCCAGTGACAAATCAGTCCATAATCTTACAGACACATGTGCCTTTAACTGCATGAGTCATTTCACTGAAGTAAGTTTTGACAATGAATTTAGTGATGGCTGAAGTATTGATACAATTCAGTGTTGCCAACTCTTGCAGTTTTATCACAAGTCTCAGGGCTTGGCTACACTTACAAATTTGCAGCGCTGCAGCAGGGTGTGAAAACACACCCTGCTGCAGCGCTGCAAATTGCGGCACTACAAAGCGCCAGTGTAGTCAAAGCCCCAGCGCTGGGAGCCGCGCTCCCAGCGCTGTCCGTTATTCCCCACAGGGAGGTGGAGTACGGACAGTGCTGGGAGAGTTTTCTCCCAGCGCTGGCGCTTTGACTACACTTAGCGCTTCAAAGCGCTGCCGCGGCAGCGCTTTGAAATGCAAGTGTAGCCACAGCCTTAGAATATTTGATCTTAAAACCCCAGCTCCTAGAGGCTTGTGAATCCATAAGAATCTCAGCTTTCATTAAGAAAAAAAGTTTATATTCCTTGTTAGTGTAGAGAAAAGCTTGAAAATGTGATCTAAGTACACTCTAGCAAGTCCAAAAACCACAGGTGAAAAAACAGGTATTTTATTTTCTGTTACTTTAGAGACAAATCCCTGATTGGAGAGTGAGCAGGGAAGTAAACACAGTAGGAATTGTTCCTCTTGTTAGAGCCTCTGTCAGGTATTCTTACTACACTATATATTCTCATTTTTGTTCATCATGATGGATATGTGATATCTCCCAATACTGATTTTGCAAATAATACAAACTTACAAAGAATTTCATAAAACTGGCTTTTACCATACTGTATATATACTATACATAATTGCATGGTTAGCAGGCTTTACATTTTCAAAACAAGGTTTTTGCTCCCAATTTGCAAATTTCAGTTAAATCTCACCTTCCATTAAATGTTTTAGGATGCCGGCCATTGCAAAACTAGCTGCTGAATCACCTGGGATAAGAGTGTAAACTAAACCACACTCAATGTCCAATTTAGAAGTTAAAACTCAGATGCCAAAGCCCGAAGGGACCATTGTCCCTGTATATAACACAGGGCCATAGAACTTCCCCAAAATAATTCCTAGACCATATATTTTAGAAAAACATCCAGTCTTGATTTTAAAAATGATCAGTAATGGAGAATCCAAGACCCTTGATAAATTATTCCAATGGTTAATTACCTTCACTGTTACACCTTATTTCCAGTCTGAATTTGCCTAGCTTCAACTTCCAGCCACTGGATCATGTTACACCTTTCTCTGCTAAATTGAAGAGCCCATTATCAAATATTTGTTCCCCCTGTAGGTACTTACAGACTGAGATCAAGTCATCTCTAAACCTTCTTTTTGTTAAGCTAAATAGATGGAGTTCCTTGAGTCTATCACTGTGAGACAGGTTCATTCTTGTAGGTCTTCTTTGAACCCTCTCCAATTTTTCAACATGCTTTTCCTTTTTACATTGTAGACACCAGAACTGGACAGAGTGTTCCAGCAGCAGTATCGGTGCTGGAACAAGTTGTATAGTGGGGGTGCTGAGAGTCATTGAACCAAACTGTAAACCATGTATATAATGAAAACCACTTCAAGCCGGGGGGTGCTACAGCACCCCCCACACTCCTAGTTCCAGCACCTATGAGCAGTGGCCACACCATTGCCAGAAGTAAAATAACCTCTCTACTCCTACTTGAGATTTCCCTGTTTCTGTATCCAGTGATTGTATTAGTCCTTTCGGCTTCAGCATCTCACTGACCGCTCATGTTTCTACCTCGTAGGGTCCTAGAACCCAGGTAGCAGCCCAAGCCCAAATGTCTACACCTCAATTAAACAGCACCTTAGCACAAACCCCACGATCCTGAGCCTGCTGACATGGGCCTGCCATGGGTATTTAATTGCAGTGTAGTGTGGCAGAGCTCTGACCTTGCTCCTGTGGGTCCTGCGCTTCTAGGTGGTTTATGCTTAGCCTCAGTGGCTCACTGTGACCCTCCACGTAGCCCTTCTCTCTCTAGGGCCAGGGTTACAGTCTACTGAGCCCTTTTCATCATAGGCTGCAAGGAGGTTGGTGAGAGAACTCCCACAGTCTCTGTTCAGCCTCCTGTCCTGACAGGGACCTGACTTCCCCTTCCAGGAGCTGTTCCTGTAGTGGTGGGTTGGGGGGAACCCAGGCCCGCCCTCTACTCCGGGTTCCAGCCCAGGGACCCTAATGGTAGCAGTTGTTGGCAGCCAACCTTTCACTGCCAGAGTTGCTACATTTCCCTGGGCCACTTCCCCACAGCTCTCCTGCTTCTCCCTTCTTCACCCTTACCTTAGGGCTCCTTTAACGATGTTTTAGGTGTCGCAACCTGATACGCAGTTATGGCTCTGTATGGCCAATTGTCGGTCCACGGCCATCTTGTCCTGTTAAAAGGACAAGGCAGCCTCCATCTTGGACCAGGTTCTTGTTGCATAGGAAAGGGCAGAGACCTAATCCTGCCCAGCAACACTAAAGTGCTGTGTGTACTTTCCTGTTTTTTTTCTGTTGGGCCGTCTAAAGGTCAGGCTAGTGCAGTGTGCAAAGACCTGATTCTGCCCAGCAACTCCATAGTATGCATTTTCCCACTCTTTTTGGGCCCGGTCGTCTGGAAGTCAGGCTAGTTCTGCCCAGCAACTCCAGAGTACTGTATACAGAGACCTAATTCTGCCCAGATACCCCAGTGTGCTGTGTGCAAGTCCTGCCGGTGTGGGGGGCAACAGCTCGAAGCCTGGAGGAAGGGGGAACCGGGGACCAATCAGATGTTGACACAAGTTTCTATAAAACTAGGTTTCCCCCCAAAATCTGTGTGGAGTATCCGCGTGTCAGCTGAAGGGCCTGATCAACCTTTTGGCGAGGGTCTCCTCCCGGTCTAGCTCGTAGTGTGGAGTATCCGCGTGTCAGCTGAAGGACCTGATCAACCTTTCAGCCAGGGTCTCCTCCCGGTATAGCTAGCTCATGTCGTGTCGTTTGGATCCATTCTATCAGCTCGTCATGCTTCTGGTGTCTGCTCTGCTGGTCAGCTGCGCCTGGAGTGCGGTATTTGTTTTCTAATTTCTGGCAGTTTGCTTATCTAGCACCCTATTTTTCCCCTTCCTAACCCAGTACTAAGTGTGTACACAGTGTTAAGGATTAAAGTATTGTGCTCATAATTGCACAATTGCCTAGGTGTATAGTTGTTCTAAGGTTTTAATAAATTGTTTATTGTAAACTGTTTTAAGTGTGTAAGTCATTGCTCTGTCTTTGTCCGGAGTGTTTGTGTCTGGGAGCTGTCTCCACCTGGGGATTAGCTGACCAAGGGGTTCCTGTCCCCACGGTCTGTGTGAGTGGAATCTGCCCAACTGCAGCCGCACCACACTCTGGGTTTACCCTTAGTGTGAAAGCAAGGGCGGTTGAGGCAGTGGCCTGTGGGTCTTTTTTTCTGTGTTGCACCGGGCACCGCTCTGACGAACCCGATTCCCATCTTGTGTGATTGGTGTGTCTGCCTATCCAGTGTGGTGCAGTGAGCAGTATAGAATTGTACTGTTAATGATGTTTGGGTTGTTTATATTGCCTAACAAAATCCCAGCTAAAAATTGCCTCTCTCCCTTGGCCCAAGTTGTAACTTTCCCCCAAATAAACGCAGCCACTTGGCTTTGCACCTTATTCTGGTCCTGCCTGATTTTCCTCTCCCAATACAAAGCTGATCGAACCGCAATCTATTTCGGGCATTAGGGTGTCTTCAGTAACCAGCCCTTCAGCCGCACTTCCTCTCCTCTGGCTCCCTGGCTCCTCTGCCTGACTGGAGTGAGCCCTTTTTATAGTAACAGCAGGGCCTTAATTAGAGTCAGGTGGTCACATTAACTGAATGGCCTCACCTGACTCTTTACAGGTTAATTAGAGTCAGGTGTTCTCATTAGCCTGGAGCAGCCCCTGCTCTGGTCAGTCAGGGAACAGAAAACTGTTAATCCAGTGGCCAGTATATCTACCTTCAGCTATTCTGCTGTACCCAACTGGCCTGAGTCTATCACAGTAGACATACCCATAGTGCACTATCCTCCTCTCAGTGGACAGAGTGTAGAACAAACACATAGTGAGGGAGTAATACTATATATGACTTTAACACCAGTGTAATATCACACAAAGCATTTACATCTCTCTTCCCTCTCTAGGTTAAATCTGAAAAAAAATATTCATAGTATTTTTACCCTACTTTACCACAAAATCCTTAAGCCTTTAAAATAAAAATTATAGTACATCTCTGGTGAGAGTATAAATCTAAAATCGAATTCATTTCTAGGAATATATATTTTTATTTCTGAAAGGAGTGACTAGGCAGGAAAGATTTCTCTATATTTTTGATTCTCTCATCAACTAAGCACTAAGGCATAACTTTCACAGAACATTTGATGGAAATAATAGAGATTTTACACTTGTAATAGATAGCATAACTTACATTGTTTATACACATGAGCCATGCACAACGACATAAATAATGGAGCAGGGAAATATCCAAAAAATGAGATGCAGCAGAATGTGTTGTCATATAATGCATTTTAATCTACACTTAGACCATCTTTTTCTTATTGGACAAACAAGCAAAAGGTCAGGATCTCAATTTCTATTTTGTGTTTCACTTCCACATTCTGAAAATCATTTGTTATATGTGCAGCAAATTGAGAACAAACAAATTGTTAGCAATTTGAGCAGCATTAAAAATGCTAGTGCACTGCATTGCTCATGCAGTTACTGGAGAAATAGTATATAGAGTAATAAAAGACTGACTCCTAATGCAAATGATGTTATAAGACGACTGAATTATGGTTCATATGCCATCCTAAATCTATCATTTCCTGTTGAGTACTTAACCATGCAACCTTAACATTACCTTAACATTCAGAAAAGTATTAAAAATGTTAAGGTTACAAAATCAAACACTTACAAGTTAGGAAATGACAGAATTGAGATTGCCTCTGCTAATGACCCACATTAGACAATTAGTTTAGATAGATAGATAGATATACATAGATAATATTCACTCTGGAGCACTTGTGCTGCTATATTAATAACTTCCATAAACCTCATAGAAGTCCACTGACATTTCAGAGGTATTATCTGGACAAATTAATGACTGAAGCTGGGTGAATTTGCATTAAGTTGTACAAGCATATGTCAAATTGAGAGCATATATTCTAATCAACCACAGTACAGGGAAGAAAACTTATGAGTTAGATTGTGCCTGGTTCTTATACAAGTTTGTGCAGGGACAAGAATGCAAGGGGCTCTCTCTCCCCATATCCCTCCTCTCCCCCAGCCACCTTTGGTCAGGAACAATTACAGCTCCTGTGCCCAGGGGAGTGTAGAGACTGCTCACTTCTATTATTAGATATTTGATTATGTGATAGAGCTTATGGGCCTACCAAGAATGGGACCCCATTCTACTAAACACTGTTTGAACATGACATAAGGGACAGTCCCTGTTGTAAAAAGCTTACAGTCTAAAGAGAGAAGACAGACAAAGCTTAGGGAAACAGGGATACAACATATAAGTAAAGTAATTGTTTGAAAAGTTCATAATAATTCTGTGGTTTTGGGACAGGGGGTTGTTTGTGTGTAGAGGGGAGGAGGGTATGTTATTTAAATTATTTGGGTGGCACTTTGTTAGGAATCTGTTAGCTAAAAAAATATGGAAGAGAAAGGGGCTGTAGAAGGGAGGGAGGGAAAGTCAGGAAAAAAAGGAGGGGAAGGTAGTGGCAGGTGGAGTGTGCAACTAACCCTCCAGCTGGGATTTTGCCCCCTGAGTACAGACATGTGACAGTTTTGGATAAAAAAAATGTTGCAAGAAAAATGCATGGTCAGTTCAACCAAAATGTTTCATTAATTGGTCTCAATTTTGGTGAATTGTTATGGTTGAAATGAAAACAATTCAGAACTGTCAAAACAAACCACCTCACTATTGTCAAAAATGAAATATTTCAATTTTTCAGGATAGATTCAAAAAAGGGTTTAGGCATCATTCCTAGACTATCAAGAGTTGGTGTGCTCCCATATAACCTTTAACCAGTGGTTAGCTCACTCACATGTGATGTGGAAAACCAGGTTCAAGTCCCCCCCTTCCAGAGAGTGCTATGGTTAGTCTGGTGCAAATTTCTCTGTCTCTCCTGTTTAAGCTGTTCCACTTTGTATAAAATAACTGAATTTCTGTTGGGCCATAGAAAGGGTGAGAATGATTCTAGAAAGAGTGGGAATGACCAGGCTCAATCAGCGCTTGAGTCATGCCAGAACGCTTCAGAATGCCCTTCTGGCATTATTGTGGGGTTTTTTAAAGAAGCTAGAATGCCATTTTCTGGTACTTTTCCTGATCCCTGGCCATACAACATTTTGACTGCAGAATGTCCTCCAAGCCAACAGGTGTCAGTGTCAAGCCTAGGCTGGGGGCTACTTGGCAGCACATAGGTTGCTGGGGATACTGCAGCCAGGAGTAGGCAGGGGAGTGCTGGAGGCACCCAGGGAGAATTGGGTAGTGGGACCACCCTGACAGCTGAGGCCCCTCTGGGAAGCAGATGCTGGGCACTGATATGGGGGAAGGAGGTACAGTACAGGCTCTGCAGGAAATCACCTCTTGCTCTACGGCAGTGGTTCCCAAACTTTAACAACCTGTGAACCCCTTTCACTAAAATGTCAAGTCTCGTGAACCCCCTGCTAAAAATGAATATTTCCAGGGATTTTCTCCTTTACCTGAGTAAAAACTATAAAAGCAGTGATCTTAGAAATATAAAATTTGTTTTTATGACATGCTTATTACACACTATTTGTTATTATTAGTTACCATTACAGTATTTTTATAACATTATGAAAACGGCAACACTCTTCCAAGATCTCACGTTCGTAGTTTGTATCACTTTGAATAAGCCTGTTATAAGACAAGGCTCCTATGTTTCATCAAGGAGTATCAGATGTGAAACAGCATGAAAGCATTTAAGGAAACAACTCAAAGAGTTCCTCCTACACAAGCATTCAGGTCTTGAGCAGTCCAGGCAAACAATGCACGTTACAACAAAGCTTAAAATTGTTCATAATAATTTTTAAAACAATACTAACTGCCTATTTAATTTTCAAAGTAGCAAAAAAAATCCACCTCCCTTTCCATTTCTTATAAGGAGTCTTGAAGTTTAAATCTCCTCAGTATGATAGCTATGTTTGCTTTGATCTGCTTAGCTCTTGGAAGTCTAGGGGCTCCGGGCTGCTGGCCCCATGCTGCCCAGGATCCCTAGGGACAGCTCTGACCACCATTAGATAATTTTTTTCCGAGAACCCCCTGTAATATTTTGCGAACCCCCATGGGGTTAGCAAACCCCAGTTTGGGAACCACTGCTGTACGGGGATCCCCTACACTCTGGCCTGTCTGCTTTCTGACTTTAAGTGTTTCTATCTCCCAGGCCCACTACCTACAATGCCTTCTTTGGCTTCCCAGGTTCACCTCCCGAGGGTCCATCTACATCCTTTCTCCTTACAGTCCTTTTCTGTAGCCTGCCTCCCCTTTCTGAGCTCAGAGATTCCCTAACTCGCTTGGTAGAGAGTCCTTCTCCACATTTCACCCCCTGCAACCTGCAAATGTATAGATTTTGGACAGCCTTCCTCCACATTTCCTTCACTCACCCTAACTAAGCCTGAGGCAGTTTCTTATATAGTCCTGGTTGCCACATACCCCTTCTCTTGATCCCATAACCACTCTGGGACTATATCACCCAACAACCCATCTTGGGGACTACATCTCCCAGCATGCTCTCCTTTAAAAGGCTGAGACCCAGTAATAGGTAGGTTAGCTGTGTCTGCTCTTAAAAAGGACAGCATTCTCTGCTACAGTTACTAATGGCATTACAATTGACTTGCCATTGAAAAGATTTACCTATTCAAAGTTATCAGTACAAATATACATTTTGTAAAAAATAGCTTTGCAAAAAACAGACTCAAGGAAAGAGAAATGTGCATCATTACTTAAACACAAATCATGGAGCATCCTAATTGTTCGTAGATTCTCACCAGAGACTTACTAGAAGGGGCAAAGACTTATGTAAGGCTTATGAAGGTCTGCTTCTCAGCCTGAAGTGTAGATATCTGATTTCCACATGTAAACATGGTTGGATAAAGGGTACACCTCAGGGCATAGTTAATTTTCTTTAATTAAGGTCTGTAATAAAATATAGACTGAAAACATTTCTTTCATTCTGTTTTTAATAAGATATTTTAAAGTACAGTAACATTTATTTTTAATTCAAAGAAATCTTAACACAGCTTTGCTTAGATAAGAAAATTTAATCTTTTTCTCTTAATGAATTTTGTTGGTCATGCTAGCAAACATTACTTAACCAAGAAATTGATTCTCTATAGTGAAATTGGGTCACAGCTAAACATATTTTTAGCATTTTTAATGTTCTGTCCCTGAATGGTATTCAAATATGGAGCTTTTCAAAGTATGCAGAATGTGTATATATAATATGTAGGCAAAACAGTCAAAACATCACCTGTGTATTACATTGAGGAAGTATTAAAAAAAATCTAAAAAATCTCTAGAAGCAAGCTCCCTTCTCCTTGACTGTCCACAGTACAGCTGAACTTCTAGCAGTCTTCTTCTTTCATATGACATTTGAAAATCAACGCAATGGGATTAGAACTGAATCCTGAGACTTGTAAACCTGTCTAATACTTCTGGGGTAGCTAGGTAGATACCCCTTTTGCCACCACCATTAGGGTGAAGGGGGCAATTGTGTTGCATGGTATGTACCTCACCACAGTCACAATTAGGTGATTCTTTGATCCATTTATGGAGAAGATATCCACAGCTTCCACGCATTGTCCAAACATGGTTGTCCATGTAGTCCACTGCCTACAGGGAAGGCAGAATCCCAGGACTTCTTTCATAGCAGTCACAAAAGTTGAGCATATCTCAGACAGAGTGTAATTCAAAAGTTAATGAGGCTTGTAGCCAATTAGTTCATTTTATCATTCATTTATCCATGTTTTATCTAATGTTATGGTCAACTCATATGTTATTTCATATGTAATCAATATATGCTATATAGATTTAAATTGTAGAATTATAGATATGTAAGACAGACAAGTATTTAGGAGTGATGAGTGTATATTAGCTATATAGTAATGCATGGCTGTAATGCAAGCCCTACAGGCTGAGGCCTGTAAGATTTTAGCTTAGTCATACTAGGCCATAGGCTTTAGAATGTTTGACATGAGTGGGTGACCCAGGAATAACCCTATGCCAGTAAGGTTACAAGATTACAGGAAAGAATGCACTAATAGGTGACTGCAAAATACCTGATTGTAACATCACAGAAAGTTCTGGTCTGACCGGAGGTTACCATGGACATATGGTATGTGTAGATGCTAATGAGAATAAGGGGAACTAAGAGAACAACCTGTGAAAAATGAGGCACACCAGCATTCATGGGTTGTGGAAATACAGATAAGGAAAGGAGAGTTGAAACCCTCATGAATATATATAAAGGCATGGTATAATAATAGGATAAAAGTGGTTCCCAGGTTGGGCAAAAGTGGAAAGACTCATTAAAGGAAGACCCCAGCATGAATCACTCTTCTGTCAATGACCACCTGTTAAGAGCTTCACCCAACTCTATGAGGCCTGTGGGTGAGTGAGTATGGGTATAGCATTGGACAGTGCATGGACTTTCACAGGTTTTATATGTGTGTCTATGACTGTAACTTATAATACAAACAAGATCTTTTACTTTTAACTGTTTGTGGTCACTGTTCTTGTTCTTTGTGTGTTCATAGAGCCCCACCCCCCAATCTAGGGCTATCATCCTTAGGGTGGGTTGGGGGTCCAGCTGTCAGTGTCCCACAATGCCCCACACAGTTAAGTCGGTGAAAGCGCTCCTGGTGAGGATATGCATCACTGACAGAAGGAGCAAAGTGTGGATATAAAACACCACTTGAAGTTGACATATAGCTACTGCAGTAATTAATTTAAGTCGATTTAATTTTGCAGTGCAGACATGCTTGTTATAATGAACCATAAATCCAGTGCCTTTATTGACTCCCTGATTTTTGGTGTCTAGAAAAATTGTAAATGGAAGCTCCCAGGCTCATCTTTAGAAGGTGTTGTGCAGGGTTTCCTTTGGGACAAGGACAGAGATCAGATATGGAGTGATCATTTTGTGAAAAGTGTTCACCCAAAGGTGTTATGGTGCTTTTGTATTCTTATTTTTCTGTTAAGAGTTTATTCGGGAGAGTAATGATTGTCTTGTTTCACCAACACAGTTGTTATTGGGGCATTTAGTGCAGAGGATGAGGTACACCACGTGACAGGCAAGCATAGGGCCTATAGATCTTGAACAGTGTGTTGGGGAGGGGGTATTGATTATCGTTGTAGGGTCTACAAGTATGAAAGATCTTTCCAACACCTCTCTTCTGGCCTTCAAACAACCCCCTCACTTTGCTAAGCTCATCATCAGATGCAAGCTCCACCCAGACAAGGACACACCAGCTTAAAGAATCACAAGACTATGCCACAACAGATGCAAAACCTGAATTCATATTTCCACTATTATGACGATCCCACAACATACCTTTCAAGATCCGTGCCTATCATAACATGTGTTATACCTCATCCAGTGCAAGTTTCTTATACTCTACAGGTGCTTCCTTGCTTCTTAATTAGCCCAATGGGAACACCTGGACTGGAAGAGGAAGGCTGAGCAAAGCTCCATGTTATAGACCAGTTGCCCTCTTACAGGCACTCATTAGTCATTGTTTTTCTTTCAAGAATTGACATTGACCAGACTGTGCATGCGGTTGGAATAAGAGATTATTTCCAGGTTTAAAGGATTTATTCCCCCACACACACCCCCGAACAATTCAGCACAGAAGAAAATATGTGTGTCTGTGAGAAACAACTTAAAATGAACTGGACCAGATGTGTCTGCTGCAAAGTTAAGGGGGATTTAGTAAGGGATAAAATAAGTCCTCTTTTCTTTTAACAATGCTACATTGGTTTTGAAAGAGAGTATTGACTATGATATTGATCTGGCTTGTGGTTGTGCTGAGATGTCAGTTTATTAATTAAAATGTCATTTACTTAACTAATGGTTCTTTCCTCTCTTTTCTTTTACTGGGTTTGGTGTAATATGAATAGCTGAGAAGTATAGAATGGCTCATAAGTAGAATTATTAATCCTGATAAATTGAATAATGCTCCCTGGGACATTGAGTATTAATTACTTTATTAAAAAAAACAGACTCACCTTCAAACCCTGATAATATATTCTAAAAATGTATTTATGAACTATGTACTTCAGTGGATGGAGGGTTCAAATGTTTCTTTGAAATATCCATACAGTATGTATATTTCAATTTTCCTTTCCATTTAGAAATATTTTGCATACTGTATGTACTTCAAAAATTTATAAATAAGAGGCAGAAATAATACTTACAAATGAGTGTTCTGCTTTCTCCTCCACAAACTGATAAATATGAAATCAGACATTTCTCAGTGGAAGCAGAGGATGCTTTGATAATTGGATGCCAAAGATGATATGGTGGAGACCTGAGGTAAACGATAAAAGCTTTGTAAATATTGCTCTCCTGAAGGCAGTCATCCCCTTCTCCTAGTTTCCTTTATTTTGCTTTCCTCTCTTCCCCTTCATTGTTTATTGTATTCCTCATTAGATTATCTGTCTTATTTTGATTGAGGCATGGACCTTGCCATTTTACATGTTTGTAAAGCACCATGAAGGACATACTGGTAATGTGCTCAGAGGTTACTGTTCATTCAAATCAACTACACATCATAAGCCAGAACTCTCACCTGTATAGTTCCACAAGACTCCATTCTCTTCACTTACCCAGTTCATCATGATGATACATGCACTCCAGGCTCAACTGTTGTAATGCAGAATATTTGCAAATCAAACTGCAGACAATCAAGTTCCATTTGATGCAAAAATGACAACTGGTCCATCTTGTTTCTCAGTCTTTCCTTTCCATTCAATCTTGGACATAATTTCAGTGTGGATGACATCCAAGCCTTACATCTAGATGCACAGTGCTGACAAATGGAGTACAAGAGTAACCAGACTTCACTTTGATGAAGGCAACACTCACTAGAACAAGAAGAAAGGAAAAATAAAAATGGCTGCACATAGAGGCTTGTAAAATGGAAGAATAAAAAAATTGCACTGTTTCTGAGGGGAACTACTGCTCAGTTGTTAGATATGTACAATGCATTTCATATTGAGCTTTGAAGAGGCAATGAAAAGGTTCTTGTGAACATTGTGCCCTTAGAATAAAATGTTACCTATTGAAGACATTGTTTCTATTTCTTCCGGGGTCCTTATCTGAAAACTATGGAGGAATTTGTCACAGATTTAAGAACATAAAATGGCCATATGGAGTCACATCAGTGGCTCATCAAGCCCAGTATCCTGTCTTCCACAAGTGGCCACTTGCAGATGCTGCTTCAGAGGAAATGAACAGGGCAATTATTGCATGATTCATCCCCTGTCAGCTTCTGGCAGTCAGAGGTTTAGAGACACCCAGAGCATGGGGTTGCATCCCTGAGCACCTTGGCTAATAGCCATTGATACGCCTATCCTCCATGAACTTATCTAATTCTTTTTTTAACCCAGTTATACTTTTGGCCTTCACAACATCATCTGACAAAGAGTTCCACAGGTTGACTGTGTTGTGTGAAGAAATACTTCCTTTTGTTTGTTTTAAACTTGCTGCCTATTAATTTAATTGAGTGCCCCCTTGTTCTTGTGTTATGTGAAGGGGTAAATAACACTTCCTTATTCACTTTACTCCACAGCATTCATGATTTTATAGACCTCTATAAGATCCCCTCTTAGCTGTCTTTTCCAAACTGAACAATCCCAGTCTTTTTAATGATTTCAGAGTGGTAGCCGTGTTAGTCCATGTCAGCAAAAACAACGAGTAGTACTTGTGGCACCTTAGAGACTAACAAATTTATTTGGGCGTAAGCTTTTGTGGGCTAAAACCCACTTCATCAGATGCATGGAGTGGAAAAATACAGTAGACAGGTATATATACACAGCACATGAAAAGATGTGAGTTGTCTTACCAAGTAGGGGGTCAGTACTAACGAGACAATTCAATTAAAGTGGAAGTGGGCTATTCTCAACAGTAGAATACCAAGGGAAGAAAAAATCACTTTTTAGTGGTAATGAGGGCAATGTAATCAGGGTGGCCCATTTCAAACAGTTGACATACCTTCTTGTCAACTGTTTGAAATGGGCCACTCTGATTACATTGCCCTCATCTCCTCTAAGGTGCCACAAGTACTCCTCGTAGTCTTTTTAATCTCTCCTCATATGGAAGCTGTTCCATACCCCTAATTGTTTTTGTTGCCCTTCTCTGTATCTTTTCTAATTATAATGTAGCTTTTTTGAGATGGGGCCTCTAGAACAGCACTCAGTAGTCAAGGTATGAGTCTATCATAGATTTATGTAGTGGCATTATGATATTTACTGTCTTATTATCTATCCTTTTCCTAATGCTTCCTAACATTCTGTCAGCCTTTTTGTCTGCCACTGCACATGAGCAAATGTTTGCAGAGAACTATCCACAATGACTCCTAGATCTCTTTCCTGAGTGATAACAGTTAATTTAGACCCCATCATTTTGTATGTATAGTTGGGGTTACATTTTCCAGTGTGTATTACACAATTTCATCTGCCATTTTGTTGCCCAGTCACCCAGTTTTGTGAGATCCCTTTATAAATCATTGCAGTCAGCTTTGGACTTAACTATGTAGCCTGATTTGGGGTGGGTTAGTAAGGTTGGTATAATTTATCCACTTAATTTAATTTTATTTGATTAATTAATTTTTAATTAATTGGTACTATTAATAATAATTATTGGATATTAATTAGTATGGGTTTGGCTCGCCAATATGTTTGATCAGAAGATAAAGTTCGTCCTGAATCAGGCTTCACAGAGTTTATAAAAGGAACTTTGGGGTATATGACAGGAGCTTACACTGAGACCGATATAGTCATAAAGACCTTTTATTAAAATCAGTGAAACAATAAACAAATGTTAAAACAGTTTAAGATTACAAAGTTACAAAATATCACAGTTCTTTAAGATATAGATTTATGATTTATGCAAACTTGAATACTCACTCTGGTGCAGCAGCGCACCTTGGGCGTTTTTTTACACCTCTGACAGGAAGTTATTTCAAAATGGTTTGCGTTCTGATTTTTAACTCTCTATATACTAAATGCTTTAACTAAAATGAAATATGAGGGAGATTAAATCCCTTTTCACTTACTGTTTTGAAAAGAAATAATACTACGGCCTATTAATAGTTAATAGCCATCGTAGATGAGTAGCATCGATACGTAGATGAGGGTGGAGGCGATGAAGAGTAGACAGGAACAAATAGATGGGTGTATCGCCTCCCTAATGGTGATTTGTTTTACCTTTTTATAGAGCATTAATCGGAAATCCTTCCTCTTATGCCCAAATTTAATCTTTCCCCCACGGAAATGTTAGGGTACACTTGTCTTATAGGCTAAGATGTCTGTGCGTATGAATGACAGGTGTGTACGCATTTGTAGTGTACTTGTTAGATTTGTGGGCAAAAAATCCCTTTTTCCACCCTTTACTGTTATTGGTTCAGTTAAAGGTCTCTAGACATCTGTGTAGGTACTTTGTCTTATCATCACTTTTCTGAGTAAGGGTCCCAAAAGTTGCCTTAACGTCATACAGGATGTTTGACCTGTAGGTATCTTGCATTTCAGCTATTGCATTATAAATTTATAAGCTTATTACATCAAATACTTAACTTTATCAAAAAGACATTTTATACAGACCAACAGATTAATCCTCAGGGCTACAACTACCATGAATACTTTTGTATTGTCTGCAAACTTTGCTACCTCACTGTGTCTACCCTTTTTACTTCTCTCCACTATGAAAAGTAACCATTTCGTCCTACCCTTTGATTCCTATCTTTTAACCAGTAACTGATCCATGAGAGGACCTTCCCTCTTCTCTCATGACTGCTTACGAGTTAAAATTTTAATAATAGTATCTAGCTCATAGGCCCCTTGTATTCACTTTTCAATGGTTTTTACTGAAAAATTCCTCAGTTTTACAAAAGCTATTTATTCATTTTTATTGCCTTTCGCCCAAATTTCACAAGAGCATGAAAATACTGATTGTATGAAAAAATCCACTACATTAGGTAGATGTGTTTACATTATTGAATTAATCTAAGTGTAAATGCAAAGCTGTTTGTTAAACTCAGGCAATATCATGAAAGATACACACACACACACGTACAGACATATAATATTGTCAATGCACAGTAAAATAAACTACAGTAAAATAAACCACAGTACAGTTGAATCCTGTTATGTCGCCGGCCTAGGGGTTTGCCAAAAAGCATCGAGATAACCGATGATCGAGATAAGGCGAAGCAGGGACCGGGTAAGCGGGACCGGGTAAGCGGGGCCGGGCGGGCAGGCGGCAGGCGAAGCGGGGACCAGGGAAGTGGGGCCGGGCGGGCAGGCGGCGAAGCGGGGACCGGGGAAGCGGGGCCGGGCGGGCGGGTACGCGGGGAACCGCGGGGCTGGGGAGCCGGGGAGCGGGCGGCCGGGGCAGCGGGGCGGGCGGGCGGCGGGGGCAGCGGGGACCGGGTATGCGGGGCCGGGCGGGCGGGCAGGGACCGGGAAGCGGGCCGGGTGGGCGGGCGGCGAGGACCGCGGCGGGCCGGGCGGACGGGCGGCGGGACGCGGGAGCCGGGCGGATGGGGAAGCGGGGAGCGGGCGGCTGGGGACACGGTGGGTCGGTGACGCGGGGAGCCGGGGCCG
This sequence comes from Mauremys reevesii, assembly GCF_016161935.1. Taxonomy (NCBI): domain Eukaryota; kingdom Metazoa; phylum Chordata; order Testudines; family Geoemydidae; genus Mauremys; species Mauremys reevesii. The sequence continues at coordinate 80,925,033 of NC_052627.1, read as the reverse complement.
GGGGGGCCGGCGGCTGGGGACGCAGGGCTGGGCGGCCGGTGAGCGGGCGGCTGGGGACGCGGGGAGCTGGGCGGCTGGGGCTGGGGAGCCGGGGGGTCGGGGACGCGGGGAGCCGGGCGGCCGGGGACGCGGGGCCAGGGCAGGAGTCGCGTGGCCGGGGAGGGATGCGGCAGGAGCCGGGCAGGGCCGCCACCGGAGTTAGTAGTTTACCGGTAAGTGGCAAATTCGGCGCTCTTCTGTGCTCGAGATATTAGGGTTCGGCGAGATTAAAGAATCGACATAACCGATGAGAAACCGATAAGACAAAGAGGGAGTTTGGCGGTTCCACTTCTAAAACGTCAACTTAATACGATTGGCAAGTTAACGGAGGTCGAGATAAATGGGTTCGACTGTATTAAACTGCTTTTTCTTTCAATACACTTACTCTTCATTTTTTGTTTTTTTTTCTGTCCTCCTGTCCCCCAATATTAACCCTGATATTTACCCAGAAAACTCTGGAGTTCACAATTTGCACCAATTTGCACCAAATTTTTAATATTTGTTATATACACTGATACATTCCTAGGAAAGTTAAACAAAATAAAAACTGAAAATGAAGGGCATTGTCATATATAGCACTTTTCATCAGTATATCTCAAAGTCCTCTATAAAGGAGGCAAGTTTCATTTTTCTCCTTTTACAGATGGGAAAAGTGAGGCACAGGAAAGGAGGGAACTGGGCCAGTCACCCAGTAGGTCAGCAGCAGAGCCCAAAATTGAACCAGTCTCCTGAATCCCAGTCTAGTTTCCTGTCTACTAGGCCACACTATCTCCCTAAAAAGTCTTGTTAATTTGAATAAATAAAACCCCTGTTTAGAAGACAAATAGCTTTTGGGATGCATCACTAAAAAAGTGAAATGTTACTTAGGAACCTAAATCTGATACCAGAAATGCAAATGAAAAACCTAGGGAGCCCAGAGCACGATTGTAAACATTGTAGGTCAACCAGTTGTTTGGGGTTTTTGTTTGTTTGTTTGTTTTTTAAGTTTATGGAAAATAAAGCAAAGTAAAAACACATACTGAATAAGAAACAAGACCATCAATGTAGCAGCTGGACTGTGTACAGAGTATGTTAAGTTGGGAAAATATATAGAAACTATAATAAGCTACTTGGCAAAAAATATGCACACAATGTAGGAAAATGCATAGGTTAAAAGCAGAATGTTCCTTATGTAAAGAGATGTTTCTATAAACACTAAAGAAGCTGGTAACAAAAGAATGCTCAATAAAAATATGCACAATAGTCTATAGCTGACATAGAAAATAGACAAAGGAATACAAGTTAATGTCACAACAGAAACATTCAAAGAAAGTATTGAGCTTGAAAAATCAAAGGTGAGATTGAAATCCTATTGTGAGGAAAAAATTCCAATCATGGGCAAATGTGAATGGGCACTGAGGTACAAAGGAAAAAATGGTAATAAAAGAGTTTAGTGATTGTGGTAGGAAGGAGACTAATCTTGGGCTAAAGCATATGAGACATTTGGTCTACGCAAGAGGGTGTAGGCCGTGAAGAGGGGGAATAGTAACTAGAGCTGATTTGGAAAATTGTTTTGAATTAAATTTTTTCAATGAAACACAGTCTTTTAAGAAACTCAGATTTTTTCCCAAAAAACTTGTTATTCAAAATTTTCCAATTTTTTGATGGAAAAATACTTTCTGGTTTTTGGAACTGAAAATTAATGTATTACACCTCTACCTCGATATAACGCTGTTCTCGGGAGCCAAAATATCTTACCGCGTTATAGGTGAAACCGCATTATATCGAACTTGCTTTGATCAACCGGAGTGCCCGGAGCACCCCCACCCCCCGAGCACTGCTTTACTGCATTATATACGAATTCGTGTTATATCGGGTCGTGTTATATCAAGGTAGGGGTGTAGTTTTCTCCTTCCTCACCCTTTTTCAGTAGGCAAATGAAACAAGGGGGAAAAGAAAAAAACATGGGATGGGGGCAAGGAGGAAAAAGGCTGAGAGGTAAGAAAAAATAAACCCCCAAACTGGGGGGAACAAAAACTAAAATCAGATTTAGGATTTTTTATGTAAATAAATTTCAAGTAAATATGAAAGTGTCAAAGTTTTTCATGAAACATATTTGTCAGTTTTTTGACTGATAACAAACTTGAGCCCAAATGAGTATTAATTGCATCTATAAAAATTGCTAATACAAAAGGGACAAAGATATGGTTCTGGGAGAACGCAGAGCCTATTATAAATGCCATTTTAAGTGTTCCACAAGCCTTAAGACTAAAAAAATAGTGGCAAAACATGACAGGAGACTTAATCATTCACGGAAAAGGAAAGCCAAGAAATTAGTCTCCCTTCTTAACAATTTCAGAGAAAAAAGGAGCTGAACTCAGACCTGGCATTGATCCCAAGGAACTGAATAAGAGTATTACAATGAATGTTTTCCACTTGTCCCAAAGGAACAAAATATTTGCTGAGGAGTCTGACGCAAAATTATTCAGCAACTTAAATGGATCAGCTGGGTATGAGCAGATTCTCTGTAGACACAGAATGCCCCAAGATTTGAACTTTCAACATACTGTGCGGTACATACTGCTTCTTGACATTGCCTTTCAGAGTACGTTCAGCACCAGAAATATTTTGTCACACAATTTCTCAGGTACTAGTCTAGCAGGAATGAAAGTGTGGTCTGGTGACATAATAGTCTGGGGGAGCACTGCCACTGAATACCAGTAACCTTCTGGTTGCTGAAAGTGCTAAAAATTGCAAGTAACAACCCTACTGAACAAGGCCAACTATCAGTTTCAAACAGCTGAAGTCATCTATTTACAAGTGAAATTGATGTTTTCAACTTTCAAGCAATACTGAACATACAGAGACCCAAAGATGAAAAGTAATGCAGCCACTACAAAGCACATTGAATGATGTAAGTCCCAAATCTGCAGCTCAAACATCTCACCTAAAAACTCCTTCACAAAGACATGGTTGCCACAGCAAGAAAGAGAGAAATAAATCAAAGCATGTACTGATATCAACAGAAGAGCTGCATTTCTTTGACCAACTGAAAAATACCTATGTCTCTACAGATGCATCAAAAAGAAGGGCTGTAAGCTGCATAGATGTGGCACTGCATGGCTGCCTAACTTATGGTCAGGGCCGGCTCTGCATATTCCGCCGCCCCAAGCAGTCATGCGCGGGAGGCGCCCCGGAGCCCCGGGAGCAGCGGACCTCCCGCGGGCTTGACTGGTGAGGGTCCGCTAGTCGCGCGGCTCGGCTGGACCTCCCGCAGCTGCGGGCGGTTCGCTGGTCCGGCGGCTGCGGTTGAGCTGCCGCAGTCATGCCTGCGGGAGGTCCAGCCGACCCGCGCAACCAGCGAACCGTCCGCAGTCACGCCTGGAGGTCCACTGGAGCCGCGGGAGGAGCGCCCCCTCCGCAGTCATGCCTGCAGCAGGTCCGGTCGTCCCGGGGCTCTGGTGGACCTCCCGCAGGCGTGACTGCAGCAGGTCCGCCGGCCCAATCTGCCGCCCCTGCCGGCAAGTGCCGCCCCACGCGCCTGCTTGTCGCGCTGGGGTCTGGAGCCAGCCCTGCTTATGGTGCCACATCTGGTGAAAGCTGCAGAGCCCAGAAGTGGCAGACAAAATGTAGCTAAAACTGTCTTGCACGCAATAGTACAAAGTTTCACTATGGTCATACTTCCAAAACGGAAAACGTCCAATAAACCATTATTGCAGTACACAAGAAAAGCTCTGTAAATGCACCACCAAGGATAGAAGTAGAAAGTAAGATATGACCAGAGAATTGCCACCAGGACATTACCCAGTAATTGCAGACACATTGTTAAGAGCACATTTCTCTTAACGATGTGCAACCATGTGATCTCAAACAAGCTGTAACAATATATGCTAAGATAGAAGCATCATGTACTGTACTACCAGGAATATGGGATAAACTGGAAAGAGAAACACTGATGGATGAAACACTACAAGCTATGTACATCACTATGCATAACAGCAGCAGTGCTGTGAAGGCCAGCCCTGAACCCAGAGCCCTGACTGGTTAGGGGTTTGACTAACAGTAGATGCTGGTGTCACAGTCCAGAACAATTATGCTTGTATTCCCCCCTACATGGTCCAACATGGACACACTCTCAGTCTTGCAGCTCCCCAGCCATCACCTCACTTATCAAAGACTATACCAACTCCAAGGGCTCTGGCCAATGAAAAGTCCTTCAATGCCCCCCTTCCCCCACACCAGGATTTTCTTGTAGTTACAAGTTCATAACAGCTGTTAGCTCAGAACAAGCACACTCATTAATCAGACAGTCACCTTTATCCAGTTTGGGCCTCTGATTTTGTCCTCATGTAACAGGTGATCAACAGACAATCATATTTTTCCTTAGGGCATAGCTTCAGAAGGATGGGTCTGCAGATTGGTAATTTACATTCCCCTACCTCCCAAATATTTCCTAGAAAACTCAGTCCATTAAAAATTCAGTTTTGTCTGGCCCATTGTTTCAAAAGGGTCCTTTGAAGCTCATAACACTTACTAGGGTTTACATTAGTCCTGCCTCCCTTTTAAAGACGTTATATACAATCCCACAATAATACATAAACACTTGTATTTTGAACTCCTAAAATACTTAAAAACTTAATTCAATAAGGTTTTCCAGGATATTGCAGATCATGGCCATATCTGTCACAGCTGGCTTCTCCACCCCACCTCCAACCCTTTGCTCCCTAGATACCTGTTCACCGAGATTGCAGGTAATCCCAGCCCTACTTCTTGTGACCTCTCTATAGTGGACTGCCAGAAGCATGTGTTAGCCTCTCTATGGTGGACTGTTAAGATGCATATGGATCAGAAACAGTCAAGCCAGAAATGAAAAGAGGCTACAAAACCATAAAAAGGCTAAAAGTTGTAAATCATTGTAAATCTACCCTCTTGTAAATTTCTACTTATTGTAGCTCAGCATAACTTCACTGGCCTCAGCAGAGCTGAAATGATTCACACCAGCTAAGGATCTGGCCCTAAACTTCAAGGGTTTCATTCCTTGAACCTCCCCACCCACCAAAGGCTCTGTCCCTAAATCTGTCTCAGAATCTTGCAGCTTCAGAGCTAACAAGAATAAATTTGCTTGCCTCAAATTTAGAGCCTCAACTCTTTCAGAGATTCTCATTTTTGCTCATCACTGAGTTCTTCGTTTGAAAGTAGCTCAGTTGGAATTCCACACAGAGGGCAGCAATCCAGAGTTCCCCTCACTGTGCTAAGTATTAATACATTTTTTACATGTGCACTGCAGGTATTATTCTCTCAGAGTGCCTGCCAGTCAGGCACTCAGCTAGCTCTGCAGAGGGAGACTAGATTAATAAAATAATTATGGACTCCATTCTTCCTGTGCTCGAATACATGAACCACTTTTTGTGATTCAAAACTTGAATCAGAAGCTGGTGGAAATCAATAATGAGCTCATTTACATTTCAATAGATTCATTATCATTCTGGCTGCTGTTAATTTGTAGTGCTAATTTTTTCCCCCAATAAGATCTTATTGGCAGTGTCCTATTCTCCCGCTTGTTTTCAGGCCAAAATAAAATTCTTTAAAAAACACTGTTGTCATTTTAAAAAATTATGTGTTTACTGCCACACCAAATTTATAATCAACAGTCCTAGGCTGGCTTGCAAAAGCCAGCTGGACCTTTACATTATTATTTTAGCAATGTTTTGCAAGCCTGATAGAGTTATGAGACTGTCATTATAAATACATGTTATAAAGACGCAGCAATATATAAAGTGATGCAGAGCTTGGCAGCTAACCTCTCCAAAGTTTCCATGTGCACCGAGCATGCTCAATCCTCTCACAGCTCCTATGTACCATCCCCACAAAGCATTTGAGTATGCTCCAGCCCAGGGTCACAGAAACTGAGCAGGACTTTACCTACATTAGCCCCCTTCTCACACACCAGTTCTCAGGGTATGCTATAGCACCAGGTACTGAAACTGAGAGCAGAGAGACTGTCCCTCCTATGATCTCAATGCCCTCTCTTCCTAAAACACAGGCAGCATTAAGAAGGGGGAGGAAACAGCCTGAGCCTAACTCAAATCACAAAGATGGGGAGAAACGGGCAGGAGCAGGAGAGGGACAGGGCCAAAGGGTTTATAACCACTAGATACACTTCCCTCCAGAACCTGGAATTGAATCCAGGATTCCTGAGACCCTATGTTCCTCTATTGTCAGCAAATAGCTGTGAAACCCATTGGCAAAGGATATGTTAGTCCACCTATTGTAACCCGAAAATTATTCCACAAATACAGGCAGTCCTCAGACTTACAACACAGCTGGTTCCTGAAAATCATGTCTTAAGTCAAAACGTCGTAACTTGGAGTCGATTTTCCTATAGGAACCAATGTTATAACTGGGTGATTGGTTTCTGAACCAAGGCCCAATACACTATTTTCACCAAAATAACTCAGATTTTTGTACTCAATCAATTATAGATAGGTAATATAGGTATATTAATGTAAATAATCATGTTGACATAAAAAACATAAGCTAAAATACATAAAGAGATATAATACAGGCAGTCAGTCCTCTGATTTACAACACAACTGGTTCCTGGGCATTGCTGATCTTGTCATTTGATTTGTAGATTAAGAAACCTACTGAAGGAATGAAGAAGGAGATGAGACACCTTCTTCTTCGCTCATGGGTAGGTCTAATTGCCTGGAATTTTCCAGGGTTTTTGAGGTGATTTGGAAGGACTTAAAGAAAGTTTCCAAAGAGGTTTGGACAGATGTTTTCCTCTTTTCCTTGTAAATTTCTCTGAAGCAGCTGTACATGTTGATATGCTTCTATTCACAGATGCACTCTGTTCAATGTTGGGGTCATGTTCCTCAAACAGGGATATGGCAGCTTCCAAATATTGAAATGTCTCAGCCAACACTTTTGTTGTCAAGACTTTACAATAAAGAGTCTCTTCAACAGTGGGCATCTTCTTCCTCTGCCACTTTTTGCTGTTCCAAATCAATGAGGTCCTCATTAGTTAATTCTTCAGAATATTATGCCAGCAACTCATCAACATCCTCTAGTGCAATGTCTAAGTTGAGTTATTTGCCCACTCCAACAACAGGTTTGGTCACCTCCCCAACAGAGTCTGTAAAGCTTGGAAGTCAAACACAAAATCAGGACACAATTTTTTTCCAAACACCATTCAAATTTTATTGTTTGACTTCATTCCATGCCTCACCAATGTTCTTAACTGCATGGTAAATGTTGAAGCCCTTCCAGATTTCCTTCAGAATTGGTCCACCTTCCTTCTCAGTTGCCCTGATGGCCTGGGCAAATGTTCTCCTAAAATAGTAGGCCTTAAGTGAAGCAATTACCCCCTGGTCCATGGGTTACAACAATGAGGTGATGTTCGGAGGCAGAAACACCACTTTGATGTCAGGATGCATGTCATCAAGGATTGTTGGATGACCAGGAGCATTGTCAAGGATTAACAATGCTTTAAATGCAAGATTGTTTTTGCTGCAATAATCCTTGACACTTGGCACAAAATGATGATTAAATCAATCTTCAAAAATGTTCCTGTTGACCCATGCCTTAGGACTGGATTTCTATATCACTGGAAGAAATGCTTTGGAATATCCCTTGAAAGCCCTGGGGTTTTTGGAATGGTATACAAGCAAAGGTTTAAGCTTAAAGTCACCTGCAGCATTTGCACCAAGCAAAAGAGTGATTCTATCTTTAGCAGCTTTGTAGCCTGGCATGCATTTCTCCTGTTTGGCAATGTAGATTCTCGACAGCATTTTCCAAAAGAGCTCAGTTCCATCAACATTAAAAACTTGCCGAGCACAATACACCCTCTTCAATGATTTCAGCCACTGTCTCAGGAAAACCACGAGCTGCCTCCTCATCACCACTGGCAGCTTCACCTGAGACCTTGATGTTATGCAAATTGGCCCTGGCTTTAAAATGTATAAACCACTCCCTACTTGCATTAAAAGGCTCTGCATCAGAACTCTCCTCCTGTTTTTTTAGATCATCATAAAGACTCTTAGCCTTTTCCTGAATTATGCCTAAAGTCACAGGAGCCACGGCATTAATTTTGATCCTCCAGCCAAACAATTAACAGTTCCTCAACCTGAGCAATAACTCCAACACGCTGCTTGGCTATCACAGTTGACTGCATAGGAGCCGAGCCTTTAACATGTTCCTAAATTCGTACCTTGTCTTTCAGGAGGGTCACAATAGTCATTCGAGGAATATCCAGAGTGTTACCAATTTCTTTTCCTAGGCGGCTACTTAGAGTTAATTGAAAAGATGGAATTTGGTGAAACACACACTGAAGTTTGAATTGAAATAATAGGAAAAGATCAATATACATAAATATAACAATAAGATAAAAAGTAAAGTGGTTTCCTGTATTCATACTTAGACTCTTGCATTGTGCATACTTAAACATATGGAGACCAGTGGAAACAAAGATAGAAGGTAAAGTAAGTGAAGCCCATTAGAAGGGAGATCCTGATTCAGTTTACACCATCTTGGGGAGCCAATGAACATGGTGAAATGGGAACTGGATGTGGTATTTTAGCATGAATATATGTCTTATTTCACCCTTTAGGCTGACAATAGTAAGGTCAATTCCTACCCCTATCCATATGTGCCTTTTGGGGTGTCCAGAATTAAGCATTAATGTTCATTATTTGCATCACTTATCTCTTAATTCCTATATGTAAATATGGTCTAAATACTTAGACACTCTATAGCAGCCTAATTGCTTAGGTCCTCCAAAACTCCCTTCTTGTGGAATTCTGTGGTGTACTGTGGTGTACCTGAGCCCACTTATTCATTGACACTTTAAAACCCTTGCACCCCAATCTGGGTCTATGCCGGTTATGCGATATGTATGTATCTTTTCATCCTTGCAAACGATATCTGTAACCCCGCATAACCCAAGCCTGACCCCAGATGTACAGTACCTTCCCTCTCAACTTGCGTATATTTCATTAAGATTTTTAAACCCATTTGTGGTTACTTGTTTGTCTCTCAGAATGAAAGCACAAAATATCTGACATGGGCTTATCTCCTTAGACCTACATTATTCAGCTAAATCCCAGACTTAAGCATAACTATTCCCACAAGGCTTTATATCAGTGGTGGGAAACCTGCGGCCCCTTAGGGTAATCTGCTGGCGGGCTGTTAGACAGTTTGTTTACATTTGCACAGCCGCAAGGTTGCCCTCCACTGCCTTTAATCATAGGAAGCTTAATTTGTTCTCTTCTTTCATAGCTTCTTTCATAGCTTCCATTAAACATGCTGAGCAAATGAATTAGATGTTACCCAAAACTACATAGCTGCCAAGATCTGGTCATGGATCAAAGATCAACACCCCTCTAGGTCCAGACAGAGGATAGGTTCTTCTTCGAGTGATTGCTCCTATCCATTCCAGTTAGGTGTGCGCGCCGCGCGTGCACGGCATCTCGGAACTTTTTTACCCTAGCAACACCGGCGGGCCGGCTGGCGCCCCCTGGAGTGGCGCCGCTATGGCGCCCATTATATACCTCAGCCGGCCCGTCCGCTCCTCAGTTCCTTCTTACCGCCCGTGACGGCCAGTTGGAACGGTGGAGTGCTCTTTGTCCTCCACTACCCTAGCTCTCGCTACAGGTTTTTTGTAGATAGTTATCTTAGTACATATAGTTAGTTGTGATAGTTATAGTTATAGTTAGTTTGTTAAGTTTAGTGTTAAGGTTAGGGGGGGGTTCCCTCCCTTTTCTGCCCCGGTGCGGGCTCATGCCCAAGGCACCGGGCTTTAAGCCCTGCGCAATTTGCCAGAGGCCTATGCCGATCGGGGACCCGCACGACGCCTGTCTTCGCTGCCTCGGCGAGGGTCATCGCACGGACAAGTGCAAAATTTGTTCCGCCTTCAAGCCAAGAACGCGTAAGGAGCGGGACAATAGACTAAAGCAGCTCCTTATGGAGGCGTCGCTGCAGCCCCCGGCACCGGCCGCGCCGGCACCGAGAGCACCATCGGTGCAGAGCGCACCGGCGGCTCCGAGCCGCTCCGGCACCGCGGCACTGCAGACTCAGTCAGGCGTTGAGAAGACCCGGCACCGATCTCTTTCGCCTGCCAGAAAGCGCAGACTGGCTAAGGCGCGCAGGACTCAGCCAAGACTATTGCGCCATCGGCGCCTCCCGCGGTGGCCGTGCGCCCAGCAGGCACCGGGCCGTTGACTCCGGCGCCGCAAGGCCCGTCGAGTCCGGCACCGCCACACTCCCCGGCGCCGTCCGTGGTTGAGCCAAGACTGCCTTCGATGCCGGAGGCATTCTCTGCAGCCCGAGAGCTCATACAGCTCGTAGAGGCACCGAGCCTCCGGCCCCTGGCACCGCCGGTGCGGGCTGTACCATCCATCGGGAAGCCGGCGATGATGCTCCGCCCGTCCTCTGCGGACCGCCGGCACAAGCGACACTCCCGGTCCCGATCACGATCCCGGTCCCGACGGCGGTCGCTTGCTCGATCTCGGCACCGTTCGCCGTCTCGGTACCGGTCGCCGTCCCGCCGCCAGTCAGAGTCCCGGTACCGTTCGTCATCTCGGTACCGGTCGCACTCCCGGCGCAGATCCAGGTCCCGATCACCATCGCGGCGGCACCACCGGAGGTCTCCATCCCGGCGTCGTTCCCGACATCGCGATTTCCGCAGCCTCTCCCGGCACCGCAGATCCCGCTCCTGGTCGAGCTCCCGGCACCGGTCAAGCTCCCGGCACCGCGGTGGCCGACGGTCTCGATCACCGTCCCGGTACCGGACGTACTCACGCCGTCCCTCGGTACCGTCTGCGGAGAGGCTACCGCCTTCAGCTGTGCAGTCTGTCAGCGCCTCAGCGCCTCCTTGGCCATCCCGCCCGGCATCGGTGGCCTCCGGCGTGGACAGCACCGCGCACCTGCCACCGACCCCACATGG